>NW_022145613.1:18037410-18653135 GCF_000002235.5 Strongylocentrotus purpuratus | reverse complement strand
TGATGCCGCCCCCAACAGAAAAGGGAAGGATGAAAGAAAAAGAAAATAAAAGGATGACTTTTGGGGCGGGAGGGGTGTCAGAAAGATTTGTAACCGAAACGGCACACGAAATAACTGATGACCATTTTTTTCCCCTTTGCTTATCATAGAATTGTCGAATTTATGCCCCCCCCCCCCCCCCCCCACATATGGAAACGTTTGCTTGTATGTGTCTCATAAAAGAAGTTGACCACAAACTGACTCCCACACGGTGTTGAGTGCTCAGGGGTCACAGGCCACTGGCTTCATCGGGCAGGTAGTTCCATTATGTGAATGGGTAAATTAACTATTACAAAATGAGGGGACACATTACATTGTACAATAGGGACACACGTTGCAGAACATACTCTTTTATTGACTTACTCACTACATGAAACTATAAAACTAAAATGCATTTTGTATTCTAACAATTGGAGTACAAATAATAATAACAGGTGAATGAAATGCATAAACACCACAAACACCTAGGGAGGAAGCATTCATAAATTTGAATACATATAGTTGATAAACGACTCCGATGAAACTATAAAAATAAAATAAAATTTGCGTTCTGGCAATTGGAGTAAGAATGATAGCAGGTGAATGAAATGCTTCAACAACACAAACACCTTGGAAGCTAGGAAGCATCCATGAATTTGAATAATTTAGTTGATAAACGACTCCGCATGTGGACGTTTGGTGGAGCAGAAAGCATTGGATTATTAACAACACGAACCCATTTAACAGAATGTCGGAACGTAAATTAAATTTGGCGCGGTTGGAAAATGCATCTTTCTACCCTGCGACTTTAATGGTACGATCCAGTAAATTAAAACAGTAAAATGGATCTTATTTTAAAATTACTCATTAAATAAAACCCAAAACTTCAGTGATATCAGAAAAAAATATGTTATATCTTACTAATAATTAAAAAGATGTATAAACATTGTGAAAGGGTCACATTTTACGATAAAAAGACACCGATTTAGCGAAGATGACGTCATTAGTGCGCTTGCATCAGGGAATTCAAGGTCTAAAGGTCAATTCAGACGCTGATAAGTTAATGGTCGAGCCTTTTTGTTTCCTTTATTCCGACAAAATTATACAATCAATCAAAACAAGTTTAATACCAGGAGAAAGCTAACGATTAGTATTTTTATTAACCGCTTGCTCCAAAGTCGCTTGACCACAGTGAGAGCTTGCGAGAGCGGCCAAAGTGTGATTGAAACTCGCTATTTGCTCTTCTCCAACGCAAAAAGACACGACATTGTGCTGGATAAATGTATTTTTTCCGACAAAAGTACAGAAAATTTGCATATGGTCTTTTTATATTATAATTTATGAAATGTTACCCGAGTGAATTCCGGGCGCCCCAATGCTGGAAAGAAACGCACATTTTAGAAAACTTCACTTTTTCATGGAAAAATGCTTATTTGTTCTATGCACACAAGTCAGATTGAGCGGATGATACAACGTTTCCATATGCCCGCCCCCTGACGGAGATACTTGGATCCGCCACTAATGTCCCATTTACCCCCTTCTTTCTTCTGGTTTGTTGAGGGTGCTTTATGTGAAATCCATCCCGTGTCATTGTATTCATTCATTTTTATTAAAACCCATTGCAAATAATAGACAAGTCACACAAAACCATTTACTATAAATCCCTTATAAATAGCAGCTGTGACTGGAGTGAGAAGGAACTATAATGTGTGGCCAGGGTACATATTCATTCGAATCAACAGGACTATTTAAAAGTGATTAGTTAACTAGAAACTAGCATAAGTAATTAATTACGCTAACCACAGTAGAGGCTATAATTGTCCCCAAATCAATGAAATCAGACATTACATTATCCTTCACTTTGAAACGCCAATAACCTAACATTTTATCTGAAATGGAGTTAAAACTTTTAATAATATTTGAAAAAATGTTCCTTCCAGATGACTAACATGTTATTGTGAATTAAAGGCCCACTGCACTACTTGTAGCTACTTGCGCCCTCTACATAACAAACAATGCCTAATCGGTGATCATTGGTCCCCCATGATCCTCTTTTCTTATGTTAACTGAGAGCTGAGTTGATGAGAAAACCACCTGTCCAGTGACCTTGCAGGGCGGTATAATCCCTCCTGTAAACTAGTACAGATTCGCTTTAAGAAGAATCTCTTCTACTATAACTATTCTGTTTACCCCCCCCCCCCCCCCCTTTTTGTTTTCTAGTTTTCTTTCTCTCGCAACCCTCTTTGCCTGTGCATATATAGTTGGCAAGCATTCCTATTTTGGAGGAATGATTCCTACTTTTTCTTGCCTTCAAGCTATTGTTTTGAACCCTAGATTCCTCTCTTTTTTTCTGAAACATTGTATGTGAAAAAGTATATAAAATAGAATGGATTCCTAATTATGCCTTAAGAGATTCTTAAGTTTTGCTGTGAAAGGTTTGTAGGTATGCATAGAAGTTCAGGCCTCCATGACTGGCATGTGCTCTATTTGCATTTCTAGCTGCATACTTGGTCATTATTCCTTTTCCTTCTAAACTCAACTGAGGTTGGAAATAAAAATGAAGCAATTATTCTATAGTGCCAAGCCTGACCTATAGTAATTGCTATCTCAATAAACACACACACACACACACACACACACACACACAAACATATATATTTATATATATATATATATAATATACATGTATATATATAGATATATATACACGCATATATTTGTATATTTTATATATATAAAGATATATATACTTAATATGGACAGTCAAACTTTGCCCGTTTACTCATTACCTGAATTTATACCTCCTTATTATTCCTCATGCAACGACATTTGAAAAGTTACGATGCAACCATTTTATGTTCTGTTGTTTTTCACATTTTCTTTTACTTCTTCATATAGGAAAGGGGAATTCGGGCAAAGACAAGGGCAGACAGACGACTCACTCTCAACGCCAACCAACAATAGAGATAGAGGATTCCCTTCAAACTCTGCAAGTTTCCCCGGTGGATCAACCAGTCCCCCCAGACCCAACACAAACGACTCCTCTACACCAATTTCTGTGATAGCATCTGCATTACCCGACAATACACCCGAAGATTCCCAACCAACAGAGATTCTACGTGTCCCACCTTTCTCACGCCCTTCTGATACGTCAAATAGACCGTTCAGTTTTCTTCATCGGAATAATCCCAGGAGCGATAACCATTACGTTTCTTCAACCAGTGTCACAAATCCATGTTACTACGCATCTAGCTTTGATAACCCTAGGTCAGGTGATACTGTCAGGCTCCAAGAAGCATATCAAGAACCGTCTTCTATGGACATTACTAATCACGCATACGAAGGCACTACTGATGGTGAAGGACAGTCCAATGTGACCCTTAAAGATGTCAATCTATATCACTATGCATCCAGCTCTGAATATCCGATGGTAGCTAGTTCTGTTGCGACAAACCCTGAAGAAGCTTATCAAGAGCCTTCAACTATGGACATGGCTGATCATGCCTACGAAGGTACATATGGTGATCAGGAACAGCCAAGGACAACGATTGAAGACAGATTTTGTAGAGGATTCTCCATGACAAGTCGTCCTTTGCCTCACAGACCATCCTCCGCTAATTGCAAAGAAGGTCCAACTCTACCCCCTAGAAAATCATCTCGAGGTTCTAAAAATGCAATTCACGCAATCGCTTCTTTGAGACAGAGAAAATGTGCCATGCACAATGAAAACAACAACATTCTTCTCGGAGCATGTTCATCGGATTCAAACGTAATACATGATTTACCCAAGAAGCACGCTACTTCAAACAACCGGAAGGGGCATATTGAAACCCCTTTATATCATACTCTCGAGGATAATGAACAACCCAAAAGACGTCTTCAGCATGATAACCAAGAATCACCTCCCTTGAGAAGACCTCAAGGTGGTAGACTGGACCCGGTTTATCATTGCCTTGAGAACGATAATCAGGAACCACACTCTGGAGACAACCACCTTGCATATGGTGTACCAGTTAGCACAAATGCACAGGACAGCACCGACTCGACTGACTCAGTTAGGATGATTAACAATATCCTTTATGTTCCTATGCCAACTTGCTCAAAGACACATTAAACAATTATAATTATGCTTCAAGATCATAGCTTTGCACAGAAATGTACCTCGGTCATTTAGCAAAACCGACCCACACCCGACTCCAGATCCACTAATTTCTGTCCATTAGAGTGCTGTACCATTTTGTTCAGTCTGTAGTCGGTCTCGTGTCTGTCACGTTGGTGTGACTGAGGTATTAATTGGTTGTCAGCCCCGATTTGATGCCCGCGTTCTCTGTATCGCATGATGCATACTGTATAAAAAGTTGATGGTAATTACAGTTGCTGTTGTGTTAAATACTAGGCTACTTTATTCTTAAACGGCAAATAAAGTATAATGAAAATAAAAGGCAAAGGGATTCGATCAGTATAATATACTACCAGACAGATGGAAATCGTTTTTCTGTAATATTAATCTTCCAAATATCTTGCCAAAATACCAAGTCTTGTTTGAGATTAAAGAAAAACGAGTATGAAATCCAACTACAGTATACAGTCACCATATAAAGTGACATGTACGCCTAATATATGTCATCATCATTTAATTTTAATTTGTATTTGATGATTACTTAACTTTAAGCTACTGGTGCAACTATGAATAAATTCATTTCTGACAAGGTGCTTCCAATGACGTTAAGCTAGGATTTGTTTGCATTATTGATTCGGTGCTATGCCTACTTTTCGAAAATGTGCCTTAGAAGAGAAAATGAAAAATGATTAATACCAGTACTGACATTTCATTCAGGTGTCATAAACAATCATTATGTAATGAATGTATCCCTTCGCTGAAGACAGTAATTTGATGAATGGAATGTAAATTGTGTAGAATGATAAATGACTAATAATATTGTCAATTAATCAACCTTGGCGGTACAGTATTTATAAGAATTCAGCCTTCCATGAATTTGTTGAAATTTTGGAGTCGTTACGGAATAAACTTATATTCCTTTTGGTGCTGTATCTATTATCACTTTTACTAAAATAGATGGCATTTTAAAGTATTCTTATCTTAACAAACTGACGTGCAATACCATTATCTATATCTGTTTTTATCCATTGACAATTCCCCGTTAAGAAACTGAGGACAACTCACTGGGCATTGTGTCTAATTTTTTATAACTATCTACCTTTCTGTCCATTCAAATGTACATGTAAAAATTTAAGACGCAATCGCCATTTCAATGTTATCTTTCTGTATGTCTATCTTTAGTTAGAGCATGGACCTATTACGGATGGACATTCAACGTGATTCTTTCTCTGATCCAATGATAGTCGCCGCCTTCTGATTATGTGCATCTTAATGAGAACATTCAGCTGTTTTAACAATAACGACTGCGTAAGAATTTTGGTCATTGACAAAGGAGCAGTTTCCCTCTCTTGGGTTTTGTTTGGATGGTGTGCTCTGTAAGAGTGTGTCTTAAATAAAAGCATCCCCAATGGGGAGCAGCAAAGTTGAAAAGCAGACGATTTTGGTGATATGAAATGTATTATTACCGATTCGCAAACTTTCGCACACACCTATGACCTTATAAAACAATTACAAGGCCATGATCTGTATCAGCCCTGTGCGTTGTAACTCTGGAATATTATGAGGAAATAGGGGGGAACGGGATTTTAAATCACAACCAAAATATCCAAAAATAACCTCTATCTGGTAATATCAACATGTTTTTCAAAATAAAATACATGTACAGTACACGGAACAACAATTTCCGATTATAAGCCAGAACTGCGCATCTGTTTTCCATGATTTAGGCGAGTTATTATCTTCTGCGCATGTAGATTAACATGTTTAAAATCACTGAAACATGTAAGGAATGTTATTGAGACGACATTGACGGAGACAATCACAATGAATTCATTAAGAAAACGATGAATGTCCATTCGTAATAGGTCCATGGTTAGAGGTAATGCTGTGTTTGAGAGGGTATATCATTTGGTTAGAAATAGGTTCATAGTATAATTTTAGCTGGCAAATGTTATCGATACGGCATTTTAAGTGTGTATATATTATTAGCAGTAGGGGTAGTACTTTGTTTTCATTTTTGATGAGGCTACCCTGGGTAAACAAGACATATTTTTTTTTTTTTCTTTTTTTCTTAAACGCTTCTTGCTCTTAAAAATATGAGTATTTCTAGAAAATACAACAAAGAAAGCTTCAAACATTTTGTTTGTGTCTATTTTCTCTTTATTTCCCAATTTGAAACATCTTAAAACCATAATAAAGAATTGTATTTTAAGTGTTTACACTCATATGACACAGACAAAAAAGGCATAAATTACCATACATAATTATCTATACACATAATTTGATAAATGTTCACTTGGCGAATATTTTGCAGAACATAGACATGCTTCCATGATTTACTCTGACAACCAAACTAGCATTGTGTAAACTAGTGATTTTCTCATGAAAAACAAACTGACTGACTGACTAACGAAAAAAAAGTACATGTATTTGTAGAATCTGATTGTAGCTTTGGGTCAAATCGTACTAATCAAATTGGTATGCAGCACTCGCAACACCATCGTACCCCAACAGTACATATGTATTTTGAATTCTTACACTTAAAGACCGTCAATACTACTGGGCCAAAAGGGATTAGACCACACATCGAGGTCACTGACGGGTGGCTATCTCATTAACTCAGCTCTCAACTAACATAAGAAAAAGAGGATCATGGGGGACCAACAGGCACCGATTGGGGAAGTTTTCTATATAGAGGGAGCAAGTAGCTACAAGTAGGACAGTGGGGCTTTAAGTGAATGACGTTTAACTACAATATAAATAAATAATTAATAACTTGATAACATTTCACTTTGTTCATTCCATGCTAAAGATTTTTTCATCAGGTCCACAAGAAACTTCAAACTGTTTTCTCTCATAAAACAATGCACATGAGCTTACAAGTTGCAATACATGTATTTTAGGCTTTACCACTTAACTGAAAATGTCAGTCAAATTCATATTTAGGGAAAATCACATATCGGAATATTTAAATTGCAATTTAGAATTCTAGAATTCTGTATACCTTTAATATGTATCACCTGTATCAGAAATATTTGAAATCATTATACAAGTTTATATACTCAACTTCTCAAAGATGTATGCTATCAAATGTTGTTCATGAGAAAAGTGTAGGCGCGCAAGACATAAAGCCGATCTCGAAAGTAACTTTAAAAGGAGGAAGACGAAAAGAGCATACCGGTAGTTTGTGATTCAATGTCGTTTTATCTTTCCACCTTTTGTTCATAACAACAAAAATAAGGATGGACTCATTGTTTACTTATCATGAACAGTGTTTACAGGTTCGTACAGATATAACTTGGTAAACCAATGTTTGAAGAAAAAAAATACATATTCAATGAGCTCTGTGTGATATAAGATACAAAAATGTGAGGCGTATCAAACTTTACGTCATAACTGTTTAAAAACGCTGCAGATTGGTCACATAATATATGAACATGGCTTAAGCATGCAATTCCAACTTTTCATGTACAGTAAACAGCCCTCCATTGGATTTTCACATTCACAATTGTGATAAAAACATGTTCAATCAGCAATCAATTAGTTAGTGATCATATACACTGTAATTCATTCTCTGTCAATATAATGACAGGGCATTCGAAATGTATCTTATTGACAATGTGTATATACTCAATGCCATGCTATCACACCACATGTGTAACCACCTTTATATCACAATGTACATGTACCTTATGGCCTCCCTACAAATCAAGAAGATTTTGAAAGAAGTAGAAATACAATTGGATATGAAATGTAAATGTAGATAATTCGTAATCAGTGGACAATTATGCATTATTTGGATTGTTTAGTATCATTACTCATAAGGCTATGTAGAGATTCATGCATGCATAATTTACCATTTCAATTCTCATACGATTGCGACTGTTCTCCCAAATCTGATTGTGTACAGTGGTCTTCTTATGATAAAATTCAATGTGTTATGCTATGACATTCAATATTGTAGATGATTTGTACACTATTTCTTTCTGTAGCACTTTGCTTCATATAAATGTCCTCCTGATTGCATGTGTTGCTATTAAATATAGAATTGAAACTCATGACTATCCCTTCATTTTGTAATGCATACTTGCCAGTCATCTTCTTTTCTATCATACCTCACACAACGTCACCTTATAACAATTTAACTACATTTGTTTGATGTATATGATGCCCTAATGGTGCCTTCACACTTTCTCAGAAATGACGACAAAATCAGTGCGAAAACACCAGATATGCAGGATTACCACCCATGAAGCACTTCCAATGGTGACCCAGGGATTTGCTTCTGCGACGATTGCTCCAGGATTTATGTCATCAAAGATTGAGGGTTGGGGTTGCAAGTGTGTTTTAGGTTGGGTCCATGCTTAGGGTTAGGGTTAGGAACAGTGTTGGGTCCAGGGTTGAAGTTAAGAATTTGGTAGGCAGGAGCAAGCAAGGTATAACCCTACAGGGTTCAGACCCTTGTAGAAATAGGCCATACCTGCCATGTGAGGCCACATAATTCACAGGTAACGTCCAGGTTCAGGTAACGCCATGAAGTGCTTTGTAGTTAAGTGTCACACATTATTTGGCCATGACGTACATGTAGGTGACATACAGTGGATAGGCTGACTCTATGCCCTGACATTCTACTTTGCACACATTTGCAGAACATACCAGAAATGCATTATGTGACAGAATAGCCACATCTCATCCTCTATCAAATAAATGGCATCATGCGAGTCTTACAGCTACGACAATAGGCTTTACATGAGAGTGTGACTGCAACATAGCATTAAATTCAGAAGAGTGGCACAATAAAAATCATTTCACTTTATCCAGTAATACATACAGCAAAGAGTGTAGTCTGAGTCTAACCTGTGTGAGGAGTCCATACTGATTATTTTGATGGAGATATTCAATTTTAATGTACACAGTTCTGTGACAGACAATTCAACAGAGAAAATGGGGTATCTTAGGTGCTGAAATTGGGGTTTTACGAAATTTCTGCTCTACAATACTGTTTGTATGCACCTGAATAATACAGACTGAATGAACTACAGTGTTCTTCTAGAAGAAATATTGGTTCTTCTTCAATTTCGAATTTTGGCTAAATGAATAGAACCTATTCGTATCAATGAATTGTGTGCTCACAATTGCTTATCCACAATGAAGAATTTATCAATGAAATGTCTGCAAAACGAAATACAATATATATTATGGCATCATAAATTACAGTCTAAAGTTACATGAAACATGTACACATGTATAATCTTTGTATAAAAAATGAAATTTATGGTAACTCTTACACCTTTCCAATAGCACTGCATTTTAATTTTGAATATTTACTTCAATGTAAATATTACTTGCATGTAAGCAGAGCAGATCTGTAAATGTAATTGTCATATCAGAACCTAGCTTGCCCCCAAAGGCTTGTCCCCACAAACATTACTTATATCCATGTTCAAAAATTGTCTCTCAAACAACTGATTAAATCATAATGCATACTGGAGTATCATGAATTTTAAATTTGACAATCCTAGGTATTGCCAACTTTTCAACGATTTGTATTGCATCAAGAATGATCTTGAGACTTTTAGCTTCATTCAATTCCACCTGATTATAGTGTATACTATGTTTTTCTCTTGAAAATGACTATTTTGATGGGGGAGGGGAGGGGAGGGGGGAATGAAATATGTTTGAGTAAAATTGTTATCTCCCAAACCAGAATAATGGTTATTTATCAAAATGTAATATGGATTATTAAAACTTGTTACTATTCAATAACTACAGGCTTCCAAAAATTCTAGACATAAGTCAAAAACTCAAAATTCTAAACCCTGTTACGAAAGCAATAATAACCAAATATATGATTGTAAACTACACATGAAAAAGAATATTTTACACGATTTGCAATTAATCACTAACTTTTAAATAAGAGAATACATGGAATTTTTTACAGAACTAAAATTAAAAAACACAAACAACACTATTGATAATTGTGGCAAGAACTTTTTTTGTCTTAATTTTTATTTCACACACATGTAACATGATGCTGTCCTTTTAGTTATTTTTGTCAAAACAAAGTCATTCGGGTTTTAAAAAAACGGCCTGTAAACATTTTACAATTACAATTAAAATTAAAATTTAATTACACTTAAAAGTCATTTGAAATCCTACATTATACTCATGATGAATTCTGCTTTAAAATTTCTAGCAAACTTTAATCAATTTTCTATCTACCTTCAAAGTAATGAAAAAAATTAGTTAAAGGGCATCTTGCACATCTATGCTATGCAACAGTTGTACAAACAACCGTATGAGTACTGCATTAACAAAATCGAATTTCAGAGCAATTCCAGCATGATGCTAATATTAAGCATGAATACAACTTTAAAAGAAATGGAAATATATTCTTACCTCTTTAAATAATAACGATTATGTCCACTCAGTTCCTCTTCTTGTGACAATTCATCTTATTCACCTCAAAACAGTGATTGAAATTTTACATCCTTATTTAATGTCATATTCCTTAAAAATTTTGCAATGGAATTCCATGATCAGAGAAACTGGCTGAAAAATCAACATTCCATATTGTGATAATAATAATACCGGTAATGACTGTTATTATAAAGCACTTTACGAGTTACAGCGTAACAGTCCAAAGCGCTTGCCTCTGTCCTTGGTTTCTGTTACGATCCTGCAATTTAGTTACAGTGCACACTTTCCACTCCCTGGGGAGCATTCCAGTCAGTCAGTCACCCTTTTGTCAAGCAAGTACATGCTAATTCAATCACACCAACGTTTGTATCCTAACGGGTACCTATTAAACACCTGGGTGGAGAGGAGCAACATAGATAAAGTGCCTTGCTCAAGGACACAGGTGCTATGCTGGGGATCAAACTTGTGACCTTTGTATTCCAGGTCAAGTGATTAGACCACTCAACTACAAAATCTCTACTATATCTTCGTGAATCATACATCACCTGTGTCTTTTAAGACCATTTTATCTCTCAAAATGATCAAGATCAAAAGGAAATGATTTTTCTTTTGTACTGCATCTGACAAAGGAATATTCAAGACAACATGTGAGGTTTCAAAAAATTAAAGACATTTCAAAGCAATCTTTGGGAGAATCCTTTTGTACACCTATAGGTGTATATAACAAATACAAAATAAAGCAACTTTAATCCATTGGCGAAGACACACATGATATTATTAGGTAGAGTATTGAGATCATGTTTTAATACCTTAATGCAAAGTATGTACAGTGTATTGACTTGCAGGCATTGTGACATACACAGATATTTGAAATTTGTTTAAATTTCTTAGTTCTAAAACTTGCTGATATACAGTCAGATTCTTCAGTTGCTGTGACAACTAATAAATAAAATGTAGAAATTTGGACAATTCATGAAAATTGTACATATAATATCATGCATTTGGCAATAGCTTTGACAGCTATGCAGCATAGGAAGTCTTGAATGAATGCCACAGATATCACATAAACCATCAGAATTCATTGCATAGCTACATGTATACAATAATTATACGCGATAATTTATTACTTTTTGCCTAGTCTGTACATTGTATAAAGAAACATTGCTGA
Source organism: Strongylocentrotus purpuratus (assembly GCF_000002235.5). Taxonomy (NCBI): domain Eukaryota; kingdom Metazoa; phylum Echinodermata; class Echinoidea; order Camarodonta; family Strongylocentrotidae; genus Strongylocentrotus; species Strongylocentrotus purpuratus. The sequence continues at coordinate 18,641,409 of NW_022145613.1, read as the reverse complement.
ACAAAATGCTGTAGAGTGAAACACATGTTCGTGTATCAGCTCGAAAGAAACCGTGATAAAGAATCAGAGTCTGTTATACTCTGAATGTCTTATCATACAAAAGTGGTATAAGCGGGCAGGGCTTATCGTGATCACGTTATGATAATTGGCCAGACGTCCTGTCAACTCACCTCTTCAAAACCAGTTTCTTTAAATGCTGTTGTTTTCTAGTCTTCACATTCCTTCCCTACACAATGATTCTTTATGTTACGTTTCTTCATACAAGTTTTGTATAAATTTCATATAGTCCAAGCAGGCTCTTAATAAGCACTGGTTTAAATTGAAGATTTAGTTTCTTTGAAAATTGACAAAATTCTGTTTCAACTGCCAATGATTTGCAGTAGGTGCAATAGATACATTAAGTGTACACATACATTTGTCTCCTGCAGTGATCCAATTTCATCAGTTAACAAAGAATACAGAGAAAATGGTCCAGTGAATATAGAGTGTAAGTGGTGAAGATACAATAACAAGAGGAGATTTTTTTCACTTAATCTTAATAAACCTGGTGAAAACCTCATTTCAAAGAGGTCTTTCAATGTCCAGAACATACCTTACATGTACTATGTATAAATAAATAGAAGTGAAGAATTCAAAGGGACTTACAAATACAGTGTTTGGTGAAGTACTTCATACAAATGTGATGTTACAGGAGACAGGATAAGTCTAAACATGCAATATACAGGGTGGGAATTCAAAGAGGTAGAGGAATTTCACACCTAAATATTTTTGAATGGAATTCAAATTTAACGCTGAAAACTAAACACTGCCTGAAATATTGCCTTGACAAAGAATGATACCCTCCCACTTTACAAAGATGAGGTGGAGATATTACACGTAATAGTGGGGCTCCAACAAATGCTATAACGACAACTGCTCTAGATATAGTTCCTCTAAGATGGAGGGTTCCGGTTGGAGTTGCAAAGAATTTTAGAATAGATGTAGGGGTAGGAGAGGGTAAGGTCAAGTGTTGCTGTTTAGAATTTGCTCAGTTATGAATATTGACTGCAGAGCAATTGTCGGCGGAGCATATGTCGTACAACCAAAATGTTACTCTTCATGATTCATAACTACATGTATGTCATTCGTTTCTGTAGACTATGTAACTAAAAATCTGAATATCAAAATGCAGCATGTACATGAATGATTGCTGTGAGAAACCATTCGTCTAAACAGTTCATAGAGATTTACATATCAATTCCAAACCAGTTTCAAATTACAAGATGACCATGCAGTCGTTGTAACGACAGCTGGCAAAAAACCTTGAAGTTAATTGCGTCAAAGTGTGTCTGACAATTCAGACCTTCATCACAACATCACACAAAACCACTAGCTGAAATTAAGATTACAGACTTTTACGTGAACCTTGCAAATGATAAATGGAACCCGATTCATGGTAAGTAAATGAAACATGAGGGAAATCTTTGGTCCCTTTTTTAAAAATAATCTATGCTTCATGCAGTCTATTCTCTGAGGTGCGCTACCATTTGTATTCATAAATAAATAAAGATTTGGCTTTGGTTCGTTGATTTAAAAAAAATGGACATTCATCATATATCAAATATCACGATGAGCTGAAGGCCTCTGTCTCAAGACGACAGTCGTCTTCACTCAAAGAGGACTCACTTCACAAGGATGATAGCGCTCAACGATGAATGAGGGCGCTCTTCACTGGACACCGCCACCATTGCCGATCACAGCATGATGACAGAACTCATCAGATGATGGCCAAGCTGATCATGTGATGACGACGCCAATCGCCATGATGACAGACTCCGTGAGATGCAAGCCTTCATCATGAGATGATGGCGTTTGAGAATCGAGGCACTACTTGGATACTGTCTGCACTCCGTGATCTCTTTACACTGGTGTGGGGTGGGAAGTCTCTAGGCTTGTCATCAGTTGGTTTGGAGAATACCTGTTGAAGAGGGCCCAGGAAACAGTTTCATGGATGAGTCTGCATCACATTCAATTTCATTGAAACATGGTAGGTTTTCATTTCACTCATGCATTTCATAATATACATTAAAAGGCACCATAGCTAATCATCCAGGTGATAAGCCTTGTGGACATGGGTCCAAATAGAAGAGACTGACTACTTCCTTTTTAAGATGATGAAATTCCCTGATTTGTCCTTGACTGGAGTAATTTTTCTCAAAGTTCCAGATTTTTCAATGACTGGAACAAAGAGGCATTCATTTTCCAGGTTTTCTTTGATGTCTAGGATAACTGGGAACCCTGAATAAACCCAAAGGTAGTCAGGAAACTTTTCTTCTTTAATAAATATAGCATGCTTCATATGGTGTGTCACATCACCATCAGGAATGGCCATGATATACATATATGTATGTGAAATCAATAGTTATTATTTTTCTTCTATAATTGACATATCATTAACATCTTCATAATTAATTGCGGCATTTCTACAAGCATTTATAACCAATTATGAAGTTGAGACATCGACATCGACATTAAAAAGCTATAAAAAGAATTATACTACAAACAAAAATATATCTAAGTTTCCATTACCTGTACATTGCATTACAATTTGTTAATTTGGGTTGTATAGTGGCATACACTACATGTAGCTAGATCAACCTTGTAATAAGATTCCTGTTAGTAATATTTTCACGATGTAATCATAAGATAAGATAAACACCCACATATTGTAAACTGAAACAGGATTTAAGAATCGATTGATAAATACTTCTTATACTGAAAATGAAACCTCATAGTATTACAAACTTTGTTTCACTTTACAAAAGGAGTCTACTTCCTTCTTCTCCTATTTCAAAAGCTTGAATTTTATAGCCATCAACAGAAGTTATACTGACCTCACAAATATTAAAAGGGGGATTCCATTTACGTCATACAATATACTGTACATGGCATTTAGACAACATTTCCTAGCCTTGCAAGTAAAGGAATCAGCAGTGAAGATTTGTGTTATGCCGTAGTAAAGGACTAAGTACAGGGGGTCATAAGAAGATCATTTTTAGATGCGACAACTAAATTGAACCAACTATAAATTGTCCTTTCTTGACAAGACAGAACTAAATTTATCAGACATGTATGTCCTACGGGACAAAGAAAAATTAGATTATCTGAAAATTAAAGTATATGCTCAAAACTCTGTGAGTTTCTTTGAAAAATGTCATTGAAAAAGTAATAAATAGGTAGTCTAACTATCAAATAAGACTTTACTACACCTTTTACATTGAAAAAGACGGTCATAAAAAAAAAAACAAGATCTTCAGGATAATATAATTTGCATGGGACATCTCTGGGCTTGTCCCATTTACTGACCTATCACGATCTAAATCATAGTTTTTCTTCTTAAATGAACACAATCTAACATAAAAAAAATAAGAAAAGGAGATTTGAATCTTCAGTGTATACAATAAAAGGGGCAATATGTATTGAAATATGAAATTCTTTTGAAGAAGTCAAGAAGAATATGAATATAAATGAAATCTTGACATTGCATGCCTGCAAAACAGTGCAAATAAGTGTAATAAAGTCATAAATACAAAGCCCCCATATTAAACCTTGCCCCAAACAAGATATCTACATGTAGCTAAATAAGACTTTAAATGTCAGTTACATACTGTACACTATGCCCAAATACATCATATGTATATAGTGTTAGAACAAATACAAATACAATCAAACCAAACAGACAAAGAAATGCAAGCTCCAATGCCATATACATGTATACGTAACTACAAAATATGCTGGTACTATGTCTGTATGGAAGTTGTGATCAATGTAACTTCTTTGTCATCATGATGTGTCTCCCTCTATAGTCCAGTAAAACACATTGTCTGAGACAGGGATATTTGCCATTTTAAAATTCTTCTTTATCCCATGAAATGATAATGTAAAACAAACAAACACATCAACAACAACAGTTGACAAATGCAAGAGCTTCAAAACGTGACTTATATGTTTTATAAAATGGTTCAACAATATTGATGTAAAGTTGAGAAATAGGCAAATGATAGTGTAAAACAAACTTATCGATGACAACAGTTGACTAATGTGAGTTATTTGTTTTATAAAACGGTCAACAAGATTAATGCAAAGTTGAGAAATAAGCAACAAACTCAATCAAAATTCCTAGATTTGTACAGTCAAGGGGACGTGATTTGATTTGAATGACAGTACATAAGTACATACAAACAGTATCTGCGCTTCTCAGCATGCGCATCACTTTCATTGCTATATGAAACTACACACATTTTATCAAGTCTTAATTTTTGTACGCACCAGAGACAAGCATACAAGCATCTTTGCCTTGCATTATCTTCTTTAGCCGTGGGTTATCCCTTTTTGATGATGAACTTTTTTGCACGGAATGCATTATTGGAAAGAATGATGGATGGTCATATGGTGTCATAGGACCAATTAGATTGCCTACATTCTAGAACCCTTTTATAATCTAAAGTAATCCTTAAAATATTTCCTTACCTCTAGTTTCAGGGCTCTTTCTGTACTGAGTGGTTCGAGTGGGAAGGCAAGTTCGTGGGTGTCAGCGAGTTCTCGGAGGTCAAAGTAGTACTTAGCATATACACTGGCTGACACGTTGATGTTGAATTGAAGAAGTTCTAGGAACTGTCGTTCCAATTCATTCCTGGAAGACAAGGGATATTACACAGTTGAGTACAACATGGTCTAGGTACTTTTTTTAAGCCTAACAAAACGGAAGTGACAACTTTCTTGTGTTTCCATGATTAAGATTTTGCCCAATTTCAGTACAAGACCTTTATCCGATGAGTACCTATGTATACAGTAGATTTATTTTGACTGTAGAATGTATGTACCGGTATGTCACTCGCTCTTAGTGTATTAATACATGAAGTCTATTCATGTTTTTCCCAATCAAAAAAGTGTATTAACGTGTCATTCGGTGAGTGTGGTTGTGATCTAATCTAATCCAAAACCAAATCGATGACATAGGCAAGCCTCCTTGCGAAAATTTGCAAGTATGAAGTGTGTCTTGCTTGATTTACATGTCAGTGTCCTATAATCCATCCATTATTGTCTTTAAAATATTTTGACACTTTTTGTTTATGTTTTCATTCATTTGTGTTTTCTTTTTAATATTAGAGCTTGCTTGCTGGAGAGCTACAGAGTAAAGTGATTATTCTAAAATGTGCACAGTGGGACATCTCCATGTGTAAATGATCTGTGAATATTTGGAGGTCATACATACCAAAGCTAACTACGAACTGGTCTATTGATCTACCATACAGGTAGTGATAATATATAATCAGGTCTTATTACCAAGGGTAGCCACATCAGTATTGATATCACTTTTCTTGAGTGCCCTACATTAACATTTTCAATACTAAGGCTGTAGACTGGCTACCATGATATGGCACCCAAGCACTAAAAGAATTTATTCCTCCCAATTACCCATTCCCTTGCACCAAGAAGATCTGGAAGGATTCACCCCCTGCCGCTGTGCAATACAATGCATCCAACACTGGATTAGGACAATCTAATTAAGAGTGAACATTGTGGCCTGGTGACTGGAGAAGAAAAATCCAATCACATCACCAAGGTGGAGAGTGGCAAATGTAAATTAATTTTTTTTTTAAAGGTATTAGTGGCAATTACTTTTGTAAAATAGATTTATCAACAGCATCTATTCATTAAGCCTCAGCTTTAAAATATCAATACACAGGAATTTCCCAGTTCTGGAAAGCCACCACAAGCTCTCAGAAGTAAACACAATCAAATACAAAATTCATTAGATTAAACCTAAATTTCATAAGAGCTTCCACACAGAGCTATCAGTTACCACAAATTTAAATTGTTGCAATTCCCTTACAATTTTAAAGTTTGATACTCACATATCTTCTACTGTTAATTCTCTTAGAATTTGACAGTAGTCTACATTCCAGACTGCTTGGTCATCCCATACTTTGGAAGCTAGGAGGATAGCACCAAGGACCATTCGTTTCCAGTTGCTAGGCGTGATGTTGATTTCAGCATATGTTAATAATCTCTCTAAATACACCTGCAAAGAAAAATCAATATATATATAATTTTTTTTTATTTAAGTGTAATAATGGGCAATAATTTGCCAGATCACCTCATCGGTTAAACTCTACCCCCTTTTAAATTAGCTAATTTTTGGATTGCAGGGCGATTGAGGATTTCAAAGCTTAAATTGTAAGTTTTAGCCCAATCAGCCTTACGAGTTTTGAAATACGGTATGCATTCTGCAGGCATGTTGACCAATATTTCATACATTTTTATCAATCTTTAAATGAACCCAATTTGTTATACTGACACATTTAGAACACACCTATTAAAGTCAGTAAGTGCACATAAAACCTAACTTTCCTTGAACAGGAATATTATAAATATTAGAATCCTTATATATGAATGAAGAAAAACAATATTTGGAATGTAAAATTAAAAATCTGACTACTTATGAAAAAAAGTTTCATCCTACATCTTCATGTATAAATCTACAAGGATGAGCAAGTTATCAATCCAACTATTACATAATATTTCCAGAATCCGTTTGTTGAAACTTGTAGACCTTCATACTTACTAATGTAACTATTGCACATTCTGCTGTGAGCTGAGCTGCATTGAATAACATGCGAATAAACTTGTAGATATGCCTGTGTTCTGGATTGTGTTTGTCGTAATCCTCTGGTACTGGAGTTTTCTGCACATTGTGAAAGAATTAAAACAAAAATTAGCAAGAAAATTCAGGTTATTATCGATACATCACTCTGTAAAAAACAAAAAACACTTTCCTGCACTTAAATACCGGTAGACTAATGAAAAAAAAAACATGTCCTACAGTCAACTTTGGTCATTTGTAGAATGTGTGTGGAATATACAGTCCAAACAATACGGATATCTAGGGTTTCACTTCATATTGAATACTGAATAGTGAGTAACAAAACAATCATATCAATAATCGTAATCATCAATATGACCCCATCTTTGTCCCAACTTGACAATATGGTTTATATCCTTGACAAGGAAGAGAAAGTGAATGGAACTGTCAAGGGCTGTTCATATATGGTTGAGTAAACAGCCACCAAAAAGAGCCGCCGCACTCTTGTTACATATAAATGAATGGCAAAGGTCCTGTGAGTGTATTCACTGAGCTTTGTGTTATAAGATACAAAAAATGTGAAGCCTATGACACGTTACGCAGACAGTGTGCGTGTGGTGCAGTAGTGTGTAGGATACGAGTTCTAAACCAGCGGTTTTTCCACGTCATATCTGAACGAGACTTCAGAGGGGAACTCTGTTTTTTAGGTCAGCAAATTAAGATGAATTCATTATACACAGGAATTAACTTATGAAACCTGTATCAATAACAATTAGCATGGTAATTAAGTTGTTTTCTTGAAGGGTTGATAGACACTAGCTTAGAAACGCAATACTTTTATACCAGGAAATGATAAGCATAGAAAACATCTTTGATATGGAGTGGACAGCAGAAGTGATTTTGTATTTGCAAAGTGCCTTTTAACAAAACTTAGGTTTGGATAGAAAGTACATGAATTTTTATGCTGGTTGTTTTTAATTTAAAATGTTTACATTCCAATTACTGGAAAAAGAAGCATAATGCAAGCAAACAGTCAAGATCTCATGAAAAATGGATGAGAAAAAATTACTGCCGCAGATATAAAGTGCAGTTTACACTTAATTGGCATGTCAGATCTTCTTTTGGTTATCCACCTCTTCTTTCTTCTTTTTTCTTCCTTCTTCTTTTCTCCTTCTCCTTCTCCTTCTCCTTCTCCTTCTCCTTCTCCTTCTCCTTCTCCTTCTCCTTCTCCTCTCTTTCTCCTTCTCCTTCTTCTATTTTGTGCATCAGAAAGTATACTTACTGATAGTGGGTACTGCTTTTCATCAAAGATATCCATTTGTCTGCTACTGTCTCTATTCTTTATATGGTAGTATATTGCCAATGCCACACTGAATATAAATGTGAAGATAAAAAGTACAGTGGTAAATACCTGGAACAAGGATGCAACATACATTACATGTACATGTATATATGAGATTAATTTGTTGGACATATATTTATAGATATTATTCAAAGAGTTATGTAACTCTTTGGAAGCATAGCATTGTACAGTACTTACAATCTGGCTTTTGTACCAGCATAATTAATTTGACCAATTACTGTTTACTGCCATTCTTACAGAGACATTCACTTACACCTCGCTATAGGTCAAGTGGTAAATAAAGATGCACTGTTTTCAATCCTCAAATTATCATTTTATTCACCGTTTTACTTTCTCATCGACTTACCGGGTACAATTATCATTCAAGGGTCATTCCATGTCAAATCACCCAATGGTTTTAACCCGACCATTTTTGATTTTGATGAAACTGTGTGTACTTGTTGAGTGTGATCTCACAGCACCAAATCCCAAATTTTAGGTCAATCGGGTGAGGGGTCTGGGAGATACGGCCCACCAAATTTTGAGATTTTTTCAAAAATGGGGGTGGCGGGCCTACCTTTAAACCCTTGTATTTCGGGACCTAATTGGTCAATCTTCACAAAATTTGTATTGTTGGAAAGGGTATTCAATAAGGATTCCAAATCTGCCGCCATTTTGAAAATTTGTATATGTTGGGGTACTTTGACCTCTTGACCTAAGATTTGACCTTGAAATTGACCTTGTGGATCACGTAACCTTGACAACATTTTTCATGAAATGCAATCTCTGACATGTTCACTAAAACATATAAAAGTTTCAGAGATATAATATTTTTTGTTTAGGAGCAATAAGGATTGAAAGTATCCGTACTTACAGATATTCACAATAAACCCTATTATAATGTATACAATACATGCAATATGCACAGTACAACATACATGTACATCTTCAACATGCTTTTTTGTTCTAGGCATATCCATTCTAAGTTCATATAGGCCTAAAGGGTTAACAGGATGTATGGCTTTAGGCCTCTGAGTCGGTTCTAGGATAATTACCCCCCCCCCCCCCCCCCCCCCCCCCCCCCCCCCCCCCCCCCCCCCCCCCCCCCCCCCCCCCCCCCCGGAGGAAAATTACCCCTGAGGACTATCACACCCATAGGACAATTACTCCCAGAAAATTACCTTCTAGGACAATCTGTCCACCCCCCCCCCTCCGAGCACATTACCCCCCTGACAATTACCCCCCCCCCCCCTTATTCGTTAAAGGGGAAGTCCATCCTGATAATAAGTTGGTTTTAATCAAAGCAGATTTTTTTTTGGGGGGAGGTAATTATCCTTGGGGGGTAATTTTCCAGGGGGGGGTAATTGTCCTTGGGGGGGGATAGATTGTCCTAGGAGGTAATTTTCTGGGGTTAATTGTCCTCTGGGTGTGATAGTCCTCGGAGGTAATTGTCCTTGGGGGGGGGGGGGGGGGGGGGGGTAATTATCCTAGAACCGACTCAGAGGCCTAAAGTCTTACATCCTGTTAACCCTTCAGGCCTATATGAACTTGTCATTTTATTTCTATTCAAATACTGCTGACATTTAGAATGGGTATGACTAGAACAAAAAAGCATGTGGAAGATGTATGTTGTACTGTGCATATTGCATGTATTGTATACATTATAATAGGGTTTATTGTGAATATCTGTAAGTACGGATACTTTCAATCCTTATTGCTCCTAAACAAAAAATATTATATCTCTGAAACTTTTATATGTTTAAGTGAACATGTCAGAGATTGCATTTCATGAAAAATGTTGTCAAGGTTACGTGATCCACAAGGTCAATTTCAAGGTCAAATCTTAGGTCAAGAGGTCAAAGTACCCCAACATATACAAATTTTCAAAATGGCGGCAGATTTGGAATCCTTATTGAATACCCTTTCCAACAGTACAAATTTTGTGAAGATTGACCCATTAGGTCCCGAGATACAAGGGTTCAAAGGTAGGCCCGCCATCCCTATTTTTGCAAATATCTCAAAATTTGGTTGGCCGTATCTCCCAAACCCCTCACCCAATTGACCTAAAATTTTGGATTTGGTGCTGTGAGATCACACTTAACAAGTACACTAAGTTTCATCAAAATCAAAAATGGTCGGGTTAAGATTTTCAGATTTTTTGGGTGATTTGACATGGAATGACCCTCAACTAGTCTACCATTTGAGCACTTGAATTGCTTGAATATTTCCTGGATATATTGAAAACAACTAATTTGAATAACTGTACAAATGTTATCAGAAGAAACTCAGACCCTAAACCAATACGTTTTTTTTTCCTTTGAATATCTTCAAAATCTTAGATTTAGATCTAAATCATACATGAGCTAGCATTATTCTGTACAATGTGTTCCAATCATTCTGACAATTTCTAAATGCAACTTTGACAATCTTTAACTAGCACAGTATACCGTAAATCTATGTGTATAAGACACACTTTTCTCCCGCCAAAAAAAATTATCAAAAGTCGAGATGCGTCTTATAAACAGGTACAAAAAAAAAAACAACAACAATAAAAAACTACACAAATTCACAAGCACAAATTGACGCCTTCAACTGCACCTCACAGTAAAATAGAGGTCCTTCTCCACCTGGATTTTTGTGGCTTGCTGCCTACAGAGTCAGCAAAAAAAAAAAAAAAAATTGTGTTTGTTTTTGTAATGGCCCCCAAAATAGGGGTGCGTCTTTAATATACACAGGTGCGTCTTATACATGTACATGGAGATTTACAGTACTTAGTCTGTTGAGAGCAAGAATGATGCAAACTCTGTAATAACTGCTATGAGTGAACACCCTTCTAGCTCTCAGCAGGTGATAGGTTTCTTGCTCTCATCTTTCTCACCATCGTATCGTAGACTTGAGGTTCGGTTGTGATACTGTGCTGTCATCTAGAAAGATGGTTGAACATGAACTGAACTTCTTACTGACTGAACTCAGCCTGCTGTCATTGTGGTGGTTTCTTCTGTCTTGTGTTACCTCTGTATCACATCAAGAGAAAAAAATCAAATTAAAAAAAACACAATGTATTGGGTTGGTATTCATAAAAACTTCCTAACTTTGATCCAGGTTTAAGTGGATAGCTTTAGTCCACTGATGTACAGAACAGTAAGTGTCAACATATTTCATCGAACTTGTCATCAACAACAAGTCACAAAAACTGTTATAAGCTACTGAAATTGTTGCATTTGATTGGCTGTGAGCATTCATTATAGAAATGTGACATTTGTTATTGATGAAATTGATGAAACAGGGCCCTGATGGGTCTTTTTCTTCTTCTAAGCCATGGGAATGAGAGAATGCAGGACTCCATTGGTAAAGCATCATTACAACGTCTTTTGAAGATCAAGAAGAGTAATAAAGAATATAAGAAAAAATGTTGTTTGATCACAGAAATACAGTAGTAAGATTAGTACAAGATCAGAACTTGAAGATTTCGAAGCTCTGACTAACTACATGTACAGTATACTCTGCAAAAGTTCTGCAAGTTGATGATACATGTACAATGTAATTAGAACATAGCTCTACTAAATATTGGAGTGGACTATTAGACTATTATTATTATTATTATTATTATTATTATTATATGTGCATAACACCAAACTGGGCCTCTACTCAATCTAATGATAAGTTAGTCTATACAGTATGTAATGTAAGTACTCGTAGGCAGTTTACTTATTTGCTGATTCACTGTGTGATACATGGCAGATTTATTTTTAAAAACTGTGCACATCTAGTATTAACAATTAATTTACATTACCCCTAACTTGGTTATAACTTTACTATACAGCAATATTATCCCCTTTTTTTTAAATCACATTTTGTTCCTTCAAATTACGCCTTTCAAGTTTGTTTTTTTTTAAAGGTGGAAATATTATAATCACATGTAATCAAAATTATCCTAATACAAATCAGAAATTTGTTCCTACCTAATGACTCTGCTTTGGTGAGGAAAATGGTGCTCGTTCTCGGGTGTACAGATGGATCCAACACATCCTCTGGAAAAGAGAAAAGGAAAAAATATATATCATTATTGCATGCTGAAGGTGAATAATTCAAATATTATATTAAGTAATCTTGAGTTCTGGAAATTAATTCTTACAAATCAAACAAAACTTCAACAGATATCCAAGCCTTGGTTACCTTCTGATAAGTGAATTTGGTTATTTAAAAAAATTCATATTAAATAGGGTGGCTCTGTGCAGGCATGCAATGGTTCCATACAACATATGGCATTTATCCATACATGTACATTTCATCAATAAAAAAAACAATCTCTTAATAATACTGTATGACTATGGCTAATGGTAGTGATACCAGAAAGCACCATTATTCAATCATCGATGATACATGTACATGGTCAACAAAAAAAGACATTTGTCATGTGGAGCGCATAGCACAGAATTACCTGAATTTGGGAACATTTGAACATGGAGATATGATTTGAAGGAAATCATGCAAACTGATGTACAATGTAATGTATCGTAGTAGACTCATCTGCTGATAGTCTAAAGGGCATTAACTTTGAAACAGTACCACTTCCCATAGAGCAGAGATACAGTTAGTCTCTGCATAGAGTTAATGCCCTTCTGGCTCTCAGCTGATTCAGTTGACCATGCATGAATCAACAACTACAACATATAGTCCCATATGGTTCCATTATCCATATGGCCACATCTGTCCTGTGCTTTTCAGTACAGTAAATGTCATTTCCTACATGTACATGTATGTTAAAGTTTCTACTTAAATGTAATATCAATTTGGTGACAGTCTAAAGAATCAATACCATACTTGACTACGTACTAACTACAGCAATAACATGCAATTAAGTCAATACTTTATAACAGTTTCCTATTCATTTCATTACCAGAACTTAAGATTAGCTTTAGATTGTGACATGGGAATGAAAGAGTAATGACTCATGCCTAAATCATAATGTCTTATCGTCTAGGTTTGTTTAATGATGCATGGGTGTTCTAATAAATCCATAGAAGGTTCAGACTCTGAATAGAACAAAGCCATACAAAAGTACAGAATGCAATGGACAAGAACAAATTGTACTGCATACATTGTCTGTGAAATGAAAAAAAAAAATGAACACTAGACACAGATGTACACTTATGCATATCGTAATTAAAGTTATATTAACCGCACATTTTTGCCGCCAAAAAAAAATCAAAGTCGGGGGTGCGTCTTATACACAGGTACAAAAAAAAAAACCTGGCGCTATGCCTGGCAATGTCTCCCAGCTCAGTAATTGGTGTGTTGACTCACCACTCGGAAACTAGAACACTCAAATTTGTCTGTCATCTTGGTTTGAAAGTAATCTTTCTGATAGATCTCAATATGTAGTTTATAATGATAATTCCTCTAATTTTTCTTCTATTACACGGCGTACCACAAGGTTCTATCCTAGCCTCCTAGGTCCTCTACTGTTTTTTAATTTACATTAATGATCTTACACATTCAACTGCACCTCGCAGTTAAATGAAAGGCCTTCCCGCGTGGGTTTTAACACGGACCTGGCTTGCTGCTGACGCCCCCCCCCCCCAAAAAAAAAAATGTTTTTATTTGTTTTTTAGGGCGAAAAAGAGGGATGCGGTTAATACACGAGGGCAGTTAATACACGAGGGCGGTTTATACAATGTTAATAACGGTAGCCATAAACACTATTTTTGTTTTTCTTTTTTTTGTTTTCATGGGGGGGGGGGGGGTAAACTAAATCAAAAAAGCATAATTTATCAATGTGCAAATGCTTAAATACATGATTGTAACCTATATTATAAACATATTACAGGTATTAATATTCTGGTTCATGAAAGGCAGCAGAAAAAGAATAGAAAAAGAATGGAAAAAAGCAAATTGTGTGTACCGGTAAATTCAACCTATCTCTTCCCCAACTGTGAATAGTCTGCAAGCACAGACTCCAATTTGACACTTAAACACAAAATTCCTAAAGCCTTGAGCAGAGCCTAGATCTCTCAGTTACTGCCTGTGTCAAATCTTGCCAGGAGCAGCTATATAGTAGCCTAGAGTAGTCTCATAATGCAGACACTGTTGCACAACGCCTGACAAGGGTTTGTGCATGCAGGCAAACTAAACAATATCTTGATATGAACCTAAGAAAAGTTCAGTACACTTCAATATATACTGTACACAGAACTTGTTTGTGTGCCGTGTGACAGCTCTATTGCTCAACAAACATTCCAAAAATACCAATGACATGATGAAACGTATCCTCCTCAAGACTAAGTACTCCGCACATCTTATCTTGTCTTCTTGCTTTATATACTATGTATATTCTATTTTATTTATATGTATTGATTAGATGTTTCTGTGCTTATGTATTTTGAATTAATTGTAGGTTGATTAGTATATTATGTAAATATGATATTGAATGTATTAATATCTAAGTATTGCCAACTTTGTAAAGCGCTTAGAAACATTATAATAAGCGCTATAGAAATATACATGTAATGTATTATTATTAGTATTATTTATACCTTAGTGACACCAACAGGACTAATACAAGAGCGAAAATTATATTACCTTGACAGGCCAAGAGTTGGTCAGTTTGGAGTTAAGTTGTATGGTGTATTAGAGGTATCTAGATTTCTAGTAACAACTACAAATAAATTCTCAATGACTTCAAACAAACTCAAACTAAACGTTCAATTTCAAGACTACAAATAACAAATTTTCTACAATACAGTTAATATATATAGGCTGCACAGGCCTAATGGTTGAAGATATGACCAACAACAAACAAAAAGACAAGAAAATTATGCTGGACATATTGACACTATATGCATGTACAATGTGTAGATGTACATGTACAGGGTGTATCAACATACTAACTGTACATGTACTATGAGCTGTAATAAAGAAAATTCAATTTACAACAAATTATACTGAAAAGTACACTGTCTTCAATAACAGATCAAAACAAACATCTACATGTAGGCTAATGCATATGATCATGGACAAGCACATGTTACATGTCATTACTGAAAATGCACTTAACACCCAATTTTTCTTGAAAATATAAATCTGTACCCAGAACCTAAGCTTGGCCTTTAAAGCAAGCCAATGTGATGAATTATTGATTATAAAAACAAAGCAATGCAAATGTCAGACAGCTGATCAATCAGTAGGCGTACCTTTCAATTGATTGTTTTTAATGCAGATTTGTAATCTATGTACATGTACAATGTACATACATGTAGATGCTTAAATGTGTGATACAGATTTGCAGTTTGCACCAATACTACAGTACATTTAGATTTACTGTATGTTGTGCTGTAGGAATCAATAGGATGAACCTTAATAGCAGTTAGAGACTTCGGTGGTAAGCGCTTTTATAAGCGCCGTTTTTATTATTATTATTATTATTATTATTAATTGAAATTTGTCATCATTCAAATTAACAAACTTCCAAAATGGACCAAATGTATAGTGTTGGCCTACAGTTTCAAGTCTGTTAGCCATACCTATATTTTTTTGAGATTCAGATTGGATCTGAAAAACTGTCATGTTTTACTTCTTTTTAATTGAATTTAATACAGTTCTTACAGGCACATGTATATCTCATCTTAGAAAATTAACTCAAGACTTACATGTAGGTTTCCTTCTAGCTCAATAATTCCCAACCCATACAGAACAATCTTGATGTGAGCTACAGACATTATACATGTAGAAGACTAGGAGTCTTACAAGTTTAGGGCAAACATTTAACCAAACCATATTGTTCCGTTCTGCAGTATTACCAAACCATGTCGTTTTGAACTGAGACCAAACTGACATCAATGACTGAAAAATTATAACAATGATAAGGAAATGATATTCAATATCCCTAACCAGCAGAGTCATCACAGTTCTTACATGGATATTCTTTTTGTAAATGTTCATGTCATAAAAATGTATTTTCAAGGATACTAACGGCCTAATTAAAGCCCAGGTCACATTCATAAAATTCTGAGTTATTTAAATTTAGCTACCGGTATACATGTACAGTATGTATTTAAAGGGAAAATCAAGTTCTGTTGCAGAGGGCGCTACGCAAAATAAGTTTTGTGACCTAATGAAAAACTGAGTGTCAAATTTGAAAGAACATACAATTTTAATGACAAATCATCTTTGCTTGATCAAAATCGGTTCAGAGACGGCTGAAATATCCAAATATAACAATTTCTAATACTTGTGTACCACCACAAATATTAGATAATTTGAAAAAGCTCTTGAAAAAACGAAATAGCGCCTTTTACATGTACGTTGTATTTTAGCCAATGCCGATGTTGGCTTTTTTGTTGGCATTTTCGTTTTGGTTATATTACGCACAACCAGCCAGCCCATATATTGCTATTTTGAATTAAATAATTAATTAACGGTCACCACATTTTTTTGAAAGTGGAGCAGAATAGGTATGATCGTATTGGCTAAATTTCACACATTTTGGGGTCTAAAATTACCTTCATAAATGTAGCAATTTTATGTTCTCAAAGGGCACTAGAAATTTAATAGATAAGAATAAGAGCAATAACCATGGACTGTGAAGGGATTTGCGGTCTGAAAACAGAACTCAACTATCCCTTTAAGCTATATCATGTATGTATAGTATTTATACAATTCATAAATCTAGTATTTAAATTGAGGAGAAGAACATGTATACTACATGTAGTACCAAATTCATTAAACTTGAAATTCCAAAATAGATATATTGCTTCGATCAAAGGCAAAGTCAGCTATTGTGATGATTTCACACTGCCTCCTCAAAAAAAAAGCACAAAGCACACCTTCTGAAAATTATAAAACCGCATTAAGTATTATTTCGAACCCCAATTTTTCTGGAGAAAAAAAAAGAGCGGAATGGTAGGAAATTTTGACTAAAGATCTGTTGGAATTATTAGAAAGGTGCGTAGTTTATGTACCCTGTACATTGTAGGTATTGGGATTTTCAAAATCCGTTTTCAAGCTTAACAAAAATGTTATACATGTACATACGGTACAAACAAAATGCGAGATAGCAGCCTACACTGTAGATACAATCTTTTCATTCTACTGGTACATTATTACAACACATGTGACATAATCACTAGCTTTCTCGATCTTTCTCTATGTGCTATAATGAGCAAGCTGTGGGAATAGAGACGTCCCTACTTCAAAGCCTAATGACTGCATTAGCTCCTCTGCTTGGCTGCACAGTCTCCACACTGAGTGCTCATCAGTGTTAGCATTAACCTATTCGATACTAGGGGTCAATTATGCGATACAGGTACATGTACATAATACATGTACATGTAGATGACACGTAGTGTTCTGAAAAATGCCATGGGTATTGAATGAGTTAAAGAGCAAGTTCAAGAATGTAAAAGGGAACAGAGATTTCATGTTCTCACTCGAAGTTCCCAGAGTGAGATACTTGTAGTAATATGTGTTTTTTATAAACATTTTGTTATCTGCCCAGCAGAAGGCTGCCAATGGAACATGACCAGAGGATGTCCATTTGCATTTCAAAATTTTGGCCCTCTTTTGACAAATTGTATTTTCATATACTGTACAAAAAACATTCAGCCCTCCGTGATCTTAATTTTAAGCTCTAAATACCCTTCCTCTTTCATTAAGAAAAAACAACAAAAAAGAATTGAAAAATGAAATGAAAGTTTGTGGGGCATGGGATACATTACAACAATTCTATAACTCCATGAGCAAACAAAAATGATGTCATCATGATATGATTTCTTAATGTTACATTACATCAATATTTTTGTGACAAAACCACAATAGTTTGTAAGAAATGGAGAGGTCAATGTTAAACTCTATAAATCATTTCACTATACATTTGTCTTTAGGTCATGGTCTTTCCACTTATAAGAATACAGCCTGCTTACGGCGTGACTTCCATTTGTCAAATGGTTTACACTACCTTAAACACAAATAAACTATGCAAATTTCAAACCTGTGATGCTATTTACCTTCAATTCCTGTCTCTCTGTCACCAATGTGCTGGAGATTGGATCTCTCATCCACATCAATATCTTCAGGGGACGGTTCATATCGCTCTATTTCTTGTGAAGATGTCCTGTGTGCCCGTCTGGTTGGGTTCTTGTGACAGCTTCGTAAGCAGCTACATGAATGCTTATTCCCCATTGTGTTAGGAGAATGAATACCAATACCAAATCTGTACCAAAGGAAAAAAGATGACAATGATTTTCTTTGTGAATAATCCAATCATAACTCATTGATTTAACTGAATTTTCTAATTCCCATAGGCTTAATACATCACCTGGTTCCTGTTATAGGCAATAAGTTAAGTTTAAGTTGTAGCGATGAAACTTTGTTTCAAGAGAAACTGGTTAACAGTAATACCGGTAATGAGAATTATCCTTCATGTAAATGTGCATAAAATTAAGTTAAAGATTGCTTTGAGAGGCCATGTGTAAGCCAGCAAAAACATTTATGAAATTACATTCATTAAAAAACAGTTTACTTGCTACATGTATGTCATGCATCCCATTTCCATGTTGACACTTTTTCCATGTTTTTTTTCTTCAAATAATCATATCTCTGTTACAAGTTCCTTGTAAAAAAAATTAGTTGATAAAATTGACATTTATAGATGTAATCACACTTGAAATCATACACTCAACAATTTTGTTTCCATTTTTGTATCAATAAATTTGTGCTTTGCCTGATTTGGGGTCTTATTTGCATTCACAGCTAAGTCAAGAATAGCCTTAGGGCTACAGGTTGGTAATAATAAAGTATGGCACTGATAACAACAATCCATAATTGGCATTCCTTTGCATGAAGAGTGATGTTTAATACCAACAAACCCTTAACAGTGTAATTGCCCATTCCTCCTCGACAGACCTTGCAAACAACCTTTGTAGCTTTGCTTGCCATCTGTGTCCATGATGATAATGGGCAAACATGCGATTTACATCAGAGCCATCTATACACAGAGTTTGGCCATGAGCGACGAGTTCGTAATGACATGCACAGTTTTTCCGTTATAATCATTTTGCCTTTGGCGTAGACTAAAAGAGATGAGATTTAGATGACGTCATGCGCAGCAAGAGTTTAAACGCCCGCTGCAAGATTTTTATCATGGATATCAATTTTGACCCATAATTTCTTAAAAATGGACCATTAAACGGATTATTTCAGTCAAGTTGGTAAGTGGAACCGAAGTAGTTAAGTTTTAATCTAATTTACAATATAAAATGCATCGGCTATGCATCCTGTGAAAGGAGTAATTCGGGGATAAGTTTTGCAAGTTTGGTGTGCTGATTTGCCCACATAACCCTACACATTTCGCGGGATAGTCTGTTTCGGTCTCTAAAGAGAGAGCCGACCCTACCCCAATAAGAGGCTAACGAACGAAAGAGACGGAAAATTCGGTCTACATGTACATGTACTTGCCTTTGTGGCAGTGTGCTTGCATTTGTATTGTACTGTAAATCACATTTTTAGGTCATTATCATCAGGAGCACATGCGTGGAGGTACAACTGGTATAGTCTATGTATTGTGGTAAACAAACCGCTATCCAGAAACAAATTTCCACATTTTTAAATTCTTAATTCTTGTGGGCAAGTGAAGTGGGCAAGTTCTCAACCGATTTCAAAGTGTGGATCAGCTGAGACTCAACGAGAAGAAAGAACAGTCCACTTGTGAACTCTGAAGGTACTTCTGCGCGATTCTAATAAAACAAAACACGCAACCAACACCAAAAAAAACATATTCTTTCTTCACACAGCTTCAGTTCAACTTTCTTCTGCATTCATTTTACAGACACAGCGAACAGCGAGCAGCTCGCAGCGCACCGCTCAGCAGGGAGGGACGCCCGTCGGATTTGTGGAAGCCCTCCCCTGCAGCAGCCGCTGCATCTGAAGTCATGATGATGCACTCCACCCAAAATGCCGAGTCCGACTCCGGCCGCTCCGTACGTTGACTGTGTGTCTACGTCGCTTCCGTTACGATTATTCATGTCTTACAATACTTGGGAAACACATGAATCACAGATATAATGATAGACAGCTTAATTAAATCACAAAACATACGAATACAGAAAATTACAATGTATAAAATGAAATATTACCGAAATTCTTTGATTGACTTCAATCAGAGTTCACACGGTTATCCGCAAAGCTTCGACCCTTGACCTTTGTCGTGACGTCTGCTGGACATGGAAGCTGCTATTCTGTCATTAGGGTACCTTTTTTTTATCAGCTTGAGCTGTACAAGAAAACTGTTAAAAACCATGCAAACTGAGATTTACATTACTAATTCTACAAGAAATTTCCATTATTGTTTTTTAATTGTCCTCAACACTTTTTTCTAAATTAATTGAACGGAACAGTAAATTTCAAATTTTCATTATTTGTTTCTATCCCATTCTTGGTTTGCCCTGAGTCCGAATAGAATAATCGAAATATATACAGCTCCCTAGTAATGTGTGTGGTACAATATTATTTCACTGTGATGTGAATATATGGAATCCAATCCATCTTTTTGATAAATTTCTGTTTGTCTTGACTCTAAGAATACTGCTTACAGATCCTATACTAAAGACAGTGTTTGTTGGAACATCTTCGAATTATATTCAGCTCAACCTGGTTCAGTCACACAGTGCCTGAACGTGAAAGGAACTGTGATTGTGAATGAATGATGTGAAATTGAAAGCTTCCACTTCGCCATTAGCAGACAGACTAGGCACTACGTGAGTAGATCTAGATAGATCTAGACCTCCCTAGAAAATTAAATTCTATTACAAAATGTCAGGGACCTTCATTGTTGGGATAGACCTAGAGCAAAATAAACAAGTGCCCAGCAATCGGCTACAATCCAGATTGCCTGAACTATATTTTATACGGATCTCTGGATCTGAACTAGACCCCTAGCTATACTAGTTCTCTGAGTCGGAATCAGATGTCAACAAATCACTTCCTGACGACCTGAGCTGTGCTTCCATGATTGAGTCTACTCTATATTTCTATGAATATGATCTCGGATTGAAGTAATCCTCATGATAAATAGAACAACACTCGGCAGACAATAAACAATACGTTTTGAAGAACTTCTATAGACCTCTATAGTATAGGCCTAGAATCTATATTAGATCTAGACCTATATTATAAAAATGATGCATGCGCATGAGTTCATTATACGATCTATCTGCACTCGAGTTGAGGCTGTGTGTATCTATTGCACGAAGCGATTAGGCTGAGTGCGATAGATACACACAGCATCAACAAGGGCGGATAGATCGTAGATCTATAATGAATGAATGAAAACATGCATCATTTGTTTTATACAACGAAACTCCTAGATCCTTGTTATTTGGTGTAAAAAAAAATTCATTCAAGATTGTTTGTGACAGTATTTGGCTGACAAATAAATCTCAAGTTTAATAAGGCTTAATTTAGTGTGCAAACATAGCTATAGATATAGCAAGCGCACTAATTACCCTATACCCATTTACGCATAGTGCTGCGCAAGAATAGGCTCATGCTCACGCAGTATTACGCGCTCTAACCTCTACGCGCACTACTGCGCTCTGAAAACGAGTTCAATAGTACTGGAAATATTGCACTCCTTTTCATTAAAACGAGTGCAATAGGCTTAGTAAATGAATCACATGTGACTGCGCTTGACCAATCATTTGATTAGGATCTAGGAGTGAGTTGTATAAATGAAACTAATTGATTCCTCAATTTATTTGTCGTTCATTTTCAGGTTATTGTCACTCGTGGAATGGAGAGCACTCAGCAGGACAAGCCTGACCCAGCTCCACAGGCCAGCTCAGCTTTGGGTATCCCTGGACATCCAAGGTCACAGAGGTCAAAAAGTAGTGATGATCCCTCGACCAGACCACCCCTTGAAAGAGGCACCCAGCTTATGAACTATGGCTCCCAGAATCCAATGTTAGTAGTAACAATGAAACAAGACGAGTCTGCAGTTCCACAGGACTTATCCAAGCATGGTAGTCACATATCCAGAGAGTCATCCTCAGAGACCACAGGAACTAATATGGACATGCAGTTTGTTGTCTTGGATGATGATGATGAAGATGACATTGAGGATGATGTGAGGGTTGAATTCATGCAAACTGAATCCTTGGACAGCCCTGGTGAGGCATCAGCAAATGCTGCAGGATCAGAAAACAGCAGTCCAGGATTCCTTCTGAAGTGCAGTATGTGTGATCGTGTGTTTTCTAGCCAACAGAGACTCATGCTTCATATCAACAAGCACATGGGAGCTAAGCCGTATGCATGCCCACATTGCCCTGCTAACTTCAACTCACGGGCATCGTTTCAAAGGCACAGGCGATCCCACAAGAGCTCCATGGCTGATATTCAGACACATACCTGCACCCTTTGTCATGCTCAATTCTCAGATATTCAGCATTTGACAGAGCACTTGAAGATACACACAGAAAAGAGGAGAAGCTGTCCACATTGTGGAATCTTCATTGGTGGTTCTCGCAGCATGCAAAAGCACATCAGCATAGAGCATCCTGCAATGGTAAAGACCTATAAAAAGCACAGACCACCAAATATACCTGTTAGGGTTGACCTCCAATCGGGAAACCCAGACCCATTGCCTTCAACATCGCATGAAGGAGATAAACCTGTGAGTTGTAGACGTTGTGGCAGACAGTTCCAAACAAATAGGGCATTACAAGGCCATATGAAAGGGCACAGTAGACTTTATCAGTGGAACCCTCGGAGATGCAAATGTGGGGTTCTGTTGGCTGACGAGGCAGAGTATCAAAGGCACCTGAAGAACTCGTGTTGCACAGCTATTTCTAGTTCGGATTTGTTGTCACCGCCTATAGACTCACCTGGAAGTCTGTCTCCTGTCTCACCAAACAGTGCTGCGCATTTGATGGCTGTCTCTGCTCAGAGACAAGCTAATACCCGTAGCAGGAGTCTAGACTCGTTCTTGAGAAATCCTCCAGCACCTTTTGCTATGATCAGTAGGTATCCTGCAAGTGCAGAGGGTGCTTTGGTCGAGTTTCCACCATCCCTTGCAGCAAGATATGCGGGATCGGCACATTCAATGGGGAGTCTTCAATATGAAACAAGTAGCCCAGTCAGCAAAGAGACACCAAGCAGCCAAAGTGCTTCGGAACAGAGAAGCCAGAGTCCCATTAACAGAATCACCATCAAGACAGAAGCTGAGGAGGAGGAAGAATGGAGTGAAGTTGTGAACATTGTACAAGTACATAGTAACACAACAACATCAGAGGAACCATCTGGTGATGGTGATAGTATTCAGGAGCCACAGCCTCACTATACTTTCAACAGAGATGAAGAAATAGCTAACAGAGAAAGGACTGAACACCAAGTTGTAGGTTCAGTTACAAAAAGCAGGCATAATGAGAAAGATGATCAACATAGGAAAGTTCAGTCTGTGACCCTAGGTGGAACAGAGGCATCATCATCCAGTGGAACCATGCAAGTAGATAGACCAATAGAGCCTGCCATTTCTCCTAGATTCTCTGTACCTCAGGGAAATGATTCTAGAAAGGGTTCAGACTCTGGTCCATCTCTTGGGAGAATGAGCAATGAATCACCAAATATGCAGATTTCATCTTCCCAGTCCAGTCACCCACCTCCTCCTCACCCTCTGGTCAATTCATCCTTGCTGGGGGATAGAGACCAGGAGGGGTTACCATGGAGATGTTCCTTCTGTGGTATCACATTTGAAGACAGTTTGATGTATGTCATACATAAGGGATGTCATGAACCAGGGTCTAGTTTCCGATGTAGTATGTGCGGAGAACAGTGCGCTGATAAGGTCACCTTTATGCTACATTTTGTTAGAGGGCAGCACACAAAACCAACTCATGTATAACTTGAAGGGATACTCCTGTAATATGTTTTTTACTTGGCTTTTTAAACAAGTTTTTTTTACAAACTGAAAGCTTGTCCAAGGCTTGCCTGACATAGCAACAAGTAATTTATGCAGGTTGGATTCCAATTATAGTTGTTCATTTATTAACAATAAATTAATGGAATAACCCTTCACTAGTATACATGTACTGTACATGTAGGTCTCCAGGAAAGAAACATCAATACAGTAAACCAGTCTATTCGGCTGTTAACCGAAAGGTTGGTGGTTCGTGCTCACCCAGGAGCGACTAATTTTTGTAGAGGAGTCGTGGTCGAGTGGATATGTCACCGGACTGTGGATCACAAAGTCCGCGGTTCAAGTCCCGCCGCGGCACTAATGTCCTTTGGCAAGACATTGATTTACATTTGCCACTCTCCACCCAGGTGTTAAAATCCGTATCCGGTAGGATGCGAAAGCTAATGTGGTTTGATTAGCAATGGCGACTGGCTGGAATGCTCCCCAGGAAGTGGAGAATGTGCATACCTTGTATGCGGGTAAGCCTGAATCCGATGACCGGGGTAATAATATGTTCCGCGCCTAGAAACGTAGTATTAGGCGCATTATAAATGTGAGCTATTATTATTATTATTAGCCAAATACATATATATTTTCTTAATATACATGTATTATACAAAGAAACACTATATATATATATATATATAGCAATTGACAGTAAAATTATATACTCTAATAAATACTGAATCAGTCACACTTATTCAAAAATGTGTAATCGCTCGCATCTATGTGTCTGTGCTCATTACTACATGTCATGTACATATATCTAATAATTGATTATTTATTTACATTGTAGTTCTTTCAGTGATTTAAAAATAGTTGTAATGGTCATGTGATACGGTAGATCAAAGAGAGTTAGCAAAGCCCGTTATATGATAGACTTGTTCACATATGGTATTCCATTTTATAGTGAATCATTTCTTTCCAAAGAGTCTTTTGAGTAACTTCTGCACTTCCATGTTGTAAGGTAATGTATTTCAATAACTAGAATGCAGTTTCCATACATTGCTTGTTTCTACCCCGGCTAGCATTGAAGGTTGAGTACCAGTATTCACTGTTTCAGATGCAAGCCTGAAATTTTGATACGTTAAAATTTTGTGAACTGTTTGCGCTGATCTATTCACAGATGAAAGAGACATAGGCCTGTATTCTGCTCAAATTTATACATAGTCTTTACTTTAAAGTCGTGTTTTAGCAAAGGAATTTAGCCCCTGGTCTAAGTTTTAATTTTGTTAAACAGGAATTTAGATGGAGCATCAGGTTTTAGTAGAATTCCAAGTTTCCACCATTCATGATTGATACATGTAGCTGTGTAAGGGTGTGCATTTACAAATATGATCTAATATACATTGATTTTTAACAATGCATGTTGCAATGCACATCATCATGGATCTGAAATGCGGCAGACAGATTTTGTAGCAAATTGTTGAGATGACATTGTTCTGCCTCTGTATGTACAGTCCTTCGTTATACAATATACATGTGCATGCTTGAGCTAGCATTCAGTAGAGTAAACTGAATAAGCTCTCAGATTTTTTTAATTGTATTGTTTTTCATTGGTTAACACATCTCAATGATTGGCCAAACTGAAACGATAATTGTGATTATGGTATGCTTAGAAATGGTTACATTGGCGCTAGCTGTTTGGTGCACCTCTCTGTATTTATTTGATGTAAAAAAATGGCCGTTTCTCTGAATCAGATTGTTAATATCAGAATTCCAATTCTTAGAGATCCTTTTGAATGTGAACTTTTATGTATTTCTATCCAAGATACATGTACCGGTACTTATTTTCATGATTAGGCAAGATACTTAATACCATGCCAAAACAAATAGAAAAATTAAGTTTGAAAGTAAGTCTATTTTTATTTTTGTGTCAAAAAGAATATGTGCTTTGTGTCTGCAAAGTGTTATTCAAATTTATGTAAGAAAATTCTGTTAAAGCTTTATGTGATGTGTGTGTGTGTGTGTGTGCATTTAAGAGAAATATACATTATATCACTATTCAACTCTACAGTCTCTGATATTATAATTCTTTATGTATACTACTTACATGTAGATTTGAATGATATGTGATACAAAGCATCTAAAAGTTTTACCAAATATGAAATGTTGTTTATAATTCAGGAGTATAGAGTACACTAGGCAGTTATAAATGTCAAATATTATTTCATATTCTGTTCTGTATTTGTGTCAAAGAAATGTCTCAGAGACTATATCATTCACTTAAACAAGAAATGTTGCTACAAAAATACAATGAAAGTTCTTCCTGTCTTTTTTTCTTGTGCTCTATTTATTGATCAGTGCTTTTTCTATGGGTTTATAAACATGTATCATTATCATGAGTTTTGAAAGGAGATTCAAGATTCAGTGATGACATGATCTTTATGATTGGATTGTGAAATTATAGCAGGATTAGATTTGAAAGTTTTGATTTTGACATTCTTCTTGACTGAGGAGCAGAATGTTTGTGAAATGTGGGAATACTAAAACCATATGATGTTCTTAGCCCCCCCCCCCCCCCCCCCCCCAGTCATAGAAACGCTGCGATGGCCTCGGGTCCATTGCCAGTCATGAGGAACTCTTTGGTTAGACAGTGACATTGTTACAATTTGCAGCCCAGCTGATATGGGTCTTTTCTCTGAAAAGCTTTACATATCTTTTTAAATTTTGATATGATTCATGCTAGCATTCATAATTTTTGATTGGGAAGAGCTTACTTATCCAAATATTTAAATGTAGTCCTAACGCAGCTTGTTTTTCTTCAACATTATACAGTCATATTTTCGCAGTAAGGTAAGCAGAGGGGAGAAAGCAAGGGAGTGAAAGAGAAAGTGAGAGAACATTGTGCACAAGTCTTTGCACACATTTATAATATATAGAATTTTCTGTAAATGTATGGGGCAGAGAGTGAAAAGCAGTGAGAGAGAGAGAGAGAGAGATAGAGAACTGTGATATCCAACATCTTTTGTAATTGTACACAATCATTCAACATTCTGTTCTTCAAACTAGATGTTCAACAGAGGCGGGATTTGCCATTCACAGGTCCCTTGGCTCCTAACCAGAGAGATTTGTGTTGTTATATGGATAAATAAGTATGAAGATACACCAACAACATGATGGCCTGTACTTCAACAGAAGAAGAAGAATAAATTCTATGTGAAAAGTACAAACTTTGTTTGATGTAGACAAGATTCAAGGCTCTACAACACGGCACCCATGGAGGTGTTACATATAGTACGGAATAACCTGTAAAGTTACTAGTCCGTTATTGATGTGTCGTGCACACATTAAAGAATATTGTGTAAATATAATTTAGTTCTCTTCTGCTTTCAAACAATCACAAATTTCTCATGATTTTTCAATTTTCTTTCACAAATTCACCAACTCCTTTCTGCTTTCACACAATTCAACTTGTTACAAAGTTTCGCTTGTCTTCTATCTTTGCAATGAATATCTCACTCAGCGGGGACTCACTTACAGAAAACCTCCACAAAGAAGGAACGATAACCCATGCAACATATTCATCTGCTTTGATTTATTACCCAAATTGATCAGTTTTGTATCATTCTTTCATCTCCTTACAATATATTACAGTTCAAAAGGTCTCATTCTGCCAATCACCAATTCTCATGATTCTTACCAAAGTACAACAATCAATACCTATTTTTCGGCTCACACCTCAAAAAATTTCACTCCTAACCGAAACGATTTAGACAATCTCACAAATTCATATGAACTTGAAACATTTTAGAAGACTCCCAGAACAAAGTGTGCAGACCTGGGAAATGGTTTTACGATTTTCTTTCCACAAACCTCGATCATTCAAACAAGACCTAAACCAGTCTGACAACAGACCAAGCATACTATACATAATATGAGGCCCTGAAACAGGGGTTTTGAGTCGGTTTGAACTTGGTATGATTGTGTGATTGAGACATAAAATGCTTGCACATGTAGGAGCAACACCCCCCCCCCCCCCTAAAAAAAAGAGAGGATATTAAATACCGGTAATCTTTTTCCACTTCAGAAAAAATAGAAAGTACTTGATCATCTCCCATTAGATCAACCTTTAGGAAGAGCCTGAAAAATCAACAATTATTTGGAAAGTTAGACCAATATTTCATTTTTTTCTGTTTTCTCTTTATGAACAATTTTGTGTTGTTTTTAACATATATTTGTGGCAATTTATGGACTGATCAGCAGATGTTTTTCTTTCTTCTTAAGAAGTCAATGATTATAAAAAAAAACACTTATTGGTATTTAATCCCCACGATTCCAAACCTCAATCCAATGCCAGCAAGAGCACCACAAACTCAGGAAAATCCAACATTAAGATTATTTAAGGTAATGTGCATACAAAGCAAAAATTATATGAATATGTTACTATAAAAGCCTGAAAATGAGAGAATAACTCACTTCTTTCAGTGGCTGTGTCAGACAATCATTTGATGACTTTATTAAAAAAAGCAAAATAAGTTGTGTCTTATTAGCCTGTAGAACATTAAGAAATTGGTTAAACATAACACACCCTTATTAATAAAATGTTCCAATAAAATCATTGGTGCTGCTGCATTTGATTCTGTGCAATTAAAAAAAGTTTGCATGATTGAAATTCGGATTATAAAAAAAATTGGTTGACAAACCAAAACTTTCTGATTTACTACCACCTGTAATAGAACCACTCTTTGGTATTTCTAGCCTTTTGGCTGTGAACGGACCACATTGCCATGGCTGGGACAGTGATTTGCTCTCCCCACAATAATGTTTCACACAATCATTAGATTGGGGAAAGTTCGACATCTTGTTTGCTGAGCAAAATATTCCTGTTCAGATTTCAAATACTATAACCTTGAATACTGCTATTTATTTAAAAAGTTACACAAGTATCATACCCTCTAAATCTTGTAAAATGTTATTTACAGTCACGAAGAGCAGCAAAATTAACATCAATGATATGCATTCTTTTCTAGTTTTACACATTGCATGGCACGTTACAGATGTCACAATACTTTAATGGAGCATAATTTGTACTGATTTTAGAATAATCAATCTTTCATGATTTGCTTCATCAATTTAAGAAAAATACACTTCTGAAAAAGATACATTCTATTAAATGAATTTCCTGACATTATACACAATGTGTTTTCATTACAAATACATTTCCATTCAACGGTTCTGTAAAAATTTGATGCTGAATAGTAATCAACCAAATTCATGATTTATTATTTTACTTTGATCCTCACACATCTTCTGCGTATTTTTTTTGTTTCCTCGTAAAAAATATATGCTCCAGTCACAATGCCACATTTTGTTGCAAAAAATATATCAGGTTGAATCATTTGCTAATATTTTCCACTTTGGATAGAGCTCAACAAAAGTCAACTAGAGAAAGAGGCCCTTGGTACTTGTACAAGGGAAATGCACTGCAAGCACCCATTTGTGAACATACCCAACACCAAACACACAAGCTTTGTTTTACTAGAAAAGTGACATAATGGCTGGTTTCATTTCATCACACTTGAACATGATTTTCTTTGAGACAAATCAGAGCAAATTATTGAAGATTTTGTATGCAAAGTGCGTACAATCTACACAGTATATGTATACAACCGATATTCATGCAAATGCAGAATAATGAACTCAACTTAGCAATGCCTGCTCATGAGAAATGCATATTTCATTCATTTTACACAACATATCACATGCAGAAACTTTTACAGGGCAAATACCTGTGTATTCAATAGTTTAAAAAGCAATAAATTGGAAAAGGAATAGATGGAAAGAAAGAAAAATAATTGAAATCAGATCCAAAAATATATATATAGATCAGATGTTACCGTATTTACCACATTTAAAAAAAAAGGAAATTTGCTACTTCTCAAGAGTACTAAATAAAACTATTTTGAATATCAACATAGTCTCCATACTCGTTCAGGTTAGATCCTATGGTCCTTTAAACCATCAATCCTATGCTCAAAATACAATTTGAATCAACATGATCTCAACCTTGCTTAAACTGACCACTAATCCCAATCGTAACTCTTTGCATAAAGCATAGGCTATAGTAATCTACAATCTAGAATATCTAGATAATTAAAGAAAAATTGCCCAAATCTATATCTCTTGCAAGGCAGATGATACTAACACCATAGTTGTAACATTCTACACCTGAATTAACTTTTCATCTGGTTGTATTTTATACAAAAAATTACTCCTCATGTAAATAACAAGTCACCAGAAAACCTGGAATTAATTGCCTGATATATTATTTCTTGGCATTTCAACACTCTGCAAGATTTATGCTTTTATATGCTCATGAAAGAGTACATACATGTATCTTAAGTAAATGTACCACATTACATGCACTGCATATTAAAAGGTGAAATGTTATACAAATCAACTTCATCTCTTTAGACAGCATGGTAAAAATGCAAGCAAGACATCTGTTATTGCAAAACAATATGAAACATTCCCCACCTCATAAGTACAATTATACATCTACTCTACGATAAATGACGGAGATAAAATTACATTCAAATTACATTTTCCCTGTCTTCTTCTTACATGTAAATACAGTTGAGACAAATATATGTAATTTAAGGTCACACCAAAATTTTGATGTTACAATAATCGTTTCAAAAACTAAAACCTTAACTCCCCTCTGTCATGTAAGTAATACAAATAGGCCTATGATTCCATACAAGTTCATATGCATATATCAAATTAATATATCTATTAAAAAGGAAATAAAGTCATTTTGCAAATGAATAATTTCAAGTAAATAGAACATGATTAAGGCTAGGTTTGCATGGTTGTTGAATGAAGATCTATCATACAGGGAAAGAAGATGGTTTTGAACCTAAAGATCAATTCATAATTCATAATTTTTGTAATTAAATCTCCACCAAACTGAGTTCAAAGTATTCAAGTCAAATAAGTGATTTTGTTTTCCTTCCCAGTAGACTCCATTTTTATTTTAAAAAGCATGATCTTTCTAATTGAAAGAGCAAAATCAATTGCATAAGATATATACAGATGGCTTATTCAAATCTATAAATTTTATTGTTTTTCTACAAAATCACAACACACTTTACCATAAAAATTACCACCAACAAGCAGGTTTACTTCCTGTGAAGTTTTGGATCTAAGAGACCTTGACCGGACATTAAATAAAAAACACATAGATTGACCTTTCACCTTGATTTGCAAAGGATAGCAAAAGAGTTCAAGCCCACCGCACACTATACGATCCGACCGTGATCCGATTTCCAATGAAACGGCTATTGTCTCAGATATGAACATTCAACATAAAACATTCTTTCCCAATGAGAATAATGATATGAATACAAACAAAATCCAATCTGTTGGAAGATTTCAAGATGAAGAAAAGGCCAAATCTGCTCAATATTATAGATAATTGCATCATTATGATGTCACTACGATTTGCAGCCAATTTGGCTTTTACTCCACCAACAGGAAGTGCAATACCCAGATATTGGGGTTTCGTTTCATCATATGACTAATCAGAACCTCCATCATTAAAATTTGACATCTTCAAATATTCCTATCCCATTCTTCCTAAATCAAATCATAGACAGGTCGTATAGAGTCCAGTGGGCTTTACATACAAAGAATTACACAGTACCCTAATATTTTGTAAAGAAAATGACGCATTCACATTCTGGACTACCACCATTGCTGGGGTATCTTCATCATTCAATTTAACACCTACAATGCCATTCTCCACTCATGTACAGTGCGTCATCCAGGCTTTGCAGGGAGATGAGAGGTGAAGGGTTAATTAATTCTCTGGAAACTGGTCCTGGAGGTGGTAGTAGGCATCGTACCAAATCTCACCAGACGACTTGAGGGACCTGACCAATATCAAAGACATGAAAGGAAACAATTACCTCAACATGAGTGCGTATCGACTACCTATTCTACATAAGCTCTATTATTATTATTATTATTATTTATATACTGTGCTTTTCCCAGGGCGGCCCAAAGCGCTTACAACAAGAAGCATCCTACAAAAATGAAAATAAAAACTTACAGAATCCTAAAAATCTGGATTACAAAAAAAAAATGTTTTAAGTTCCTTTTTAATGAAGAGACAGATGGTGATTTATACATTGTATCAACAAAAACCAAGCTTGTTTAAGGTCAATGCAGCATGATTGACGGAACATTATGCCTAACTCTTATCAGGCTTTGGTCATCTAATCAAACAAATAGCGGACTGCCACAGTCAACTATTGTTACACATACAGTGTATATGTACCATATACTACAAATAATATGGCAGTCTAATCCATAGTGAGTATCAGTATAAGGTTCATTCTTAAAACAAATGCATACATCATTTCAGGAAAAATGCCTTTATGAATGACCGTTTAATATTTCAAAGCCATTCTCCCCCTAGATTCAACTCACTGCAAAGTAACGCCTATTTTCTCCCAGAACAAATTGAACCACATGAAAAGACCTTGACAAGTATCATTGTGCCTTCCTCATTTCACCCACTAAGGTATCTTTTACAAAAATTAAAATATATTTTGCAAATGTGTGAACTTTTTTTCCTTTTCTTTCTACAACTGTTGCTAATTGATTTCACTACCTTAAAGATAAAGTTGAGTTCTGGTCATGTGGTTGCATTGTGAAAGAAATGGTGTGGAATCTATCAGAAAAGGTTGATCATCTAGTATATAATTATTCGTGTGTATTGCAAGGTTCTGGAACCATCAAAATGATAATAAATTTGGCCAAATCTTGGCAAAGTTACAAGCACTGTACACAGAATGATGTATATGGGACTACACAAGCACATGGCGAAAAAAACCTACCCCAGATTTTTACGATGTTTCATGTCATATTTAGAATAGGAAGGCATTTGAAGAGCCATGCTTTTCAGGGAACATGTTTAATCCGATGTTCTTCCACCCTTGCATAATAACAATGATAACGCTCACAAATTATTTTTTACCTCTTCCCAGAACTCAACCTTCTCTTTAAACCCTGAATATTTTGAAAGCAAATAAAGGTTAGAAAAATAAGACATCCATCAAAATATGTCCTTTGACCCTATAACAGATGGAACACTGGAGGCAGCATCACCAAAATCTATAGGCTTGTAGATTTGAAAGAAATCCGTCAAGGAGTGTGGCAGTTCAAGCGCACACAAGAATATAACGCAGCGTAACACTGCTGAATCCAAAGTACCCCACAGGCATACTGCCAGGGGATACAATAAGATTCAATCTTGTGTTCCTTACCTGACTATATCAGAAAAGCCCTCGAGCAGCGTCTTGGTCTTGTAATCAACACCATGCTTTTTACACAGAGACTTCACCAAGGGTGCAACGCGTACGTAGTTGTGTCTGGGCATCGTCGGGAACAGACTGAAACAGAATAGAAATGTTGTACCATAGAAATAGAATTATGCGGTAAAATCTGCGATTAAGTTTTGATAATTGTAAATGAAACCACAAGATATCCCATTATAAATTCATCATTTGCATGTATTATAATTAACAACTACATTTTCACTATGTTTATCTACTAAACAGTTAGTAACCAGAAAAATATTTCATAGAGGAAACAAAGGTTTACTTGTATTGAGAGAGGGAAGATATCTGGCTCAAGTTTTTTTCAATACTGAATGCAAGGATGACCTAATTTGCTACATAGTCAATACAGTCTACTATATTTGTGTCTAAATGAAGACTTTGATGCACTTGAGGCTTTAAATATTTTGCCCAAGGTTTGCAATACATTTTTTTTCATTCACAAATACTAGAAAATGGGCGGTGTAATGTTGTACTAGGTTATCCAACTTTCAATTTGATTACATAAAGTTTTAACTTCAAATCTTAGCTGGCATTGCTAATAACATGTAACCATTGAAACAGAACCCTATGTAAAATGGACTTTCTGGAAAGTGAACCCATACAAACAAACACTTTTGGTTTATTTCTGATATGAAACTTACTGATGCTCAATCTGGAAATTGAGATGTCCAGTAAACCAGTCGTTGAAGAAACTTTGTTCAAGATTACAGGTGGCACGAAGCTAGGATGAGAAAAAAATAGAAAGTTAAAGATTTTTTTTTTTTTTTTGGGGGGGGGGGGGGTAGAATCAAGAATAATTTTTAATATGAAATATTGTCGATTTACAATACTCAGCATAGGGGAATCTTAATTAAAAAATATCTGGCAACATCATTCTCTGGCTAACAAGTTGTTTCATAGAATCTACACATACATCAAAGAAAAAGATAACCAACAAATAAAAACTTTGGTGTGTTAGGAATAGTAGGTTATGTGTACCAGTGACTCCAGCGACATTTATTATTTCATCAAAGACACACCAAGTAGGTGAAGTACTTGGGTTGGGATTGAACAAGGTTTAGGGGTAGGCATAGGACTGACTCTAGGCTTAATGTTAAGAATTCTACAAGCGTCAGGTATTAACACTGGAAGAACAAGTCCAGCAGGCATGCATCAAACTATGAAGGAACTAACCTGTAGCTCTAGCCATGGGCGTGCTGAATCCACATCAATCTCCATTGGTATGTGGTTGGACTGAGAAACCCAGGTGAACCAAATACTCTCCATAACTCTGTGAAAAATAGACATATGAGAAAGAAAAGTTTAGATAATAATACCATATTAAGGATATATCCATGAAGTTTTTAAATCATATTTATTTTTTTAATTTCAGAGTGCAATCTGCTCTTGATTAATCTGTGAGAAGTATAGAAGAGTACAATATACCTCAATAACTCTATGTATGTATACATATGCGGTTACTTCTTTTGAACTAGTGTGCCTTGAGCAATTCATTTCAAGTAAATTTGGGGAGACGATTCGGCATCTTACAAGTCTTACATATTTTAACTATCACTAATATGCAAACCATGACAAATAATTTAATGCTTAAAGGTAATACAAAGTTTTGGTATTGGGTCATGAATTCGGTTCAAATGAACATATTGAAAGCATATGTGATCCTACAATATCCATTGATCGTTGTCGCAGTTAAAATCGAGTCTAAAGTTATGAAATTGTAAATAATAAACTCTTCATGTTGTATAGCTGTTTCTTGACTACAATCGACCAATTTGCTATTCCCGTTTGGAAATCATATATCACAACTACATATTCTGAGATTTTCATGGTCGCAGCTACCATTGTACGGCCGTAGGCGCTATTTGAAATTTATCAAAATTTACCGGGAGCACCGGCAAATTTTTATATTCAATCTTTCTAGAAAGCAGAAGTGTTCTAGGGGCTAAATTTTCTAGTGCTTATAATACATCCACAAGGGCATCCAAATATATCAAAATTGTAAAGAACCACTATCCACCCATTTTTCAAAATTTCCCAAAACTTTGTATTACCTTTAAATCTAATGCTGCCTATTGATTCTTTAAAGACCATTATTGAATTGAAATGTACATGTCCATCTATAAAAGTAACCAACCTGAAAGCTTCATAGAAGAGAAGAAGTTGCCACCACGTCATGAGAGGAACATAGCAGAATAAAAACCTGGCGTAGTATAGCGAGTTGAAGAAGAGGTCCTAGAACAACAAATGATGAGAAAATTACACCATTTCGTTATGACATGATTTCTGCAAGCATCACGAATACTATCAACAAAACAATGCATGAATCAAACATGCAAAAAGCCAGCAATCTGTAAACAGAACCATAGAGCTTTGTGGAGAACTGTGTCTTTCCCCCAACACAATGGTTTATATAAAATCTTGTTTTTGCCCAAGTTCTTGTCAGTGGCATTATTCCCCCAAAATTAAGTTTTGGGCCTTGGCATTTGCACCTTCATAAAGATATCAATATATTAACATACCCACTTCTACCCTACCCCCCCCCCCCCCCCCCCCCCCAAAAAAAGTATTTTAAAAAAATATTTAAAGAAAAAAAAATATTTAAAAAAAAAAAAAAAAAAAAAATTAAAAAATAAAAAAAAACCAAAAAAAAGTCAACGCAAAGCATAGCATCCCCTCGCAGGGTACAAATGGCCTATATACATGTACATGTACATGTACGTCAGAACAAGTTACCTCCATTGGACTTTACTATTATATTACTAGGCAAGGAAGGAAGTTAACCACATTTCAATATATAATTAGGTGTTTTTGCATATTTAATGAGCTATGACCTTTCACCTTTGACCTACATACTTGGAAATCGAACTTAGGCTGTACATGCATTTTGATACCATGTACCTTCATATTAAATTTCATTAAAATTTGTCAAACATTACTTAAGTTATCGAATGGAAACCAGATTCGCATATTTAATGAGCTATGACCTTTGACCTACATACTCCGGAATCGAACTTAGGCCTGGTTTTGATACCATGAACCTTCATATCAAATTTTATTAAAATCTGTCAAATATTACTAAAGTTGTCGATTGGAAACTGAATGTGTATTTTTTTGCATATTTAGTGAGCTATGACCTTTGAACTTTGAACTACGTACTCCAAAATCGAACTTAGCCTGTATTTTGATACCATGAACCTTCATATGAAATTTCATTAAAATTTGTCACACATTACTAAAGTTATCGATCGGAAACCCAATTTGTTACGGACGTACGCACGGACGGACGCACGGCAGCGTTACTATATCCCCTCCAACTTCGTCGGGGAGGGGAAAATAAATAATTAAATAAATAAATAAATAATAATAACCTTAACACTTTTTGATGAGTAAACTAGTTAACACAAGCGTAGGCACTTGCACAGAAAAGGGAGCGCATGGAACTCAAGTCCAACTTAGGTTCCATGCGAGCCCGAAACGCAGGGTAAATAATTATATTGTTATGTTTTGTTTAGGTTGGTTTTATACATTATAACTTTACACAAACAAAATTTCAGGTGATTGGTACACTTTAAATGTTTTTCAAATGAAAGTTTGACTCACAGTCCACTCTTTCTGCTTGATCATGTGACGATAAATCATAAACTGGAAGTAGAGAGGAAACAGCAGAGGGGGTCCAACTAGAAAATAAATCATAAAACATATTAAGTAATTCAATCAGAGAGAGGTATTGTAAGCAAATACTGCCAGTATATAGTGCTTGAGAGACGTGGCTTTAATAGAGGCACACACACAAAAACTACGAAGCCTTTGCCTTTTCTTTTGATGCATCATTATGCATCATTATAGCTATATAGCCCTTGAACCTCATGTACATGTACATAAAAAATGATGGGAGTATTCATGCACATCAATAAAAACCAAGAACACTTAAAGATTCCCAAGATCAGAGCTGCCAACCTTGAACCCAAAAACAGGAATCATGATGGCAAAAAAAAGAATTTCAAGCAAAAAAAAAGGAATTCATAAAAACGAAACTTACAACCACGCGCAACACACTTCCAATGCAGAAATGTTCATTCATCATGCTGTTTTTTCCATACAACCAGGTAATTTTTTTGGTGGTTATTATGGTATTATCGGTATTTCATTTTTTTTGAGAATATTTTTCTCTTCAAGTATGTTTTAAAATTAGTTTTCTATTGAATTTGTGATCAAATCACCATTTAAGGGCAGTTGTTTGACGTGCGGTATGTAAAAAAAAAAATTTTAAATAAATAAATAAATTAAAAAACATATTTTATGAAGAAAAAACGGGAGTAATTCCGGCAAAAACGAAATGGTTGGCAGCTCTGCAAGATGTATGAAAATCATTCATATGGACATACATACAAATCATATGCATTAATGACAAGATAGCTCATCATACAAAATAGGACATGAAAATCCAATATCTCCTTCAAATGTTCCTCATATATCAGTTAATTGACTACGCGTCACTTTGTTTCCTAAATGCTTAATGCATGGAGAATTGACAATGTGTTCATTATGTACTAACAATAAGTTTATGTTGTTTGATTTTATACACATGTTCTGTTTTATCTGGGACCTTCAACTTCACAATGGTCAATAATAACTGCAGCACACACACACACTGTATATTTCAAGAGACCGTTTTGAAGGCCCACTGAATTTTGATTGTCATTTGACTTTATAGACTCATCTGGTCTCTTTAAATTGTTTTATCATTGTTTAAGTGGCCATCATATCACTTTGTGGAGCAGATGTGAAGCAGTTTGTAACTGAAAGGCGAAAGCAGTATAGCAAATTATTTGTTCAGAGCCAGAGAGGTTAACGCAGTGTTTAAATATAGTATTGAATATACACCCTTCTGGCTCCAAACAGATGAAATATTGCATAGAATGGATTGGAAATAACAAGCATGTGAGTCTGGATGAGATCAACTTACTAATGAAGAAGTACCATTGTTGAAGATGGTAGGGCATTGATGACTTTCCACTCTCGGCTACCACCTTAGGCATCTTCTCTCCCACTACAAAAAGTGCTTCAAGACGAACATCAGGATCCTTGTTCATCTGTAGAGCAGGATGAAGAATATATTGTCATCATCCTCATGGTTATACTCATATTTCAGCATCATCACTTTTAGCACTCTCCTCACTATTTAAACACCATTTCCTTTTTTTTTATATTCTGGGTTTGAACAGCACTTATCCATCAACAATATCTCTGGGCACTTTAAAGACTATTATTCACCCAGTCATCAGATTCAGGCTTGCCTCCACACAATCTATGCACATTCTCCACTCCCTGGGGAGCAGTCCAGCTAGGTGCCATGTTACAGATGCTCACCATGCTGTGCAAACCACGATGGCTTTACTCATCCCACTTGGTACCTATTTAACAGCTGGGTGACAGAGGCAATGTGGATAAAATACCTTGCTTAAGGAAATAAGAGCTATGCTGGGATTGAACCCATGACCTTTGCACCTCCAGTCGGATGAAAAAGAAAGAATCAAGTAATATACTGAGCCAAGCCAAAGAGGGAGAGAGTGTGACAGAAAGAGAAAAAAGAGAGAGATAGAAAGGTGCACATATAAATCTGTACTTACCACATTAGGTTTCGCATGGTGCTGATAATGCATGTGGTTCCACCATTTAGCTGATGCACCCTGTTGAGGGTACAGAAAGAAAGTCATTTTTAGTACATCAATCATGCTTATCACTCTCAAATGTGTATCTTTACATACACATGCACAAGTAAACACAGGGTTCCTGCTAGTGCACAAAACCTATGGTGCCATTTAAAAGTATGGAAGATTTCAGAAAATATCAAGGACTATTCTCTATTCTCCCAACAAGGACTCTGGAATTCTGCGAAAAAATATTACACTCAATTTGGAGCAAGACGAAAGAAGAATTCTGCCAGGAAATCCATATGAATCTCACCTTGAA
The DNA here is from genome assembly GCF_000002235.5 of Strongylocentrotus purpuratus. NCBI lineage: Eukaryota > Metazoa > Echinodermata > Echinoidea > Camarodonta > Strongylocentrotidae > Strongylocentrotus > Strongylocentrotus purpuratus. Next base: position 18,602,173 of record NW_022145613.1, on the reverse strand, counting down.
TGGGACAAGTACATAGTGAAATACATGATTCCTCTATACTGATTTAGACGGTACAGCAACAATATCTTGTTTGTCCTTTTTTTTTTATGTGGTCATTTTGTTTTAATACCTGTATCCTTTTAAGTCCTTGCATTTGAATTCTTAGTGTACATGTAGAGACCATACCCCCAAAATTTGGATCACATGCAACTTATCTTAGATGGCCAGTTACTATCAAAATTGCAGCACCTAACCTAACCTATCATTGTAAAGGCCAATGACGACTATGTTACTAATTGGAGGACTTACAGTCTCTCTGGATAGATAACAAATGTAAAACGTACTGTACATCAATAGAATGAAAAGATAGGATTTCAAGGTGATCCAACATTTTAAATTGAAGTTAGGTTGAGTGTTGGGATCAGGCTTGAAGGTAGGAGTTACATGTAGGTTTAGTGTACGAAAGTGACTGCGCGAGGCAACCGTCGCAGAACCGTACAAGCCATTTCAAGCCAGCTCTAACCTTCCTTAGAGTTAATAAAATAGTTCATGCCCTCATATCGTCTCGACTGGACTTTGGTAATGCACTTTTGTTTCAGCTGCCACAATCTCAACTTTCATGGTTACAAAAATTACAAAATTCAGCAGCCCGTATTGTTACCCCTACCAGACGTACTTCTCACATTACTCCTTTTTTGTCTTCACTACATTGGTTACCTGTTGAATCCCGTATTGTATTTAAATTATTATTGCTTGTTTTTCACTGTATACATGGATCTGCCCCAGAGTACAATATTAATTTGTTGATGCCTTATAATCCGCCTAGACGCTTAAGATCTTCCGATTCTCAATTGCTTGTTGTTCCGAAAACTAAGAAATCGTGGGGGGGATCGGTCATTTGCACACGCTGGACCTTACTTATGGAATCAATTGCCACAACATATTCGTTATATTTCAAATGTAGATTGCTTTAAACATGCCCTCAAAACTCATTTGTTCAAAGCGGCTTTTCAGTAGATTTAGTTTTACTTTCACATTGTTGTTGTTCATTTTTGTGTGTATTTTTGTGTACTTATATCCTTTCTTCTCCATGCGCCTCGAACACATTATTCATGTGGAGTTGGCGCATTACAAATACTCTATATCATTATTATTAATACAAGCTACCCAAATCAAAAGACACTTACCTTCATTGTAGACATGAAGAAATAGTGAAAGAAATGGTTCCACTTTGAAGACTTGAAGCAAGACAGGTGACCAAGATCATGTTGAAACCACCCAACCTGAGCCTGAATTAAAAGCAGAAAATTTGTTTGTTATCATTAACATTTCCATTGTAAACAAGGAGATAATGTAATTGTGTTTTGTGCAAATGTATAGAATATAAAACTCCATCTCTTATGAGATTTCTGTACTACCATAAAGCTTACACAAACATATTTTAAAGAAAAAGATTATATGTAAGAATAACATATTCTTCTTCATTCAGTACAAAGTTTATTACGGAAGTAGTTCAACGTAAATAATTTTTTTAATGTATTTTTTCTTCAGGACCCATTGATCATCTCCAATCATTTATACTCAATTTTCTTTTAAACAATGATGTATTACAGAGCTAACTTTGTCTGGCTTCGGCTATATGTTGGCTCTGTTTTTAGACAGAATGCTATCTAATTTAATTGCAACTCAGTAATTCTATATGTCTAATTTGAACACTGTGATAAAACAAAGCCTCTATAATGTCTGATTATTGTTGATGTGTTTAGATTATCATGGCTGGCTGGCTGGCTGGAATGCTCCAAGAGGAGTAGAGAGTGTGCACTGGAAGTGCAGAATCCAGTGAATGGTAATACTGTATTAGCGCTTTGGTCAGTAAGCTTGTTTCATAAGAAACGGTCATTACTACTATTTCTCTTTAAAATGAGCAAGTGTATTGTAGATGAGGACATATCAAATTGTGCTACTGAGAGTCAATCACATTTCTGTATTGCCTTACAACTAGGCAGAATAAGGCATTGTGGTGTGCGCCTGTAATCCAGCTATTAACAATGGAAGTTACATGTACAAACTGATTCAGCCGAGGACGCAGGTTCAAAACTGAGTCACGTCTTTCGGATGGTGACGTTTAAAGTTCGGTCCCCAGACGTAAATAAGCATATCTGATTGGTACACGTCTGTAAAAACCCAAAACACACACACACACACACTGTATTGTCTTGCATTGAGAAAGCATGGTGAATGTACCTGAAGTGTGCCGTGCATTGCTACACATGCTAGGAATGTCCACCAGTTGAATCCATATGTCCTCATGACGATATAAGATGCAATCTCCAGACCAATGATATGACTCATGTGCAGGAAGAAGAAGAGGAAGTTGGCGTTGAAGAGGCCCTAGAAAAGAGAGAATATCAAAAAAGAAAAACATTTGAATTGGGTCAATTTTATATGATTTATCAGCATATTACAGTAGATGACATTAATACCTGTGGGTGCGAGTAAGTTTTCTGCAAAACTTTCATTTATGTGTACACCTTTAACAGTTTTCATATACACATGTATATTAATGTTTATATAATCATAGCAATACTGTCAGGTGAAAAGTACATGTACATTATGTCCCATGCCCTTTTACTTAGATTTACAAATTGGAAAATGTTTTATATTTATTATAGATAAACATAATATAGAGTATCTTTCTTTCTATTTTTGCTTCTATCATTGTTGTTTATTCTCAAATTCTTCTTCATGTTAAAGTCTGCCCTGAACCTTACAACCCTGCATTTGCATGTAAACACCTGGGAAGAAATTCCTGTAATCATATCAATATGAATTTGACCTCTTATGAAACTGATACACATTGCCAGAAAAACATAGTAATTTCCAAATATCAGCCCTTATATTAAAGTAAAGATTGATATTTATGTTTCAATAGTTCCAATTTGACCTCTTCAATATGAATGAAAATATTGACTAGACCACTGACCGGAACACTGGCCATAGCATACTAGATATTCAATTCAATTCATTTATTTCTTCAACCATCAAAATAAATATACAATCAAAATAAGTTACATCAGATATGTGTCTAGACAGTGCCATTTAAACGTTTTATATCAAGATGAGCCTTGATGAGTCTGGCAACATTTAGTAAATAATATTAACTGATAAATGACTGTGTACTTACTATATTCATGCAATCTTACTTTCAGGGCTAATTTTTTTTTCCCACAAATTGAAATATTATCTAAGAATCCTTTCATGAAAGTTTGATACACTTGGGGAAAAGAAAATGATAAAGAGAGTGTGTATGTTCTAATTTCTAAAAGAAACTGTGATGTAGAAATTGCAATTTTTAGCATCACCATTATACGATGAACAGACTTTCCACGATAAACCTCAATATTTTCAAAGGAATGTCTTGATTACCGTACTTCCAAACTGGGCAAGTGGACCAGGTACATTAAAAGTAAGTCCGAGTAAGGCAATTTTTTGTAATAAAAAAATATTAGCATGGTATATAATAATATAATATTCACGCCTTCTTCAACATATTCATTTCATGTTCATTCATCAAAACTGTAATTAACCATACAAATTACTAGAAGACCACATAATCCCAAAGCAGGTTTAATACAACAGGACGGATATCATGTCAATACCAAGTTCCATGGCTTTATTTCAAGAGTCTTGTGACCTTGTGATAATCTTGTGAGAGATAAAACAATTTAAGTATTTGTATTGAGGGCCAAATGATACATCCTGTCATCGCACTGCTGCATGCACATGACGCATGTCAGATTTGCTTATGTATCTCTCTTTCCCAATGTCAAATGAATGTCAAATGAATGAGCATGAATTTCAAATAACATGTGCAATTATATACACTGTAAGCCACCTTCAGTTTTTTTTTCTTTGAGTAATTATCTAGATAATACACTTCAAGAACACTTGTATAGATTACCACTGCAAACTCATGAACTTGATCATAAAAAACAACATAGTTACATTCTCTGAAACAACTTGTCCTTTTCTTGCTCATATTGATGTATTCATCTTTTTATTCAAATTTGGCGAATGAAGAAAACTTTTATTTTTTCATTTTGTACCTACATCAACTTTTTTCAACATTTCTAGTACCTTTTTGGTGCTGCAGTTACTTAAGGACTACTACAAACTGTTTAAGAAGAATGATTTTGAATTATGTATGTATTCTTAAACATGTTATTTAAACCTAAATTGTATGACTTGATCACAGGCAGCAAATGAGCAAAGTTCATCTAGGCTTTATATCTAGAACTAAAATAACAATATTTATTTGCCTGTACAACTGCGTCACATGCATAACCAATTCTATTGTTGCATTGCAGCGAGCCATAGAGCCATAGAGACAAAATACTGCTTCCCGTATTGTTACTTTATCTAAGAGGTCAACTAGTCAACCCACTCAGATCCCATTTTGAAATCTCTCCATTGGTTGCCAATTCAATTGTGTACAGTATTTAAGATTACATTACTCGTTTTTCATTGGTGGCAAAGTGGTACTTTCCATAAGTACAACTCTACTTTGTTCATATTCCATAATCCTCTTAGTCTTAGACAACTCAGATCTTCTAACTCTTCTCTTCTTTGTATAGGGTTAAAGTACTTCATTTTTTCTTTAAAAATATACATGTATGGTTCTAATAGATGAATGTCAGAGTCATTATTATGTAATACTCCATCAATACATAGACACATGTGTACTGTGAAGATCTTGTTACTAGTTAGTGATTAATCAGACATTAAAGGCAGTATGTTGGTACAGTGTGTCACTGAGGAGCAAAGTTTGTTCAACCAGTTTGTACACAGCCCCTGTGAGGATCCATTTCTTACATGACTGTCCAAGGTTAGCATTCAGTCTCTTGAAATGATGTAAGCAAAGTGATGTAAAGAAAAGTGATGTAATTATAAAGTGATGTAATCTTTGAATTGTGTACCACTATTATGTAAACCACTGATCTGTATTTTTGGAGGAAAAAAATGTAATTGAAAATTAGAGACTAACAGACATGTGGACATGATGCATATTAAATTTACAGCTATTTCATGCCATGGTGTTTTTAAAATTCCATAAAATTAAAGCCACATGCCCAAATTGCATGTTTCATATACATGTATGGTACACTACATGTACATGTACATGTAGTACTTTAGAACTCAAATGTAGCACTAACTAATCTGTCATTTTATTCTTGTATTTACTTATTTTCTTCCTCATTTACTTTATTACTTCCTATTTTATTTAGTCTATAATTTCTATACTTTTTTTATTCATTACCTTTATTACTTAATTATTTGTCTCCATATTCCTAATCTTGTGAGAAACACTGTTAATTACATATTCACTTTAATAACATCTTCATCTAAATATTCACATCTTCAGATAAATTCATGTGTCATAAAGTTAAGATTTCATTAGTAGAAAAACAATGCAATTAATGTTTTCCAGTTGCAAAACTCACTTATAACAGTTTTCAAATAAATAATAATAATAATAATAATAGTGTAAACTATAGAGTGCACACCGTCCAGGGATGCTCATGGTATGATCTGCTTTCATATTTACTCAACAAAGTTCATGATACAGAAATGGAACGATTTACCTAAAACTTGAACTTTTGCCAATTCTTTAGGAATGGCATGCCAAAACAGAAGTCTCAAACCTTTACCTTAGTTTATCATATAGGCATGGGATATACTGTACGTGCAATATTACACATCGCTCAATACCCTAATTACTGATCAAAGGTCACATAAGACAAACCATCTTTCACCCGATCAGGGTTATTGTCCCATTTTCTTTATCTTCACCAAACAAACTTGACAGACTCTTTGCATCTGGGTCTATTTTCATCAATACAAATGGATGAGCTCATGATTAGATATTTTTAATAGCCCAGTTAAATTCCATACACAAGGCTCCTAAATTATGTTTATATATCAATGGGCATCCCTAGGCTACTAGACCTTCTACAAATATAAATAGGCTTTAACATTTAGTTATTGATCAACAGATTTCAAATGTGTTTAAAGGCAAGTATTCTGTATCATTAAACAAATTATGAGGCACTAGTTTTCCAATCAAGTCAAATTTATGACTGCAGTACTTTTTTTAAATGTCAAGAACTAACACAGCAACGCCAATATAGCACACTCTAGCTAAAATTTAAGCACATTAACTTAATAATTAATTTCAACTTCTTGATCACTGTTGGTCCCTGTGAATGATACTTTTTAATAAATGACATAACTCTCAACTTCCAACTAAAATCATTCATTACTAATAAGTTACAGATTCTTTCCGTACATACACAAGGTGACTTACACACTCACCATTCTTTTTTATGTACACCTGTAATGGATGGCCTACATGTAAATGTAAAACCTTTGTGATGTGCACGTAACTCATTCTCTATCTATTGTCTACCTTATTTCCTGTTTTATATATAATCACTGTTCACTTGATACTGACAAAGACCTCACATTACAAGATCACTAGAGGTGAAATATAGACAAAGCAAACCTGCTTTATTAAAATTGTTTCACTTTCTTAGTTTCTATCCCTTGATAGATCTGTCGTTCTGTAATCACAGGCATAGCCAGGATATTTTAATGGGGGGGGGGGGGGGCAGATGTGGCAACTATTCGCCCTAAAATTTTCGAAAATGACACCGTTCCACTGTTAAATAAAATAAGCGTAGAAGCAAAACTACTCAACCCATATCAATAATCTTGGTGTCATTTTCTTGAGTATGAAATACACTACCCAAAAGGACCTTTCTTTTAGGGGGGATGTACCTACATGAAGCATGAGGTACTGCATTTTTTAGGGGCTAAATAGGAGGGCCATGCCCCCCCCCCCACCCTTGCCCCCTGGCTACGCCAATGTCTGATGCTTCATGTACATATCTATTTCACATGTGTTAAGGAGAAAATTTGGAATACACAAAGAAACAACTTTCAACAATGTAAGAATCTATAGGGATTTTGGCAAACCTTGGCAGTTGAAAAAAAGTAAAGTGTAGAGATCTAATTCACTTCATCTTCCTTTTTTTAAGAAACCTTATTAGCAATCAAATATTTTTTCTTTAAAAAAAAAAGTCAGAGAAATCAGAGAAGCAGACTGGGGAAAGTTTGAAAGAAATTGGACAAAAAATAAGAGAGTTTCACTAACTAGAAAAAAAAAAAAAAAAAAAAAAAAACAGGTATCTGTAATCTACTATGTCTTAAGATAATTTTCTTGCAAAATATTTTTGTTTAAAGGAGGAAATGCTCTAAATACCTACCATTTGCTCAGCAGTCTTTCGAAGTTCAGCAAAGTCTTTCACAACATCTTTACACTCCACCTGATCTTCCATGATCTGCCCAATATGGATAGCTTTCATGTGCTTCCTCACAAATTCCTCATCATTGTGGAAAGCAGTGAAGGCTTCCTACAGGGAAGAACAGTTTTTAACAACAGTGAAATAGTACTTGCATTGTAAACACTCATACATGTAAACGATAATTTTCATTCATCATATAGTAGGGACCAATTGACTAATTTATCAAGGAAAACTGATGTGTAATAAAAAGCAACAATATATTACATCTCCTTCATTAACTTACTGTAAGTACCATATAAATATGCTTTTTTCAATATAAGGCAAAAATGGGCAAGACAACAAGCCACATTTCTTCAGCAATTAGATGCTGCTTCTAGTCTTTGGTGTTCACTATTTAAGCCCAACATCAGAATGTTAGGTGTAATGTAGAAAATGATTACTCTTCTGAATCCTTACTTTGATGTTGAAGCGTAAAGATAAACTTATTTGCCCCTCCAGGTAATGATATCTCTCTGGTATGGACTGCCCTAGTAGTTTTGTGTGTTGCGAAAATATATTTTTTCCCTATTTTTTTCCTATTTTTTCCCTATTTTCTGGAAATGCAGACTATTTTTTCCCTATTTCCTTCAAGAAAATAGGAAAAAAATAGGGCTATTTTTTTCCTATTTTCAAGCACAAACTATTTTTTCCCTATTTTTTTCACCTATATTTTTTTTCAGACTATTTTTTTCCTATTTCCTATAAAAAAACAGGAAAAAAATAGTCCTATTTTTTTCCTATTTTCAAGTACAAACTATTTTTTTCACCTATATTTTTTTTCAGACTATTTTTTTCCTATTTCCTATAAGAAAACAGGAAAAAAATAGTCCTATTTTTTTCCTATTTTCAAGCACAAACTATTTTTCGCCCATTTTTTTTTACCTTCAACTTTTATGGACTATTTTATTCTTATTTTTTTTAAAGAAAATAGGAAAAAAATAGTTCTATTTTTTCCTATTCTCGAGTACCAAACTATTTTTTCCCTATTTTTTCACCTTCATCTTTTTCAGACTATTTTTTGCCTATTTTCTCAAAAAAAATAGGACTATTTTTTCCCTATTTTTTCATCTTAATCTTTTTCAGACTATTTTTTCCCTATTTTTTCACCTTAATCTTTTTCAGACTTCTTTTTACCTATTTGCGAGTACTATTTTCTTCCTATTTTTTGCACTTAAATTTTTTATGACATGATACAAATTTGTGAACTATTTTTTGTCTATTTTCTAAACTTGCATATTTTCATTGTTTATGACTGGCATCCTATTCAAAAAGCCCGCTTCTCCTGCCATTATCTCTGTTGTTCATTTTGCGACTTATTGGTTGTTTTTAGCTGTGGGGTCACATATTGAATAGTGAGCTCAAAGATGACCATAAATAAACAATGTGTAAAAAGAAAATGTACGAAATTTCAATTTTGTTCCTTTATTAATATTCTTGATTTTATTTACAAACTATAGTAGTGACTAGTGCACTCAAAGATAACCATACATAAACCATGTGTAAAAAGAAAATGTACACATAGAAATTTCAACCAAAAAAAATCTCCTTTATTAATAGAAAAAAAAGCATTCGATCGAGATATTCCCGTTCTATGTGTGCGCAAAGTTTCAACGTAGAGGACAGTACGCAAGTACGTAATTTGAAAATTACCCGTTATTTTTTTCCCCCCACTGACACTGCTGTGCGCATCGGACTTTTGCTGATTTTCGTTCATCAAACGTCTCCAAATCACACCAAAATGTCTTCCAGCAATTATTCTAGCGATGAAATTTCATCAAGAGATAGTGACTCCTCATACTCCGATGCCTCCTTATCCCATTTTAGTGATTCTTCCCAAGAAAATGAGCCCGACTAATGTTCAAAATATTACTACTAGTCCCACTCGTAGAGAAACGAGTTTGTTGTCGAATTACGGACCATCGACGAGCGGAACTGGCCCCAGAAAACAGCTGAAAAGGTACGTTTATTTCTGAAACTTAATTATATTATGATATATATATTTTTATTGTGTCTGTTGTTGAATATAATGCTACTTCATAGACATAGTAGGCCTATAGAATGTTATTTTACGTATCAATATTCCCATGTAGCTAGTGTTGAGGTTGTAGACTACACAACTTCTTAGTGAAGTGTAGTGAATCTCCAAGTGCAGTGTAGTGTCTGTTAGTGAATGAGTGAATGTAAACAAACGTGATTACAATAAATCCACGTAAAAAAATTCAGATTTTGTACCATTACTACGTCTGTCAATTATTTTGCCTTGCATGATATAATGTTTTGATGTGGTTTTAGGCTAAATTGTATCTCAAATTATTTTTCTAGGAATCAGAAAACACAACGCAAGAAGAAGAGCAAGTCTTCCAAGTCCGAGAGTGTGTCTGCGAGGTATGTCCTTACTAAGTAGAAATCTAAATCTATTGTTGATAATTTTTTTGGGTTTATTTATTTCATGTTTGTTAGTTAAGATCTGACATCAAAATATTAGAGTAGTTTACCTCATCATTATGCTAGAACAATAATTTGCAAGTGGCACAAGTTCTACCTAGATCTACATTATTTTTCTCTTTCCTTTTTATTTTTTTCTTCAACAAATTGTTCCTTTACTATTTTCTTTTCTGTATTTTATGTTTTATTTTATGTATGTTCACCCAATATATCTAAGAATAAAATAACTCTAATTAATTGCCTACCTGAGTGGTTTACATTTTATGCACCTTGACAGCTCTTTGATGACTCTGTTGTTTCACCATCCGTTCGTCGTCAGCCTGGCATCTTTTTTGCTATCATACTTTTGTACACACATGTTCTGTGCCTTTGAATTTTTCATTATGAAATACATAAATACTTGTACTAAGTATTAATTGCATGTTCATAAATGTACCAATGCATGATTATTCTAACCCCTAACTCACATTTCATTTATATCTTTACAGATCAATTGAAACTAATCAAGCTACAATGTACATGTAACGTACAACCACCATTCGATGCCTGTGAACAGCATGACCAACATCTGTATCCTTTACATTAGTATTTGTTTCCATTTTATTATGTAATTCTTATGTCTAATCATTGAGATTCATAGGCAAGTACAACATGTATGTGTACACAATGAGTGCCTGCATATTGTGAAGATAAAGGACCATACAGTAAGACCATTACTTATGATACATGGTAATGATGGTATACTTTGTAAAACTATTTGAAAATAGTAGCATGTAAGTCTGTCATTTTCTTGTTTATATATATCTCAATGACATGACATGTCATTGATTTTGTAGTAAGTGTTTCTAGATTATGATGATTGTATTAAGATTTTGACAGTTCAATTGAGATTGAGAAAATTATGTAACATGTCAACTGTACAATAGAGCATGCATGCATTGTTGAAAAATCTGTTTTATGATTTATTTTATTTTGTTATCTTTGTAAATAACGAGAATTTTTTTTTTACTTGTCATGATTTTCTTGAGGTTTGAAAATGTTATTACATTATTAAGAGCACTTTGCAATTAAATTGTAATAAAAGAGACAGAAAACAACACTCTCATGTCAAGAATACTGCTTTATTTGGTTACTAGTGAGGGAGAGAGCTTGTGATCGCCTGGCATATCCACATCGGCTCAGTAATAGTCCTGAAACTCACCTGAATACTTTATTTGAACAAAAATAGAAAGCTACATTCTAGGTGGATGATATTTTTTTAAGGCGGAGGCATATAGGAGACGCAGTCGCATTTGTCTTGTTTTTGTTTTTTTAGAGTATAATCATAGCAAACCAAGAACAACTCTATTACTACAACATGTACACTACAGTACTTAACCAAAGATTGTAAATATCAGTTAAGTTCTTTTATTTATTTGCTTATATGAACACACATACTATACTAAACTCATGTCATTGTGTTTACCTCTCGAAAATAAAGTACATGTATTTTATATGACACATTCCCTTTTATTCTTTTTTTTTGTTACAGTCCACTGCCATTATAACGAGGTGCTCGGGACCAAGCCAATTTCCTTGTTAAAATGAAATCATGTTATACTCAAGTTACTGAACACATTGGTTTGTTTAAAATTGGGACTGATGAGAATTGCCTGATAATAAAATCTTGGTGATCCATGTTCGTTATAATAGGAGTGGACTGTATAACATTTTTCCATATACCCATTGACTATTTTAAATGTTCTACTGAATGGATTGGACTGAAAGGATGAAGTGAATTTGGCAAACTGAGTAGGTGCATCGATGCAGAGAAAAGAGCTGTAGGAGTAGGGTGACTATTCTACAGTGGAAACTTTTGACAATGAGGTCATGTGCAACCAAGAAATCTTAACCCCCAAAAGCTGTTAAATTACCTTGTCATTTCAGGTATAACTGATCTCTTTATATCAAGTTTGCACTGTATGATTTAATTGAATGTACAGAGTCGTTGACTGGATGTGTGAGATGGTAGTGCTTGAGAAATCCATGAAAGTAAAGGATGAGTGACCCCCCCCCCCCCTATTTCCTGACTATTTTTTACTGATTTCCTCACTTATTTTCTATTTTTTTCCTATTTCCTTACTATTTTTTTCCTATTTTCTTACTATTTTTCCCTATTTTCTTACTATTTTTTTCCTATTTTCTTCCTATTTCCTTACTATTTTTTTCCTATTTTCTTACTATTTTCCCCTATTTTATTACTATTTTTTTAATATTTTCTTACTATTTTTTTCCTATTTTCTTAGTATTTTTTTCCTATTTCCTTACTATTTTCTTACTATTTTCCCCTATTTTCTTACTATTTTTTTCCTATTTTCTTACTATTTTTTTCCTATTTCCTCACTATTTTTTTTCCTATTTCCTCACTATTTTTCACTGTCCACTAGCACCTAGTTATCACTATTTTTTTACTATTTTCTTCACCATTTTCTACACTATTTTTTCCCTATTTTTTTCCTATTTTTAGGTCTGAAAAATAGGAAAAAAATAGGAAAAAAATAGAAAAAATTGTTTCAAACCTATTTTTTTCCTATTTCCAAAACTATTTTTTCCCTATTTTTTCCTTTAAAAAAAATAGGGAAAAAATAGAAAAAAAATATATTTTCGGGACTATTTTTTCCTTATTTTTCCCCTATTTTTTTCCTATTTTTTTACGACTGGGGTGTACTTAAGGGGGTGGCTGTACCAATATTTCCCAAGGATAGATTTGAACTGATTTACAGTTGTTGCTCTGACTGCCGAGTCTGGTAAGGAATTCCAGTTGTTGCAACTTCGCACAGAGAAGGAATTTTGACGAAGCACAGATTTACACTTTGGCTTCCTTACTTTCATACTGTGGCCTCTGGTTCTGGATTCATGGACTGGACTCCTTACAGTATATCATTATCACATACATGCTCAGAACATAACCAGGTGTATTTGGTCTATGGTTGAAGTTAAGAATTCATCAAGTGTAGGAAAGTGACTGTTCAGCAATTGATGACAGAAACTAGTACATGTACGAACAAGAAGATTATTGCTATTGTATTTCAGGATTCAAAAAGTATAATTTAGTGTTGCTGTGTATATTAAATGCCGATTACTCCCTACATGTCCTGATTATATCTTTAAACTGTCTTTCTCATAATAATTCAAGACCCTTACAGTTCCGTCTTGCCCAGCATAGTGAGTGATGACTTTATATCCTCCTGGATGTCTTTTGCTCCATTGTGTGATGTCGTACACCTGGTCATCAACCACCAGCCACTTCTCCTTCATCGTCTTCCCATCATGCTTCTTTACTTCATCCCAGGTCACATCACCCACAAACCTTCGAGGTTTGTGTACGGCACCCTGTACCTCTCCATGCTGGTTTGCTCCCAGACCCATCTTTACACTGCGGTACAAAGAAGTAAAACACTTAAATACACTGTGCAAGCTAACCTTACAGGCTCTGTGATTTATGAAATATGATATTGATATCACCAAGCCTTACTTGGCATGCATTAGTCTGAAGAGCCACTGGCTTCACCACTGCCTTTCAGATCTTCACCTGATGCCTATCTTTCGTTGAATCCATTAAATAAAATGCAAAGGAAAGACTTATTTTGATGCAGACACACGTCTTGGTATGGCACTTTAATATTTATGAACATTTTATGGGAACATGTATTGTATAGGGGAACATGTAATGTTTCTCTATATTAGGCTTTCCTATCTACCCTAAACGGATTTTACATATCTATTTTCACATTATCATGAAAATCATGCAAATAAACTTAAAAATAAAGATCATGGTAATGTACAAAACCAAAATTAGTCAATGTTAGATAGGCCTGCAAAAAAGGAAGTGGGATATAGGGGACACTAATGATGTATTGACTGTTATAAATATAAAATGTGATGGGATTACAAAAAAATTAACTTTAATATTAATCCCTGGAAAGACTGACACCCTGCAAAAAAACATTACAATGTAAACAAGAACATATTGATCAAGGCAACTACATGTATCAAGTTCATTAAATCATGAAAAGTTGTATCAGTTTGAAAACTAATTAAAGCTAAACTTTAGTACTGGTAATGCGATTGCATTGTGAAAGAAAAGGTGTGAAAGGATCAGAAACAGTTGATCATGTAGCATGTAAGTATTGGTGTGCACTGCAAGGTTCTGGAGTCATCAAAATCATAATAAATTTGACCGAGTCTTGGTAAAGTAACAAACACTCACATAGAAAGCTATATATGGGACAACATACATGGTGTCGGGGATGGTACTACCTTGGTTTCCTTGTCTTTCTATGCTCATTACTCAGCCAGTATACATTTTCTTCTAAAATTGTTTGGCACATGTCATTTATTTGTAATCTTGAACATTCAGTGTAAGTTTCGTTTGATTCTGTGAGAATTAATTTTTTTTTTTTACCAGTACTGGAGTTTATCTTTAATTCATAGCTGTTAGTAGGCCTAAGCCTAGATTTGTCCTACATGTAGTGACTTGACCTTTGGAGAACTTTGCATTTGTATATATTATTGTCTTGTCTATATTGTGTGGCTTGAAGTCTAGCCTTTTATTCCATTGTCACTCATTTCTTTAGTGACACCTGTTACATTACTAGAGTGCCACACATACTTATTCTGGCAAGCACATTCCACACCCTATGGGTTGGGATGTGCAACCACCTAATGTACTGGTATAGCTTATACATGTACTGTACAGGCACATTACACTTGTTTGCTTTATTTGACACACCTATTTTCATCACTTCTCCTGAGCTGTTCATATCTAGAGCACACGTATTCTAGAGAGTCTTGAATCGATCTACAGCAAAGCTAATTCAGCTTCATCTTAATTCTTGTCCTATTTCTTCGCTTGTTTCTCTACTCGGTTCCGAGGCCTTATTACTTTATAGAGATTATAAGTTTCTTCTTCCTTACTTAATTCGCAAAGAAGCGTCATTACTTTGTACATGGTCTTACATATTCTTTCTTCGGGTGCTGTGCAATATTTGAACTACTACTTGTGATATAATATATGTTCCAAGTGTCTGTACTCAACAGGTGTTTCTACAAGACAAGGTAGGAAAGAAATCTATTTCTTTTATTTAGGTGATTAAATTCCCTAAATACATATCAAATCTATTAAATGAGAAATTACACTGTGAATAGTTTATAAGTGAACTCAAAAATCAATATTTGTATGAAAAGAAAATATCAAAACATTTTGGTAAAACAGTAAAATCCCTGAAGAGCTGGGTAGTCTTCAATGGCAGGCAAGCCAAAGTCGCGATAACCAAATGCTGGTGATTGTACGTCAAGGACAGATACAGATACAGATACAGAACACAAAAGTCAGAAGTACATTCTCTAGTTTTCAGATCTACATGTACATTTAAATTTAAATTTCAAGATATTTTCTCCACATGTGTAAACTGAATAGTTTTAAACATGTATTATTAACATTTAGATAAGCTTAAATTTTGTTATTTGAATAGGTCTAGCCTATGTTGTTTAACTTGTTTTCAAAGCCTAAAACATTGGACACAACTTTCTTAGCAAGTATTTGTATTTTTAGTTTAATAAGAAAAATATAAGGGTGCATTTTTATAAACTATCAAATCAATATCTCCAGGAGTAGCCATCTCAAATACTGATTCACCGTTCATGAATTGAAAGTTTGAAACACTCACACTTTTATTTAACAAGTTTTAATCTATGTAATTTCTGATTTTGTTTTTATAGGTCTAGACTATCTCTTGTCCCAAGCTATTATTAGGGTGTCTGATCGCGCACCCAATGTTGTGTGCTAAAACCCTTCCCATAGAGATTGTACGCTTCCCTATGTGGTCTACGTGCATTGCGCGACCATCCAAAATTGGTCAATGATTTTATGAAAAAATTTGAAATTCAAACCTTTATAACAAATGATCCTGAAGGTGAAACTCAATAAATGAGGTGTCATATGAAAGAGCAGGTTTTTCTCCATATTCCCCATCGGGGGCCACCCCCAGATTTCTAAAAATATCTTGGTCAAAACAGCGATTGAAATGTTGTTTGCATCCTAGCTCCAAAATTTGCCACTTTCCTGAGCTGCCGCCCCGCGGCTTAAGCAGGGCTAGACGTAAGGATAATATCCAGATGCTTTTTTTTTTGCTAGCCACAAGGGATCATTTGTTATAACAGTTTGAAAATACCCTTCCCACATTTTTGGAATCAGCTAATTAGGGAGGCGTGAGCTCCGCTCAGTCCAAACCATGGTTACATCGCGTAACATGTGCGCTTATAGTGAATGAAAGTATGGGTGGCCGTTCCCGCCATAGAACCCGGAAGTGAATACATGTTGTAGTCAATGGCAATATCGCGGAGAGTTGTCTCCGCGATATTGCCATTGACTACAACGTGTATTCACTTCCGGGTTCTATGGCGGGAACGGTAACCCATACTAGTCAATGGCACATATCGCGGAGACAGCGTGGCTCAAGCTTGCAAGTCGCGCATTGGCTGAGCAACTTGCGTACGATATGCATACGCTTGCATATCGCGCGATACAGCTGTTTGGCTAAATTTAGCAAAACAACATTACTCTGCGTGTACGTCTTTTTCGTCGATTCTGAGCAAAATGCTATGAATATTTCAGCGTTTTGAAGGGGCTGTATCTTTTGATAGAAACATCGGCGAGACTTGAAATTTGAAATGTATTATTATGATTACATTTTTAATTCAAATATCAAACAAAAATGGTGAAAAACGATCCCAAATTGAAAATTGAAAAATCGTTCAGACACCCTACTATTATTTATTATGTATTTCTATTTTCAATATTTTATTTCCTTATTCATTCAAATAATTGCAGTCTTCATAAAATTACTTTTATATAAAATGAGGTAGAAATTGCGACATAGTCTGAGGCTAGACTAGATCTAGATCTATGTCTCATTTCCTCATCTTGCCAAATATCATTATCATGAGAGATTTAGATCTAGAGTCTAGACTAGAATCTAGAAGATCTATGTCTAGCTAGTTTAGGAAGATCAGACTCAGTCTCACTCTGACTCTCGAAGACATCTCCAAACTTACGACATCCTCCGCCCATTTCACCTGTTCACACCAACAACACTCAAGAGAATTGCAGAACACACACTGATCAGTGCTCGCGCTCGAGCACTACCTGCACCGCAGTCTACGTGCCTGGCGCCCAGGGGCAACGTCCCCGCTGGAATGAGAAGGTCATTCACGCCGAAATAAAGTTTACAAAATTACATTGTTTCGTAAAAATCAACCATATAAAATAAGTTGTCATTATGGCCAGTCATTTAATGGTTACATTACATCATAATAAAAGCGAATACGGATTTAAACCAGGTAAATTACTCACTTTAAGTTCCAAAATGAAGCTGGTACAAGATGCGGCACGGCACGGGAAGAGCAGCTGACAACAGTGTAACTTCAACGTGTCATAAATATCGTACATGCGCAAGTCCGATACTCGTGCCGTTAACCTTTGCCCTAGCGAGCGTAACTAACGACCTCAAACTATTTATCAGCCTGCATCGTCAGTGTTAATTTAATGCATTCATTCAAGAACATGTAATAATTCCAACAGATGATGATGGTTTCATCAACTTAAATATAATATTGTTTTTGATTTAAGCTATAAATATTTCATCTCAAGTTCCAGTATTTTCTGTAATCAAGTGTTTATTTAGAGGATGGGGTGACGTCGTGAACAGGGAAATCCCGTCAATATAAAATCAGGTGATCTCATGTAGCTATGAGGCGAGCACCGTACGATTCTCGGAGTCCGATATATCGTTTCGAGACAGCTGTATGCTATCGATATCAAATTGACATTACGCAAGTTCAAAATTTTAGAATGATACTAGTCTTTATTCCAGTTAAATCCTGCATGTGCAAAGACTTTTTTTTAAGAGCCTCAAAATGACATATAAAGTCTTCAAAACATTCTAACGCTCCATTCATTGGTAATCAGGCCTTGGGCATGTTTTGGAAACCACTAAACTTAGCCTTCATCAAATTTTAGTATCAAATTTATCATCAGGCTGAGCTGAGTTTGTTGTTCCATTCCATTATTACAGGCCCAAGACCGGAAATGGAACAGTCATTACAAAACAAAAATAACGTCAAATTAGTCTTAAAAACGCGGTGTACGATAATGTATTTGGTTTATTGTTGTTGTTGTGTGTTTCGTTTTGTTTTGCGATTATTTTTTTTTAATTTTTTTTTTTTTTTTTTTGTGTATGTTTTTTTTTGGGGTGGGGGTGGGTGGAGGGGGGGGGGGGGGTTCCGGCCATGTTACGATCCGCTATTTGCCCCCTGAGACCATAAAGCTAGGCCCAACCCTGATTATCTGATAAGGCGTTATCTATACTTGTAACACGCAGAAACTGGTACACACGACACGCCCCATCATTGTGTTGTGGTTCGATGTTAATAACATTTTTAAAAGATTAATTAGAAATGAGGACACATTTTAAAAACACACATGACAATAAACATATTCGTGTAATTGACTCCAAGATACGAATTCCAACAACGGTCAAGCCGACTCATAATAACAAATGATATACAGGTTGTTATTCCATTCATGATCAATATTGCATGAAAATAACTAGTATCTAATCACAACTATAGTTTTTCCATCGTTATATTACTCTCCCAACAAATAAATGAATACAACTATCAAATGAACTTTATGGAACAATCAAGCATAATTTCCAATTAAAACTACATTGAATTCAGTGGCGTACGCAGGATTTTTTCAAGGGGGGGGGGTTAACATTTTGAAATCGGGCCGAAAATTTCGCAACGACTCAGCCAGCCGCTAAATAAGCGGGGGGGGGGCGGTAAGAGGACACTTTTTGTTGTTTTGATCCCCCAAAAAATCGGGTAAGAGGGCACTCTTCTTTTTTTTTTGGTCTCGAAATTTGACAATTTGACATTTTGTTCCGTAGGGGGGGGGGGTAAGGTCAGGTTTTTAGGTCAAGCATTGGCATAATTTTTTTTTTTTAATTACAAAACAAAACAAAACAAAAACAGAGGGGGGTTGCTCAAAAATACGCACGTACAAAAACCAAAGGGGGGGGGTTAACCCCCCAAACCCCCCCCCCCCCCCCCACCCCCCCCCCTACGTACGCGCCTGATTGGATTAGTGGTTTATATGATAACCACTCACCCTGGCAATCCTTTTTTGGTACCGTCCTTCCTATACACGTTTAATCAACACCTATGATAAACGGAATGATAGTTGGTAAAAGTGTGAATTTTACTCTAAAACACAAAACTGAAGATGATTCAATGACAATCGCATACTATTTACTGTCAAAATATTATTTACAACTGTTTTGCCAAATAATTATCCAGAGTTAACCTCAACACATTATATAACTCTAACTCCTAAAGATTGCAAGTAGTATAACATATAACATAATAACATTCAAAGTATCTCAAATTACTATTACTAAATCAGAATCAAGTACTTTAATTTGGTATCCAAATTAAACTACCTTTTTTTTGTCCCTCCCTAATCCTGGTGAAAATCTTTTGAAAGATATAAATGCTCACTTTTATAGATTTATATGGGGGGAGAAACCTGGTAAAATAAGTAGAAATCAAATGTCACAAAGTTACTCAGACGGAGGGGTTAAAATTATAGATATATACACACATTGCCAATCATTACAAATTTCCTGGATTAAGAGATTAGTAATTGGCTCAATAGATAGCAATATCCTCTGTCTTTTGCAATCTTTCTTGCCTGAACGGCAAGATTTAAAATTATATATGGGAAACAATTATTTTCGGGAACTGGCAGGTAAAACAAAGAACCTTTTTTGGAAAGAAATGTTCATGGCTTATAGTACGCTCTTGTCCATGCATCATGATAACATTTTCTTGCCAACCCTTATGGAATAATGATTACATTAAAATAGGCAATAGCTCAATATATAATAAAAAAATTGTGTCAAAAGGGAGTTCGTTTTGTTAACGATATTTTAGACACAAATGGTGATTTTTTTTTCTCTCTGGAACACTTTCAAGAAAACTATAATATTCAAATAAATTTTCTTTTTTATCGTGGATTATGCGATGCAATTAGACAAGGGTTTAACAATTGTACTATTTTTAACAAGGTGCCACAACCTCTTTTCCCAGATACAATGGCATTTGTTATGAAACGTATTAAAGGATGTTCACATATCTATGCAATATTATTAAAGAGAAGAAAAGGACTATGTAAAAGTTTTCTTAAATGGAAATGCATTTTCGACCTGAATGATAAGAATTCGGAAACATATTGTTCTATTGGATTTAAATGTACCATTGATGTGGGCTTACGATGGTTTCAGTTTAAAGTCTTGCAACGCATATCATATACGAACGATCTACTGTTTAAAATGAATTTAGTCCCAAGAAAAGAATGTACATTTTTTAATGAACAGATTGAAACAGTTATACATCTGCTATGTGATTGTACGCATGTTAAAAATATTTGGGGTAGGTTAGAACACTGGATTAATACTGGAACCGGAAATAAATTAACATTTTCATTACAAGATAAATTATTAGGTTTAAAAGGTTCAAATAATTATGCATTGAATTGTATACTGATTGTGGTGCGACAGATGGTGTATACTTCCCAGGGGCGTAGACAACGGGGGGGATGAGGGGGATGCATCCCCCCCACCACACAAGGTGGGGGGGATGGCATGTACAATCATCCCCCCCAGGTTTTGGGGAATGATATTTGCTTACTTAATAAGTCATAATGATGATAATAATAGTAATAATAATAATGATAACAATTTTAATATTAATAATAATAATAATTATGATGATGATAATAATAATCCTCATCATTATTGTAATTGTGTTTATTGTTATTGGCCGCATTCACACGGTGAAAGCCAATTCAGACGGTAAAAAAAGAAGAAAATCTTACAAGTATTTTGTGGTTATCTTGTGGTTTGGAAACCACAAGATAACCACAAGATTAAGGCGCGGATCTACGGGGGGGGGTTAGGGGGTTTAAACCCCCCCTTTGGCGGCCCAAAAAACAAACAAAAAAAAGGGGGAAAAAAGAAAGAAAAAAGAAAAAAAAGAAAGAAAAAAGAACGCACGCTGGAGAGAAACCCTTTCAAGTGCAAATATTGTGAGAAGATATTCAACTCATCTGGTAACTTAACCAAACACATGATAACTCTGGATATAACTGTGTATTTAATTGTTACTTGATTTAAAAAGACGTTATCATGCACTGCTTTTTATGGTCTCCATTGTGTTAATAGATGCCAGGAAAACATCACTTACGGGGTTCAAATAAACACCCCCAAAAAAATCGGCTCGCCGCTTCGCGGCTCGTGGACGATGCTCCGCATCGTCATTATTGGTCAACCCCCCCTTAGCAAAAAGCTAGATCCGCCCCGAGTCATCCCCCCCAGGTGTACGAACCTGTCTACGCCACTGATACTTCCAAAATAAAGAAACAATTGCCCGACTTTGATAGTATTAGAGTTTCGATTATAAATTACTTCATAAACGAAATGTATATTGCAAATTCGAATTGTAGAAATAATAAATTCACAAGAAAATGGTTTCAATTCAGGAATTTGTTTACTTAAAATGATATTTTTTCTGTATTTGTTTTTCTTTCCATGAGTGTTAGAAACGAATTATTTATTTGTTCGTTTTCTGTTAACTCAACAGCTCAACAATACTTGTATCTGGAAAAGGCAATTTTATTTTATTTATGTTATGTAAATTACCTTGAATATATATTTTTGTATGTGTTTCAAATGAAAATCAATAAAATCCCTGTGGAGGGAAAAATATGAAGAAAAAAAAAGTACTTAACTCACTAAAGAAATCAACATATTGATGATTAAACAGATATGTGTGAATCATATTCTTCTTTAGAAGTACGAAGTTGATAAACATATTAACTTCTTTGTTTCTCCATGTTCACTTCCTGTGGAGATATTATTTAGAAATTTATTGATAGAAATAGATAAAGATATTGAAATGGTATTTTCGTCACAAAACAGTGCAATTTTGACCTGTCTCACATTAGCCGACTTTTATTCAACTTTATTCTTCATCCAAATCGCAGTTGTGTTTATACTCTGCCCCTCTTGAAAAAATTAGATTGAATCGAGGGCCCAAAGTGCTCTGATAGATCTTCTTCAAATCTCTTATTGACATGATATTGTTTATATTATTTGATAACAATTTGCCTATTTCACAAAAACTAGAAAATGTCTTTGGTGTCGTTTATAAAGGTTCAAGAGCATATTTTACATGGGTATAATATTTTCTTTTTAACGAATAGAAATGCCTTGTGTATTATCATTTTTTTTTAGATTTACATTTCTTTCTTTTCCAAGGATATTGTGATGAAAGGAATGACCATTGGGTTTTCACTTATTTAGGGAATATTGTCTGACTTAGTTCTCTGTAGAGAAGTGAAAAGAAGATCAGGAGAGCAGAGAGCAAGCCTCTACCTGAAGAAACCGCTGTGTGATGGCAGTCTATATGAGAGCAAGGAGTGTCTACAAAAATCTCTCTTAATGGTAGACTTGTAGATATGTTTTCGTGAATAGATATTCTTTTCTATTTATATGTATCCTCGATAGTTGTAAACACACATTTCAGTTTTTTAGCTACAACATGTGCGTCACTATATTCAATTTTTTTTCGAAATAAACCTTGAATTGAATAAGGGCGTCGTTTCTATATATAGGTGGTGGGTGTGTAGCAGGGTTGCCCACCCCCAATGATTTCGAGGTGATAATAGTTAGCTATGTATCATGATGCGAAGCATCTTGAAAATAATCGACGACCCTCTCACTGTATCTGTACATCAAGGCTTGACCTATATGATATTTCAATATCTAGCACGATATTGACTAAATAAAAAATATCTCCGGTCGCAACCTTTTCCTACATTCCTTAGATGTTATGTTTCATCTCATATCAAAAGTTTTTTGTAAGGTTTTTGGTTTGGGGAGCATTTGCACAAGCTTTGCTTTTTATTTATAGGCTCCTCACATTTTACATTGTATTAATGTATTTGTTGCCGGTTGAATCTACATTTGTCTCAAATTAACTTATTAACTTTACATTTTATACTTCATTCGTGTTTTTTTACCCGTATTGTTTTGTTACTCTTCAGTTTGTATGAATCTGAATGGGTGTTCTAAAATGAAAATGTGGAACAAAATTGAATATAGTTAAAAATTCAAATTACCTCTTTGGGCACTAAAACGATTGGACTCATCTATAGATAATCAATAGCAAAATGTAAAGACTAACGATGATGACCTCTTTTAGATGAGGTGGAGCTATTGCTCATTCTCATCATTATCACATCAACTACATGACAATGACATAATAAGCGAACTAAATTTGAAATGTTGCCACTTTCCCGACATTTTCTACTTTCTAGCAAAGTTTCACATTGATTTCTTGTCACGATCAGGGGACTCTATGAGCGAGGAATCAGACCGTATAATTATGCGCCAGATTGTCCACCTTTTTTCAATCAGTTTGTCTGATTTTTCTCCTCCTATAAAAAAAGGGGTTTTGGACCTGAATCGCCCCTCAAAATCATTCTTGACTTTGTTTCCGGGTTATTATTAAGTTTTCAGGGAACGCCCCCATTCACCGGGATAGCTGTCATGTTAATGGTGATCATGGTGATGTATAGGTTTGTATTACACATTTTAGAGGCTTTTATGGGAGACATCCATCGTCTTACTTTCATCGTTGGTTTCGTTCTTGTTTAAAATTGGCACCTCGACTAAGTGTCGTAATGAGTGCCAGTTGCCAGTTGAAAGGAGTCCAACGTCACAATTGGTCTTCGTAACGTGCTCAAGGGAATTAGTAACGGATCAATATTTTTAAAGATAGTTAATAATCCTCTAGGGAATAGTGATATAGTAAATTATACATTTTTTTTTTTTTAATATTTAAGAATAAATGGGATTTTTAAAATGAAGAATTTATCTTTTCGCACGATTCTCTATTATGTACGTGTATATAATTTGTTTAGCAATTTATTAGATTTATCTTTAAAGTTAGATTCATCTTTAAATTTGTTTTTAGCTGTCATTTGGTCAGTTATTTATACGTCAGTGTGGTTTGTAAAGTTCCTCATAATTATTTTGTGCAATCTAATAAGAAGTGGCGTACATCCGAGTCATCATCACTTTTCAAGAATGTTTGTTTGTCTGGTTTGGTTGCGTTTATTTCTTCTTCTTCTTGTTTGAAGCATTAATTTATTTGTATTATCTCGTTAGGGGCCCAGACCCATGTGGCACGAAACTCTTTCTCTATGCACATGACGATCGAACAAAAAAGCTTTATTCTCAAAATTTGGTTACTGAGTTGATTAAGAAATTTGTGAAGTAGAAACGATAATACATGCAAACTCAAATTAAAATTACTTTTTATGTACTGATCTTTAAAATGTGCCCAGAAAATACGAAATATTTTTAATGCGATAAAAAGTGTTACAATTTGTGAGATCTAATCTTTGATTTTCTGTATTTCCTTCTCTCGTTTTCTTTGTCACTGTTGAAAGTCTGCCATCAAACAGATGACATCACAATGATTCCTGAGATTCTAAGATCACGTGGTTTGGTTCTATCGTTCATCTTACGTGTATGGATGGATACAGTCTGAAAGGCAATGGAACGCTGCAATGTGTTCCAGGAGGATCACAGTTTTATCTGCTTTGGAACGATTCTATACCAACATGTGAAGAGGTTACAGGTAATACAAACAATTAAATCGTGCTTCGTAATAAAATTTAGCATATTCTAAGTTTTACAAGAAGAAAAGTACATTTCCTGTGCTGTAGTCAATGTCAGTGGTGGTAAATGATTGAAAGACTCTAATAGCGGCTTGATGAGCACACCAACACATGATATATTCGTATCTAATATGCGATACTTGGCTTAGGCTAGTCTTTATAATAATCATAAAAATATTCCTTTTTATGTTTCGTGTAATCACCCATTGTTCATATAAAGTGGTCATATTATGGTAATGGTTATGAAGCAAAATATCAAATTCTATTCCATGGACGAAAGCATCCTTTAGTTCAATATCATCGGGCTTAAAAGAGCAATCAGTTTCATTTTTTATCACTTTTTTGCGACTCACTGCTTTTTGAAGGTCCAGAAAAGTGACGTTTGTCCTCGTATCTTCAAAATGTTGTGTACAGTTGAAGAAAATACATATTGCTTATCTATGCATGTGCAATCTAGAATCCTAAAGAAAAGTGTGGGATTACAATTCTGAAAAGAAAATATTCTGACAACCAAGCAAAAGAAAAGGTTCTAACTTTTTTGGTAGGGGTCAAACATTTTATAACCATTGAATTCCTAAAGGGGCACGGACCCGGTGTGCCCCTACCCGCTTAAATCTTTACGTTATTCCATCTAATGCAGTGTATCAAAAAAGTCCAGAAGGGCAGTATACTTGATTTGAAGGAGTGTGTATATTTACATTGATTCACTTCTTATTATCACAGTGACAGACAAACCGACTGTCGTCACGGAACAATTCAAAGGTAAAATTCTAAATCTATAGTGTAGCCATTTTATGTTAACAATCTAAATAAGTTCATCATGTGGGCCTACTGCAGTGGGGGCCACACACTAAAATGGCATTTATTAACCATGCCTCTTCTAGCACAATCAACTACTGTATCACATAAGCAGTGTTTACTTGTAAACTCCTGTCATTCCATTCATTCAATTCATTTGTTTATTTTCATTTTCTTGATACTTTACCAAGTTACATGAATATAAAGCATTATATTAATATTTGTTTTCCTATGAGAAGCATTCTTTTCATATATTAGAGTAAATAGTAAATCTTCATAATAAGTGCATTCAAGACACAGCCATGATTCCAAAAATACACACTTCGAAACGTTTTAAAAACAATAGTACTTTATTTACTCTTCAGTTTATTTTTGTTTGTGATCTTTTTTCCCCTTTTTTCGGACAATTACAGAAGGCATCATGAAAATAATATCCACCTGGGGTGTGTGAGTGCGTAATTCTAGATAAGATAAAAAATAATAAAAATCAACGAGAGGGCATTCAACTACTTTTAAGTTTAAAAAAAAGGGCGGTATACATGATTTGACGAAGGAGTGTGAAAATATTTACATTGATTTACTTCTTATTATTACAGTGACAGACATACTGACTGTCGTCACGGACCAATTCAAAGGTAATATTCTAAATCTGTAGTGAGATCAAATTAAGTCAATCGTGTGGGCCTCCTGCAGTGGGGGTCACACCATTAGTTTATGGCTATGTGGGTTTGTAAAATGGCGTTTCGTTCAAGACGCCTCTTCTAGCACAATCAGCTATTAAATAAGCAGTGTTTTTATTCTAACCACTTTCATTTCATTCATTCACTTCATTCATTTATTTTCATTTCTGACACTTTAAAAACATAATTATAAAGGACTATATGAATATTTTTTCCAATGTGAAGTATTTTTTTTCTCATAAGTATGAGTAAATAGTGCATAAACATAATAGGTACATTCAAGACACAGCCGTGATGCAAAACTTACAACCTTTAGTATATTTTGTAAACAGTAGTACATTCTTTATTCTTCAGTTGATTTTTGCCTGTGATCTCTTTATATTGTTATTGTTTTTGGACAACGGAAGGCATCATGAGAATAATATCCATCAGATGTGTGTGTGTGCGTGTATGGATGATTATAGAAAACTGAACAAAAATAAATGAGAGGGCAGTAAACTAGTTAAAACCGAAATAATTTAACAGTTAATGGTAATTTATCATAAACTTTAGAGAAGGAATTTACTTGCAAACATCCGGTAGTTCTTACCATAACATTTTTATATTTTCTTTCATAGTTATAGTGATCAAGAAATCATGCACATAAGCATAGCTTGTACTTTTAATTGTTAAGTACATGTTGTGAATTACCTTTGTATAAAATAATATCAATCATTGCACAGCTAGGTAAGTTCAAATTAACTTATTTTATAAAAGTGAATTTTAAGAATTGCATAAAACCTCCGACGCTAAATTCATACAGCTTTCATCGCATTACGTTTATTTCCTGTTTATCAACCATGGGCTTTATGTATAGCCTTCTCCCTTCAATCTTATAGTGAAAGTGAAAATAAGAGATGGATACTCAAGTATCTATCTGTCTTTGTAAAAATGTTAAGTAGAAAGAAAACCTTTTTATACATCGTGAATAAGCAAGGATATGCATTTCAAAACCAAATAATTCTGAAGACCTCTTCGTTTTTTATTCACGTTGTTTTGATTATACGAGATCCTCTCAAGTCTGTCAATAAAATATAATTGTGGATTGATGAAGAGCAGTGATTTATCACATGACTACTAGTGATGGTATAGTAAAGCAAAATAAAAATGGAACCTACGATGATTAATTATGATAGTGTTACCGACAGTGATGATAGTGATAGTGATGATAGTGATGATAGTGATACCGATAGTGATGATAGTGTTACCGATAGTGATAATAATGATAACGATAGTGATAATAATGATAATGATAAAGATATTCATGATAATGATAATTATAACGATATTAATGATAACATTCGGATATTACAGTAAACTACTAACGAAGAAAACAGTAATAACTATTTTAATGTAGCACCATAATCAAAGCGCTTTTAAAACAGTGTTCCCCCAACCCCGTCAGTGGATTCAAGAATGGATTCAAAACAATGCACACTCTCCACTACATTTGGGAGCATTATTTTCGGCCATTTTACGGACAAGATCATGCCAAACCAACCACAATCGCATTTACATCCTATACCGAGTATCCACTTAACATCTATTCTTGGTGGAGAGAAACAACGTAAATGAAATGCCTTCCTCATGGACTGAAAGGACATTACTATATTGAAGAGACATTGTAATCATCATTGTATACAACCTTTCTAGATATATCATAAAGTTCATGCTATCTCATCGGAAATTACAGTGTATGATTTTTTTCGCATAATGAAGCCTGCCTATTATTATAGAAATACAACTAACTTCAAAAAGAAAAAGACGAAGAAAGATTTTCCCCCTTTTCTCCCAACAAATCATTTCTATTATCTCTTTTTTTGGCACTATTTTAGGATAAGATTCTGTCTAGTACGTGTTAGTTAGTTTGAAATCATTCAAAATGTATATCATTATCTCTGTTAGAAACATGTGTGAAAACATATTGTATTCCTAACTGGTAGGGAAAGAAGGTCTGTTTTACACCACAATTTACTTTATGGTGTAAAAATACATTGGACTGAGAAACATGGAAGTAAAGTATACCATACTTACACACAATGGGATGTGATACCAAATATGATGCATGCAATTTTCACAAACAACTTGAACATCTATTATTCATTCAGTTTCACTTTCTGATTAGTAGGTTAATTAATATGCATGCTGATAATAATTTATCGGGATAACTGAGCGTAATGTGAATCTGATGGGTCATATAAAACACCCCTTACTACAATGCAATGAGAATATAAATAATGTTAAAAGATTATTGCCTTTTAGAATAAACCGCTAAAATATACACTTTCGTAAAGATATAATTATTAATGCCAGGTGATTAAATAGTTTCGAATGTTATTTACTTTCTAGGTCTTTGTAGTTGTTTTGAACGAATAATAAAACTATTTGTGTAAGGAGTGCATGGTAAGCCGCTATGATAGTCCAAGCCGTCTTGTAATACAAAGCTTCCTTGTAGAATCGTTTGTTAGAACTTAAAAAGAACTCCACCCCCCCCCCTCCCCCTCTCCTCCGCCCCCTCTAAAAAAGGGGTATATTTTGTAAGGTAAATCATGCAGTTAATTGGGAGGATAGCCTTATAGTATCAACAGTGTCCATTTAGGAACGATAAATATGTTGAATATTACTATGTTTTGTTCTTGCTGCCGTTCGCACACCATCAAAGAAAGTCATCCTCTTCTGAAAGTGGAAATGCTTCCCAGTGAACAGGAGGCACACAGGAACGAAGGCCGATGAGGCCAAAATCTGCTGTTCGTTTTTCACGGTTTTGGGGTCTCGTAGAACTGACATTGGGAATCCAATGTAATAGGTCGATCGACTTCACAGTCAGTCCCTTAGATCTTCAGTCAATTCGGACTGTTTTGAGTCCACTCATTGTTTTTTCTTCGTTCTATTAATAATATTCTTCCCTTCAATATATATTGGAATGATTAGAATGGACTAACCATAAATAATTGCAAATTGTGTTCTTCCCGAGGGATACTCAGATTTGGTTTGGACGGGGGTGTGCCGCTCAAGCCTCGAAACCCCTATCCATTATTAGAGGTCATATTGGGGCATTTTTCGCGATTTTTTTTTTCCCACAATTTCCGGATGTTTTTCGGATGTTTGCATGGCTTGATGATGTTAATTTTGTATATCTCATCAAGGAAAGTATGCCTGAAGAAAAATATTTGCAACGAATGATGGGGGTTGAAAAAGAAAGACGTAACTCATTGTCACCATCTATTTCACAGTTTTCGACATTACGTCATCAGTACATATGGGAATGGCATCCACGCCCACCAAAGGTAAATAAATTGTGTTAAATGTTCGTCTTGTATTGTAAGGAACTTCCTTTCTAATGAAGGTAAATTCAGGAAACCCACTCCTGTGGAAAACCATCGACATAGTTTGACCTAATGTATATTTTGTTTTCAATAACGAATATATTCAAGATACCCCATGTCTTGTGATGGCATCTCCAAACTCACAAAAGTTAGACACGAGAATCACAATTCTCCATAAACAGTTACGGCTACATGATGTGAGGAGACAATCTAGCGACTGTTC
This sequence comes from Strongylocentrotus purpuratus, assembly GCF_000002235.5. Taxonomy (NCBI): domain Eukaryota; kingdom Metazoa; phylum Echinodermata; class Echinoidea; order Camarodonta; family Strongylocentrotidae; genus Strongylocentrotus; species Strongylocentrotus purpuratus. Next base: position 18,572,432 of record NW_022145613.1, on the reverse strand, counting down.
TGACTGAACCCCAATATTGAACTGGTTCTGTCTCTTAAAATACTCTATAATTTCGATTTCTTGTACACTTATTATTCGGAGCTTCAGTCAGGAATATTTCACTTTCAACAATATTTATAACCTTAAACAGTTGCTTGAAAACACCTAGACCCACGATCATGACAATGGCGAAAATTATATTCCTTAATCTAAAGTATTTCGTTCATACACCAAATAAACAAAATTAATCAAAGTGATGTTAACGTCCATAAATTATAACATTTAGTTTTGAAATTTGAATCTTATATCATGTATACGCCACTTTTTCGCATTGCCAAGTTGAATTCAACAATGTTCCGGAATATACTCAAGGAAAGTCATTTTCTTTCTTATATCTCCCGGTTCATTATAAGTTCCTCCATATAGCAAGGAGTGCGTGCCACCTACCACACAAACTCTGGTCTTTATGGGCACCACTGGCGGACTGGCTGTTCTTCTCCTTTTCATAGCATCATGCTGGATAGTGTCTCGGATTCGAAGGCATCTTTCTACTAAACATGTGGCTAAAAAAGAGGTAATGAAGACACTCCCACACGCGGTCGTAGTATATCACTGTGGTATATTGGTGAAGGCTCTTGACTGGGTTAGATCTTGCATCGGTGCTTAATCCATGGACGAGGTGTTTTGCCCACATTTTGTCCCTTTCCAGCCATGTGTAAAATGCATACTTGGCAATGTTGGGGGTAATAGTAATTGCAGTGTCCGCAAGAAAAGCAGGCTGTTTTGGCTACCCTTGGTAAATAAGACCAACTTTTTATTATTTATTTTTTTATTCGATACCTCCTCTACCACCACCCCTCTTTTTTAAGTCTAAATTATTTTTTTTTAAAGGAAATTGATAATGCAGTTTCCGTTATTTCCTCTGTAACATATGAACATTCTTTCCTGTTTAAAGAAAAAATGGTATGTTTATAACTGATTTGCGCCTGACCCGAGTTTTCAGAGAATTATTATCCTCTCAGTAACTTTCATTTAGGTTTCTTGTACATTCGCATTAGACATTATAGCCACACATTGCTTGGTTATAAATTTGATTTGATTTATTTATATGTTTTATCTTTGTTTCAAGATAAGCATGTAGTTGGTGATTATCGATCCAATAATTAAGATAAAGCAATGTAATAAATTGGTATATCAGATAAAAATGTAAACATTGAAAAAACGATAATAACGGACCATTGGTGACTTGAATGTATACATTGAAATGGTGACACCTAAAGTGTCTTTAGGGACGAATATCGCAGAATTAACAACTATTGTTTAGGTTATAATTATGGGTTTAACTTGCGCCTCCACTCTGTTTTAGGTGACTCACACCTACCTCGACATGTCTAGATCTCTTCAAAGAGGTGACACACAAAACCAGGGGACAGCACTGAATGAAACTCTCTCCCGACCCCTCCCAGGAACTCAGTCACGAGATGAAGAAGATAAAGACACCAAGCATTTGAAACCTACTGTGGTATACTATGAAAGCATTCCATCGAACAAACTTAATGTGAATTACGAAAGCGCCACAGACACCGTACCAGCGGACAAGCTGGAGGGTCACTACGAGAGCGCCACCAATACTGTTCTTTCAGATCTTCCTGAAAGCACGTATGTAAATGCAGAAGATGAGGACCACTTAAAAGATGTGGAACAGGATGACTTTGGTTATATTCTTCCAAGCACTCAACCAATTCTAACAGTACCAAGCAACGTGTTACCAAGTCAAGTGAGGCAGTCAGGCGGTCAGTTTCGACCACGTCTTACCTATGATGAAGACGGTTATCTAGACCCTCGCTTATGAGATGTAAAATCTATCAGCCTTTCGGTTCCGAACAGAACCACACTCGATTGTCCTGTTATGAATTAGGTATGTGTGTCCCGATATAATTATCTGTGATAATACTGAAATAAATAGTAACGAGAATAATCATCCTTATAAATGACTTTCAAGATAATTTACAAAGCCTTTTTCTTTTAAATTTCACTGATTTCCGGAGATATCGATGTATGCATGTTAGCCGGGAAAGTTCAGATTGCAATAATGGAAGGACATCGTAAAGATTCTGTTATTTTTCAAGCCAATTTGAAATACTCACTGTGAAGTTTCATGTCAAGACTGGTTTGGAACATCGTGAAGTGCTATACGTGATAGTCTGATACAGTTAAGGCCAGGACAAATTCAATGTAAACGAAATAGAGAAAGTTGCTGAGAAATGCAGACTTTATAGAACAATGATGACGTTAGAGGTTGACAACCTAATTCCCGGCAATAACGGAAAGCCTTGTATGTTTTGTTTTATTACTCAGCAGTTGCAGATTTTCTTCCAGACTCAAATATTTGGTTGGAAATGAGTTTGATTCGGTTAAATTTTAGTTTTAACCGTTATTATAAGATAATCTATCTTAAAGGAAGAAAGCGATTCGTATCATCTTTTATAATGATTCACAATCATAAATATGCTATAAATATATAAAATTACAGCGACCAAATAATTTAGGGAATGATATTGATTAGAAGATAGTACGCATCACATTCAAAATCTGTAAATAGACACATTTAAATCCAACTATCCACATAGTACAATGATTAATCACGATGAATTTACTCGTGCGTCGGCAAGAAATTTAAGCCAAGAGTTGCTTGTTTTAAGAGGATTCATGATGAAGAAGATAAACTATCAAATTGCAAAGAGAAAAGGTAAACTCTCTTTCCATAATAAAAAATGGGATTGTGCTCCAACACTTTTTGATAAGTTTACTGTAAGCTAACATTGTTGACTTCTTCATTATACTACCAAAGCATATGCTCAAGCTAATTATTAATGTTTGTATTTTTTTGTATAAGTAATGTAAACGTTTTATTGTATCATTTCATGAAAGCTGCTTTTGTGAACCGGAAGGTACCAATAGCCCCAGGCACTCGCACCCACACCCGCTATGGCAATCGTGCCCTTTCTATTTGTGCCAAACTTCACCATGAAATACACGAGTCCCCAATGTTAGAAACCTTCAAGAGTAAACTTAAAACTTATCTGTTCAATATGTAATGTAATCATATTTCATTTTTCAATGTATAAAGCGCTATGTAAATATTAATTATTAGGAATTTGTTATCAGAATTATGTATCATGTTATTCATGTATAATATTGTTGTAACTTGTAGGTTAACATTACTTTGTATTTTTGTTAAGGGAACAAACAGTCTGGTTAAAAAAATCTCACTTTTTATTTTTAGTATTTAAGTGTTACTTTGATATTATGCTCTTCAACATTCAATTGCTGTTTTCATGATATTTTTAATATTTGTTTTGTATTTTAGGGCAAAGAAAATATCAGGTAAGCCAATAATCAGACCGGAAGTGGACAACTTTGATCCACAATTATTTTTAAAAAAATGTTGCACCTCATGATGTAACTGACAGTGTACTTGCTACCATCTATTGGCCTAGTAGGGTCAGGGCATTTGTGTACATTGCTAAGAAAGCTGCCTCCATGGAGGCACTCGAGTGCAACTGAACTTGCGATTGCAGGTCAATTAATCCCACTTTGAATCGAATTATGGGGAAACTGTGGTTGAAGTACCTTCATAATATGCTAATTATCTCTGAATTAGAAATTTTTGACAAAAATTGCTATAACTTGAAAAATATTCATCAGAATTACTTCAAAATTGGCCGTTACATTTGCTTTTATACAAAAAAAAACAATCCTATGATGGTTTTTGCACATACATACCTCACAAGCAAAATTACGTCCAATAATCATTCTAATTTCTGTTTTTTCTTTGAAATATTAGCATTTCATGTAAATGATGAAAATCATACAAACGGTGTCAGAGGATTCTTGTGCATAGCAAGTTCTATCAAAATCAAATAAAAGTGCTTTGATATTGTAAATACAATAACAGTAGTAGCACACAGAACAATCACTAATTCATGCCTTTGAGAAATTTGCATATAATTTGCATATTCAATGAGGGTAAATAAATTTCTCAAAAAGAATTAGATTCTCCATTGTCTCAGCTTTCCAGAAATGTATGGTTTATAGGACTTTACTTAATCAAGTAATAATTTATTCAGAATTCTTTATCAACTTGCATTTCACTGTACTTTATACCAGACTCGCTTAGAAAAATTGTATTAAGCGCTTTATAAATGTAATATATTATTATTATTATAAAATATCATCGAAATATTATTTACAAAACCAACATCGCAAGTATGAGCAAAAAGGGCAATTAATATCTCTAATTATGTATATATCTATAATTAAAAAGAAGTATCATTCGTGCATTGTACATAGTTCTGCATCAATTGTCATTAAGAAAGTCGTTCACTCTATTTCTATTATCTGGCATACAGTAGGTTATGGTTTCAAGACTTTCTGAGTATATTGACCGTACGGCGTGATTTAAGCTAATCATTTAGATATACTTCTGGTTATCAGTAGTACACTTCTGTTTAAATTTGTATGAAGCACTTCTCACGAAAATGTCGTAAGAGTAGTCATTCGTCATTTAAGAAAATGTAACATGAATTACATGAAATCTATTTGAAATCGTTGGTAAGTAAACCTAATGATTATTTAACAGGTAGAACCAAAGATTTATGCGTATTTATGCGTATACAATTTGCTTGTTGTTACGACGCTCCCAGAGCTTTACATTTTTAGTCACGAAGGCATATATTATTATTATAATTCAAAAAGATGTGAAAATGATGGAAATAATCCTTGTCGCAAAGTAGCAGCAATGACACCTGTTATCTGTTAAACTATTGCAAAAGACACGCGATTGATTGCGTGAAATCATAAAAATTATATTTAAATAATTTGAAAAATTGTATTACAAAATAATAATTTTTTTCGTCGTTAAACCATTTAATCAATTTGTCTTATGTTACTCATCAACCACCGCTATTCATATAATGAATACAAATAATGAAATTCACCCATCCAATTATAAGTGAGTTATTTGAAATTTGTACAACGAATAAATAAATTCTATCACCAAAACATTTCATCTATTTTCTTGTGCAAATAATATTGACTACTGTTATTTATATATATTAAATATAGGTTATAAATATGAATTCCTCGGTTAAATGCACTTACTTTCATTTAGCATTGAGAAATGTGTTTTTCCATTAAACTATCTGCTCGATATTCTTAAATGGAAAAGATGTCAATTTGTATGTAGAGTGTATATTGCCAGTGCAAAGAAAATGAAAAGAAACGAAAGGAAAGGAAATGGCAATTCACTGAAATTAAATATAGATGAGCTTTGGAAAATCTCAATGGTACATGTATTATCAAATAGAGTGGGTTTATCATGTAGATGCAGACTTTTCAAGAAAGATTAATACCAAGCAAAAAACCTGCCTATTCAAATTTACGCACCCCCAACAAAATTAGAGATATAATTGAAAACTAGCATTGATTGCAGGGTTTCAATATCACTTCCTTTCAAAGCTTCCGAAATATAGGAGAACAAATGTTGTGGCTCTCTGCAAATGTTAGCAACACAAGAGACAGCTATAAATTCTGTATACGCCATAATGTTAAAAATTGACATGTACGAAAATAAATCATAAATAATTTGATAGCTGCAGGAAGGAAAATATATGTTGAACGCAAAACAAAACAAAATATTTTTATAATAAAATCATAATATAGACCTACCTAATTTCTAGGTAATCTAAATCAAATAAAGGAAGTAGATAGTAGATCCTAAAAAGTTAGTTATATGAATTTCCCTAATCACTTAATGGTATTCATATTGCCTTTATTTGATTGAATTGACGATATGTGCGTTCAAATTAATTTCAAATCACTCAGGTTTCTCATTCTAGTCATATGGATGTTCACTTTTATCAACATAATATCAATATCAGGGATTTGCAAATCATTGATAAATTACGTGAATATCGTGAGTATCAGAACTTTTACACGGAACCCCAAAAATATAAAAAAATTCTAACAATGGGGTTCATACATCTCCTGTAATATAGGCATAGACATTAATTATTTGGTTTGTGATAAAAAAAACTAGTCGTTACAACACCTAGGGCCACATAGACTTAAATGGCAAAATTTTATCGAACATACTTTTCAACGCATTTACTGGACATACCGCATAGATTAAACAACTTCACCTCCTCCATTTCATCGCTTTTGAATGACTCTTAAGAATAAGATAATTTTAAACAAAAAAGACCGAACGGGGTTCAATTTACATCTTGGGCATCGGGAAGAATTCCTTCATTTCATATGTTTTGAATGTATGCAAACTTTGTTCGATTTTCTCCCTATAGGCTCCCTATGCGTAATCTTTCATTTGAACAGGGCCTCTCAGTTTTTTTGTAGTTCGGAGAGAGTTTCCCTGTGTACATAAAACGACTAAAATAAATCTAAAACTAAAATCTTGAGAAATGTTAGACCATTTGAATTCTAGCTAAAGCCATGGTCACAACCGGCCATGCATGTCTCTCGCTTACGATGAATTTCGTAGAAAATCCTCGCGTCTGACACGCGGGGATCTGGACGTGTCTTTGAAGGCAAGCATAACACGTAAGCGCTTGCACGATGTTTTTCGACATGTCCAATAATATCTGCGTGTGGCTATGCACGTAACACATGCAGTCATTAGGGACTTTTAGATTTGCCTGGACTGATAAGTGTAACGTCCATTCAAGGCAGTGCATTAAAAGGACGTCGATCGTAGCAACCCCCATTGTCTTCGTGCGAATCTAAAAGTCCATATTGTTCTTCTTTGTAGACTTTGCAAGGACTTCTTGCGAGCATTGCACTGGCTACTTGCGGTGGCCTATATGGAGCCGTAATACTGCAGTTGCAAGGTACCTGCACAGGGGTTGCACGTTCAAGTCAAGGAGTCATGCAGGTAAAGGTGGGAAATATATTTTTGAGGAGGGTGAAAGGCGCCAACTAGAGATCGTAAGAAGGACGTGCGGATTGCAGGGGTTGGCTTACGACCCAACTGCAACTCGCATGTACAAAAGGAGCTTGGTGGGTTGTGTACTTAGCAGTAGGTATGTCCCATATAGCTGTTTAATTTTCATGCTTTATATTGAATGTCCCGCTTCATTAATATGATTGGTATCAGGATAACTGACAGAGGAGGGATCGACGGGCAGACACTCAGGCCGACAGAGCCGACTCGCCTTCTCTATCTGTTATCGTTTCGTCATCGAGTGAAGATCGTTTCCGGCATCGAGACCAGCATAGTGGAGCAATACTCAGGAAAGCGTTGAGGATGTTTAAGCCCGATATGACACCAAACGAGATATCGTATGATTCAGTAAGGTCATACAACCCACCTGTAAGACATGACACAAGAGTCGAATATAAATGTACGACAATACAGTTTACAAAGTTTGCAAAAGTTATATTGTCCGCTCATCCTTATTTTTTTTTACTTTCTCTAATTTACAAGAAAAAGGGAATTATCAGTTTCCTAGGCCTTTATTTGTGTTTTGTTTTTGACGAGTTGCCTATCTTGCACATTGTTATAGCTCACAAGAATGACATGTCCTCGAGAGCCTTCTGACAGTCATTCTGAGTGTTAACAAGACCTGTATTTTGCTAGACATACCATCAAATTACCTATATTTTGACACAAAGAGAATATACTACTAATATTATTATGCGTTTATATATATATATATATATACATCGACAATGTCTCTAAGCTCTTTACAGATATATTATAACGACGGTCATTAAGGCTTTTCCGCTAACCCTGACTGTTCTCTTAGCAGTCAGGTAAAATAACCACCACCACTTTCCACTCCCTGGAGAGCATTCCAGCCAGGCCCCATTTTACAGACGCTCACTATTCTAAGCAAACTACAATGAATTTCGCATCCACGCGGGTGCCCATTTAACAACTGGGTGGAGAGTGGCAAATGTATATTAAGGACTTGCCAGAAGACGTTAGTGCCGGACTGTGATTTGAACCCTGTACGTTGTGATCTACAGTCTGGTAACTTATCCACTTGACCACAACACCTCTACTGAGCAGAAGATGTCCTAAGATCATAACAAACATGGTATTACCAAAGCTTATACGTATATTTCATTTCAGAGCATATAACATGTATGAACAATGATTTTGAACCTACCAAACATTGCTCCTGCTATTGGACCGCTTAGACCTATCCCGATGAAGAAGATAGACATTCCATTCTTATAATAACCTTCACCAACGTTTTTCAGCACCAAATGGAATTGAGATGGTACTAATGCGCCCATCGCGAGACCATAGAAAGCAGAAAGGACCATCAAAACCTCGAAAGTGTGCGCAACAAAGTTGATCGAGAAGGCGGCCGCAGAGAGAAGATAAATGCACTTTCTGGACCAGAGGAAGCCAATTCCAAGACGACCGATGAAGTTGAAAGCGCCTCCTACGGTCGATATTTGGAAAGCTTTCTGGTGAGGAAGACCCTTTGCAAGGGCATTGGGCAATATGTATTGTAGCCAACCGTTATAGGAGAGACCAAAAACCAAAGAATTGATAAAAACAACGAACATAAATGGGTGGTCTTTGAAGATTGTTAAGCCAAGGAATCTTGTAGCATTTCGGAGAGCTTTTAACAAAATGCCCACAACGGTCCTGTCATCATCTTGGTCAACAGCATCGTTTATGGGGTTCGAGTAAACTTTTGAAGGCTCGCATGCCCCACTAATTATCTGGTCGATAGAGTTCATATTTGCGATTCCAGTACCTTCACTTGTTACCCCTTCTTCGCTTCTAAATATGTCTGCCATTTGGCCTTCCTCGGTCCTACTAATGTTTAGTTCCCTTTCAGACCTCGTTAAATCATTCACAGTTGACGAACTTTCGCAATTATGTATTTCCTCACTTTCTCCAATTTTCCTAACGCCAGCGTCTTTGTCAATGTCTTCATTTTGAGTTATGTCTGCTTTTTGGCCACACTCGGTGATGCAAATTTCTACTTCCCTCTCAGACCTCGATAAAACATCCAAAGTTGATGAACTTTCGCCGTCTTGCATCTCCTCATTGTTTCCACTTTCCCTTACACAAGATGGGGACTGATTGTTCTCGTCAATGTCCTCTGAAGAATCTGTCTTATTCACCGGTTTCAGGAGGGCGCCTACCGCAACAACGTGAGTGTTTAATCCACCAAGAATTAAAAGAGAACCCCTCCAACCGTACTGAACAAGAAGTTGTCCAAACAGCCAAGGCATCACTATAACTCCTACGCTTCCTCCAGATACCAGAAAGCCAGTGGCAATTATCATCTGGTTAGGAAAGTAATCATCTGGGCAGGTGTTTGTTGGTAGCAAGATAAGAACGTTTCCAATCCCTGTCAAAAAAAGTAATACGAAGAAGAAAATACAGGAAAGACGGAGTCAAGATTTCCCCTAGAAATTCGTTCTACGACAATTCGGCTAGTATTTTAATTATAATTTCAAAAGATTTAATCATCAGAGCAACTTCGATACTTTGTGAAGGCCTGTTTATAATAGGTCTAAAGAGTGCAAAGACATTTCCCAAAATGCATGATTAAAGCTAAAGACCAGTTATGGTCATGCGATTGCATTGTGAAAGAAACGTTGTGGAATGGATCAGAAAAGGTTGATCATTTAGCATATAAGTATTGGTGTGTACTGCAAGGTTCTGGAATCATCAAAATGATAAGAAATTTGGCCCAGTCTTCGTAAAGTTACAAGCACTGTACACAGACCATTAGATAAACTAATTTACCAAATATATCAATTAGTAGGCGGTTTCCCGGCAAAATTTTTATCATCATGTATTAGTCAAAACATATTCTTTTAACATGATTGGTAATAAGAGCTTCCATTTCATTTTTCAAATTGGGGCGTTTCCAATACTGGTCTTTACCTTTAAACACCAATTATAGAATCCTTATCGTATTTGGTTGAAACTAGTCAAATGTTATAAACATGAATGAATAAATGAAAGTATCGATAAATATATAGCTTTCTCATTTGAAATTGTCCATGTAAGCTGCGTCAACGGGAAAACTGTGTCCTGAACTATACAGTTGTTTTTCCGCATTATGCCCTAAATGGTGCAAGAAATGAAAAGCGCATTGTAAAAGTTAGCTATCACAAATATTAACTCCTTCATAACCTCACCATATGCTGCCATTGCTACCGAAAACTGCCAGGTTGTTTGGGCGAAAGAAGAACTCACAAGTCCTAGGGTCGCTACTGTCCCTCCGAACATCACTAGCTGTCGAACAGAGAACCTTCGAAGTAATGGGATGTTCAACAAAGCTGTGAAAAGATATAACAAGAACGGCTTTTAAAACTAGTTTGTTATTCCCCTTGCATTTTTGTTAACTAATCCCATTCAGCTAACATAAAATCCTAAATTTCTGACAATTTGATTTTTTTTTTCATTCAACTTGGGCACATGAATGGTAGACAATCATTGAATTCCTCGAGAGCCCCACTTCAATATTGCAAAATCTAAGGTATCAAACATGTAGCCAAAATGGGTCGTTGAATATATTCATACACGGACATAAATATAGTAGGTAAGTTGACATTTGTTGATATACGATGAGTGGGCATGTATGCATTCAAGTTTTCCTGAACAGATAGTGAGCTGTGTAAAAACTTGGATTCCGAAGTCTCTCTCAAAGAGAGAGAGAGAGAAAGATAGAGGGGGTAGCGATATTAAAGCAGAGAGAGAAGGGGGGAGGTTGTAGTCCAGCGGTTTGATCACTTGACTGAGAATGTGAAGGTCGTGGGTTCGGGTATACATTTACCTAGCAAGTAAGGGGCACCAAATACGAGTCCAAAGAAAGAGCCGAGGTAGGCAGCGCTGAAATCAAACTCTTGGGTCAGATCGTTGAGAATGAGGCCAAATGATCTGACGACGCCGTTCTCCAGGAAAGATATAAAGAATAAACCCATGAGGATGACCCAACGTTTAGTGCTTCTGGTCAGGTCTCGATGCCGAGAGTTGTCTGTTGATGTAGCTGATGATTTAAGAAGAAATATCTTTTACATGATATTTCATCAAGAAATAACATATAGGATCACCGATCACAGCATTTCAAAAAGAATACAATAGCCTCATAAAGTAGGCATGTAATAATAATAATAATAATAATAATACATTTATAGAGCGCAGAAACTATCCAACCTTATGTATATACTCTACTGCGCATCAAAAGCTCCTGATATGCTTAGATTTACAGTTAATCAAAAAGATTTTCAGTTTTGATTTAAAGATATTTACAGATGGTGATTTCCTGACTTCAAATGGCAAGTTATTCCAGATTTTTGGGGCTGCACAAGCAAATGCTCGATCACCTAGCGTTATTATTGTTTTGATAGATGGGATCTGCAGCAACAAAGTATATCGGGAACTGCGCAAGTTGCGATTGTGTTAATTAAGTTTGAAATTCAACAGTTCTTTGATATAAGTGGGAGCTTGACCAAGAAATGCTTTATATACAATTAACAAGATTTTGAATGTTATTCTCTGGCGTACTGGAAAGCAATGTAGATTTCTTAAAATTGGGGTGATCCGTGTGAATTTGGAACAACCACAGATCAGCCTTGCACAGGTGTTTTGAACCCGTTGCAATCTCACTATTTGAGAGTCAGTGATCCCATACAGTAGACTATTACAATAGTCCAACTTATTGGTGATACATGCATGAACAATGTCTTTCGTAATGTCCTTATCTAAATATTTTCGATACGATCATGTAGTAATAATGTAGCTGATTTACAAACATTTGTAATGTGCTCTCTCATATTCAAATTCGCATCGGACTGTACTCCGAGATTTCTTGCACTAACAGATGGTTCTGTTACAGAATCTCCAATTGATACACTGTTTAATTTGATTGTGGATGTCTGTTTAGGTGTGCCAATGATCATTAATTCAGTTTTACCATCATTAAGCATGAGCCTATTTTGCAACATCGATCCACGTACATAGTCAACACGTGTTTCTAGAAGTGAGAGACATCGTTCTTTATCATGTTCATCAGGTCTGAATGATACATAAAGCTGTGTGTCATCTGCATAGCTGTGGCATGATATCTCGGGGAAATTCGTTTGAACATTTGAAATGAGATTAGCAGTGTACAGAGTAAATTACAAAGGACACATCCGAGAACCTTGTGGAACATATTGCTCCGATTGTCTCATTTTCGCTCGCGTGAACATTGCCAGCACAAAACACTGACCTCTACCTCCTGGACGGATCATCGCCCATTCCCATTCACTATACGTTACGTACTAAAAGGCTGTATTGTCTGACCGTTTATGAATATTCATGTTTTTGCTAAACTCGGCAAAATGTTTGCTTTTACTAAATGGAAAAATTACGGTGGGGGTTGGAAGAAATGGACATAATGAATATAGCAGAAGTGATAATTGATAATTCATGCTTCTTATCCTTCGTGTGCTTGACCTATAATCTTACAATCACTTGGCAGACTGAGTCCAAATTTCGACTTGTTTCACATGTGTATTATAGGCAATGGCGAGCTTGCAACCTATTTTGAAAAATTACGGTGGGTGAACTTCCAAAAATCAATGAGACATGAGGGCTCCAATGAAAGAGCTATTGATAACGTACGTCGGGGTGGATGTGCTTTTCGTTTAAACAAAAAATGAATTTTTAACGATTTTCTAAAAAAACGTCCATAGACTAACATGTATGGCTGCTGACTCTGACGATAGGGGGCGTTGTGAAATGAGACTAAACGGAGCTATATGCTCTAAAAGGCACTGGGAAATCATCAGAGATGGATTACATCTTCTATTTTGGCCTTTTGATATCTATTCGCCAAGTACGACTCTATCCATTCAAGAGCAACACCATCTATGCCAAAACAGGCCTTTAAAGTTTCCGATAAGCAAGAATGATTTATGGTGTCGAATGCACTGTTTAGATCTAATAAAAGTAAAATAGTGACTTTCTGGGAATCTGCATCAAGACCAGGTTTTTTCAATAATGGTGTGATGAGGGCATTTTTCCATTGCATGGGAAAATAACCAGTCGAGAGAGAAAGATTAATCAATGATATGAACACAGGAACTAATATGTCGATACATTGTAGAAGAACTTTCGTGGGCATAGGATCTAATGAGCATGACTTCTTACTGAGGTTAAGTATAAGTTTTTCAACTTGGTGCTCAGAAAGAGATTTGAAATTGCTCAGAACATCGACCTCATGGTAAGTTGCTAATGGAGAATAAGTCCTGGGTTCATTCATTGCATCTAATCTTGTTTCAATATTCTTGTGGATTTTCACGACTTTGTCACAAAAATAATCACCTAGGTCATTACAAAACGTATGTTTATCAGTACTACAAGGTATCAGAGGTGTATTATTAGACATGTTCAATAGAGACTTGACAACATTGAATAACTTGTTTTGATTATCCTATTTTCCATGATCAGATCTCTGTGATATTTTCCACGAGCTTTGTTCAAAAGTTGCAATGTTGCATTTCGAACGGACTTATAGTTGTCCCAATCCCTATCGGCCCTAGTTTTCAACCAACGCTTTTCAACCTTTCTCTTTGTAAGAGCAAGTAATACATTAAAATTAAATATGTAAAACATGTTCCATCTGAACTGTTTCAGAATACTTTGTTAACATATCCAACGATCTTGAAAATTCTTCTCCCATAACCAACAGAGAAGTTGCAGTCAACTTTGAAATGTATAGTATCAATCAGATAAATAATGAAATGCCGGAGTTTCAGCTTGATTTTGATGCAACCAGATAATACAATAGAAGTCTGAGTATGTATTACCAAAGCAAATATCTACCTAGATAGCAAAATATCTGGGGCCAATCTGGGTTTTGTCTGGACCGATCACGTGGCCCATACAAAAAACAGATGTATACCAGATGGGCCTTCCAACCAATAATAATAATAATAACTAGATTTGTAATACTTGTTTGGAACAAGTATAGGTGGGCTGGTCCAACTAAAATTTAAGACAAAATGAGGAGCACATTTGAGATAGCTAATCGTCTCAGCTACAACACACTCAAAGTTCAGCTCAAACGAAGCTAAAACAACGGAGATTTTGCTCGCGAAAGACGGAAATGTAGAATCGAGTTTTGAGAAAAAGTCATGTCCCGTAGAGAATACACGCAAAAAGGGAAAAATGACATTCTTCCTTTAATCGCAAAAAAAGCCATGATTCCTTTGTCAAAATGAAGAATCTTGTATACTGCATTTGTATTGAATTGTCTTAGCTAGAACATATCGAAAGTTGAAAGAAAATCGATCAATATTTACAGAGATACAGTCAATTTTCCAGAAATATGCTGACGTCATAATATGCAAATTAAAATTTTGAGTTGGGAGGCCATTATGATGACGTCATGAGTTAATAGAAAGTCGAATGAGACATGAACTCATATTTTTAATCCATACCATAATATGGAGAAAAAAATTGGGTTCACCTTGCATCCTAAAGCGCGACAATGGATTTTGTAAAGGCATGTTTTTGCCCATGTATGCTATGTATTACAAGAGCTCGCACGCACGGAAATTATCTTAAACGGACGCTCATTCCGTTATTAATGGTCAGAAAAAGATGAACAAGGTATCAAAATGCTTAAAATAATGTGCCAAATATGATGACAGAGAAAGTTTGGCGATTCTATGTTGGAAAATACCAGTACGCGCGAAAACGCGCGCGCATAAGTGCTCTCGCGCAATTTTTGAAAATGCTTAAAATGGCCTGAAACGTATGCAAAATTAATTTAAGACGATTTTGAGCATTTTAAAATTTTGCGCGCGCATTGACGCGCGGACGTACGCGCACGCGCGCGTTATTTGACCTGAAATTGACCGGACGGATATTGACCTCGATCATGATAAATATGAATGAGAAATAGCTTTTGGTTATGAAGATATGATCATGAGTTGATTTTCGTAAAATTTTACAAAATGGCGCCTAAATGACGTCATCAGTAAAGGACAATGTTGAAAACGTTATTGTGCTTTGTACATATGCCTTTACATATGTGTGCCAAATTTCAAGGCATTTGATTGAGCCATTTTCAAGTTATCTTGCTAACAAAAAAGTGGTTAGAAATAAGAAAAATATTTAATAAATAAATAAATAAATAAATAAATAATAAAGGCAATTCTAACGAAATTATAAGGTGGTCTGTACGTTATACAGCCCACCTGATTACAGTGCTTATATTGCGCCTAACACTTACTTTGTCAGAAGTCTCTAAGCGCTCTACAATAATGCAGCATAATTACACTGGCTTTAGCAGTGCAGCTGTTACGCGCGCAATAACCCACAAGTATATGGAGCCCACGTGGCCCATATAAACACCAGATGTTTACCAGATGGGCTTTCCCACCCAGAACACACAAGTACCAACACATATGGGCCCCATGTGGGTTTTTGGTGGTGAAAATCGCACTTCGAGCACCGCCTTGGCTCAGCTAAAAACCAGGCGTATACCAGATGGGCCTTCCCACCCAGAACCCACAAGTACCAACACAAATGAGCCCCATGTGGGTTTTCACTACTTTCACTACATTTCACTACTTCGCATAAATTACATTTAATTAAACATGAATTATGAAAAACACTAACTATGAACTAAAACATTTTCAATGAATTTGTGCCAAATGGTTCAACTGGTCCAGTTAGACCAGTTAAATCCAACTGGTAAGCCTGGAAATTGAAATGGGA
The DNA here is from genome assembly GCF_000002235.5 of Strongylocentrotus purpuratus. NCBI lineage: Eukaryota > Metazoa > Echinodermata > Echinoidea > Camarodonta > Strongylocentrotidae > Strongylocentrotus > Strongylocentrotus purpuratus. The sequence continues at coordinate 18,556,684 of NW_022145613.1, read as the reverse complement.
TAACGGGTCCAGTTGTACTTGACCAGTAATTTCTATAACTGAATTCAGCCGGGTAAAAATAGAACCCATTTAAACAATATGAAGCCCATTTAGAAACACATTGGCCCATATGGGGCCCATATCTAACCCACATGTAGCCCATATAAAACCCACTTGGTCCATCTGGTGCCCAATTGGTGCCAAATTGGAACCCTGGTGCATATTGTTGGGCCCATTTTGAGGCCCATCTGGGGCCCATATACTAGCCCAGTTGTTACCAGATAAAACCCAGATTGGCCCCACAACATTTTGCTATCTGGGTAAGATTGCTTCATCCAATTCTGTATGATAGTGCACTTTCTCCACTTCATCACAATGCACGCAATCTCAAAACAAACTTTGGCCGACTCCAGTAATCCTTTATGATTTAAATGTTGATGTCTCCGTACTTGGCTTATGCGAAACCTGGTTCATTGATAACCCCAGTCCAGAATCTGGCCGAATTTTTCTTTTAATAATCTCCACAACGCGATACGCCCTACTATACCTGATGCAAGCCGAAGATGACGTGACCCCCAAAATCCTTATATTTTTACACCCAGTGAGTCTGGATCACTAGGGACATTTAGATTTGCAAGACGAGAACGTGGACCTCTACGTGTGACATCCTTTTAAAGACCGTCAATACTACTTGGCTAGAAGAGATAAGACCACACAGCGAGGTCACTGACAGGTGGCTATCTCATTAACTCAGCTCTCAACTAACATAAAAAAAGAGGATCATGGGGGGACCAACAGGCACCGATTGGGGAAGTTTTCTATATAGAGGGAGCAAGAAGCTACAAGTAGGACAGTGGGGCTTTAAGGCAATGTGACGTCCTTTTAAGGCACTTAAAAGGACGTCACATTGCCTTTAAAGGATGTCACACGTAGAGGTTCACGTTCTTGTCGTGAAAATCTAAAAGTCCCTACTGACCTCAGTGGCCTACATGAACGAGTTGCTTGATGACGCCATCTTCGGCGGCTTGCAGCAAGTGTGGTGACTATTATAATATTAGTGAAATATGAAGTAAGAACCGGCCAGATTCTGGATAAATTTGCCCCCTGTGTTATATTCAGTAGAATAACAATTAATAGAGAAGGAAAAATAGGAGGTGGGGTTGGTTTCTATATTTCAGATCTCAAAGCTAGTCTTTGATATCAAACCTGAACTAACTCTCATCATGACCTCAGATGTCGAATGGTTATTTATCTACATGTAAGTAATAAATCGCCATGACAACACCATAGATGAGGTTTACGGGCCTCCCAATGCCGCTTTTAATAAATAAAAGCACATCATTCAGTCATTATAAGCCTTACCCTTTTCTTAGGACTTTAATCTCAACATGCTCCACTATCAATAGAATTTCAATTGCAGGTTGTTTTTTTTACAGATATTTTAATCTCAAATGCAATTATTCAGGAGGATACGAAGCCTACCAAAATGTCTGATAACTCATCGATCCTGACAGATAAATTTGTTTACTGATGTACAAGTCTATAAATGTGACCCTCCCGGTATAGCTGATTGGGGTTGTATTAAAATGATTATTTTTTTCCCATATTTTTCCCTCCACAGGAATTTTATTTATTTTAATTTGCAACAAATGAACAAATATATATTCAAGGTAATTTAATTTATAACATAAATAAAATTAACTTCTATAGATACAAGTATTGTTAAACTATTGAGTTATCAGAAAACTAACACATTTTCAATAACATATATTTGATATTCATGGAAAGAAAAAATACGGAAAAATGTCTTTTTATGTAAACAAATTCCTGAATTGAAACCCATTTTGTTATGAATCTATTATTTCTACAATTCGAATCTGCAATATACTTTTCGTTTTTGAAATAATTTATGATCGAAACTCTAATATTATCAAAGTCGGGCAATTTATTTTGCAAGTATACACCATCCGTCGCACCACAATCAGTATACAATTCAATGCATAATTATTTGAACCTCTTAAAACAAATTGTTTATCTTGTAATGAAAATGTTAATTTATTTCCGGTTCCAGTATATATCCCGTGCCCCAATCTTCTGTGTGCCCATGCCTTGAGCCATAATGCATGGCCGTACAGAGGATTTTGGGTAAAATGCAATGAATTATTGATAATTTATTGCATTTTCTTTGTTTTTCATTTTATTTGTGGGAACTGCCCCCTACCCTAGCCCCCGCTGCGTACAGTCATGGTTCAGTGGCAAAGCAATGGCCTCGTAACTGTGAGACCCCAGGATCAGAATCGTGTCGATGTGCTATATAAGTGCCCTTTTGTGGGGCATTAATCCTCATTACTGTAATTTATGACTTAACCCTAAAAAGGCCGGGCTATTTGAGGTCTTAGTACGGCCGGGGGGCATTATGCCCCCCTTAAGATCTCGGCCGCGAAAATTTGCACGCATGTCAAGTAAAGTGTATAGAATAATATGATAATTACATTTTTTTGAAAAATTCATTCATTTGCATATTTATGGTAATTTATGCAAATAAAGTCATAAAAATCACATTTTTACCCATAAATCATATATTATTCATATTTAAGAATTCTTGTTCACTACATATATTCATTAGACCATTTTGAATAATAATACGACAAAAAAATTGGAAGAGCCAGCTTATTCCTTATGTTATCCCTTGTTTTGATAATTTCTTATGTATTTCATTGTTTTTTCAACTTATGTATTTCATTGTTTTTGTTGGTTTATTTCATTTGTTACTACAATTCAACTATTTTGACTCCCTAAACAACCACCTAAACTTGAAACAAGACCCAATAACCCATGTTTGATCTGTTTTTAGGAAAAATGACTTTTCCATATGTTTTGTACACAAATCACGAAAATGAGCGATTTTCGGGCTGACATGCAAAGACAAAAGGTCACGTGACCTTGTAACCCTAGGTCCGATTTTCAACAAAAAAAATCTTTTAAAAGTTGCGCAAGACTCGAAAAAAAAAAGTCAGCGAGCGGCGGGGCGCCATCCATATGCGTTCCCGAGCAATCGGAAAATCCGTGTAGGGGGGGGGGGCCATAATGGCCCCCCGGCCTTATTAGGGTTAAGGGCATAGGTCCCCTAGTTTATAAGCATAGAAGCTTACATATGTTTTAGCAGTCACGCAAAACAAACACTGGCAAATTATTGTTCAATAAAATTCTTAGAATGTATACTATTATCTGGATCTATTAGGAATAAATCATTGTCAAAATAATTCCACAAATTGGGGTAAAAACAATATATTCCAACTATATGAGCGACAGTGTATGTTTAACATGCGTACAATCACATATCAGATGTATAACTGTTTCAATCTGTTCAATACAAAATGTACATTCTTTTCTTGGGACTAAATTCATTTTAAACAGTAGATCGTTCGTATATAATATGCGTTGCAAAACCTATCGTAAGCCCACATCATTGGTACAATTAAATCAGATGGAACAATATGTTTCCCAACTCTTATCATTCAGGTCGAAAATGCATTTCGATTTTAGAAAACTTTTACATACTCCTTTTCATCTCTTTAAACAAATTGCATGGATATGTGAACATCCTTTAATACGTTTCATAACAAATGCATTGTATCTGGTAAAAGGGGTTGCGGCACCTTGTTAAAAAATAGTACAATTGTTAAACCCTTGTCTTATTACATCGCATAATCCACGATAAAAAAGAAAAATTATTTGAATATAATAATTTTCTTGGAAACGTTCCAAAGAAAAAAAATCACCATTTGTCTCTAAAATATCATTGACAAAACGAACTCACTTTTCACACAATTTTGTTTACTTTATATCGGGCTATTGCTTATTTTAATGTTATCATTATTCCATAAGGGTTGGCAAGAAATGTTATCATAATGCATGGACAAAAGTGTACTATAAGCCATGAACATTTCTTTCCAAAAAGGGTTCTTTGATTTACCTGCCAGTTCCCGAAAATAATTGTTTCCCATATATAATTTTAAATCTTGCAGTTTAGGCAAGAAAGATTGCAAAAGGCAGAGGATATTGCTACCTATTGATCCAATTACCAATTTCTTAATCCAGGAATGTTTTAATGATTGGAAATGTGTGTATATATCTATCATTTTAACCCCTCCATCTGAATAACTTTGTGACATTTGACTTCTACTTATTTTATCAGATTCTCCCCCACATAAATCTATAAAAGTGAGCATTTATATTTTTCAAAGATTTTCACCTGGATTAGGGAGGGACAAAATATGGTAGTTTAATTTGGATACCAACAATGATTTGACGACAGTGACTCTTCCAAGAACGGTTCAGTATCGCCTCAACCACGGTGTTATTTGACTTTTGATTTCTTTAAAATTTTCATTATAATTGTGAATTACCAATTTGGGCAAAACCGTAGAAAAGTCCATACCAAAATATCTGAAATAATCATCAAACACCCAATTTAGATTTCTATTCAATAGAACACCACCTTTCTTGTTTTTTATAACCTCCAATCCATATCACATGTGTCTCCTGTATATTAAATTTTAAACCAGACATTGCATTATATTTATCTAAACTGTTTAATGCATTGTTTAATTCCATTGACCCGTTCAATGTTAGAAGGGTATCACCTGCATATTGAATTATTTAAAGTTGTCTATCAGGTAAGCTCAAACCAACAATGAAATCGAAATTTTTAAACAAAAGACCTAGTATTTCGGTGCATAATAGAAAGATTAAAAGTCTTTGTGCTGCGAGCGTGTTCATAAAAATTAGAGCTCCATTACCCCCCCCCCCTCTGTTGAGCAAAACAGATTAGTGTTCACTACCCCCCCCCCCCCCCCCCCCCCCCCCCCGCTTATTCGGCCGGTCGGCTGAGTCGCCACTAAATATTTTCTCACGAATTGGGCCCCCTCCCTCGCCGCCGACTGGATCCGCCCCTGGATCCCTCAAATGATAGTTTAGGAATAATGAGTAATTAGATAAACAAATCCGTTACTATAATAAGGAACTTCAATAGGGAAATAGGAAGAAACACGCACACCCGAATTCACGCCCACGCATACACCCCACGCACATTTTAGAGGTACGTCTAAAATTAAAATCTTCAGCAACCTATCTTGAAATACATCCACGATAGCGACTTCTTTTGAAAAATCGATCCTACCCTTTTTGCGTCGCCTATTGAAATGTATTACGTAATCTGAGCATAATTTCGATGGGACATACAAAAGGGCAGTGAAATTCCAGAAGTTGATTATTCGAAAATAGTTGTACCTAATCATATAGCTAAATGAATCCTGACAATGGGTAATTGTCCCGGAGGTAGTAGTCCTAGAGGATGGTTGCCCTAGGGGTAGTTGTCCTAGGGGGTAGTTGTCCAAGGGGGTAGTCGTCCTAGAGGGTGGTTGCCCTAGGGGGTAGTTATCCTAGGGGGTAGTTGTTCTATAGGGGGTAAATGATTGTGGGTGGTTATCCGGAGATATCCAGGGGATAGGTGTCCAAGAACCGTCTGGAAAGGTATTTGGAGCCAACTCATTGCTTTATGACAATTTACATTCACAAAAAATGTAATTAAATTGTAATAATATAGTTGGGAGAACTACGGAATCGATCAGTTCATTTTTTCCAAATTTGTATCATTAATAATGGTCTGTTTTCACTCAAACTTTCAGATTATCATTAATTGCACATCTAGCATTGAAGTCACTACCTTAGCACCATTTTCTCACATGTGAACAATGTTACCAAATCCCTTTAATGCGACCAGTCTGATATGTTTTATTGACATAATATAATACCAAATTTACGCAGTGACCAAAATAAAGTAAAAGTTATCTCATGATAGTCGAACATTACGAGGTTCCTATCACAAAGTACATGAATCTGTTCTATTTTCATTTTTAACTATATATTTTTAATTCAGCCATCAAGCTTATAATGAAATTAAAATATAAATTTGCCTCTGCAACAATTTTTTAAAAATCCATTCTTAACAAGTTATATCAATTTACATGTACTATAACTCACAGTTTATTTATTCCGATTTTTTATTTAAATACAATTTGCCATTCTTCGTAGTATATATATATATATATATATATACTATAGCAATATATCATTAATATGCCATATGCTTTTAGTACAATTCTATTGATAGATAAGTGAAAGTTCTAACTTTTCACTTTTACAATTCCATTCTTCATTTTAGATATTTAACCATGTATTTTTTCTTTTTACTATTTCCTTATAAAAGTAATGAACAAAAACAACATGTCAACTAAATAATGAGATTACAATAGCTCAATCATAACATTACTAGTTATTTTTTTTATTTTGAGGAATGCAATTGTTAATTCGATGTAATATGAAATGATATTTAGAAATTGTTGTGAACGTGCAGAATTCATCCTTTTGTTGCAAAGTACAGTAAAAAAAAAAAAAAAAAAAAAAAAAAATTAAAAACATTTATATATATATATACACTGTTGGTCATAATGGTGGAATATTTATTTTTACCCCAGTTTAGGGAAGGATTTAAAAAAATTATTTATTTCTAATGGATCTAGATAATGGCATACATTCTCAGATTTTATTGAATATTAATTTGAGAGTGTTTGTTTTGCGTGACTGCTAAATCATATATGTGCTACTATGCTAATCAGCTAAGGGACCTACGTCCTTAAGTCATAATTGACAGTAATGAGGATTAATGCCTCACAAAAGGGCACTTATATATAGCTGATCGACTCGATTTTTATCCCGGGGCCTCACAGTAACGAGGCCATTGCTTAGCCCCTGAATCATGACTGTACGCAGTGTTTGCTAGGGTACGCGGCCCCTTCCACAAATCCCCCAAAACGAAGAAAATGCAATAAATTGTCAAAAATTCAATGCATTTCCCCCCGGCCCCCAACAGGAAAAACTTCTCTGTAGGGCCATGCATTATGGTTCAAGGCATATGGCCACACAGAGGAATTTTTCCTGTTGGGGGCCGGGGGAAAATGCAATTAATTTTTGACAATTTATTGCATTTTCTTCATTTTGGGGGATTTGTGGAAGGGGCCGCGTACCCTAGCAAACACTGCGTACAGTCATGATTCAGGGGCTAAGCAATGGCCTCGTTACTGTGAGGCCCCAGGATAAAAATCGTGTCGATCAGCTATATTAGTGCCCTTTTGTGAGGCATTAATCCTCATTACTGTCAATTATGATTTAAGGACGTAGGTTCCCTAGCTGATTAGCATAGTAGCACATATATGATTTAGCAGTCACGAAAAACGAACACTCGCAAATTAATATTCAATAAAATCTGAGAATGTATGCCATTATCTAGATCTATTAGAAATAAATAATTTTTTTAAATCCTTCCCTAAACTGGGGTAAAAAAAATTATTCCACCATTATGACCAACAGTGTATATATATTGTAACGATCCGCTCCGCGGTCGTGACGTAACAAAGAGGCCTAACTTAAATGAGTCATCGATTGTTGTTTCAAGCGCGTCATACACAGACGCACAATGTTTCGTATTTTGCATACGAGCGCTTGACATTCGTATCTTTTATTGAGATGCCAAGATGTTTTAATTGTTTATTAATATATCACATGAATTTGGATGGAAAGTTGTTTAGACAAGGTAACTTGTTAATATTTACTGCAACTGATATGTCATTCAGAGTGTTGTATTTAATTAATGGTAAAATAAGAGATTTACTTAGACATTTTTTGCTCTGAACTAGCACAGTCTTCATGTTAAGTCCATTCTCGCTGCGCGTGTGCTTTTCCAAGATCGCTTAGCGCATCGTTTTCCCCCACGTCCGCATTATGCCTTTATAACCTTTCTTAAACGCAAGGACTTGGAATTGGGCGCTCGTCGGAACCACACATAAGCTCTCTCTCTCTCCTCCCATAGCCATCTAAAGAACTACACGTTATTTACAACTGGAATATGAAGGTACAGAACGAAGTCAACGCTGGAATTAAAATGGACCAATATTAAGACGCTGGAATTCATATACCACTATTAAGATGATGGAATTAAGATGCTGGAATTAATGAACCACTATTATTCAGATGCAGAAATATGCTAAGTCCACCTCTCCCCATAAATGCTATGGAATTAAACTAAGACGGAAAACTCCCAAGTCCCATAAATCCCAATGAATCATTGCCCTTCAGTTTATTACATGTATTATAATATAAGAACAACAATAATATAATTTACTTAAGTATAATATATGAGCACAAGGAATTGTGACAGTGGTGATTAAGATGTTGTAAATATTTGAAGTACATGCATTAATAAAAGTTGACCATTTTCTTTTGTCTTGAAACTGAAATTATGAGTCTGTAAACACTTTGTCTTTCTTCTTGACTGGTACTCCGTCATAGTCGTATATTTCGACGAAACTAATGTAAATAAGTACTGTAGCTTCCCTCGTCTTTTCTCAAATAAAAGATAAGACCTAATTACTTTAACCGCTCGGACATTATAAATAAGATGTCGGCTGACGAATATCCTGACAGATATAAAGAATCAGTTTCCCCAGCTGGGAAGGAGAATAATCCCGACGTAGAGGTTGAGGTTGAAGACGGAGGCGGGGGCGGCCGCCACAATATATTAAAAAAATATTTTTTAAATATATATATATATATATATATATATATATATATATATATATATATAAATTGAATAGAATTGAGTCAAACTTACCCATTTGTATTTCGCAACAAAAGTATCTAATGCAGGAGATGTAGATTTGATCAACTAGAAAAAGCCAGCAGTTTTGATATTACTTTCAAACAGCTAGTTGTAACGCTCTGATACTGGTTAAAAGTTTTTCGAAATACAATCGACACATGAATGTCACTACAAAGGTCTTAAAGTGGCAGCTACCACGTGCATGAAGTAAGTCTATATCGCTATCAGGCCCTCATATATATTGGAAGCTGGTTTTCAGATGACATAATCATTGATTTCTAGGCACGGATAAGTTACGTGCCAATTCTTTTTGTCGCTTTTGTGTTGAATCTCTTTGAAGTGTTCCCCGAAAAGCCTCTATCATACCCCAGTCTTACCGAGGCTAGATGAACACCAGACTGACAAAAGTACATTAACCTTAACGGCCTAGAGTTTTGTCAATTATTTTTTTATCCAGTGATCTAGATACAGCAGACGGCGAGAAATTGCGTAAATAATAATAATTAAAAAAAAAGGTCCACAGGAGTCGTTGTTAGAAGCTTTAAAAAAAGATTGAGTTCTGGGAAGAGATGAAAAAGAATTTGTGGGCGTTATCATTGTAGTATGCAAGTGTGGAAGAACCTCAGAAAAAGAAAACAATTATTTATTCATTTTTCCAGTCAAATATCCAAAATCAGAATAACATATATAAACTATACAGTCATGCAATATATAATCGAACAAATGAATTACACAAGTAACGAATATTGATATGTATCTTCGAAACAAAATAACTTTACAGAGTAAATTTAAGTTTGAGAATAAGACAAATATTTTATTTTGCTTGAATCAACTGAGAGGGGAACATGGGAATCTCAAAAAAAGCTATGTTTGTTGAGCGAGATTTCCAGTATAAATCATGTATTAGTCAAGGGGTTCTCATACTTTTTATTTGACGGTCCAGATGTGATCTCTATAAAGGATGTATAGTCCGTAACGTGGGATGCCATTCGCCTGAAAATTCTTATGGTCGATCATAATTATAATACATTGTACAATATGATTGCTGGAAAGCCGGGCACGACTCGAGCATTACTCAATGTCGTTTCAGACTTCGATAATCTACTCCTAAAGTGTACAGTAATGACACTTGAATACTAAAGAAAATGAGGCTTTTTTAGGTCTATATCTGATCCAAGGAGAATTGTGACACTAATTTAAATAGAGTTTCCTGAAAGAAACATCCAACTTTTTATTTTGGGGGGAATTTGATGGATTTTCCAAAAACTTCCAAAATGCCTCAGACGTGGATTTCTTATTTGGATGAATTGCTACGGGGAGTGAGACCATCGTCATACGACTTGTCTCACACTACCAGACTATGTACATTAAACTTTAAATGTCTCGAGGGAGCAAAAATGTATACTTCATCAGTCAGAGGAAAAGGGTAAAGCTTTAGAGGGGTTTGAACCTATGGGGTCGAAGCCAACAAGTGCGCAAAGCACACTGCAATCGCCCTCTCTCCTATAAGGACAAATTCATACAACTGCGGGTTGTCTTCGGAACCACTCTTATCTTTGCTAATGGGGTCCAGGGGTTTGCCAAATGGCCCCCTGGATAGCGGTCGTGAGCGATTAAACAAACTCTTATACATCTATTTCAATTTAAATGGCACTGTTGTGTGTTCCTTTCAAAGAGCACAAAAAGCCCTCAGATTGAACATTCCATCTCATTCTGGAAAATCAGAATAAGCCCTCAATACTGGACACAATACTCATTGGTATCAAAAAAGGATTAATCCTTCACTCTTGCTATACATTGTCACCTTTCTTCGATCCAGTGTTCTAGATGCAGCAGACAGCGAGAAATTGCGTAAATAATAATAATTAAAAAAAAAGGTCCACAGGAGTCGTTGTTAGAAGCTTTAAAAAAAGATTGAGTTCTGGGAAGAGATGAAAAAGAATTTGTGGGCGTTATCATTGTAGTATGCAAGTGTGGAAGAACCTCAGAAAAAGAAAACAATTATTTATTCATTTTTCCAGTCAAATATCCAAAATCAGAATAACATATATAAACTATACAGTCATGCAATATATAATCGAACAAATGAATTACACAAGTAACGAATATTGATATGTATCTTCGAAACAAAATAACTTTACAGAGTAAATTTAAGTTTGAGAATAAGACAAATATTTTATTTTGCTTGAATCAACTGAGAGGGGAACATGGGAATCTCAAAAAAAGCTATGTTTGTTGAGCGAGATTTCCAGTATAAATCATGTATTAGTCAAGGGGTTCTCATACTTTTTATTTGACGGTCCAGATGTGATCTCTATAAAGGATGTATAGTCCGAAACGTGGGATGCCATTCGTCTTAAACTTCGTATGGTCATCGTATACTACATTGTATATACAATATGATTGCTGAAAAGCCGTGCACGACTCAAGCATTACTCAATGTCGTTTTAGACTTCGATAATCTACTCCTAAATTGTATAGTAATGACATTTGAATACTGAAGAAAATGAGGCTTGTTTTAGGTCTATATCTCATCCAAGGCGGATTGTGACATTAACAAACAAAAAGAGCTATCAGTGCATCCACTCGTTTCCTGAAAGAAACATCCATTTTTTTTTAATTTGATGGAATTTTCTTAAAACTTCCAAAATGCCTCATACGTAGATTTCTTATTTGGATGAATTGCTACGGGGAGTGAGACAATCGTCATACGACTTGTCTCACACTACCAGATTATGAACTTGAATTTTTTCGAGGGAGCAAAAATGTATACTTCATTCAGAGGAAAAGGGTAAAGCTTTAGAGGGGGTCGAACCTATGGGGTCGAAGCCAACAAGTGCGCAAAGCACACTGCAATCGCCCTCTCTCCTAAGGACAAATTCATACAACTGCGGGTTGTCTTCGGAACCACTCTTATCTTTGCTAATGGGGTCCTGGGGTTTGCCAAATGGCCCACTGGATAGCGGTCGTGAGCGATAAAACAAACTCTTATACATCTATTTCAATTTAAATGGCACTGTTGTGTGCTCCTTTCAGAGAGCACAAAAAGCCCTCAGATTGAACATTCCATCTCATTCTGGAAAATCGCCCTCAATATACTGGACACAATACTCATTGGTATCAAAAAAGGATTAATCCTTCACTCTTGCTATACATTGTCACCTTTCTTCGATCCAGTGATCTAGATGCAGCAGACAGTGAGAAATTGCGTAAATAATAAAAAGTCCACAGGAGTGGTTGTTAGAAGCTTAAAGAGAAGGTTGAGTTCCGGGAAGAAGTGAAAAAGAATATGTGGGCGTTATCATTGATCCTATGCAAGTGTGGAAGAACCTCAGAAAAACAAAGTTAATATTCTAAATATGGAATGTAAAAGCATAAAAAATCAGGACGGATTTTCCCGTATACAGTGCGTCCCAGAAAAAAAACGAAACCGAGAATTATCGATGTCTTATCATAAATTAATCAAAATTATGATTAATAAATGACACAAATTTGGAAAGCTTAGATCCTCTTCTTTCATTTAATGCAACTCATACGATGCATATCTAACGCATGAGTGATTAAAAACAATTTGAAGAGAGGGTACCAAAAAGTCATTTGGCGGGTGGTATCTGAATTTCAAAGAGAAAGTTCATTTTCTGCCCTTTCATACACAGGCGTAGCCAGGATTTTTCAATGGGGGGGGGGGGGCAGATGTGAAGGATCGACTAAGCAGGAAAAAAATCCGCATCACCACAACTCTTACATGAAGGCCCCGCTGAACATTTTTCAAAGTGGGTTGGGGGAGGCTAAAGTATTTGCGATCAGGTAGAGTGTAGCTAGAATTGGCGTGGGGGTCTAGAGCAAAGCCCCCAGAAGCTCAAGGATATGGGCATTTAATTACGGTCAGATGAGCATATTTTGATACCTTATTCGTATTTCTGGCAGGTCAATAATTGGCGTGATACCTTATTCATGACTTTGACAGGTCAATAATTGGCGTGGGGGTCCAAGTGGCTGAGTCTCATTAAACTCAGGGATCCGAGGCATTTTTTAAAACTCAGATAAGCATTCAGGGGCCCGCCATGGGGCCCCTGGTGGGGACGAGGGGGCGGAGCTTCAGGAAGCTCAGGGGTTTTAGGAATTTAATTACGGCCAGAACCGGTCAGATGTTTCATTGACGAACAGCCATGCATCGAGTCTTTCTTCTTCTTTGTGCATGGCTGATCGTCAACGACACGGAGTTAAGTCGTTTGTCAACTCTGTTGTACGGCAGGCAATCAGTGAAAACGAATTCGTTTAATCAAATTATGAAAATGCAAGCATTATTTCAAACATAGAGACCTTTGTTATTCCTTGCTCATTTTTCCTGATTGAGGTGTCATATGAAAGAGCAGAAAATAAAATTTCTAGAAATGTGATTTTCACTTTGAAATTCAGATACCGCCCGCCAAATGATTTTTTGTACTCTCTCTTCAAATTGTTTTTAATCACTCATGCGTTAGATACGCATCGTATGAGTCGCATCAAATGAAAGAAGAGGATCTAAGCTTTACAAATATGTGTCATTTATTAATCATAATTTTGATTAAGTTATGATAAGACATCGATAATTCTCGGTTTCGTTTTTTTCTGGAACGCATTGCACATGTTTTTGTGTGCAGTGCTTCAAGACTGGGCCAAATTTCGTATTATTTTGATGATTCCAGAACATTGCGCTACACACTAATACTTATATGCTAGATAATCAACTTTTCTAATCGATATTCCACACCGTTTCTTTCACAATGCAGTCGCATGACCAGAACTCAACTTAATCTTTAAAGGTGGAGAGTCTTTGCCGGGAATCTAGGGGGCGGAGCCTTAGGAAGGTCTTGCACTTATCAGGATTTCTTACATTCCTTTTGCTTATTCAGGTGATAGGTATGAATTAGGCTAGCCTTTAAACAAGGCCACATGTCTGATAGACGCCGAGCGAATAAAAAGAGACTAATCGCGAAAACCTGAGTAAAGGCCAGTGCTTTCACCCCGGGTATCTAGACTCATCTCAGCCGCTTAGCCAGAGTCACGAGGCCTTGTCAAAAGGCTAGAAATGAATGGATACATAAAAACAGAATTTTTAGAGAAAAATATAAATAGGGGCCGAGTGACAGCTTATTTCATAACAATTTGAACAAATTAACGTGATTAACCAAGTAGACAATTTGGTTTGGGAAATATAATTGATATGTTATGATGTTCCTTTATTCATCTCTCAACATGCAACCTCGAGTGAGATATGAGTCCATAATTAGCCCCAGTCCTATCCACAAGACATGACCGAATTGCCTGTTTTAAAAAAATGATATGAAAATAAAGAGATGGTAATGAATAGCCGTTCATTGTGTTGATGAAAAGGTCCTATGCTCGTGGACAATTCAAGTTTTGCATTGCTGGTTTAAAACTGTTCAGTTCAAAATATATCAGGCTCCATCATCGCAAATGCGGTATCATATAAAAGGAAATAAAACTTCCCTTTTTATGACGTATGAACATATTTTTAGCTATGCTTATTTAACGAGAGGTTGTTGGAGAAAGTTGTTTGGTTTTTTTAAGCATTTAAAAAAAATAATTTTTCTAACAGTATAAACATAGTACATTCTCTCATACCTTATAAACACAGATATATTTTTAAAATATTTTCCATAAGTATCCAAACTAATATAATACATATTGAGTCAAGTATACAAATTGTGATGCAATTCTGCAATTTAGGGGAGAAAATAGATTTTTCAATATAAAAAGGAAACTGTGACGGTAATACTTCATATTAATATATTCCGATACAACATTATAAAAAGGAAAATTGTTAAAGGTATAAACATATCTTCTATGCAAATTAATTAGTTCAATATCAATTAAGCAATCTGAATAAAGATTTTCTCATATAAACAAAAAGTATAAGGTGAAGGTGCTGCTTCATAACCCATACTAAACCAACTTGTTATAGCATATTTACATATAATGACATGGTGCATTTTTGTTAAAGATTTTATTATTATTATATGAGGGTCTTGTATCAATTGAGTTCTGTAGTCCAGTCTGTAATACTGGACTAGAAGCACAAACTCTAGCGCCATCTTATGTCAGCTGTACATTTATAAACCTAACCTAGCCATCATGTGCTGCATATTGACATTTGAATATATGAATATTTGCGTTGATACAGTGTAGTGGAGATCAAAATTATATCGGCCAGATTCTGGACTTGACCAGTATGTCGCAATTATTATGGACAATTTATGACCTGGGTAGTCATTCGTTTACGGTAAGCCACAATGTAATTCATTTTAAAGGTAAAAATTGGACATGGATAGTGATTCTTTACAATTTTGATATATTTGGATGCCACGGTGGATGTATTATAAGCACTAGAAAATTTAGCCCCTAAAACAATTCTGCTTTCGAGAAAAATTGAATATACAAATTTACCGGTGCTCCCGGTAAATGTTGATAAATTTCAAATGGCGCCTACGGCCGTACAATGTTACATGACATATTTAAAATATGAAGGCATTTGAAGAGCCATGCTTTTCAGGGAACATGTTTTATCTGATGTTCTTCCACACTTGCATAATAACAATGACAACGCTCACAAATTATGTTTCACCTCTTCCCAGCCCTCATCCTTCTCTTTAAGAGGGAGCTATACAACATAAAAAGTTTGTTATTTACAAATTTCATAAATTTAGACTCGATTTCAACCGCGACAATGATCACTGAATATTGTAGGATCGCATATGCTTCCAATATGTTTATTTGAACCAAATTCATGACCCCATACCAAAACTTTGTATTACCTTTAGGTTAACATAGCTTTGCACTTGTAATTTTTGTATGAAATCTCATTATTTGATAAATTATAGCATCGGATTCTGTGTGCATGCGTATCATGAATATTTATAACTAGTGCATGACGTATGGTTTATATTGAGCCAATCAAGTGAAGCGATAGGATGGATAGGGGGTTTTTTTGTACTGAAATTGTCTTTTTTATTTTTGGTCACTTCAAGGTACATTGATATATTTGACAAATGATTCACACACCAGTGAAAATGAACATTTGATTACATAATACATTTTACATTATACATATCAACAAAAATTCTTCTCTTATCTGACAATGGATATCCATTGGGCCATGCCCTGCCAACTGCTGTCATGGGCAGCTTTTTTCTCATTACGTATAGCAATGTATCTCTCCATTTTATACGATTTGATTAATAAGGAAATGAAGTTAGAAATATTTGGTTTAGCTAATTTGCATCTATTTAGGTAAATTGTTTTCTTTGCAATTATTAATATATGATTAAAAAGAATGTAATTCTTCGACAATATACCAAGAATGACAGTTTTTCGGTTAACATCGAGAAATCAAACAGGATAGGATGGCTAGGTTAGGTCAAAAAAAGTGTGTGGTCTTTTTTGTCAAGCGAGCGAGGTTTGGGGGTTATTGGTCTTGGTCGCTTGAAATTAGGGGCACGTTTAATGATGAGAGGAAAAGGGGACACTTATCGAAAGGGTTAAGACACTTATTAAACAAAAAAAGGAGCACGTGTCAAAGTACAAAGGCCAATTATCAGAGGTAAAAATGGGACATTTCTTACACCTAAAAAAAGAGGCATGCATAAGGGATTAAGAGGAAATGGGCATATTTGTCGACGGAAAAGAGGCACCTATCAGATTGTGATAGGGGCATTTATAAGAAGTGAAAAGGGGCATTTATGAAATAGGAATAGGTTCCTTATTAGAAAGGAAAAGGGGGTACATATTATTGTTGAAAGGGTAGTTATCAGAGGTGAAAAGGGGCACTTATCGCATCTGAAAATGTACACTGACCATAAATGAAAAGAGGCACTTAAGAGAATGACAAAGGGGCACTAATGATAAAGGGAAATGTGCATTTGTTTAAAGAAAAGGGGCACCGATCAGATTTTAATAGGGGCATTTATTGGAGTGAAAGGGGGATTTTATAAGAAGGGGGAAGTGGCCCTTATTAAAAAGAAACATGTTAAATTAATGGGAAGTAATTATGGGAAGGGTAGGGGCATTTATAAGAAGGAAACAGAGCATTTACTAGGAAGGAAAAGGGGAACTTGTCAAAGCAAAAGGGGAACCTCTCAGATTTGAATAGGGAAATTATCAGAGGTGAAGGGGGCGTTTATCAAAAGTGAAAAAGGGCCCTTCTCGTACCTGAAAAAGGGAACTAACTCGAGATTTAAAAAGGCACTTATGAGAATGGAAAATGGACACATATTGCAAAGGAAAATGGGAGCTTGTCAAAGGAAAAGGGGTATGTGTCAAAATAAGAGGGGCACTTATCAGAGGTGGAAAGGAGAAGGGGCACTTTGAAAAATTAATAGGGGCACTTGTCAAAGTAAAAGGGGCACTTTTCCTATGTAAAAAGAGGCACTTCTTACAAAGTTAAAAGGGCACTTTTCCTATGCAAAAAGGGGCACTTTGAGGATACTTGAAAAAGTTGGAGGGCACTGTTCCCCCCCCCCCCCCCGAAACGCCGCCTCTGGTGACATTGGATAGCTCCTTTCATCACGAATTTTGTTGTGAATAGTCTTTATGGATACTCGAACAGAAACGAAAATAATGAAATTTAATTTTCACCGAAGACATTTGTGCTTTAGCGCCATCTCTCGCTTTACATCCTACAGTGTCGAGTAGCAGAACACATTCACTTCGCTCGAAAAAAATCACCAAATATTCAATGAAGATTTCAAGTTGAGCTTGGCGATCAGGAATTCCCGTGCAACGACCTATTACGAAGCACAAATGACTTAGTAACAATAAGTTATTCGTAACATGATAGCTAGCCTATTCGTGTCTCTACAGAAAATAGGTATCACTCTCACTTCAGTGAAATTGAAGTCGTCTCTGCTCAGCTCAGCAAGAATTGAAAAACCAGGGAACCCCCTGGAAAAACTAACGAAACGGGTGCATAATTCTGCGAGATCGTGAGTATTGGTGAAGTCTGAGTGGAATGTTTTGGAGGAGAAATTCATTTTTCTCATGCAGCATCATCATAGAACAGTGGGATTAGTACGGGAATTACTGGACGTAGCTTTGCTGGAAACATGAGCTGGTCGGATGGGAAGGAACACCGGCTCTACCACCTGGCAAGAAAGTGGGATGAAAAATGGAGTGATCAGCTGGGAAGTTTTGGACTAGCATCCTTAGAAGATTACGATTCAGACGACGCTCTCGACGCGGTGAGTAATTTAATATGAGATTTTGCCGTTTTATGGATGATTTTGATAATGATAGTGTGAGATTGTGATGAAATGAATTAAAATTTGATGTACATTTCCCATTTCATGACGTGATTAATCATGTGTGGTTGTCTGAACGTGTTGGACGGGCTCCGACAGGTGGATTTCCCCGTAACTCTCCCGTACCTGTAACTTGCCAGTGCCTCGTACCTGGAGCCGAAGTGGCCACATTCAGCCACAACTAGCAGAACTACTGCCATTACTAGTCATGCTAGTTGTGGTCGCAATAGAGCAGCATGTGCTTGAAGCAAAATACATATTTTTTTCCTTTTCTGTTCTTGAATGATTTAGATATTGCATATTTGAAGTTTTATTAGTAGGCCTACTTGAGTTAAATATGAGGGAACAGAAAAGGAAAGAAAAAGAAACATTACATAACAAGCAAAACATAACCCTGAGGATGAAAGCACATCAGTTTTCATAACTGATGAGGCTGAAATTCACTACAATTGCATTGTCACCCCAAGGGGTAACTTTAATGAATGTTACTATTAGAATGATTTGAGTTAAATGGAATTCTGTTTACACAAGAGGTAAATTACCGTTAATTTTTTTGGAGTATTCTCAAATATTTAGCAAGTGCCATATAATATGTGATAAATGCAGGAGGAAGAAGAGAGCCTGAGAGAGAGGGGAAGAATAGAGAGAGAGAGAGAGAGAGAGAGAGAGAGAGAGACAGACAGACAGACAGACAGAGACAGACTGACAGACACAGACAGACAGAGGAAGAGACAGGGAGAGAAAGAGAGAGAGACAGAGAAAGGGGGGGAGAGAGAGAGAGAGAGAGAGAGAGAGATCAAAATAAAAGAAAACAAGAGAGAAACAGGGGAAACTGAATAAAGAAGACAAACACAAAGAGAAAGAGAAACATATACATTTAGACAAATATAGACAGAGACCAATAAAAGAGACACACATTATGAAGACGGTGATTTGTCATGGCTCAATGAGTTGGATAATCTAGGCCTCTGTATTGACTCCCTTCCAAATCCAAAGAGTTTGGGGGGAAATAACATGCCTATTGTATATCAAAGTATGCAAGTGAATTGAAGCTCTGTTTGAATGAGAAGACTTGTTTCTCTCTCAGCTATATTTGTTTGATTTTACAGTAAACATTATATCCTCAGAAGATTATGCATAGGCTACTCCAGAGTGGAGTAGAATGTGTCTCTGTTTCTCAATGTGATTTTGTCTTGAGATCATGCAGTGTCACCTGGAAATGGAAAGGTGGATAATTATTGGTAATGTGTGTTTTGTAGCATGAAAACCTGAAATGAAGAGGGAAGGGAGAGAGAGAGAGAGAGAGAGAGAGAGAGAGAGAGAGAGAGAGAGAGAGAGAGAGTGAGGGGGGAGGGAGGGAGAGGGAGGGAGGGATGGGGAGTGGGATAGATAGAGAGAGAGGGTGGGAGAAAGATGTTGAAGGGGTAGACAGAGATACAAGGTATATTTGAGGGAGAGAGAGAGAGAAAGAGTAGGGAGCCAACAAGCAAACAGCATTGTGAAGAAAAACAGCTTCTAGAAAATCTACTCTATATAATTAGAATTTGTGATAGAAATTAGATCACAAGATGAAGCTGTATAATTTAGGAATGGGCATAAGCATTTAATTACAGGGTTCTCAAATTGCTGTATGTGTTCCAGTTATTGATGCATCATCCATGATATGTTTCAGATCACAATAGCCGTCCTTCATTTTAATCCATTACCCTCACAAACCAAACACTCGGTTCCAAGGAGTAGTGAAAATGAAATATGCTTTGAAGAGGTACACATGTAGCTTGCTGGGCCATAAATTAGCTTGGAATTTCCTCCTTCGGTGGGATCCAATTATGGGTTACAATTTTTGATGTGAATCGAAAGTGAAGGGTGCACTAACTTGGAAAGCAAGTGCCTAACTAGGTGTGGAAAATGTCTGTATCACTGTTGCAATAGTAGTATGGGGTTATTATGTAGGCTTGTAGCTATATGCCTCAAGGAGCATCAGCCACGACACATAGAAATGTAAAATTGTATTCAAATCTGTGACATCATCTTGGATTATTCTGTATTAAATGACCAAAAGACATAACCGTTTCCAGATAGTATGACATTGACAAACCAATCAACCTGTCTATTGACAATTTTTAATTATGTTTCACATTTAAGGCTGTTTACATTTGGAATTGTTTTATTTAAAAAGTACAATGATTCCATTACAGTAAAATATGAGAGCGTTTGGTGAACCTGTTAATGTGTAGTGCAGGTACATGTACTGTCACAGTACTGTCACAGTAGGGCAATAATCCATTCCTACTTTCCAGTTATAATTCACAGTGAATTATAACTGGAAAGTAGGAATGGATTAGTGCCCTTCTTTTGTTTTTGCCATTCATGAATCCACAATGACTTTCCTGGATTATGAATAGATTTACATTGTTTGATTTACACCTTTAAAATGTGTCCATACTGCCCTTTTTTCATCAGTTTTTTTCTTTTTTCATGACTTTCATAGATGCAAAAAGGAAGGCTGTATCCAGCCATCAAACTTATTCAATGAAAGAGTTTATGATAATTCTCTCAGGAATAAGTTTTTTCTCTCAGGAATAAGTTATTGGTATTAAATGAAGTGTCTGGGTTTTTTTTTACAGATAGGGTGATGGATAGTTTTAATTTAAGAAAAGAATAATGGTTATAGCATCATGATTCTCTGTCCTGTTTTCACATCGGCATAGAAACCATCTGTTGACATACTTGTAGTTGGTGAAAGAAGATGGAGCTGTCACCACTAATTCATTTTCTTGTCGTGTTTGGAAGACTCTGTGGTACTAGCTCGTCTTATTTAAAGGGGCATATTGGTATCTTGTATCATCTAACAAAACAGAGTACCATTATTATGCAGAAAATAGTTATCTCATCTTTGACCACAGATATTGATTTCCATATAATTCTTCTTGAGTACCAGTAGAAATGGAAAAGCAATTTTCATACACAGGAACCTACAAAAACAAGCTATGCTTTCCAGTAGGTTCATGTTTCATTTCATAATTTTGAACTTACTATGTTTTTTTTATTGTGCAAACAATTGATTTATGAAATGGAATAAATTGAATCAATCAATCAAGTGACAAACTTGATCAGAAAGAATTTACATGTCCTTTCTGAATGTGTTCTTTGTGTCCATACCCTTGCTGAAGAAAATATAGTTTTGTGAAAACTTTGATCATGAAGTCCTAAACTATCATTTCACGATTGATGATAGCTACCTTGTTTGATTATACCAGTATGTAGACAGCAATATAGATATAGAAAGGGCCTTTTCACTGAAGTCTTGATGTAGGAGTGGGGAAGTACCCTTCCATCCAGGTTTACATTTAAACAACATCTTAGGAAAATCAATAGCTTCATATTCATAAAATGTTAAATGTTTTATATCTGCTCTGCAGCCCGTAATTCGTCGCTGTTTTCACGAAGTAACGGTAGTGAAAAAAAAATTGCCACTAACCTTACCCCCATGACATAACAAGAGCAGCAAGATGTGGAAGAAATCAATCTATTTGATGTTCTTTTGTTGTATATCGAGGCTTATGACTTGTCTGCTCCTAACAACTAGAGGTGTATACGTCAAATGAAATGCTTCTGGAGAACTTGTAAGCATTCTCCCCAAATTAGCTCTTTTCACTGCAAATAAAAGTCTATTGAAAGGTTTAGGATAATGTTCCTCAAGGATAGCATTAAGGGGAACATGAGAAGCTCGGATCTTTTGTGCTGATAATGAGAATAATGTTCCTCTCATGTTCTGTGGGGAATAGCCCTGGGGGTAATATTGCGAGTTAGAGATATGAGAGGGGTGCAGAGTGTGACTGGCGTAAGTTTAGGAGGATCATGAAGAATGAGGAAGTATAAAGGAGTAATAGAATGGGAGGGGGGGGGGGGGTAATGTAGGTAAGAGAGAGAGAGAGAGAGAGAGAAAGTGAAGGAGGGAGAGATATGGACAGGAGGAAAAGAAGGCAGACATGGAGAGACGGATCATAGACAGAGAAAAAGTGAGAGAGAGAGAGAGTGATATAGAAAGAGAGAGAGAGAGATAGGGGTTATCAGAGGGAGAAAGAAGAGAGAGGGGAGAGAGAGAAAGAGGGGAGAGAGAGAAAGAGGGGAGGAGAGAGAGGGGTGAGATATGGAGAGAATACTTTTTATTCAAATTTGATTCACATTGTGATTATTCCTTGCTGATTTTTTTTTTAATCATGCGCATCAAATAATATTTGAAGAGTGAGTCAAATTCCTTGGCCAGGTCAATTCTTTGGAAGCATTTATCTAACAAGCTAGCAAACATCTTCAATAGCAAGTCTTTCTTTGTCGAAAAAGGCAAGCGAATGTGCAGTGTATTCAAGATTTGCATAGAATGGTTTCACGTTGTTGTCCATTCAAAGCTGGATATATTTAGCCTGTTTGATTTGGTGGTTAGACATTCTTGCAATCTCAGTTGGATGTGATTCCCAAATACCCAAGGAAGGTGGTCTTCAATGAAATACAACAACACCAACTGGGCAGGTCTTTAAAGGTACTATGTGCCATTTGCAGGCCCCCAAAAATTGAAAAGGTTGAATTCCAACGTCATTTGAAAGATAATACTAATTTAGAACTTCCTTCAAAAAGAAAGGGCTTGAAAATGTCTTTTTGTGGGAAAATAACAAGTTAACAACCATTAGTTGTCGAATCGACTTTAGTGATAGCAATCACTTTAGTAAATAGTCTGATTCTCAGACCCTTGTACCGAATGGTTGTATGTTTTGTGCTGCACAAAGATTCAATCAGTTTAATGTTGGCTATTACAAGTAATGGTTTATCAATGTAAACAATTGCTCATGTACCTGTTACAACTCATTTGATGTATGTTATTTTCAAAGAAAAGAAGATGTCAGTCAGTCACTCAATAGTGTCTGACGTGGAAGTCAAAAAAGTAAACAGGTTTCCTTGCATAATTTGAATACTAGGACACTGCTAATGTTTAAATTTCACAGATAGGACATACATGACATATTCATAATTCCTGCAAAGTTCAACAGAATTTGATGTTGGCTACTAAAGGGATACAGTACCTTTAAAGGTAATTTCAGAGATTATTAGACAGTAAATTTCCTAGTATACAAAAAGAGGGATTATACTCATTTTGAATATGTAGTATTGCCAATGTTTTCATAGACAAGGGAATTCTACTGTGTGATAGATCTTTATGTGGACATTTTTTTCCGGAATCAGTTGCATTATATATTTATTTGTTTTATATATAAAGATTTAAACCTAACCAATATTGCTTTGTCTATGTAATAATAATAATAATAATAAAAACGATACCATACTTATAAAGCGCTTACCACCGAAGTCCTTAAGCGCAACATAGTTATGTTATATGAAATGTAGTCATCAAAATTCAGTGTTAAAATTTAGTAATACATGTGCAATATAACTTATTTACAATTCAAAGTGTACATATATTTAGATTGTAAAAAAATGTACAAGTTACTAGATGATTGAGCAGCCCAATGGCCCAAAGGCTGAATACTCTCTGGCATTTACATTCCTTACAAGTCTGCATCCTATTCTTTAATAATGTACAGAAATACTCTCAATTTATTTGTAAAACCAGTCGCTTTAATAATAGCTCTATTCCCTATTTTGTTCGTATCTTAAACGATTATTATTCAAAAAAGTAAGCTTCATGTATTTTTGTATATGTTTATGTTAATGATGTTGCCTATTATGTGTTTAGTATTTTTATCCTTTTATATGTCATTAATTTTATTTTATGTCAACATGTATAATGCTCAGTGTATTTTAAATACCGGGGTATCATGATGTTTTTACCTTGTATAAATGACCTGCAATTCAGCTTCGGCTGCCAAATCGTCATATGAATAAACCATTATTGAAAAAAAAAGAACAAGCATCCAACTCTCATTTGTGATTTAGGTTATGCAAATTAACTGCTTCAAAATATACATCACTTCCCTCAAATTCTCATTTACATCTCAATTTGAATCTCATATATTGCTATCTACTTTGAAATTGTCAATTCAAAGTTAATGTCATTCTTTGTGCAAAAGTCATTTCCATTGTGAATTTTGCTACATACATAGAGCTCCAGTGAGCAAGATAGAATGGAATGCAGGAATAATAATCATAGATCTATCGCCAGCCAGCAATCTAATTTATTAGATGTTGTTGATATTGAGCCCTGTTCGCATTCAATATATGAGCTCCCCAATGAGTATGGTGTAAACAGGTTTATCCTCATCCTTGTATTTAGTGTTAAAGATTAAAATATCCTGCATTTTGTTGAAAGATTAGTATGACTTGTATTTAGTTGAAATGACTTAAATGACTTATGAACGATAAGTGTTTAAAATGACTTAGATCTATTGAAATGATATGAAGGGACTGTAGGCCTACTCTTTGATTACATGTTCGTAGACCTAAATCATTGAATTTTCTTCACTGACAGCATGAGAGTCCAAGGTATAATCACAATCATCATTATAGTTCATTTTTTTATTATCATTTTAGTCTATACATCGTTATCAGCAATAGAAAGATTATTTGTAATGTGGCTTTTAGTTTCAAACTTGTTCAAAATATTTGTTTTATCTGTGTCTTTATTAGAATCCCATATCATGTGTAATCACTCTTATCATCAGAATCAAAATTAGCATTGATTGGCAAGATGAACACTCACGTCTCCCTAGTATCACTTTATACTGAGCTTCATCATTTCAGTAGTTGAGTCCATGGTTGAATCATGGTCATTCCTCTGTCTTGTTTGGTATCATCATCACCATCATCATGATCATCATTATAATCATCACCATCTTCATGATTATCATCATCATCAGCATTACTAAATTGTCATGATCATCACCATCATCACCATTACTATTGTCATGATCACCAACATTACGATCATCACTATCATCACCATCATCGTCATCATTGTCATGATCATCACCATCATTATGATCATCACTATCACCACCATCACTATCATCATCATCATCATCATCAACATTTTAATTGATATACTCCTAGGTCTCATGGAGTAATATATGATCAAAGTACAATGACCCATCTTTCAAAAACCTCATAAATTTGTATTTAGCGACCCAATTTATATTCGCTTGATGGCTCATTAGTTAGGCAATTTTAATGAGCATTAATGTGACAAGGTTTGGTGATTAAGGTTAATGACTGAATTTTCCCATTCACAAGTTCTTGTTTTTGTTATTCATGAGTTAGGGTTCATCAGATACGGTTTATCGAAATGAGAAACAGTATGGTAGCTTTCTTTTTGTGATCTTTTGATGCATCACTTTTAAAGATTTTAAGTTCTACTGCTTTTAATCCTTCTTTTCATATAAATAATAATCTTTTATCTATAGGGCATATCACAATATGATGCAATGTTCCTACGCGATTCCAAAGAGCTTTGAAAATTGTTCGTTCATTCATTCATTCATCTGGTTCCGTGCCATGCCTGTTTTGGCAGCTATGCACATCCATCATCTTGGATCATGTGAGGTTGCTCTGACCTCTTAATGATGAAGTCCAGTCCACTGGTTGATGTTGTTGAATTAACCAAGCAATTGGATGTCTACCTCTCTTGTGATTCCCTTCAATCATTCCCTTTAAATAAATACTCTCAGGGGCCAGTTTCTCAAAACCGTCATAAGTCTAAGTTTGTGGACATCCCATAGAAACGTATGTTAATTCTGTAACACACGTTTCAATGGGATGTCTAAGAAGTTAGACTTATGACGGTTTCGAAGAACGGCCCCCTGTCCTCTTTAGGCTAGTTAAACTAGCTTTACGCTCTGAAAACTGGTACCAATAATGACACAGTGTGTTCTAAAGAATAATATCACCAGCAGGGCTGATCACCAGGTACCCCTTTTACATAACCTGGGTCCAGTGTGGCAAATGTAGATTAATGTCTTGCTAAATGATGTTAGTTCTGTAGCAGGGGAACGTTGAACCCCATACTATGTAGTTCACAGTCTGGTGGCTTATCAACTAGATCACACTACCTCTACAGTGTTGGGGTACAAAGTGTGTTTATAGTGCTATACTGTACATTATGTCTCACTTTCATATTTTTTCCTTGAATGTCATGTACAACTGCATACACGTATACATGTTCATCTTTTTTTATTGATTTCATCTGCTAAGCAATACTTCAATTTCTTAATAACCTAATTTGTATACATACATGTTCTTGCTTATTGATTTGTACATTTCATTATATTTAATTAAAGAACCAGTCAATACCTCTAAATAATGTAAAATGTCCTTGTTAGCTCTGCAATGTTGGTATGCATGAGATTGATTTTGACCAGCCAACACCACTGGTTTTAGTGTAATACTGCCCTCTCTTGTTGGATTCCTTTTATCATAAAAAGTGGTGTTTTTATGATGTCAGGGTTGTGAACATTTATGAAGATGTTTCTAAACTGTTAATGTTATTTTAGAGATGAAAACTATATGAAATCAGAGAAAATAAGATTTACTAGGAGTTTGAATAATATCTGAATCTTGAATATTGTAGTCTCTGAAAAAGAGATTGGGTTTGTAGTGGCAAACTGTAAAACTATATTATCTTTCATTAATTGGTATTTGGATTTTTCTAACTTAATGTTGGAAAAGTAGTTTTGAGTAATTGTCCAGATATCAACATTCAGCAAGCTACATGAAAACAGTTTATGGTCACTGCAATGTAAGGAATATTTAAAGTAAAATTGCATGATTTTCATAATTTCCAACAAATAGTGCCTTCTCCACCCAACAGAAGAAAAGTACAATAACACAGCTTCAAATCAAATCATGCAGCTTCTTAATAAACCACAAGTACAAGATTCAAGTTTAGTGATATTTTGACAAGTGTAAAGGCAGCTTCAGAAATCATTAATTACTGAGAGCTAGAAGGTTCTTAGCTCTTGTTTGTAGTACCATGTATTTTATTGCTCTTCTTGTTCTCAAAAGACAATTTAAAGTGCACCTTCGTTTAATAGATGTTTTTAAAAGGATTTACACACTAATTGTCATTGGAATAGGTGACTTATTACCTTTTAAAATCGTCATATCAAGGCAATATTCCATGCCAGCTTTAAAAAACCTCCCCTGTATTCTCCCTGTGGACACTCTTAATAGAAGATTGATATTATATTACTATTTAGGCTGGTTTGCAATTTCAGCCCTGCCATTTTTCATTTCTTATTCTTTCAATCTTCCATCTACGAAAAAGGAATCCTTTTTGGGTGACCCTCAGGAAAAATTTTATCATGTTTAGAGTTGTCATGGAAACCCAGAAAGGCAATTATGGATTTGATTAAGAAGGTTGCCTGCTTAAAATGTTTCTCTAAAATGCTTTTAGGCTTGATAGTGGAACAATCTGGTCTCATAATAGCTCTTGGATCTTTTTTTTGTTTAGATGTAGAGTTCATAAATATGCGCATT
This sequence comes from Strongylocentrotus purpuratus, assembly GCF_000002235.5. NCBI lineage: Eukaryota > Metazoa > Echinodermata > Echinoidea > Camarodonta > Strongylocentrotidae > Strongylocentrotus > Strongylocentrotus purpuratus. Next base: position 18,529,204 of record NW_022145613.1, on the reverse strand, counting down.
TTCTAATACAGGGGATAAGTAGCAAAGAGACAGAGGGGGAGGAGAGGAGGGGAGAGAGGGGGATAGGAGAGAGAGATGAAAGGAGAGAGGGATTTAAAGGAAGGAAGGGAGGGAGGGAGGGAGGGAGGGAGTGAGGGAGGGAGGAATTAGGAAGGAAGGAGGGAGAAGAAAAGGAAGGAAGGAAGGCATTGAGAGATGCAGGGAGGGAGAGAGAGAGGGCGGGAAGTAAGAGATGGAGGAAGGGAGAGTGAGATAAAGAGGTTGGGAGGGAGAAAGGGAGAGATGAAATAAAACTTACACTGAATATTCAAAATGACAAATAAATGATATCTGTCTAATGGTTTGTATGAAAATGTAGGCTTATGATAGTTGAACACTCAGCAACACAGTATACAACTGGAGATCAATCTAGTCATCCAGCCCTCTGTGCATAACATACAGTCTCATACACGATCAAATGAGAGTTGTGCTTTACTTTGAATGTTGTCGGCTGAAAACAAGAGGGGCGTTAACACATGAAAGGCCTATGCTGCGAGCACATGACATTATTTTGAGCAAGTTTTTTTTTATCAAGCTTGTCTTTGTAATAAAAACCATCTACCTTTTGATTATAGTAATTTTTTCTTATAAAGCACTTTTTATACCAGTTACAATGTAACTGACCAAAGTGTTTACAATACTATCATCCGATATTATGCACAATAAATTATTCAGAATTCCTTGAGTCAATTTCTCTCCAAATGGAATCCCAAACACCGGAACCAAAGATTAACTTCAAAATGATGCATGCTTGATTGGAACCAACTTCATCATAGCTCTTTGATAGATATGAACCAGCTTCATCATAGTTCCTTGATAGATAAATAAAGGTGATTAACCATGGAGAACCTCTGAACCTGACACCCTCGAAAGGCGATAATTTTGTTAAAGTCGACAAACCATCTATTTTCACATCTTCATCTTGTGCCGGATTCTAATAGCTCATTGATTTAATCCCCCTATCATCTGAGTCATTCTACTTCAGAGCTCAAACACCTCTCAAGGTCGTTGTCAAAGTGGCCAATTTGCGTACCATCCTTGGAATATGCTACCTGTAATAATTCGGTCACACTAGGTCTGTCTTCATCAGCTTGAGTTTGCCAAATAACCCGCTATCTTCAGACTTGGGATATTATCCCGAAGCTCAAAATTGCATCTCCACCAGACTGATATGCTCATCATAAACTAGCTTGGACGGGCCCAAATTAATAGCTGGATATTTGGAAACAAGACCAAGATTTCTTCGGGAAGATTTCCTCAACTAAATATCCCGCTAATTTCAACTGCAGGGTGATGAAGAAGCAAATTAGCTGGATAATTTGCGATCGGGATAGTTAAAATAGAGGGTTATTTGGCAAACTGGAGCTGATAAAAACAGGCCTAATGCTAAACCAACTCCAAAGTGACGGAGTTTTGCCCAGTGAGGGTAATGACATTTTTTGTTAGGTCTGGAGTCGGTCTTGTTGGTTTGACTGAGGTATGAAGGATTTAATGATTCTGGTGTTTAACTGTAAATTGTGAGTAAACATGGCACTAAGTTACCCATTAATACACACTTGTGAGGTAGCGACGACACAAAATGCCCAATTGTTGAACTGGTAGTTTTATCACAACAAGGTAGAACAACATTGTTCGAACATGGAGCTGGTGAGTACATCTACTATAGTACACCTCAATAATGAAAGCTTAATTACCCAAAACTACCATCTAGATATGTCAAATTACAACTTCAATTCAACTACATTTTTATTAGGTATTATGGCTGTTGCATTCCAAATGTGTCTTTTTATGCCAATACGTTTCGATAAGCTCCATGCACGACATTGTTAGTTATTCTTTAGTATGAAAACTTTTGCATCAGTTTCTTCAAAAGAATATAAAATGGAGAAGGGTCGGTGGTAGAAGATATCTCAGTGCTGTGATACACTTCACTTTCTTTTGTTAATTATGGGCCCTCTTTCATAAAACTGGTACTGAATATAACTAGAATGTGAGTTGATGAGTTTGTTGCCCCACATTAAAATAGAGAGGAGTAGAAAGTGAACAATAGACTATTTTACTTAAAATGAACAGTTGTTCCGCATGGTTTTTAACAAATTTCATAAATGATACTTTCTTGTTCATCAACTTCATTGGTAGATCCAGGGCAGTAGCTAGTTGATAGGGGCAGGGGTTGAAGGTGCCCCCGACAAAAACCAATCTGACATACGTCAGTATGCAGTAAATACAAAAGAAGAATGTACCCCTTAATAGGGGGTGGTAGCTGGTATCCCCCCTCCTCCAGAAAAACCAAGTTAGGCATATTTTCAGGATACACTCTATAAAATAAAAAATGTAAACCCTAAGGCCGTAATTGATGCTTTCTTGCTGATCTACTTCAGTAGAGTGGGGGTGGCAGGTGCCCCCAATTAAACCCAATCTAACATATTTTAGTGTGCACTGGAATGACTGAATTCACAGTAAGAATGTACACCCTTATAGGGGGTGGTAGGTTGTTCTTGTAGGTGCCCCCAGCAGAACTGAATTGGCATTTTTTAATTAAAACACTGTCCAAACAAAAGGACTCCTTAATTCTAATTATGCCCACAGTTGTGTTCCCCAATTGTTAGCTGAAAGTTGTTACTTATTTTTGTTTTGCTTGTCAGATATTTCAACTGATATTCCTATATGTTTTCATAGTTGTAAAGAAAATACTTTTCAAGCAAGCAACGTATACATCACTTGATAACCTGTATACCAGTACCCTATTCTTCTGTCCTAACCAATAAAGCTCCTCTACAGATGTAATCACTTGTTTTCTTCTTGCAACAGAAGAATTAGCCTATGCTTCATTGCATCACCATCTAAATAAGTTCATGTAGCCATTTCATTTCTGAATGGCTATTTTGTTCGCTTTGACACCTCCACGTCCTTATCCTACTTGTTTTCACATTACACTGTTAACCAAAGCCTAACGAACCCCAGCTTATCTTCAACAAGAGGAAAAGAGGGAATAAAACGTCTCATTTGCAAGCTCACAGATAGGTGTTAGTGGTTTTATTATTTGGAATAGCAAAGGATCATTAGTTATTAAACTTTGAAGGAATGCTGGATATGAAGGTGGCCGCTTTTGGCAATTTCCTGTCTGTTTTTAAAGGATTGTGTGTTTTTGCCGAAAAATGGGATAAGTCGGAAAACACTTGAATAAGTCAAGGAGATAAGTAAGATGTGAGTAAAATCTAAGCTTTTTGATGCAGCTTTCTTACATTTTAATCCATTGTTGTATTGATGGTGGCTCTTGTGTTAAAAGGATTCATTTTTACTGTACTTTGCAGTATTTAGGTATTAACTCTCAGCTTTATATGGATGAGCTTTTGTTCAACTATATTTATCATTACTGAAGTACGGTAAGTGGATCAAGGGGAAAAGGGAGACTTAATACATCTTCTTTGGATGCTAAATGATTGGTGTTATCAGTGTAACAAAGACTTGTACTGATTTAGAGCACTCCAGCTTAATTCCTCAAGGTTTATTTTATAGAATGTGTGCTTTTGGTGAAATAAGCAAGATAATAGAGATCGACAAGTAAGTCAAGGAGATGTTGCAAGCAGAATCAAAACTTTTTGTTGCATTTGTGAACATTTAATCATTTGTCATGTGAACGTTGTATGGACGAGGATACACTTTACAGTACTTCTATATTGAAGTTTGCACAGGTTTTTAGAAGAATTTGTTTGGTTTTTAGAGATGAAGGTAACATATTTGTAAATATAATTTTCCTTCATGTTTTCATTTCTGTTTTCTTTTCTTTTTTATGATATTCTTGTCATGTTTCATTTGTTTTATTCAACTCTTCATTGTCCTGTCTGCCTGCATGTTTGTCTGTATCTCTTGCTCCCTTGTCTTCCTTCCTTTCTTATCTCTCTCTCTCTTTCTTTCTTTCTCTCTTTGCCTCCCTCCCCCTCTCTCTCTCTCTCTCTCACGTATTTTATCCCTCACGTATTTTATCCCTCTCTTATTCTCTCTCTCTTATTATCTCTCTCTTTATTCTTATCTCTCTTTCTCTTTCTTTTTTTTTCTCTTTTTTTTCCCTCTCTCCCCCTCTCTCTCAATCTCTTAATCTAATCTGCAAGTATGTCTTTCTGTTGCTTCATTTAAGGGGCCTTTTCTGGATAATTAATATTGAATCCTACATAGATTCATTATATTCCAATAATTTGTGTGCAAACATTCCTTTTTGTTACAGTTGTCTAAATGTTTATATTGGAGTTGCATCTTTTCCTCTGCAGGCTTGTTAATGATGAAATCCATGACTCAGCAATATTGTTTTTTCTTTGTTAAAGCATCTCATGTTCCAAGTTCCTGTGAATTCAGGTCTAGATAGCAGACTAAGGGGACTCAAGCAAGATCAATAATAGAAAAGAAATATGATTGAATTGATTTGGTATGACAGGTGCTGGGTTCTGTACAGTTCCTACAATACTGACAAACATCTAGGTCTGTACGCAAGATTCTTGTGCAGTTATTCTTAGAATAGATCAAGTCCTTGCTTACCCTCTCAGCTTTATATAACAATTTAGATTCAATTTAAGATTACAAATGGGCCTCTTTTGTATTTTACCTTTATTTGAAATTGAGAGAGTACATATAGTAGGGGAAACTACAACACTTAGTTTATGTGCTGATTTTGCTGTGTACATTTAAGTGTCCAGAAAATAGAATACATTTTTATAAAAAAAATTGATTGGATTTATTTCATGTAACAGGTGCAAGATTCTCTTCCGTAAATTCACTGTAAATTCATGCTGAGTTGAATAGCTGTATCATATGTGGTAGATACATATAGGCCTGATATGTGTATGTGTTGTAGATTGGTATCACTGAACTCTCTTTTGAAACGTGTATGCTACTGATAGTATTATTTGGTATTTATAATGGTAGGTCTTTATATAGAGGTATTTGTGATATAGGTTGGTAATGCTCGAATTTCTTTTTGAATTCTGCATCCCTTTTAACTGTTGTTGTTGTTTTTTAACTCTTGGCGTTTGTTCATTTTATGGTGAATATTCTCTGAATATTTCCACCTTTTCGCTAAGAGCCGAATGAATCATTGATCATGATATCCAAAAGTAACTAGCACATGAGACTTTACATAATCATACTTGATACATAAGTAGGATTCATATTTTTGTTCATTGTTATTGCCTATCAATAGTTGTAGACTACAGGGGGAATAAACAATAACAAGAATATTTTGAAATTATTCTAAAAAAAATAAGGCCTCATATGATGGAAAAAGAAGCAGAAGATCAATTTTATGAGATTTAGCATAAAATTTCAGTTTGTAAATAATTACTCAAGTCAGCTCATCAGATTCATTCATGAATAACAAAATAGTTTGTATTTTGGATCAATCATAAAAGCAAAAAGTAGCAGAGATTTGCATCTTGTATCAAAGTATCCCCAAAAGGGAATGTGGAAACATGCGCTACTGTAGATGTTGAGTAAAACACTGACATTTCACAGTCAATGCAGAGAGCTGGAACTCCGTTGTATTATTACCACTTTATTGAAAAGGGGGGGGGGTGGTGGGAGGGGGGAGGGGTCCAGCCATCATCCTTCTACTGAAACTTTAGACTTGTATAGATGGTTGTATGTAAATAATGGAGTGAATACCCGAACATTGTAAATAAACAGTGGACATGAGGATACATGTACATCTAACCTGTTTGGTGGATCGTATTTCAGGGGAATTCCCTCACGTACACCTGTCCCGCAGTTATACCCCAGGTATGCGTGCGTTCCTGGCAGTCCTCAAATATTTCAGTGAGCTCCCCCACAGATCTTCAAGAAATTCTGTATCCAATACTTAATATTACCTGTCCTAGGCAATTCTTGAGTTTGAGGGGAGTTTGATCAAAAATAACTTTTAAGAATTAAATGACATTTTGGGGGCCTTTATGAAAAAGAAGATGGAAGAAAAGAGGAGGATGAGAAGAAGAGAAGATGGAGAAGAAGGAAAAGAAGAAGAGGGAGAATGGAAAAAAGACTTTTACTAGGAAATTCTTGGCATTGGTACAATGTTCAAATCTATATTACAAGGAGGCTTTTATATTTGAAGTTAATTGCGATATCTCTTCTTCTGTTCATCCTGCAACAAATCATTAAAGCTTTGTAGGATGATGAAAATTATAGGAAATTTTAGGAGGATTTGACTAAGTAGAAATTCCTGGATCTACAAATTAATATAACAGTTTAAATAGTGTAGATCGCTTCAATTTGTTGGTTCTTACATGGTTATATTTGTCTGTGCCCTAGATTTCTGGGGTACTTTGCAACAATTTCCTGGAAAATCCACATTTCTTTGTTACAGGAAAAAAAATCTACCTCAAATAAGGTGAAGGTCAACCTTCAATCCATGAAGTTGCTAGTCCCTGTCATCATCTTACTCCATTAATTGATCCAACAGGACATGAAGGCTTGTGTCAAATTGACCCAATTACCCAATATGAGGTTCATAATGGACCCCCTCCCGCTTTCTTAAGGATGAAGAAATGATCCCCCTCCCAAGTCTCGCCTTGTAACCATTACCATTTCTAGGTCAAGCACTTCAGTACGGCCTCACCTATGTCATCAGGAGATGGGTGAGTGAGAAATAATTGTCAATTATTGCAGCTTGTCAGAGGTGTATCCAGGATTCGTTAAAAAAGGGGGGGTGCAAACTATTTAAGAAATTGGGTAAAGCTATCACATATCTTTAGCTTTTGTTAAAGACAAAAAATATTATAACAGGGAAAATTAAAAATATTTCTTTGAAGGAGGCAGATGAACATGATGGGGAGGGGGACACATTTTTAGGATGTACTGAAGGTATGCCAAATGTGGTTTTAAACGGAGGGAGGTGGGAGTTTTAAAAGATAATTGCTTTTAGCACAGGAATGTTGTAACATTTACACACTTATCAGAAAAGCATCCCAAGATTATCATATAATGGAGTAATCCTACCGTTAACGGCAGAAAATTGAGTATAATTCTGGAATTCTGCCAATGAACTTGATGAACCTTCCAATGACAGCACCAAAGAATTATAAGCATGCCTCCTTCCAGAGCCTGAACATCACCCAACGGAACCCAAAAGGGTCTCCTTCCCCCATTGTCATCCTACACCCAGGGTCACTACTCAACAAACATGCCTCAGAGAAAAAAGGAGAAAAGGAACTCCAAAGTCGTGCTGTGAGCTCGAAATATCATTCGCGAGCCTTCACAGCTGCCCCGGGCTCCCTCATCCATCGGGCTTTTAGCGCCTTGGTTTGAAGCCACAGCATCAGGGGTTAATCCTACATTCATTTGGCGGCCTCGATTCCCGGAACATTCCCCTTGCTTTGCCGTCATTTTCTACCATTGCACCACTGCGGCTGGATATACTTTCCCCAGAGTTTGTTTCAAACGGTAATGTTCTGCTCTGTGAGAAAAGGTCAAAGTTCACTCTCGAAGGAGGAGGGTATGTGATGTTTTTGTTGCTGCACGTGGGATCTTGGAAAATTGTTTTGTGTGTATCCCCGGAAACAACGGACCTGCCTGGGAATGTTTTTGTTTGGTTCCTGCGACTCCCTTGTTTGAAAGATCATTCCCTGGTAAGAGGGGGACTAGAGTAGAATGTTCATGCACTACTTCCACTCGACTTCATGTGCATTTGGAATGATACACGGGAGAATTTTCTTCTAACTCGTTGCCACGACAACTGTATACTCGGGCAATTCATCACTTTGTCTCGAATAGGTCAGAACCCAATGCTTTTAAATGTATGTTTGGTCCCTATATGTGAGAAGGCCTAACTTAGTGTACATGTAGTTGCAGGTCCTCTAAATTAAAGGTACATGTGCGTTTAGCATTTTGAAGTAGTTTTATTGTATCTTTGAAAGATTAAGTGAATAGCATTTAGTAATTGAATATCAATATTCATATTCAGAATTCCAAATGAATATGAATATCGTTAAAATAATCAATATTATCAAACACGAAGCAGTCATTGAAAGAAAAAATCATACAATCATTATCATATTCATGTACTCTATCTTCTCATTACCATTCGGATTTATTTTTTGAAATAGTTATAATTTCAGGTTTGTTAACGACCTGTAAGATGCACTTTAACATGAATGTGTAAGTATTTTAAAGAGTATTGTAATGTGTCACACCATCACCTTTCCTCCTATTTCTTTATTTTTCGCTTTATTTTTGTCTCTCCTTTTATTACTACTATAGTGTGATCACACATTAGTATATCATGTAAAACATGCACTATTGAGGTTCTTAAGAAATATCAGTTATTTTATTTCCATATTCTAGTAAATTAAAATGCATACATGATATATCTGTAAAATGCTTAGAGACATTATTTATTAAACAGAATTTAAAAACGGAATATTGTTATCATTATTTATTACTATTTTTAATTTTCATATTTATTTCCTACTCCCTGAAACTTTCTTTAAAAAAAAACACTTGCCTTATCATAATATGAAGCTTTCTCCATGTTGAACCAGAGACTTGTTTGGTTTTCTCTGCAAGAGGTCTGTAATGGATGTAGCATCAATCTTCCTTCTCTCTAATAATGAGACAAGTGAGAGGAAAGAGGAGACGAGGCTCTGGTGATGAGCCACGTACATCTTGGCTTTGATATCTCATTAAACTAGCTAAAGTTTAACTTTCTAGTTTCAGTCCCCGATCACTTTACTGTTTGGAGTCCCCATTTATGACCTTTCTAGCATTATGGTCCTTCTCCACCATTCTCTTATTTGTACTCCATGTCCTATTTTTCATCCTATCCTAACTCTTTACTCCTAGCTTGTTCCTTGTGTATTTTCAAAAATCTGTTATCCTGTTTTTGTCATTTTGTAATCGTTTTATCCTCTTGTTTATTCCATTGTTTTACATCTCATATACCCATCTATATTTCTATGATTTACTTTGTCTCCTCTCCCTCCCTCCCCCCCCCTCCCTCCCTATCCCTTCCCCTCCCTCTCCCTTCCCCTCCCTCTCCCTTCCTCCTCCCACCCCTCCCCTCCCTGCCTCTCTCTCTCCCTCCATCTTCTCTCTCTCTTTCTCTCTCTTCTCTCTCTCTTTCTCTCTCTCTCTCTCTCTCTCTCTCTCTCTCTCTCTCATCTCTCTCTCTCCATCTCTCTCTCCATCTCTCTCTCTCTCTCTCTCTCTCTCTCTCTCTCTCTCTCTCTCTCTCTGTCTCAGTCCAATCACTTACAGTTGTGTTTTACCACCTTGCCTATATTTTCAGTTTTATTGTATTTCATTTTCTTTCTTTTTTCAATACCTTTTTAGTGTCTTTTTCAATATCTTTTCTTCCCTCTTCCACATAAGTGTCCTCCGCCAAACAAACCCTTCCTTCTATCTTCCCCTTCCTTCCATGCTTCCATCCTTCCATCCTTCCCAGGTTCTGATGAGACTATCAAGAACCTAAATGAGTTTTTACCATGACACACATCATCACTGTTTAGAGTTCTCATTACTCATACCTGGCAAGCCAGGAGAGAAAATAAAAAGAAGCATAGTCAGTAATTAAAACTCCAGCCATATAAAAGCTTATTTCCAGGCCATCTGTAAATATGCTAGTGTTCATGAACACTGGTTTTATAAGCAGGCTTTGTAATATGCATTTCTCAATTCCGATATAGAAACTGTCTTTTACAAATGTATGATTAATAGTAGCCATATAGTGATTAGATTAATGCAATATCTCTATCCTCTGCTCCAATTTTAATGAGGAATTTGTAAATCACAAAGCCTGGGGTTAAGAATACTTTTCGACACTTGTTTACTCTTGAAATTGCTAAATTATCAAATGCTCATCAGTATGCTTTTGTCGTTAGGAAAATATGAGTATCAAAATTTGATTGTACACAGGATTTTTAGTCCTTGTTAAAAATCAAATAGATTATAAATTGTGAATATATCTGTAAATGTATGCTGGGGGTAATTTATCTGGATATAATTTATGTAATCACTCATCTCGGTCTCTGCTCTCCCCCCCCCCCCCCCCCCACTGTACATTTCTTTATTCTGTTGTTCTCTCTCATTTTCACTACTTTCTCCCCTTCGTTCCTCTCCCCTTTATTTGTTATCTCTCTTTTTTCTCTCTCTCTCTCTCTTTCTTTCCCACTTTCTCTCCTCTCTTCTTCCCCTTTCCTACCCCTCTTCCACTTCCTCTCCACAACCACCCCCCCCCCCTCTCTCTCTCTCCCCCCCCCCCCCAAATCCTTCCCTAGATGCTTTCGTAGGAAGACACCTCAAGCTTTTAATTACTTAATTGCATACAGCAATCCGGGAGGTAAACATAGAAATCCATGTGATATCTCTAAGATCGCTTTAAGATTAAAAACTCCCCTCTTTCTCCCGCTCTCTCTTGTAGTATTTTGATGCATTTGTCTCTCTTCCTCATCTATGCTATTATATGATTCAGCTGATTAATGATAATATAATAATATAATTCGTCTTTCGTTCTTGTTGTATCCCTGTTGACTCTTTCCATCCTTCACTTTTGGTTTTCCTTTATCTACTTTTTCGTCACTATAACGTTCTCAATACCAGATTCAAACTAGACATATTTTAACTAAATTTTATTTTATTAAGTATTTTGGCATCACCTGTGCCTTGAAGGTGAAAAGCGAACTGAATCACTGTAACCCTTGGTTCTCTCCTTCCGGTATAACTGATTGGGGTGTGCAGATGAACCACTACACCGGGGTTTCCCCCTACTCTTGAATAGGAATAGTGCAGTGGATTCTTAACGTGCAAAAGTGGTGACTCTCCTCTACACAGGGTCTCTGTTTAATGTTCTATTCCTTGAAATATATTCATATATCTTTTCTTCATCTAAATGTCTGTACCATTCAGCTGAAGTTGTCTTTCCTTCTTGCTTTGATTCTGTTATTGTCCTTCTGCACTTTATTTTTGTGTCTTTCTCTGTCTTTTATAAAACTCTAAGCTCCTGAATTCTATAGACAAAAATGTAAAACTTCCTTACATAGGGAAGTGATGATATTCAAATATTTGTATTTTGTAATATTATCATTTTATGAAATATAAACCAACCCAAATTTATTGGGTGGATTCCATTATTCAATAAAATTTGATGTTCGGAAACTGATGTTTTTAACAAGTCAGGTTTTATTTTATTTTCAGGGAAACCCTTCATCTTCTCTTTCCCTCATTTCATTATGAGACAATATAATACCGAAAGAATTGTCATATCTTATAAATAAAAAATGTTGATTTTCAATCATTCTTCTTTTATTAAACTTAATTAGGCTACAATATAAACACTCATGAGTTTACAGGCATATTTCTAAATCTTGGTATTCTTGAAACCAACCCAAGTGAATGAATCCTTATATACTTTTCTAGCCGGCAACCCAATTGAAACCGGGTAGATATCTCCTGTAGTGAATCCTTTATCCATGTTATCTCCCATGCTATAGGATGAAGATGTGCTCTTCCTCTAAAGTCTCATTTTCTTCACAGATAGTTGCTTCTCATTCTAATTAGCTTGCTCTCCCACCCCCTCTCTCTTTCTCTCTCCCTCTCAAGAGGTGCTCTTCCTCTAAAGTCTCATTTTCTTCACAGATAGTCGCTTCTCTCTCTCTCCTTTAGTCATTCTAATTAGCTCGCTCTCCATCTCATTCTCCCTCTCCCACCCCTCTCCATCTCCCACCCCCTCTCTCTTTCTCTCTCCCTCCCAAGAGGTGCTCTCCCTCTCCATTTCCCACCCTCTCTCTCTCTCTCTCCATCTCATCCCTCCTCATTAACGAGCGACCTTCCTCTCTGCACACGTGTATACCTCCAGCTCCTCGTTATTAAGTCTTGTAAGAAGAATCTGCAAACAAGTGTTTACATCTCGGCCTCCAGTCAGAAATCGTTGTATATGCCTTGGGTTTCTCCATGATACTGCGCTAGTCTGCTAAGGAATCGATTCCAAAGACGTGGATTATTCTCATAATGGTTTTATGGACTTTGCAGTGTTGATTGTGGCGTTGGAACTGATTGTAGTGGATTTACATCAAGCTTTGTTAGTATTGTGGAGCATGTAACTTCTTAACGAGCCTCAATCTTATTTTCCTTTGTAAGATATACTTCTTTTGAAATATAATGTTAAATTACATTTGTTTGAATCCATCTGGTAACCGCTATTGACATTGACACGCAGAATGTTCAGTGGGTTTCAAAGATTTTTAATCGGGATGGAAATCTCACTTTCTGTTTAAATGTCAAACCCCAAAGCTCACTAGCTATTGAGATTCTGATGACTATATTTATTGCACCTGTAATGTATTTTTGATGTTTACATATAACCATGGTTATTTGCTGTCTGCATGACGGTCTAAAAAAGTGAGGTATGAAAATTAATTTTGTATTTAAACCACATGTGAAGGGAAGGGGGCAAATAATGTGAACCCTGATTCAAATCTCATAATTTTCCTGTGAGTTTCTGAGTGGCATGCTATCTGATTTGCACTGCTGCCAAGTTTGCAAGTAAATATTATTAGCATTCCTTCGGCATTTCTGTCACAAAAGGGCTAACCCTCTTTGTCCAATGCAACCCTCAGAATCTGCCAATCTGCGAATGAAATGTCATAGGAATAAGATTGATGTATTCAGTTTGTCTACCTTTCTCAAAAGTGCATGATTTGGTGGTGGGGGGGGGGGGGGCTTTCAAAGTTCTTTTTACCAATTAGGCTTTATAGTAAACAGGTAGGTACATATATGCTCAGATGTAATGGACCTTATGGCTCTTAAGTACTTTATGAAGGATCAAGAATTAGGGAAATATTTTGATGAAGCATTTTGTTACCCTTTGATTTAAGAATGTTCTTAATATTGTTGCCCATGACTATGATACAAGTTTGTATTTAAATGAAAGGATAGGAATAGTTCTGAATCACTCTTTTTTTTATTTGAGACTCTGAAAGCTCAATGCCTGGCTTATGAAATCCAGCAGAGTTACTTTTGTTTAAAGGCATCGTTTAACAATGTTAAATCTGAGATGCACGGCCCTACTTGCTACCAGTGTCTGTGATATGGTGTAATATTGAAGCCCTAAAAAAATTGTGCTTTAAAATGATCAAGAAGTGCCTCAAAAACTAAAATTCTTTGAGTGACCGGTTTTACCATACTTGTTTTCCCCAATAGACTGTAGTATTATGAAAACCGTTTGGCAAACGCAAAATTTAGTTTTGATTTCCAATCATAAATATCTTGATAATCAGACAGTTGATCGGCTTGTAAAAGTCATGGGGTTCCTGACTGACCTAAAGGTTTATAATTATCATTGCAGCATGAGCTAAATCCAGGATTTTGTTTCAGAATCTGAGACAAAGTTACAGGATCCCTTTAAGATTACATGTTTACCATTTGTATTAATGTCTGGACATTTTTCCAAAATATTATGTACATAAATTTCATCAATTGTCTTATTCGCAATTAATTGAAACATATTTACCAAGCGCATAGCCACATCTAGTCTATCATCCAGCCTGATATTATGATTTATTCAGCAATTGGTTTGTCCGTTGACAGTCGGGGCTTAGAAGAAGATCAAGACTCTAGGGATATATTCTTTCACTTAATTTTGGTGGTCCATATCTATCTGACATTTGATATTGAATTGGAATTTCGGACTAAAGGATTAAAGTATCCCTAAGACTGGAATGCAGACTATGATTGGCCCTATTTCATGCATCATAAAATTGATTATTGCCGCACAATTTACGTGGCATTGAATTTCATATACAAAGGTTTGTTGCTCTATTCTTTGATTTGCATGCAGAATTGAGGGTATTGTAAACCTTCATATCACTTTCACTCTCTAGCTGTCTCCAATTAATTCTGATTCAAGATATCTGGATGTACGTGTATGTTGACAAATAACAGATCTGTAGGAAGATGAGGAATCAGAATTTGTCATAAAGGGCAAATTTGCAGTTTTCATGGAAATGTTGTTCTGATCATTATGTAACATGTCATTGTCATATTCCCATATTCCAAAGGAGATGCACAAAGCTATTGAGAGTACCTTTTTAAAAAAAAATCTATTTAGAAGCCTGGGGCAAATCGGCACTTTTTTCTTCTTTTTTTTTGCTACTAAACAATGGGTAGTGGAATAGATGTTATTCTAGTTCTATTTATTTGATAGGTGACTTGCTCATGATTCTATGATTGTTGCTTTGCAATGATTTGTAGTCTTCAGTATTCCCTGTTGAATTTGACATTGATTGATCAAAGTTCATAAACAAACCTTTTTATAAGATATGACCACATATATTCTGATTTTTAACGGTGCTGCAATATGGGTTAGACAATTTTTTTAAAGATGGACATTTTGCATAGATCTTGAAACACATCTGTAACCATATAAAGTATAATGCACAATGTGACAGATTTAAAGCAAACAGATCCCTTTTGTGTCCTATGTGTACGCATTAAAGGTAAAGACCAGTTGTGGTCATGCGATTGCATTGTGAAAGAAACGTTGTGGAATCTATCTGAAAAGGTTGATCATCTAGCATCTAGCATCTGCAAGGTTCTGGAATCATCAAAATGATAAAAAATTTGGCCCATTCTTCGTAAAGTTACAAGCACTATACACAGAAAGATGTATATGGGACTACCCTATATCTCTCACAGACCATGAGAGAAACAAATTTACCAAATATATGAATTATTAGGCGGTTTCCCGGCAAATTTTTTATCATCATGTATTAGTCAAAACATATTCTTTCACATGATTGGTAATGAGAGCTTCCATTTCATTTTTTGAAATTGGGGCGTTTCCAATACTGGTCTTTACCTTTAAATGGCAAAATTGGATTCTAGCTGATACCTTCAATGTCAATCGTAAACTATGAGAAATTCAGAAAGTAGTTACACAAGGCTTGAAAGTCATTTTCATTTATCATTATGTGGTTGTCGCAATTGTAGCTAGTGGTTTGCGGTTGCACCTGGAAGATAACAGGGAGTGTACTTTTTCATTCCAGAAAAATCATTTTGGTACCAGGAGATATGTTAAACAAGGATTGTCAATCAGAAAGGAAAAATGATCGATGTCATATGCTCCTTTCTTCTTTTTTTTTGCTGTGTTCTACCAGCTTAGATCAGAGTTTGTTGATGACATAAGGCAAATCATACAAGACATTTTGTTGAATTTACTCTATGAACATAGCATGTGATACATAAGTGATAAAGAACTCATCACATTTTATTGTGCGGCTTGCAGGTGGTAATTATGTTTCACTAAACACCAATGCATACTGTTGTGTTAACTTGAGTAGAAAGTTGTGAGGATTAAAATTGACATTACTTAATAAAATATGGGCTTGATTTGTATGAAACTACTCAAATTAGCAAAAATGTTTTTTCATTATCTAAACAAAATCTTTACAAAGTGAACAAATTCTTACAAAGAAGGATCAATTTCATATTAACCATTTATTCATTCCAAAACCAACCTGAAGTTAAGCAAAAACTACAAACATATCTATATTGCAGCATGAGTGTATTGTAATTTTCTATTAGGCATGTTACAGTTAAACCTGCATATAATGCTCAAGCGAGACACAAAAAGTGGTTTTTCATAGGCAGGTGGTCTATATCAGTGTACAGATTCCCTTATTATATGTTTCAATAAGAAACCCTTTTAAAGGGAAACAAAAAATGTGGTCTTTATAGACAGGTGGTCTTTATATACAGGCGGTCACTAAAGCAGGTTTGACTGTATGAGGATGAGTATAGCCACTTTCTGCTTCAGAAACAGCCCATGATATTGTTGATACATCGGCCGGGCTCAAGAGGTCATTACACTTCCCATAATTATTGTAAAAGAGTCTGCTTCTCTAGACTATCATTACACTGGCCAGTAGTAATTACTACCATGTATGACAGAAGAAGCTCTCTTCTCATTAATACTGTCCTTCTCCCCGTACAGGAGAGCGAAAATAAAAATTATTGGAAAGAGGAAAATTAGAATGACCTTTTAGTTGATGAACTAGCCCAGATGAGGGTCAGTTAGATCATTGCCATATTAAAGAGGGAAACCGGCCCATGCCCCCCCCCCCTCCTCTCTCCCACTTTAAACAAGTGTGGCATATACATAAAGCATGCACACAAACAAAAATATGTCTCCTTTCAATTTCAATTAGTACCTCAAAAGTAAGTGATAACCTTTTTCTTTTTTTCTTCTCCAAGTTTTTTTTAATTATGCCCCCCCCCCCCCCATTTTATGAAAACCCCTGGATCCACCCCTGAGTTAGATTATGACATCATTATCACAAGGAAAGTTCATTGACACAGTGGAAATTACCAGGTATTGATAGGATGATGAAATTAATCATCATTTAGAGGTCATGGAGCTAAAATTTGAATTTACCTTCCGTGTCTGTCAACCGTTATTACTTAAGTTTAGGATAGAGATGTAGAAATTGCATTCAGAACGAAAATATCAGAAGCTATATATGGTGCACTTTTGTGCGTATTCATGCTCTTTTAGTAAAGGATAACATGATTACTGTTGAGGGAATTCCAAGTCGATTTAGATAAAAACTGTGTGATGTCTCGTTATAAGACTCTGAAGTACTTGTTTTTTATGTAAAATTGAGTGTTATGGAAGGACTTATCGTTTTCATATCAGTTTTATATTTAGCTCTGTGTTATTGAATATTATATAGTTTCAAGGTTCACAGTGATTATAAAATTGTTTACAACCCATCAGGAGTTGATGATAATGATAATAAAATTAGGGAAATACCGGTAGGTAAGGCAACATTATTCCTGCTTGTTATTACTTTTTTATGAACAGTCATTACAATCAAGGTTCTATGGAGAAAAAAATACCGGTAGTTATTTTGTTTGATTATCCTTTTCCTACACAAAAAGCATCTTCCGTGGATGAGGCCTTCATTTTTTTGAGATATCGTATTTCATGTTTGTTTGTTATGATTAGGTTTTTATGACAAGTATTTTACAATTTCATGTTAAAAAGGTATATTTTGGATTAAATATTTGCGTATGGCTAAGAAATATTGTATGATTTCAATTAAACCAAAAGCAAACTCCAAGAATTTATTGACACAATATGAAAATTAATGAGAAATGGAGCGAGTGGCAGACGAGATGAGGGCTGAATGTAAAATCCAATAAATATTACAGTTCTGTATTGATAGAATGGCACCTGGCGCGTTCTGCTTGTATCAAGGGCAGTATAGATTATTAGGATCTGTTCACATGTGGCCTTCTCTGGTGGTGTGCTCTTCGCAAGGAAGTGTTAAGTTTGCATAGAACATGCTTCTCTGACAATCGTTCTGCAGTCAAGTTCCCACACTGACCAAATTTATTATTTCAACCCCTCTACCAAATCATATACCCAACCTTATCCTTATAAGGCTACCCTGGATAAATAAGACATCTATTATTGTTATATTATTATTATTATAACCCTAAAGTTATATTCTAAAACCCAATTGTAACTCTATTCTTAACCCTTACATCCTTAACAAAAATGCAGCCAGAAGAAACTGTCAGATCACAAGTGTACAGACAGAAGATTTTGTTGTGTCCATGTTTGGTGAAGCATGATGGACCCAGAGTGAGAAAAAAAAAAATCATGATCAATTGCTTGAATGAGGCAAACTCACATTAGTTCGACAAATCGTCCCTATTTTCACGAAGTGACGGTAGTGAGGAAAATCGTAACGCAAAGTGAATGCAATTTTTTTTCACTACCGTCACTTCGTGAAAACAGCGACGAAATGTTCAAACTGCACTTCAAAAAGTGATCTCTATCTATTGCTCCATATAAAATGGTAATTGAGCACCAATTAAGTATAAAAAAAAAACAGGCCTATTTACTGACCAAATTGTGGCATGCTTTAGGCACATAATCTGCATTGTTGATTTATTTTCAGAGTTAATTAATTAATTGCCCCAGTTTTACTGGTAAATTTGGCTTTGGGCTGCTTAGTGTAGCGTTTAATATCAAATTGGATTGATTAATGTTTTCTATTCCATTTGACCTATTCAATAACAAAATATGAATCTAATGAGATATGGGACAGTGTAAACATATAAATGAGTATGTCAACAAAATAGTGAATACTAATGTCTTCTGTGAGTAGTAGGGGTTGAATTCTAAGCATTAGTGTTGAAATAGATGTGGTATGGTATTTACAAATCACACAGCTAAAATGAGTTGAAAATAAATATGTAGGGAATGTAAACTGCATTTTTAATGTTATATAAGAGACTGTTAAAAAGATATGATTTTTTATGGTTTATAATTTTATATGTATTCAAATGCTATACCATCTTACCAATTACCAAATAATCCACATGGATTCTACTTCTATTCGTCTCTTTGTTTATAAAAGTTTTCACTTTTTAAAGGTAGATGCAAATTGATATGTAAGCTGTATTCATGCTACGATTTTCATTTTGTATCTATTATTAAGCTCTAAATTTGATTCCTGTTGAGCAAGGAGATTCACAGGAGGTAACATGTTTTCACCATGGATCAAATGTGTTCTGTCTTCCCAGATAAAAGCAGCCCCCAACATCGTTATTTACCACAAAACACCACAAATTGCAATCATTACTACATGATAAAATATGTATAGGGCTACAATGTAATATATAGGAATATACAGTCCATATTTGGCATGGTGCTTGACATTTTTTTCTTCAAAATAAGCACTGATCAATGCCTCAGTAAAGAACACAATTTTTAGAGGAAATTCATTTAGTTTGTGCCAGACGAGGTGAAATCAACTTCATTATGGGTAAAAATCAGCCATTATTTGGTGTTGCATTATATAATTTCTTTCATTAGTTAGTGAAAATTGAAGCTCGTGTAGTTCCTAATCAGATTTGGCAGAACAGTAAGGTAACACTAATACACCTTCTTGTGTTACACTTGGCTGAGATATACTGCACTGTGGAGGCTAGGCTTAAAGGGCTACACTGGGCTAGAATCATAAATTCTAGAGAAAAATCACAAGGTAACTTGTAATGCCTTGTCAAGTTTGGAAGCTTTTCAAATATTTCACATAAATGTTCTCAGCAATAATCTACAGTAATTGTTTTTCAGTTGTATTTCAAAGTATTGCAGTATATCAAGATCATCAAATACTAGATGACTATAACAGTTGAAAGTAAGAAAACATGAATGATTTCCTAAAGAATGAAAATTATGAAAAGATTCTGTGACTTTCCCTATAATAATTCCATATCATCATCAAGGCAATTTCATTTAACTGTACTGAAGTGTCCATGGGAAATTCTGCAGTACTCATCTATCAACGTTTAATTTTCATATGTGAAAAGGGTGCTAGATTTTGTCATCTCTGTCTCCAATCCTCTGTCTTATCGGTCAGTGTCGGCTCTAGTATCCTCTATATAACGGGAATCAGTGATGCGTACTCCCATCTCACGCATCATCACGGTGTCACAGCTGCGATCACCAGTCATAATGGCCCTCTCACTTTGGTTGGCACGTTTTATTTTAGCGTCGTCGGGAGAACGTGGGGATTGTGCCAGCTGAACATAATGGTATATTTTTAATTTTCATTTGTGGTTGATCGTTGACCGTGCAGCATTTCATTTGTCTCAGTGTTCTCTCTATACAACACTCTATTTACGATACTGGAATTTACATTAGTACGGCTGAACAATGTGGTATATATTTTTATCCTAATGGCAGTTGTTTATTGACTTTATATTCATTTGTCTTTAATAGCATACTCATAGTAATACCCTGTATTTACAAAATGAAATTTGCTTTAATACAGGCATAGTATGGACTGACATTTCGTGTAAAGAAAAAAAGTTGGAGACTATTAATTTGCTCTTGGATGATTACTTTTTCCTTTGTGAAAGCCTGAAAGGTTGATAATTGGACAGTTGAGGACAAAAGGAGTTAATATCTTGGGTGTTGGATTTGATTAGACGGAATACTCTCTGTGCCTTTACTTTGTGAGCAACTCGATTTATTGCACTAGGGGTGAATGCCCTTTTAGCATTGCTCATTGTGTTGAAGCAGTTATGGTTGGATGGCATCTATGCATGGTGCTCTGTGGGAAGGTGATGATGTTCAATAATTTGCTCTTTGTCACCTTTTATTTTTATAGAGGTATTTTCATGGATTGTAGCAGATACTGTATATTTGGAGCAGCATAAAGATATATCTTGTTCGTGGAAGCTCTTTTTTATTTGCTATTGTGAAAAGGGAGGTTCCTTTTCAGTGATATATGTATGTTCCATTGTTTTGTTGTTATTATGAATATTTTTCAATTTTCCAGAGCTTTCTTTTAAATAGATATGTCAGCTTTCTATAGCTAAAATTACTCTCATCTCCTCATTCTCCTGTGTACCTTTTCACTTGCTCTTAAGATTATCCATATTTGTAAGCTTTATGAATTAATGTGAAATAAATTAAGGATCATCAAATTAAGAAGAAGAAAGAAAGGTCTTTATATGAAGGAATTATGTTACATCCAATCCTCTCATTTTAATCTAGACTTCATAACAAACATTTAAGGTTATAAGAAAAAGATTTTTATAAGATAATGGACTTTTTGTAGTAAAAAGGGCTTGTAATTCTTGTAATTGAGAAAAAATTTGGGATATAAAGAAAAAGCCTTTCACTTCCTCCATTTTGTGAAACATAGTTAGCATGATTGAAATAGCTGTAGATATCTTGAATTATTTGGAAGATTCCGCGAGACAGATTCATGAAAGAGTCAGCATGCTCAATTGACATCTCTCTTTGGCAACAAAGCTTTCCTTAGTCCTATGACCCCTACATGTATAAGGATGCATTACAGACACATCGGATGCTAGTCGTCTCAGTAAACTAGTCTCAGTCAACCAGACCTTTCTACAGTTCCATAAGAAATGAAAGGAAAGCGTTTATTGCCTTGACAATGAATATCAGTCAGGAAATGACAAGTGACAGAGTCTGAAATGTATTAGAAAGTTTGCTATATTTGATTAAAACGAAGTGCTGTTGCTACATTTTTAAAGTATGTTGATGTCTCATCAACTTCCCTAGGAAACACAACGAGGTTTGTTTTACCAGACTAGTCAGAAATAGAAGGGTAAATTTATAAGTACATTTCCATCTCCAGTACTGCTTTTTATCCATTTTGTATCCATCTCCTGTTATTAGCTGCTATATTATGATGAATATTGCAGGATTATGATCTATCAAACATCACCGACTGGCACATAACGAGTCAATTCTTAGACCATCACATGAGATTCAATTGGAAGGGGACCTTTCAGCGTTCCCTATTTATCTATACCAGATATAGACATAGTGCAGTGTGGTTATGTTACCTAAGTTTAGGCTATTTTGTTGACTAATCTAGACTTTGATTCTGCTCTCATTTTTCAAGTGGATCAAGCATATTTGTTCATGATTGGATCATATTATACCTTTCTATTGGATTTGTTCGGACCATAATTAATAGTTCTTGAGAATATCAGGTATGCTTTTTTCCATTTTACATAGAAGATCTATGGTGTACGTGTATTTGCCATAGACATGTGTTCCAAAAATAGCTTGTCTCTGTGAATTTGTTTGTAAATGTGAAGGCTATGCTGATGATGGTATATCGTCTTTGTGTGTAATGGCAAGGAACACTTATAGATAGTAAGATTGGATGTGGAACATACTTCAAGGAATCCAAATTGGTTGACTTTTGGCTTTTGTAGATTTATGTTCAATCTACTGTTTTTGATGGTGGCATATATTATGATTTGATGAGTATACTCTTTATCTTCATTTGAATTTGAAATTTGATATGGAGCTACTTTTCTATAAGTTGTGACTTTCACAACAACAAACACTCTTCTTGAATTAGAAGCAAAACCAGAATGAATTTATTGCGGAGATAGTGGGGCATTATTGCTAATTATAATCAAACAATGCTAATTTCAAGCTGTGCTTTAGAGATATGCACTGTAGGAACATACACCAATAAGGTTAATGAACTTTCCGCATTAGAGTCGAAGGGGGGGGGGGGCTGGAGTATCTTGCCTTGTCCCTCTCCCTGGGGTTGTATATAGATGTAGGACATATTCTGATAAGGTGATTAATGGACCTAGATAGGATTGGAACCCTTTCTTTTCTGTCCTCACTGATAGCTAGAAGCAATGTTGTTGTCTGCATGGCAACCATATTCAGAGCACATTCACACATTATTTTAATTCTTTGCTTTTTGTTGTTGTATGTTTACACTTGAATCGTAAATATGTTTCTTTCTATTATTCAATAATGCTACATTTTATCATTTTATCAAAGTATGTTTGCATATTAATACTGATTGAGATACTTACATATACTTGTCTCTGATTTATTCATATAATTTATTAGCTCTCACCAGCTATAATTTTGTTTCATTTTTTGTTTGTTTGTTCACGGATAGTTCCTGTGGCATTACAAGCTACATGTGTGTAACTGCTACAAGCTGTTCAAAATAACCATGCTTTTATATTGGACCTAAGGCGTATTGAATGCAGAAATATCCTTGAAAACTGCACAATGTACATATTGATGTTTCATTATTTTTCTATTCTTACTTAATCACGTTTTCGATGGAAAGTGGAAAATGTATTGTTAGACATCTAATGGAGTGAATTACAACATTTCAGACTAAATTGATTGGGGGTGGGCACAGCATGGCATTATTGTTAGTATACAAACATCACAGCTATATAGAAATAAACACTTGGTTTTCCTTTATACTTGCTTTTATTGTGCTCGTAGATTGAATTTGACTTTGAAATTAAGACCCAAAGATTAGAACTTCCTGCCAGCATCAAGAAGGATTTTAAGGCAAGGCCGCTGATCGAGTGCTGCTACTTGATTTTCTGGAAATCCTTGTTAATATTTCTTGGGGATATTACAAAGTTTGCCTAATGTTCATGTAGTATCTGAACAGTTGAATTACTTTGAGGGAAGGACCTCCCTGCTGGAAGCTGATACTGGATCTTGAGCAGTGGCACATGAAACATCATCTGTTGAGAGCCAGAAGGTCATTGATTCTATTTTTAATAATATGAGATAACATCCTTCTGGCTTTGAGAAGCAATGGGATTGGATCTTGTCAAATTTCCTGTGTCAGAAATTAACTTACAAGGTTGTTAATTTCAGCATTGCAGCAGTAGATTGTATGGCATTCTCTGGAACTACATATCGTCTTTATTTTTATGAAGTGACGGTAGTGAATGAAAATCGCATACACTTTGCGTGCGGATTTTCCTCACTACCCTCACTTCGTGAAAACAGGAACAATATTTTGTGAAAACAGAACCTTTTACACTTCCAGATATTTGTTTCAAGATCTATCTTTGTCTCATTACCAAGGAGATATGCAGATTACAGCATTAGAAAACTGCTCTTATGCTCAGACTTTGGAAATATGATTGTGACATTTCTTTTGATACAACTCTTTTTGGATAATCGGAATAGGAGTGCCTGCTACACTTATGATCCAAACATATCTGTTTTTCAGGATTATTTGTTTTTTTCTCTCATTTGCAAGAAGGCTTGCCTAATATAGCATCAGAAATTGTTCCTCTGCAAAGACTAATAAGATTGTGACATTTCTTTTGATGCAGCTGATTTTTATGCCTCCGCCACCGAAGGTGGTGCCGGAGGCATCATGTTTTCGGGTTGTCCGTCCGTACGTCCGTCCGTCCGTACGTCCGTCCCGTTTGACCGTTATCACAATATCTCAAGAACCATTTAAGATTTAAACTTAAGACTCGAGAATAGTATTTATCACCATAGGAAGACGATCTGATTAGATTTTGGAGTACGTAGGTCAAAGGTCACAGGTCACAGAGGTCAACTTATGAAATTCCTTGTATTGAGTTTGTTAGCGCGATATCTCAAGAACCATTTGAGATTTAAACTTCAAACTTAAGGATAGTATGTATCACCATAGGAAGACGATCTGATTAGATTTTGGAGCACGTATGTCAAAGGTCAAGGGTCACAGAGGTCAACTTATGAAATTCCATACATTGAGATTGTTATCATGATATCTCAAGAACCACTGGAGATTTAAACTTCAAACTTAGTGATAGTGTGTATCACTATAGGAAAACAATCTGATTAGATTTTGGAGCACGTATGTCAAAGGTCAAGGGTCACAGAGGTCAACTTATGAAATTCCATACATTGAGATTGTTATCATGATATCTCAAGAACCACTGGAGATTTAAACTTCAAACTTAGTGATAGTGTGTATCACTATAGGAAAACAATCTGATTAGATTTTGGAGCACGTAGGTCAAAGGTCAAGGGTCACAGAGGTCAACTTATGAAATTCCATACATTGAGATTGTTATCATGATATCTCAAGAACCATTTGAGATTTAAACTTCAAACTTAAGGATAGTATGTATCACCATAGGAAGACGATCTGATTAGATTTTGGAGCACGTAGGTCAAAGGTCAAGGGTCACAGAGGTCAACTTATGAAATTCCATACATTGAGATTGTTATCATAATATCTCAAGAACCACTGGAGATTTAAACTTCAAACTTAAGGATAGTATATATATCACCATAGGAAAACGATCAGATTAGATTTTGGAGTACATGTATGTCAAAGGTCATAGAGGTCAACTTGAAAATTTCAGACTACATGTATAGGACTTGTCATGATATGTCAAGAACCACTTGAAATATGTTCCGTTACTTAACCCGTACTTAACTGGGCTATTTTGAGCACCTCCCTGACTGGGGGGGGGGGGGGGGAGGGGCCGATTGCCTCGAAATTTGGCACGCGTCTTGAGAAATTGCGCAAAGCAAGAGACCTCACTATTATTTAAATTGCTCTATGGCGGAGGCATCATTTTCGACTGCGCGCAGTCAAAATTCCATCTAGTTTCAATATTACAATTAGGACAAGGAGATTTTTTTTCTTTTTCAGGAATATTGTCTTTGTCTCATTTTTTTCAAGAGGATTTGCAAAGTACAGCCTCAACATCTTCTTATGTGTGAAGACTTTGACATCTGGATCTGACTATTTTCTAGGAATTTATGGAAGCAATTGATTATCTCGGCTTGTTACACAGGAAAGACAAGTCTTTCATTGTGGTGTCTTCAAGAAATCAGCACTTCGGAAGTGAAGGAGTTTGGGAAATGAAGTGGATTCATTTTCTGGCATGGCAGTTGTCTTCCTCTTAAATTTTATTTTGATGTGATTAATTATTAGAATTTTCTACTTCAATACAGGGAGATTTAACCTTTGTGATAATGGAGAAGTCTTTTAGGCTGGTTACTTGATAAACTTTGTCTATTTTTATGCTGGTCCTTATCACCGTTTGTTCTGCATCTGGATGAGATTTATCGTATTATTTGGGAATTGAAAGAAAGAAGATTCTTCTTCTCATTATAGCACTTTGTCTAGCTCCCCATTCTTCTCTGGCTTTGCTGTTTAAATGTTAATATCAACCATTGTAAATGTAGCTTTGATTTGTGGAAAGGACTACATGTATGTCTATGAAAGGACCTACCAGTATTCATATCATCTATTTTGATCATCTTCTTTGAACCTTGTATTTTCATTTCTAAGATAAACCTGAAACCCTTGATGTGAGTGAATGAAAGGTGTCATCGAACAGTTCCTTAAATTTTATTTGACAAGTGTCTGGCAGACAGACAGTGAGCTAGTATGGGAAGAATGAGGCCAGAGTCACCTAGTCAGAATCAGATACGTCGAAGCAGTATTTAGCACACCGAAGGCACATCAGGCGAGACATGACATGGGATTTGTTTTGGTGGAAAGACACATATAGAAACAACCATGTAACCTTCCTCTGTGCACTTTTGACAAGCTCTGCAATCATATTGGAAAGTTAAACAGTCAGAATGAACCAAAAGGACCTTTCCCTGACAGTGACCATGAAAAGCTTGTAAAATCGTCTCGCTGTCGGACAATGCACAATCCGCCAACCAATTTGGCACTGTTTTAGTGCGCAGCATCGTGTATAGAATACCTTTTATTTGTGCAATAATCAATTTGGAAGTGTCTCGCTGTCAGAGAGCTACGTTCTTTGTGGACTGGATGCAATATTTTATATATGACACAAGGTAGCTGCGATGAGGAATAATGAACAAGGCTATGATTTGGATTCGGCCATACGAGAGCTGGAACGCATTTCGCACTGGAGACCCCGCAAGGCGGTCCATTTCTCGCCAGACGTGGAGAAGTTCTTCATGCTGAAACCCAGATACTGGAGCCAAGATTTTCCAGACGACTTCACACTGGTAAACATTTCATTATTTTTATGTTATGTTTATTTTATGTTATTATTTATTTCTTTTTGTTTTTTATTTGAGTGGCTGTGATGATCGAAGAAGAAGGTATGAGTTGTTGAATGAGATGATCTATTTAATATGTTATGTCTACCACCTTTGCATACATACATGTGCAATAAATATTCAATTGTGTATTAGATTAGTATCGGTCAATACCTGGGAAAATTGGAATTTCATAACTTGTGTACAGGATGTTCTCTACAGGATCCCCTGTATGATTATGTGAAGAAATATTCATTCTTTTTTATATAAAATGCACAGGCTTTTTTAAAAAAAATTCTATTTTCAAATAATTTTTGAACTTATTATTGGTAAATATATTATGCACCTTCTTTCATCAATGACAGGCAAAACTGTGAACACATACACACATACAAATTATTTAATTAAAAGAAGAAAATGTGTGAAAAGTTCCATTTTTAAACGATAGAAGGGTACTTTGACCAGTTTGCTTCTGTTTGTATTTGTGCTATGTACTTTACTCTTTCTCTCTTTGCTTTTCAAACCTCCTTTAATTTATTTCTCTTTAAACCCCATCTCTTACTTGTCTTTCTCTCACTCCCTAATTCTCTATTTGTGTTCCTTTCTCCTCTTCCCCTCACTCTCCCTTTCTCTCTCTACTTCTCCCTGTCTTTCTCTTTTCTCTCCCCCATGCACTCCTCCTCTTTCTCTCTCTCTTTCTCTCCCTTTCTCTCTCTACTTCTCCCTGTCTTTCTCTTTTCTCTCCCCCATGCACCCCTCCTCTTTCTCTCTCTCTCTCTCTCTCTCTTTTTCTCTCTTTCTTTCTCTTTTCTCTCCCCCATGCACCCCTCCTCTTTCTCTCTCTTTCTCTCTCTTTTTCTCTCTTTCTTTCTCTTTTCTCTCCCCCATGCACCCCTCCTCTTTCTCTCTCTTTCTCTCTCTTTTTCTCTCTTTCTTTCTCTTTTCTCTCCCCCATGCACCCCTCCTCTTTCTCTCTCTTTCTCTCTCTACTTCTCCCTGTCTTTCTCTTTCCTCTCCCCCATGCACCCCTCCTCTTTCTCTTTCTCTCTCTCTTTCTCTCTCTTTCTCTCTTCATCTTCTTTCTTTCCCCCACTCTCTCCTCTGTACTCTATTATTCATCTCCCTCATATATACTCTCTTTCATCTTGCTATCCCCATGTATCCTTTATTCCTGTCTGTCTGCATGTCTGTCTCTTTTCTCATTCTCTCTCTCTCTCTCTCTCTCTCTCTCTCTCTCATTCTCTCTCTCTCTCTCTCTAACTCTCTCTGTCTGTATGTTTTTCTGTCTCTCTCTCTGTCTCTCTGTGTTTTTATCCCTTTATCCTTTCTTTCTTCATTTTCCCCATTTCTTCAAATTTCTTCAAATTTCTAATCCATTTCCTATTCTTTCTCACAATTTGCATTTATTGATATTGCTCTCATCCGTTTCTTCATCTGATTATCTCCGACCGTCGGCCATCCTTTCATGAATCAAATGTTCATTAGACAAGCACAATACGTTGTCTGATTACTCACCCATTCATTGCCAATCCCCATCAACTTTCAATTTTCTTCATCAAATTGTCAATTTCCTGAGTGCCAGAGGACAAAGATGTATGTTTTCATCTAATTCTAAATGATTTCTTGGACTCATCAGGGACAATCGGTGTCTTGTTCTTTAGTACTGAAGAAAGAGTCCGAGGAAGACCCATGTGCATTGCAGGGTTTCCAACTCTCAAGCCATGTACATAATAGATTCTGTGATTTGTAAATACATGTATATCAGTTTATGTAAGACCCCAACATATTTGTAGAAGATTTTTTTAAATCTACACATTTTGAGCCGTTAATATTGAGTTATCAGTTATTCAAATGGATTGAACAGATGAGCAGCTAGAAACAGAAGAAATTGGAGATAGAAAAGAGAGAAAGATGGTATAATAAGTAGAATGCAGAAAGATTGTGAATGAGGATGGGATGAGCTGTTATGTTATGTAGGACCCCTACATATTTGTAGAGATGCTCAAATTTTAGCTGTTAGTGTTGAGTTATAGATTATTCAAATGGATTGGATAGATGAGCAGTGAGAAACAGAAGAAATTGGAGATAGAAAAGAGAGAAAGATTGAATAATAAGAAAAATGCAGAAAGATTTGGAATGGGGACGAGAGGGCTGGAGAAAGCCTAAAGGAAAACAAGATTATTGTTACTGTAATAGCTACAAAAATATTGAAGAGCCCTTTCTTTTAAAAGAAGTCTTCACTTTTAAGTTTTGTAGTCGAGTGTAGTAGCCATTTGCATGTAAGAATAATCAAACTGTATGTTGTTTGACAGTGCAAAACTATCAAGAAATCATGATGTGAAGTGACCCATTTGAGGAGATAAGAACACTTATGTAAATTCTGTGTTTTTTAATCAGGATGTCAAGATATTATTCTCAAAGAAAGTGTATGAGAAAGTTCAGTGAACTTATCTTTGCCTTGTCTTTTTGTTGATGCCCACAGTCAAAGGAGTTGGATATAATTATTTATTTTGTAATGTAGATTATTTTTGTGTGATTGTTATTGTTATTCTTTTGTCTATGAAAGCTGATAGAAAGAGAAAACGGAGAGGGAGAGAGAGAGAGAGAGAGAGAGAGAGAGAGAGAGAGAGAGAGAGGGAGGGGGAGGGAAGGAGGAAGGGAAGGAGTCAGGGAGGGAGGGAGGGAAAGAGACAGACAGAGAGAGAGTGTGAGAGAGAGAGAGGGAGAGAGAGAGAGAAAGAGGGAGGGGGAGGGAAAGAGGGAAAGAGACAGACAGAGAGTGAGAGAGAGAGAGAGAAAGAGAGAGAGAGAGAGAGAGAGAGAGAAAGACAAGGAGGGGGAGGGAGGGGAGGGCAGTATTCTGTTTTCAATTATATTTAAGAGATGCATTCTAGTCATCATTGATGTGTGAAATACCACTTATGAAATTAGATTATGAGATGACCTCTTCCACTCCAGGTTCTGTGAATAATCTAGTTATGATATTTAAAAGCCAATGGTCATCTCCACCGAGTCTTATGATCTATTACATTTTAAGCACACTGAGAAATACACACGACCCCCAGGCCCAGGTCAATACCTTGGTTTTGTGTAAATTTGTAGAAAGTGTGAAAAGGGGAAAAAAAAACTTTAAATCTGCTTATTGTGTTTGTTTTTACATTTGAATTTTAAAAAGAAGCATAATGGAAAGATTCCAGCTGAATGAGTATAATTACTGCATGAAAAGTATACTCCATTACTCTTTTATACCTTGAGTGCTAGAATAATGCCATTGCAGCCAATTTTGTACAGCCATATGCAAACAGACTTTTCGAGATTTACATTTACATTTTTTGTATGGATTTGATATTTTAAAATTTGGCTATGTATACATGGTACAACAACCCGATCCATAGTATGATCATCTACTTATGGTGTTGACTGAGTTGGTAGGAGTCAAGCTGGGTGAGAGGGGGTATTGGAGGGGCTTAAGATCTGACAGCTACTGATAATTACTTAAGGGGATTAAACTAATCTGCTACAGTTAGAGGGTAATTGAGCCTGTGTGGATTTACTCACTAGTCTTCACATTCGGACATTTTTCATATTTAGATTAAAACAATTTCCATAATTTATACAGCCTTTCAAGGGCTTTTGTTTAACATGGGTTTGAATGAACATGATTGCATAGACTTTCAAGAAGTCAACTTAAGAACAATTTCTATACCTTTTATCCTATTGAATTGAATTGAATATAGAAATCATGTTCCAATTATGTAATACCTCATTGTAAGTTGGCATATTTCAATAGGAGATCTATTGACAAGGCTCTTGGAATTAACCTCATTTTGATTTGTCAAGGGTCTTTCCATGTCATTTGTAGTCATCCTCCACACACACAAACAGTTGTGCAATATTTAAAGAAATAAAATCACCCCCCCCCCCCCAAAAAAAAAAAAAAAATTGTTTGAAGCACTCATAAAGAGCAGCAAGGGGGAAAGCAAGGAAGCAAAATGCACACAAGTTCACTTCTACCCTTTTTTAAATTGTGCAGCCAGTAATTAAACTGTTAATATAATTAATATTTAAAGCTTATCTGCCGTAGTTTACAGGAGGGATTAGACCGCTCTGCAAGGTCACTGGACAAGGTGGTTATCTCATCAACTCAGCTCTCAGTTAACATAAGAAAAAGAGGATCATGGGGGACCAATGGTCACCGATTAGGCATTGTTTGTTATATAGAGGGCGCAAGTAGCTACCAGTAGTGCAGTGGGCCTTTAAAGCTAATAGTTGAATATATGATACCAACATGGAACCCCAGATATATAGAGTCTGTCCTAGATATCATATATCTCCTTTTATGGTATTGAGACAGGGCTTGCTATTTCCTCAGTATTGTGTTTCAATTCAGGATGGTTACACCCCAAAAGTGGCCTTTCTTTAGGTCCTGCTGACCAATTGAAAAGAAAGTGAAATACTAATAGCTTGAGTATACATGTTCAGGTGAGATTGAGTCTTAGAAATTCAATATTGTACCGAGCTCTCCGACCACAAATAAGAGTTATAAATAAAAAAAGAACCTTATTATTAAGTGATTATCATGATTATAGATTTCCTTTCTTTGGCAATCTCAAAAATATACACCCTCTCTTTCTATCTCTCTCTCTCTCTCTCTCTCTCTCTCTTTTGCTCTCTCTCTCTCTCTCTCTCTCTCTCTCTCTCTCTCTCTCATGTATATCGTTTTTATCAAGTTTTCAAAAGTAACTCTGAGAACAAAACATTTTAGGCTCTAAAAAATAGTTTGAAGAACATCTTTGCAAGGAGTAAATGCTATAATGCTGAAAATGAGCTCTCAACAAATGAGTTTCTCCTCCAAAATGTGTAATTTTTCTTGTCTTCTGCTTCCACCAACTTTTTCTCTAGGTTGCTCTGTAGGTTGCTCTCTATAGGGCAATGTGGAGCTTTTTGGTAACATTACATCATAAATGCAGATGGATCTGAAAGCAAACTTATTTTAATGTTCAATTTGTTCAACAAACCTTGAATCTTCTTATTTCATGTAAATCCATTTCAAATAATTTTGTATATCCGTCAGAATAAATTGCATTTTGGACAGATGACAGACAAATTTAAGTGTTGTTCTAGTTTCACCGATTACTGAACTAGGAGACATTGCCAGACGTAGCGCCAGGTGGAGGGGAATACATCAAAACAATTTTTTTTTTAAATTGTACCTGAGTATAAGACGCACTCCTGACTTTCAATTTTTTCGGCTTAAAAAAAGTGCATCTTATACACAGAGATTTACGGTAGTGAATTTAAAACAGAACTTGTGCTTTTCCATGCATGCCCTAATTCATGGTCAATTCTCGCTGAAATGCCATCATTCAAATTACTTGGTCAATGTCAATAGCCATTATTGTTTGGCCAGGCTACTATGTTTGATGGTATCCAATAGCAACAGACCATTGTCCCACTGTCATAAGGTATGCGACTTTGAAAGGTATACTATACAAACATATACACCTAATATCAAAACAATATATATATTTGACAGTCCAAGAGTGAGAGATTTGAGTAGTAGTTCAATATGTATTGTGAGGTCAATTGTCACAAATATCTAGAACTTGACATCAAAGCAAAGATGTGTTGAAACTTGAAAATCACCATTGGTGAATGGAAGGAGTAAAAGTCAAGTGGGTTTTGTCACCAATTTAGCAAAGTGGCCTGGGAAAATAGTTTGATAGGTGGAATATGTCACTTGTAAAATAGTGCAGGAATTTCATTTTATTTTTTGAAGTGATTGACATAGTTGGGCTTAAGTACTATAAAACGTGACTTGCAATAACCATAAGCAGAATTCATCTTTCTATTTTCAGCTTCATTGTCATTTTCTATTCTTCGGGTTAAATTAGAAATTGTTTCCCTATCCTCTTTACCCCCCCCCCCCCCTCCCCTACCTTTGGTTTATTCAAACTATTTTCTTCTACTTAATTTCATCATTTTCATGTACCTGCAAACATTCTTTCCTTCAAATTTGAAATAATTAAATACTGACTTAAATATCATCAGCAAAATTATCACACATTTATTCTAATTCTGTCTTTAACAGTCACCTGAATAATGATTCCAAATGTTTAACATGAAAAGTACATGATATGTCAGGCTCTCCATTTGTTTTCTATCAACACATGAATGCCTCGCATTTCAAAATTTATCCAAACAGACCTCATATTTTCATTCCTCCACCTCCCCTCCTCCTATTCCCCACGCACCAACAATTGAACATAAATGGCAGGCAATGGCCATCCTTCGATATCATAGATGTAATTGGTCCGATAGTGCATGCTACCACAAGAAAAACGCCTCCTCAGGCACTGTCGGTGATCAGCGTGGCGGCGGCTGAGCGAACGATGCGATGCACTCTTTCCAGGTCATGCGGATAACATTTTTATCAACCCTGCAGTACGGAAATCCTTCCTTGTATCGTCGCATTGATTTTTTTCTCGTTTTCTATTCTTTCCGACATGTCCATGCAAAGCTGTGTGTGACAGTGTACACATTATAAGAATACTTGAGTAGGAAGACTAGCTATAATTTGACTCTTATATGGATTTTGGTGAAATAGTATCAATTTATGGATTACAAGTAATTGTGGTTACAGGTATAAATAAATATACATTTGGGGAGTATGTGATGATTTGTTTTAAAAAATTGTATAATAGGCCCAGGGAAAAAAATATGTTAGCTTGCTTGCATATAAATAACACTCTTTAATATCTTTTGTTTTGAACTCTATGTAAATTTTTGGGGCTCTATTATGACTATCGGGGGCTCTTTTGGGCATTTCGGGGCTAATTTGCCCCGAGCCCCCGTGTATTTTTTCACTGATAATAGCCTTGTTTGTACAGCTTGGAAATACTACACTAGATGGCTTTGAATGTCAAAATGCATATCTTAAGAGGAGTACATACTAAGAACCCTATATACCTCAGTACTTCATAGAGTATTGATATGATAAAACCCCTTTTTAAAGGGAAATTTAAATTTTCATGTTCATCAAGAATATAAATTTAAATCATAAGAAATGTAAGATAGTGAAATGAATATATACCCTCACCGGATAACCCATGAAGCTAACGATTATCTCATATGCTATTGATGTTTTCCCACTCTGGCACTGAAAAATAACATCAAGATTTGCATTATACTTCCTGAACCATGTTTTTATTCTTCCTTTTAAAGATAAAGTTGAGTTCTGGTCATGCGATTACATTGTGAAAGAAATGCTTTTTAAAATTGATCGGAAAAGGATGATCACCTAGCATATAAGTATTGGTGTGTACTACAAGGTTCTGGAATCATCAAAATTATAAGAAATTTGGCCCAGTCTTGGTAAAGTAACATGCACTGTACACAGAAAGGTGTATATAGCTCTACACAAACATGTGGCATAAAAATCCACCCCGATTTTTATGATGTTACATGCCATATTTAGAATATTAAGGCATTTGAAGAGCCATGCTTTTCAGGGAACATTTTTTATCTGATGTTCTTCCACACTTGCATAATACAATGTTAATGCTCACAATTTTCACCTCTTCCCAGAACTCAACCTTCTCTTTAAATTCTAAAAAAAGAGAGCTCCATTGACAATGAGATCTGTCCTAGATCCGAAAATCTGTGCAACCGTGGCTGGCATTGGCATACAACGATACAAACGTTGAAGGCGCGGATGAGAGGGCGAGAGAGCCGGAGCATACCACAATCAATCAGTGTTCACTAAAGTATTTGCACTCGCTTTGGTGACCGATCGATGTAAAACGATGTTTTTCTTTCCCCCGCAGGCACTCGTACGAGCATGACACCGTGGTCGAAATTGTGAAGTGAGGCTGAGGAGTTTGGAAAGTGAGTGAGAGAAACGAGGGAAAGAGAAGCACGGTGTGGACTCTTAAAGCCAATGTTGAATGCAGCATGGACTTAAAACTGCTTTTTTTTTACCCGTTCATATTGTTATGTCAGGAAGCTAGTGAGAGACATTTTAATTCATATGATTTTGGCCCCTTCTGTGTCTTTGGCACCAAAATCTCGCCTAAGATTAACCAAATTATGAACTTGATGTTCGGTCTTTGTTCTAGAATATATGTTGTTCTTTCATACAGATATAAAATAGTACTGGTTTTCTGATAGTTGTTCCCATGGTGACATGTTATGTACAACCTAACAATCAAACAAAGAATAGAAATTCCAAATTTGAATCTTTAAGGATTATTTTATATTCGTTGGTTTACCTAGTTGGACAAAATGAATCATTTGTATGGTGAATACGTTTATAACAAACATGTGGTGGATTCTTTTATGATTGCAAGGTGGTGATTACAAAAAGGACATGGTTTTTAATTGTTTTTATCATTTTTTTCAAAATATTTAGATCATCGTTAGTATGTTTCAGAGATTGATAAGTAGCAAATTACAAAATGAAACCATTAATAAAGAAACTTTAATTTTGATAAGCAGGTGATGGATTATTACTGAATTTGATGTCTCAATGAAATGTATCATTCTAAAGACATAATATGCCCCGGCAGAAACATTTTTATTTGTCATAACTACAGTACATTTGATGATTTTTTGCTGTCATCACCATCGGCCATTACATGTCAATGTCGTGCAAGGAAAAAGTCAACAACAAAAATTGACATTCTAAGAATAGATGTGTACACAAACACCAAGCCCCAATTGATAATACATTTCCGATGCTCTACACTGAACATATGGGCTTGCGATCACGAACATACTGCTATGTCATCTGAAGCTATAGCAGCAGAAGATGGGAATTCCATTACTCTGAAATATCTGGGATATCAGTATGTTTCCTGCTGGCTTGGGTATGGAGTGATCTGTTGAACTAGACCATCGGATATTGAAGGAAGAGGAGCCCCACCTCGGTACTTCCACCCTACCCTCATCCAGACTGATGAAGAAGATACATTTATGATTAGTAGATATGATGCCAGTTGTCTCATTAGACCATTTTTCTTTCATTTAAAAAATTGGGGGGGGGGGCGGTCATATTGTGGATTGTCTTGATATTTCTAATGTAGCAAAACTGAATTAATCTTTTCTTTGCCACCAAGTGTTTCAGCATTTTTCATAGATGAACTTTCGCGATTTGGATATTGACTTTCAATAAGTTTTTCATTTGTAAAGTTGCCTGTTTAAAGCCAGAAGGGTGTTAACTCATTTACACAATCCTAAATAGACAAAATATTCATAAAATAGGTTGCATATGAATAATAACATATATTTTGTTTCGGGGAGAAAATTGTAGCCAATCAGTCACAGTCACATACTCCTAAGTTGGATTTTCTGCTCACGACATAGAAGGGGTTTAATTAATAATCATGATTTGATGATGAATGTATTAAAACTCAGTGCCAAATCACCCTTTAAAGGTAATTTATACAATGATGTAGACTTCTGCTTCTCATGACGGAGAATCATTTTATTCAGGATCCTACCTTAAATTTGCTATGAAAACGTAATCTTCATATGCACCTGACTTTGAAAAGAATCCAATTTCGACATGAACTTATTTCAAGTGAATCTCAAGGCCAACATCAACACAGTTATCCAGACTTACAACATTCCATGTTATTTTCTCCTCAGTCCCTCCAATCCAAATTTCTTGCTTAGAAAAACAGGATTTGAGATGGAAAAGTGTATTACATGAAGACTTGGGGCTACCATAACTTGAGGAAAAACGAGATGAGGTAACATTCTTCTTGTACTGCCAGGTGTACAGTTACTAGATCAGGGAGCTAGATTGTGTTCTTTGGGGCCATTTTGTCCCTTGCGCCAGGGAAATAGGGAGAGAGACAGACAGAGATGGAGAGAGAGAGAGAGAGAGAGAGGGGGAGAGAGAGAGAGAGAGAGAGAGAGAGAGAGAGAGGAGTGAGAGAGAGAGAGAGAGGGAGTGAGAAAGAAAGAGAAAGAGAGAGAGAGAGGAAGAGAGGGTGAGAGAGAGGAAGGAAAGGATATTGAACGGTGAGCCCTTTGTGGGGATTTCTGGCCGGATAAAATGAGAATAAAAAAGAACTAGGAAAGAAAGAAATGAAACATGCCTTTGGATGCAAAATTACTCAAAGTGACAAGCATGAGATTTGATTTTGAGCTCTTTCCCAGGATTTGTTAAATGTTCATGTAATACTCAGAAGAATAGGGTTAAGGCATTCTGGTACACCCCCCCCCCCCTCCCCCTCTCCTTTTTCGATCCCTCACTCTTATCTCTCTGCCTCTTTCTTTCTTTCTTGTTGCTTTCTCTTGTCACATTCCTTCTGTTTTGCTATCCCCTCTTCTCTTTATCTGTTTATCTCTCTCTTAGTGTCTCTCCAACCATCTCTCTGTGTCTCTCCATCCATCTCTGTCTCTTTCCATTCTCTCTCTCTCTCTCTCTCTCTCTCTCTCTCTCTCTCTCTCTCTCTCTTTCTCTCAGGCTAGACTTGCAAAGGTTTTGTTATATGGCTCAAATTTGGATAAGAACTTTCCTGTACCACACGTGATTTCATAAATACAATTTTAAGCAAACAAGATTTGATATTGTTGCGTGCAAGTTTTGAGGGAAGTGGCCTGCCAATTTTCTATAGCAAACTTGGTAAAAGAAAGTATTAAAACTGCAAGCTTTTCACGACTTTTTGCAGACTCTATCATGTGGGAGTAACAGGATATTTTGTTTTGTAGATTATTTGAAAATTTTCTTGTCAGCCTTGTTTTGGGAGGCTTGGGTTTCTATTATTGGTGTGGTTCTGAAGGAAGGAAATGGACACAATTATCTTACATATTGTCATGGTAACTGGATATTTGTTTTCATTTCTGATCATTTCTTTCTGTTAAAAAGAAATAATCAGTAGTATTTCTGTTTGCTATTCAGCTAAAACTCATATTACAATATCTTTGTGACAGACTTGTTGTAGCTCAGCGAAACTCTCTGTAAATCGTGCAATTCAAAATGAATTTAAAGTTCCAGAAACATTTCATAAAACCTTAAAAATGATATTTATTGTATATTGAAGAAAAAATATCTAGTGAATCTGTCAAAAAAATTATATTCTATTTGGTTGCAAGAATTATGCTATCAGAAAAATATCAATCTTTAACCAATAAAAGTTGTTAAAACTTCTGAAAGAGTCATCTCATTATTTTCTAGAAAAATATAAAAAATGCTCTATTTACATTTTAAAAAACCCAGACTCAAGGGCAAGCCAAAGATGTTTTGGTGTATACGTTACCAAACCCATCCAAAGTTTAGTATTTCTGATGATTGTATCAATGTACAGGCCCCTAATAGAGCTTGGATGCAATGATATGTTAAGTAAATAAAACTTCTGGGCCCCCGTCTGATAAAAAGTTGTGATTG
This sequence comes from Strongylocentrotus purpuratus, assembly GCF_000002235.5. Lineage (NCBI taxonomy): Eukaryota > Metazoa > Echinodermata > Echinoidea > Camarodonta > Strongylocentrotidae > Strongylocentrotus > Strongylocentrotus purpuratus. Next base: position 18,491,417 of record NW_022145613.1, on the reverse strand, counting down.
ATCCCAATCAATTGCAAGTTTGCTGTCGCCTTTCTCTTATGTATATAGTTGCGATTGATATCAACCGCAAATAAGTTGTGATTAATCGCAATTGTTTATAAGATGGGTCCTTGCGCTGTCATTTTATGTTCATGATTCCATAATATCTGAAAACATAGGAATCCAAATACCATGGACTTTGCCCTTCAAAGAATAGTTTTTTTAACTTGAATGGATTTGTTTGATGTTTAAAAACTAGCTTCAGCATTTCATTTCTTTGCCAAAACATTGCCATATCTGAACAAATACCTTTCCTTCATGATTGATTGGTCTAAAAGGCTTTTGATCGTTCACCCTACACAGCATGTGACATATAAATCCTTTTGTAAGAATAAAGTCATTTAAGCCTGGGACACAAAAGTCAAAGTCGTAGGAAATTGAGTGTGAAAAAGACCTGCTTTTACAGCCTTTTCTCATTGTTCGGTCCCAGTAAGAAGACTTAATCCAGGTCTGTTAGATCAATGCTATGCAGGGTGAGTTCACACGTATAGAATGCTTTCATGAGAACGGTTTCTTATTGAGCAAATGCCGGTGTCAACAAAGTTTGAGAATTGTACCTCTTTACCTCTGTAGTATTTTAGGTGTTTGCTATCATTGTAGTATATATGGTTTGTTAGGAAATAAAAGTCCTATATTGTATGTTTAATCGTATATGAAAAAGGAAAAACTGTTTATAGGGAAGTCTATTCAATTTCACTGCAAACAAACTCTTGAGGGGCTCCTGGAGATGGAAACAGAAATTTGCTGAGGGTCATCTGCCCCCAGGCCTCCTAAATGGTTATGCCTCTGGTCTGCACCCTCTTAAGTTCAGCACATTGCCATCTCAAAACAGTTTGATGTCCATTTTTATAACCCTGGCTAAGATGTTAATTATTATTCACCTCTTATTTGTTCAATATTGCACTTAAGGAGACAAAAAAAACTTTATAGAATTGTTTAAGTATCTTGATATTTATCAAATAAAACCAAGGAAATCTGACAAAATCTTATGGGGGCCTTACCAAAACACTTTATTAAAGCAAAGCATCAAGGATGGAAGTGTCTTCAGTGCAATTAAGGTGTGGTGTGGACTTGGCCTTGAGCCCAAAAGAAACACTTTTTGCTTACTTCATAATGATGAAAACACACCCATGTGGACACTTTTTACTTAGCACTCACAGTGTGAACACCTTTTCAATCAATAATAGGAATTTTTCCTTTTAGAGAACTTTGCGGTTTTCCGAGCTGTCAGAGTGTATTATTGTCATGTCATATACTTGCAAGAACCAGAGGACCTGTACCTTGGTTGGAGTAACTTGTGTTCAGTGGTTTTTGTAAGGTGTTTATAGTGGAAACTTCAGTTGGATCTATCTTTTGGATCTATATCTTTTAGCTCATAATAAAGGTAAGACTATCTGATTTGATTATTATCTGATAAATACAAGGATGTGATAGAGAAGTTTCTATAATGTTCACATATTTAAAGATAAAGTTGTGTTCTGGTTATGTGACTATAGTTGTGAAAGAAACGAGAAGCACTTGGAAAATGTTGTTTATGTACATGTAGTAAACAATAGTTGATGTATACTGTGAGGTTGTTGGAATGATCTAAATGGAAAGTAATTGTCTTATTCTTGCTGATAATCACATTGCACTGTTGATAGCAAAATAATTATATGACATGTGGCATGAAAGTTTAGTTTGGTCTAAACTTTTTTGCTATTTCTCATCTTATTTTGAAAATGAGGGCATGTGAAGAGATTTCTACAATGATTTTCCTTCAAACTGACATAGAGCAATTTAGAAAGCTCAACAAGTATTTTTCATTCTTACCAGAACCCCCATCTTCTTTTTAATTAACCCTTACTATGCCACCAAGTTGCCAGCAGTATCCCAGGCAAAAAAGGGAGTGGTATTACAAGGAGATGTATAAACCAGGCAAGGTTAGGGTGGTGACATGAATGACTTCCCGTAGCACTGGTGTTGTTACAAGTACGCCCTATCCTCTTGGCAAAGTTTCCCATCATTATCTATTTAAAAAAATAGATTCATATCATTTATCTGCAACAACAAAATTTTGAATACATATATCCAGACTTACAGTCATGATTTTATTTATATCAACACATTTTGTAACAAATATATATCGTCGACCGGCTGGCAGAAGGGTGTTAGCGGGCGAGCGACTCGAAAACTACTTTTCAAATTATTCGCATTTAAAGATTTGTTTTATATTTAAACTGCTTTCCGTCACGAAAATTGGTTTAAAGCTTAAAAGACTAATAGAAATGTTATAGTAGAACACAGCCACAATTTTTTTCTCGGAAATAAGTCTGTTTTATAAAAGTTTGAGGCGATTTAGTGCTTACGCCCTTCTGCTTAACGCTTCATTTTTGACCTGAAGTTCGAGCTAACGCCCTTCTGCTAGCCAGGTGACGATATACATCATTTTCAGAATCATTAAATCCTATTAATTACTAGACATGCACACTCTTCTTATTTTGAGAGTTTTTTTGAAATTTAGTACTGCATTATAGATGTGCTATCTAATATCGTCGGCTGGCTGGCAGAAGGGCGTTAGCTTAGCATTTAAAGATTTGTTTTATATTTAAACTGCTTTCCGTCCCGAAAATTGGTTTAAAACTTAAAAGACTAATGTTATAGTAGAACACGGCCACAATTTGTTTTCGGAAATAAGTCAGTTTTATAAAAGTTTGTGGTGATTTAGTGCTAACGCCCTTCTGCTTAACACTTCATTTTTTACCTGAAATTCAAGCTAACGCCCTTCTGCCAGCCAGGTGACGATATCTATCATGGTCATCTACATTTGAATTCACTTTGACCAGGTAAAAATATGGATTGGTATTCTTATTTCCATCTTATACTTTACGTCTGTATATATCTAAGGAGCTTTAGCCATGCATGTAACATGCACAGTGAGAGTGTTCTACTCAGAGAAAATATAACAAATATTTGAAAAATAGATGAATGCTAGTATTTAATGAGGCTTCTTGCATCAGAGGGAATTGGACCTAAATTGTTTTCTTTTGACAGATAGATGTGCAATGATGTTAAAATCCTGTATAGGTATAGCTCCCTCTTGTGAGCATCTCTTCTTTTCCTCTCAGTATCACTGACCATTGTTGCTGTATGATAGGTATCATGCATACATTTTCTGTAGGTATCACAGAATCACTTTGTTTGTCAAGGGCAATAATCACAGATGGATACTGAATAATTTAAGATGGGGTGGGAAGGGCTTGCAGTTTGGAAAAGAGAAGAAAAAGGAAAATCACATTTTATTTGGATTTTCAACAATATAACACAAGACCAATAAATACAAGAGACATTCATATTGAGATATAATGCTAATTTTGAATGCCAAAGAGTAAGAGGGAGAGGTGAGAGAGAGAAAGAGAGAGGATTAGAAGATTAAAAAGTATGGGGGAGATAATGTGAGGGAAAGAGAGAAAGAAAGAGAGAGAGAGAGAGGGAGGGAGGGACGGGGAAGCAGAACAAAGAAAAGAGAAAGGAAGAGGAAGGGAATGATAGAAAGATATAGAGAGGGAGAGAGAGAAGTCAGACAGATTTGAGTGCAGACATCAAGAGTAATGGAAGAACAGACCTGGATTTACCAAGTGGATAAGTCCAGAATATAATTCATGGTTAAATTGCATCATATATCAGCTGGGCAGCAGTGACATTCAAATGTTCAATGTGAAAGAGTAGCATATGTTTTGGGGAGAAAGGTCACGTTTATAATCTGATTGTTTTTCAGAAATTGGCCAGATATATTGAGATTAGAATTGTGCTGACACCCTGAAGGTCTAGTATGTCTACCATGTCTGTCTTTGTATATCTTCTTGGTTTGCCTCTTGCGGCGATGTTTACTGCACTCTGACCATTGAAACAAGTTCAATATGTCCTATATTTTAAAAAATGCTTTGTGATGAGCATGAGATTGCAGTCACAATATGATGCTATGTTGGGCAAGACTCGAGGTTGAGAGTTGTCAAATTGAAGGGACTGTTTGCAGAAATGGCTTATGTTAAAAAAAATATTGATTGCAAACTGACATACACACAAAAGATTTGACATTACACAGTTTCACTATGCCAGCTTAAACACACATTGACCTTTTAGCTCCAAACAACACAATATTTTGTACAGTTAGACAGCCTTATCTTAACTTCTTTTTGTATGCTTATTTATTTATTTATTTATTCCTTCTGTTGTTTGTTTGTTTGTTGTTGTTGTTTTTTTGGGGGAGGGGGGTGCAAATTGATGTTTATTTACCTTGACTTGAAAATGATGCATATTACAGAATACCAAATCAAGACTCCTAAAATAGAAGAAGATAAATCGTGAAAACATTCTCAGATTAAGTCCATGCTGTATCTCAAATGTCTTGAATCTGTCTCCCATCTCTCAGTCTCTCTATTTTCTTCGGTCTCTCATCAAAGTCTTTTGCTTGCAAGTTTGGCAAGCATGAACCTGTCAACACTAGCTAATGATCTCCAATAATACTGCTCTCATGAGCTACTTCTATTCTATTTTGGGAACATAGATAATGGTCCTTCTGTGTGGCTGTGGCATATTTATATCATCACATCAACTATTAGATCATTGATATTTGGTTAATAATTGATTTATATTCATACACACCTGGAGCAGGATTCTGAAGTCTGAATAAAAAACAAGAAAAGAACTTGAGATATTTGTGTAAGAGTATCATTATGTTGCAATTATCAAAATGTATTCTCTGTTTTGGGATGGGTATAGGGCCTTTGGGGTGTAGTAGGGGTGGGGTTAGTCGTAGTGGCTACCTATAACACCTTCATAAGCATAATTGTGCACATTAGTAATTGCTTTGTAGGTAGTTATCATTAAAAAAATAAACGCTACCTTATTGTAAGTCAAAACTACAAACAGTCAGTCAGAATTCATACATTCCTTGCAGCACAAACATTACATTTTTTTAAACAAAATATCAACAATTTACAAAATCTAAATATAGAAACTGATATATTTTCCTAGTGCAACTATCTAAAATTTAATGCCTTACTCTTTGTATATTAGATTGTATTCCCTGATCATGCCTCACAAGCATCTCAATGCACATAGGATTGAACCACAGAAGCAAGCTTGATTAGTGCACGTGCTTTCTATTCACGGATAAACATTTCATCGTCTAATTCTCTTACAGAACTCTAAAAAAGTGAGTAAAACATCTCATAATCCAATGTATAGTTGATGATGAAAATTGCTCTGAAACATATATTTACATTCCAATGTCTATTCCATGAACATTTCATTTTATGGAGCCTTGCATTATATATATAAATGTCTGTCACTATTCATTAGTGAAGGGATATCCATCATCCTAAATATTGTCATTAGATGTCATTTCATGATCAGGTAAAATGGCATCTTAACAAAGAATGTATTTTAGGGAACATCCACCAGTCTATCAAATGTCCGCATTAAATATTATGAAGATACATGCATCATAATTAAGCCTGGGGCATGTTTTATTTGTGAGAGAATCATCTAAAGTTTGACATCTAATGTCATTTTCAATTCCTTAATTTTATTGAATATCTTTTAGAATATTGTGTAATGTCAGTGAAATTAAGATGCACAAAATCTACACAATTTATCTGTTGGATATTTAGGTCTGCTCCCTAAAAGAAAGGAAACAGTGAACTAATTATGTTGAAATCAACAATGGAACTATATCATTTTATATTCAGATTAGGAAGAGAATTACAAATTCACAAATATTGTTGAGATAGTCATGGTAATATATCATGTTGATAAAATCCCCATTTATAAAATGTTAGTTGTTCATTCACGTAAATAACTTGCCCACAGTCATATCATCTTTGCCTCTATTTCATCAGGGCTATCCACACCCAAAACAATATCAGACTTTGAACAGCAATTAGAATTTTTGCTTTTGTGTATATTTGACCCACAGCTTAAATATGTCTTATTTTCTGTTCGATGATGATAGTCAATGGAATTGATATAAGATATTGAGTTGAGAAATCCCTACATACCCCAAGTGTGAATGGTTCAAAGAAAGTGATATGTGAATCACTTTTCAAATTTCAATGTGAATGAGGCTGTCATGGAATCCAAGTCCCTTGGAGCCAGTCTGGACCCATGGAGCCAATTCAGTCTCCTCTTCTCTCTCCCTCTTGAATGTTTATTTATCCATATACATCCCACACAATATGCGAATGGTGCAGAAAAGTGGGATTTGAATCATGTATTAAACCTCATTTATTATTGTGTGTGAATGAACCCGCTATGGAATCCAAGTCCCTTGGAGCCAGCCTCCTCACCTCCTCTCTCTTCTTCTTGAATGTTTAATTATACATATGAACATCCAACATAATATAAAAAATGGGATTTGAACCATGTATTAAACCTTACTTTTTTATATAATGTGAATGAACCCATTAAGGAATCCATGCAAGTCCCTTGGAGCCAGCCTGGACCCATGGAGCCAGTTCTCCTCTCCTCTTCTCTCTCCTTCTTGAATATTTATTTATTCATATGAACATCCCACATATTTAATACGCAAGTGGGTGCAGAAAAATGGGATTTGAATCATGAATTAAAACATCACTGTTTCATTGTGTGTGAATGAACCCATTAAGGAATCCATGCAAGTCCCTTGGAGCCAGCCTGGACCCATGGAGCCAGTTCTCCTCTTCTCTCTCCTTCTTGAATGTTTATTTATGACAAGCTTTGACTCCATCTTCATCATGGCCAAATTAGGCCAGAAATTGAGTCATCCCAACAAACATTTGGGACATCATCAAAGCAATATGCTCTCCAAATATACTGCATTTGAAAAATCAATTATTTGTGCATGATGGCAGCTCTCGTTCTGAAAAAAATGCTATTCATAATAATTGTCCTCTTTGCTATATTTTATGTTGATGATATATGCTTGGAGGTAGAATGATGCTAACTCACGTCTTTATCTTCAAGTTCACAGCCTCTGCACAGTGATGATGATTTCCTTCATTATTCAATTTGATAGGATTGATTTTATGAGGAAATATATGAATACAAACTATTTTGGTAGTGTTTATCTTATCTATATTGATTATTCAAAACCTACTGATATACAATAGTTTCTGATAGCCTATTCTGGTGAACAAGTAGATGTCTTGCTTAACATGAATGCATATATTTAGTTTAATTGGTTGGAAATCTTTATGAAATGGAAATAGTGAAATTATATACCTCTTAGCCAGTAGAAAACATTTCATAACATTTGATGATTTTTTTAAAATCACAATTCAATGATGTCAATGATGTCTAGAACGAACAAGACGGGGCCATGACCAACAATTCTATGTCAACAAAGTCAAGACAGACGCATACACGCTTACTCATTCTTCCCAAAGACAGTTAAGGACTGGAACAGACTTTCTTCCTCAATTGTAGCCCAACCTTTCTTAAATACTTTGAAATCTGCGCTTAAAACCAACTTAAAACCAGCACCTTAAGTTGGTGGCCGCACACGACGACACACCTCCAGTTTAAACACCTTTACGGCGTCTTTTGGAGGAATCCTACCAAGTACCAAGTACCAAGTCTACACTAAAAAAAAGTTATAGCAAGAAATTTATGCTACAACCCAATTCCTTTTTCTGTGTGCCTACTTACGAAAAGTTTCACCATCTGCATAGTAAATAAAGACCTCAAAAGACTAGCCTTAGATTAATTTGTTTCAGTACCGGTAAACTTTATTCTCTGACTTATTCTCATAATCAAAACCAGTCTGATTGCATTAGCTATGTCATTCATCAATGAAATTACACCATCTTTGCGTTAATCAATGCTTAAATGGATACCGTCCACTGCTGCACACTAGTTTGCATAGATGTATATAAATGAAATTGAATATTCCGCTGCATGTATCGTCATTCATGAATTCACATATTGACTTTCCATCCATCAGAGCAGAGCTCCTATTTGTTTAAAGACCCAAATCCCTACAGAATATAGGCTGCCTTGAAAACTAATTCATTAGCAGCAATCGTCCGCCGAATATTTATCCGGGTGTTCGGCAGGTTTCGCTACGGTCTCATATTTCATGGTTAGGTACCCAACATGATTTTTCTTTTCTTTTTTTTGTCGCTCGTGTGTATGACCTACTTTGGGCTTGACTTTCGTGGGATCAAGCTATGTAAATGGAATGTAGATCTAATTTATTCAATACTTGCGCTGGAAATTTTATTTAGTACGCAACATGGTTTTATTCAAAATGTGCCAACAGGGGTATCACTTAAGGATGGTGTATCAGATGGGGTAGGGGAGGAGGTATCCCATTCAAGTAGAGAAATTTGTAAAGGTTTCAATTCTGATGCCAAATTGTAATTGTTCAGAATGATGACCTCAAGATTTTTTTTTTACTTCTTGGAGAGTTTGGTTTAACTAAACTTTGTGTTAACTTTTCAGGAAATTTGTTTCAGCCTGTACCCCCCTCCCCCCAGTTCAAAATATTTTGGGGATGCCCCTTAAGTTGCTTGACTAGCCTTTGTTTATTTCTTCTGCTCGAGGGTTGGCACCACTGTACAGCTTCAGAGTAATTCCTTTGATTCTTTGGTAGTACACTACTAGCATGGTTGAAGTGCACTGGGTTTCTGGGCCACAAAGATGTATTTTGCAGTAGAGAAAAGGTGTAATTGTTTCAGTACCATATAGTTTCTTGTTGAAAAAGTAGCATTTCATCACAATTGTTCTGAGAGAAGCCCCCTAGTCTTCATAATTCACTACATGATATTTTCAACAACAAAATTGGAGGGGGGGGGGGTTGGGGAGAGACAACAAAAATGTGGTTTGAATTTTTTTCTTCTTCTTCTTTTTAGTCACGTGTGAAGTGTAATCACAATTTTCTGTTGTTGCTATTCTTTGTCAAAAGAAAGAAAAGATGTGAAAGAAAAAAAAAAGAGATTTCTTTCCCTGCATGACATATCAATTTTTACCATTTATATTCTTCATAAATCAAAGCTGTTTCACAGAGGTAGCACTTGGTTACTTTATTTTTTTTGCAATCAGAGCACATGTCTTATAGTCATTAGCTCATAATGATGCTAACATGTTCCAGAATCAGCTCCAATTCTCCAGAGCTCCAATTATCATGCTGATTACTGCATGATTTTTATGCCTCCGCCACCGAAGGTGGTGCCGGAGGCATCATGTTTTCGGGTTGTCCGTCCGTACGTCCGTACGTCCGTACGTCCGTCCGTACGTCCGTCCGTACGTCCGTCCGTACGTCCGTACGTCCGTCCCGTTTGACCGTTATCACAATATCTCAAGAACCATTTAAGATTTAAACTTAAGACTCGGGAATAGTATTTATCACCATAGGAAGACGATCTGATTAGATTTTGGAGTACGTAGGTCAAAGGTCACAGGTCACAGAGGTCAACTTATGAAATTCCTTGTATTGAGTTTGTTAGCGCGATATCTCAAGAACCATTTGAGATTTAAACTTCAAACTTAAGGATAGTATGTATCACCATAGGAAGACGATCTGATTAGATTTTGGAGCACGTATGTCAAAGGTCAAGGGTCACAGAGGTCAACTTATGAAATTCCATACATTGAGATTTTTATCATGATATCTCAAGAACCACTGGAGATTTAAACTTCAAACTTAGTGATAGTGTGTATCACTATAGGAAAACAATCTGATTACATTTTGGAGCACGTAGGTCAAAGGTCAAGGGTCATAGAGGTCAACTTATGAAATTCCATACATTTTATTTATTTATTTATTTATTTATTTATTTATGCATGTTCACAATTTCACAATTCATTGAAGTTAACATCACATGAAAATTAATATAAGATGACAAATCATTTTCAATTTTACAATACATTTGAATTAACTTCACGTGAAAAAGAATATAACATTGTTTTATCAAAGACAAGTTGCAACTTATATACAGTTTGAAGAATGAACACACAAAGGTGATGAAACATAAGCAAATAGAGCTTGAATCGTTACAACACCTTTCAAATATATAATATATGACAAATAAAATTCCTAAAGTTTTGTAGTGAACTATTTACACTATTTACAAAGTTTTAAAAAAAGAAAGAATTTTTTATTTTCGTTAGGCCTAGTAACAAAATTATGTTAGATTTAATTAGAACTGACAAATAGATTATAATGTAAGTAATATCTTACATCTGTGAAATGATAATACACTTGAGTGCTCTTTTAAAAGAGTTTGTTGATTTTATATTTCGAATATCATTAGGTAAAGAATTCCATACATCTGGACCTCTGTGTCTGATTGATTTCTGGGCTAATGTAGTGTGAGGATTGACCACATGTAAATTCGATGACTGCCTTGTTGAATACGAATGAACCATGTTATTAGGTTGGAACATTGAAGATAATGACGTAGGTAATAATTTGATATTAAAACGGAACATAAATATGGCAATTTGGAGGAAGTTAATATCATCAATCTTTAAGCATTTCAGTTTAACAAATAGTGGGGTAGCATGGTCACGATAACCAGCTCGGGTACATATGCGTACAGCTTTCTTTTGTAACAGAAGAATATTATTAGTCACACACTTGGATGTTGCCCACAAAATATTACAATAAGAAATGTGTGGTAAAATTAGACTATTATATAGCATAAGTAATATTCTATCAGAAACAAAACATTTTATTCTATACAGTACGCCAATATTTCTGGAGATTGGTGTAACAATGTGTTTTACATGGTCGCTCCAGTCAAGTTTTTCATTGATATAGACACCAAGGAATTTCGTACATGTCTTTCTCTCTAAAGAAATATCATCTAGTTTAATATTAAGAGCAAGGTTATCATTAGATTTTCTACCTCTAAAATGAATATAATTTGTTTTAAGAACATTGAGAGAGAGCACATTTCTTCTAAACCATAAAGTCAACTTTGGCAGTTCCGAATTTAGTTTCTGTTCTAGAGTGTTGATTTCACGATGAGACAAGAAAACACTCGTATCATCTGCAAATAAGGTATAATTTAAAGTTTTAGATACATTACAAATATCATTGATATAAATAAGGAATAATAATGGGCCTAGGATGGATCCCTGCGGAACACCACATTTAAGATACAGAATGTCAGAGTTAACAGAGTTATAATAAGTGTACTGTCTTCTCATAGATAAGTAACTCGCAAGCCATTGTAAAGCTATGCCCCTTATTCCATAATGCTCTAACTTAGAAAGAAGAATTGAATGGTCAAGTGTGTCAAATGCTTTACTCAGATCCATAAATACACCAATGACATGCTCGTGAGCAGCGAGTGCACTTGAAACGCGATCATAAAATTTCAGTAGCGCAAGATCTGTAGAATGAGACCGCCGAAATCCAAATTGATCAGGATTCAATGATTCACATTTATCTAAAAAACTGTAGAGCCTGTTATAAACAATTCGTTCCAAAACTTTAGAAAAGCTAGGCAGTAATGAGATTGGTCTATAGTTAGAAACGACCATCACGTCATCTTTTTTATGAACAGGAATCACCTTTGCCAGTTTGAAAGAAGAAGGAAACACTCCGGTCATCAACGAGAGTTTGCAAATGTGTACAAGAGGCGTTAGAATTGAACCAATGATCTTTTTCAATAAAAATGTACTGATTTCATCATGCCCAGAAGAGTGACTGTTTTTTAGCGATCTCACTACATTGAGAATTTCAATGTAATCCGTTGGTTTTAGAAAAATAGAAGTATTAGATGGTTCATTGAGGTACTGTGTGAAGTTGGTTCCATCTTTATTTATCATCTTGGCTTGATTTAGGCCAACATTGACAAAATAAGTGTTATATGCATTTGCAATATCTTCTGCATTTGTTATTGCTTTATTATCATGAACAATTTTTCCTGGAACTTCATGTTTTCCTTGCTTGCATAAAATATCCTTTACAATTTTCCAGGTAGATGAAATATTGCCATTTGCACTTTCAAACCTCTTAGAGTAAAATAAACGACGTGAACATCGTATAATTGATGTTAATTTATTTCTATATTTCTTGTATTTTTCAACATTATCTTGTGATCGTTTTTTCATACTTCTTTTATATAGTACGTTTCTTCTTTTTATCGATCTAAGTATCCCTTTAGTAATCCATGGATGATTTCCTTTTCTCTTGTCGTTTAATTGCACATATGGAAAATGTTTATTAAAAAGATAATAAAACTTATTCCAAAATACTTCAAAAGCACTTTCTACATCGTCACAAATTATAACATCATTCCAATTTTCCGAGAGTAAATCTTCATTCAGACAAGAAACATTTTCATCTGTAATTTTACGTTTCTTTTCAATTCGCCTTTTTTGTGTTACATCAGTTTTGTGGTCAAAAAGTAAGCAAAACACAGGTAGATGATCAGATATTTCACAATAAAACAGACCTGATTGAGAAAAGCCTTTAGATGTTTTTACGAAAATATTATCCAACAATGAAGATGAATGATTACTAATTCTGGTTGGTTTATCAATCATAACACTGAATGCATTGGAATCTAGAATATTTCGAAGACGAAGTGAGTTTGGACTATTATTCAGTAAATCGATATTAAAATCACCCATAACACAAACAGATTTATTGAAAGAGTTGACAGTTGACATGAGCAATTCTAAATCATTTAAAAAGTCTACCATGTCTGTGCTGGGCGGTCTGTATATAACGCAAACAATAAAATTCTTTTCATTAGGAAGATCAACTTCAATACATAAGAGTTCCGCAGTTTCGTTTTGGAAAGAAATATCACGTCTGGGCTTAAAAGATAAAGAATCCGCGATATACATTAGAAGTCCGCCGCCCCTACCACTCGACCTGTCTTTACGTATTTGTTTGTAACCTTCTAAGGTATATAAAGGTGGAGATTGAGGATTTAACCATGTTTCGGTAATGCCTATAACTGAGCAATCGAACTGTAATGATGATAACAGGATATTCATATTTTCATTATTCTTACTTAGACTCCGAACATTACAATGTAAGAAACTAAGAAATTGTGTTTGTTGAGGTTGATCCTTTACAGGATTAAACTCATTAGGTACGTAGTACCTACAGTCAATATTTGGTTGTAATTGGTAATCTTCATTAGTCATTTAAGGATGAGAGTCTTGCAGAATTCGATATTTTGGTTGAATATAGTGACAGCATAAGTTGACACTGATTGGGGAGGCAAACTTGCCAAAAGAGCGAAATAAAATAAAAACAGAAAAGATATGAAACATATGAAATAATAATCATCGTTATGGAGTTTAAGAATGTTAATCGTAAATATTGCCTACTTTATTAACTTGTTGATATCGTCTACTTCAACTTCTTGATATCATCCTTGGTATGGATGATGATCGCAGGTTCCTTCTCATCTTTCCTCACGAATATCTTGCCGTTGACGGTCCACACGAACTTGAAGCCCGCCTTCTTCCTTTCGACGTTCACGATTCCGAGCAGCTCTCGGGTAACGCTCGTCAGGTTCTCGTTGACGTAGAATTTGTTTGCATTGCCATGAACACCGATGTCCCTGGTTGTGACATTCTTCAGCTTTTTTCGGCCATCGTATACTGCATTCCTTGCTCTGCGACTGTTAAATCGCACAATGATGGATCGTGGTCGACGATCTGCCCCAGCCCTTGGAGCGCCCAACCGATGCGCAATGTCGATGTCACTCTCCTTCAGTGAAGGGGCAACACATTGGGCGACCTTCAAAGCCAACACAAGAGGACTCTCTTCTCTGCTCTCAGGAATTCCCGCCAGCTCCAGGTTTATCCTCCTATGGTACTGGTCGAGGTCATGTACCTTGTGATGGAGGTCGCAGACCTGGTTATCCAGCGACTTATTCTTAGCCTTCAGTTCTTCGTTGTCTTTTTCCAACCGTCGTGTCGTCACCTTTAGTTCCTCGAATTTTTCATCCAGGAAGGATAGAGAGCGGACGATGTCTGTCTGCCCTTCCCTCACTTCCTGAATGGCAGCCTCAAGCAGATTCAACTTGCCAGTCAAGGCATGCGAAAGTGTTTGTAACTCCTCCTTGAAAAGAGAGATGATATCGGGTTGGCTCCCACAAGACCCAGCTCCTAGTTCCTCACTTACTTGCGACCTGGTTTTCTTCGGCATTGTTACGTCAGGCGTCACTGAGATAGCGTAATTATGGATTTTGTCTAGATGCGCTCTTCTGCGCTTTTGTGCGCTTCAATAGTTGTGCGCAGTATACTGCGACTTTCAAAAAGGAAATAGAATAGCTCTATTGAAAAAAACTATTAAAAAATACAAGTTTTTCGAAAATATCACAAAATCGTCACCTCGTCATTCCAAGATGGGTTTAGAATCGGAGTCCTGGTTTGAAGAGCTAACACCCGATATAAAAATTATCATGCATAGTCCATTGCATTCTGTTAAAAATCAGTCATTACCGGGAGCTCAACAAAACACGTCCACCCAGGATGAAGATGAAAACCTTACATTGAGATTGTTATCATGATATCTCAAGAACCACTGGAGATGTAAAAACTTCAAACTTAAGGATAGTATGTATCACCATAGGAAGACGATCTGATTAGATTTTGGAGCACGTAGGTCAAAGGTCAAGGGTCACAGAGGTCAACTTATGAAATTCCATACATTGAGATTGTTATCATAATATCTCAAGAACCACTGGAGATTTAAACTTCAAACTAAATGATAGTGTGTATCACCATAGGAAGACAATCTGATTAGATTTTGGAGCACGTAGGTCAAAGGTCAAGGGTCACAGAGGTCAACTTATGAAATTCCATACATTGAGATTGTTATCATGATATCTCAAGAACCACTGGAGATTTAAACTCCAAACTTGTTTAAATTGCTCTATGGCGGAGGCATCATTTTCGACTGCGCGCAGTCAAAATTCCATCTAGTTCATTTTGTGTTGCCACGGCGAAGCTTGATTGATGCGGTGCCGGTAGACCGAAAGGGGAAGGAACTTTATTCTCAAGGCTTGTAGACAGTGTGACTGTGTCTATCGAATTCCATTTTGGTTCGTAATGTCACTGCAGGGGATTGGCTAATGCTGGATTTGATTGATTATGTTTGAATTCTAGAAAGTAAGATGGGATTTGAATTTTAAGTGAATGAAAAATTATTGCAGGATAGAAATGATATTGTAATAAAGAAATAATTAAAGGTATTAAACCCAAGATGATTTTGATGATGATGATGGTGGTGATGAGGATGATGGTGGTGATGAGGATGATGATGATGATTTTGATGATGATTTTGATGATGATGATGATGATGATGATGGTGGTGGTGGTGATGATGATGATTCTAGTGAATAATTGAAAAATAATATATTTACAAACATACAAAGTATCATGTCCTGCAGATAGAGAACACTGAATAGTACTTCAGCATTAGCCAAGTTTCATAATAAGGCACTGACACACTCAAGTAATATCTTCCTACTGGATACCCATTTTCTTCACCTGGGTTGAGAGTAGCAAATGAATAATACCTTGTCAAAGGAAGTTAGACATGCTGTAGATGCAGTAGTATACTGCAAATTGTATAACTGAAATAAAAGAAAGTATTACACATAAACATCTGCCTCACATGCTTGACAAGTTAATATCTAAGGTTGATAGCACTTTTTTAAAGCTTCCACAGTATCATTAATGTGACATATCGTTCAGTCTGAAATGATAATCAAGTGATTATCGATGAATTTCTTACCTCAGTGATTAAATATTATCTATTTGGAGCAAGAAGAGCATTAACTCAATATCATTCTATACAGTGTTAACACCCTTCTGGCTCCAAACAGATGATATCCTCTGCCGAGAATTTAGATATGGATGAAAACCCTTTTGTAAATGATGAAAGGAGTTAACACCCTTCTGGCTCTCAGTAGATGATATGAACAATAAATTGACATTGAGATGTACTTGTTGTGACATATCCAACTATGCTTGACTTCAAATAAATTCCCATCTCACTAGTTCACCCTGAGGCGTTGCTGAGGAGTATTGCTGTCGACATATTTTCAGTGCAATGTGCAGACGTGTGTAACAACTTCCCATCGATTCTGACCCATTATAGCTTCTCAAGGAGAATTGATCGTCATAATTAGGCTTTGAATGACAAAGTGTTTTTTTTTAAGATCTGGAAGAATTGTTACTTTTTTCAGAAATTTATAATAAAAGTTGGATTCATTAAGCACTGTTTCCTGATGATAATGGTAAGACTACTATCATCCAATAGCCATCAGTTGAATTCATTTTGGTTTATGGAGGAGGCCACGTACATGCTAAATTTCATTCCACTCATTTTCACACAGGCTTCACATAATTTATCAATGTGACATTTATAGTGATTTGTTACTCTATTGCTGCAATAAATGTCCCCCCTAAACATCATTTCATGGGGATGTTTTACTACCATTGCACATTTACAGTTTGATTTATATCCCAAAGGTATTGTGGAATAAGTACCTCAGTCACATGAATTGCATGCAATGTTCACAGAAGACTTTGGGTTATGAAAATGTTTCTAAAATCAATCGCCTTGACAAATGAAAATATCTCATCTTTGTCGTTAATCATCCCATATTGGAATTAGCTTTTTATTGTAATAAATAATGATAATAATTGTAATATTGTAAAAATATATATGTATATATAAAATCATCATTGTTATTAAACTTAAGAATGCGGTCCATTTATTTTCATATATTGATTATGTAATATATTTCAAAAGGACTGATTCCATTTTTATTAGCACAAGTGAAAATGATTCCTAGTTGTTTGACTTTGGCCAGTTCCTTCTTATTCTCTATTTTTTATTTCTGATATTTTAAATTCTTAATATATGGCATGAAATAAAGGAGACAATGAAAAAATCTGCATATTAAAATCACAAAAATATTATTAAAGTGCATTCACAACTGTTTTGAACCTCTGTGTTGTATTGGACGCGTGTGTGTGTGTGTGTGTATAACCTGGAACCACCTCTTTAATTCTAGAAGAAATAGCGGATAAATTAGGGGATAAAGTTTACTTTGCATTCTTACCAATTAGAATCCATTTGAAAAATCTGGTAATTTACTCTGAAACCACACATTGAGATATTATAATAATATCAATATCATTTATTCAGAACCAAGAAGGGCATTGGCTCTTTGTAAAGTATGATTCAACACCCTCGCTGCTCTAATACTGGAGGTACGTGGAGCGCACACCACCTGTAAAGGGATCGTTTAACAATGTTAAATCTGAGATGCATGGCCCTACGTGCTATCAGTGTCTGTGATATGGTGTAATATTAAAGCCCTATAAAATTGCGCTTCAAAATGATCATGAAGTGCCTCAAAAGAGTAAAAATCTTTGAGTGACCGGTTTTACCATACTGGTACTCATTTTCCCCAATAGACTGTAGTGTTATAAAGACCATTAAGAAAACAAAAACTAAAATGTTGATTTCCAATCATAAATATCTTGATAATTAGACAGGCGATCGGCTTGTAAAAGTCATGGGATTCCTGACTGACCTAAAGGTTTATAATTATGATTGCAGCATGAGCAAAATCCAGAATTTTGTTTCAGAATCTGAGGCAATGTTACCGAGTCACTTTAATGCGTAGAGGGTGGATGGGTTAAAGTAAGTTCCCTCCCGTCATGGCCGATAGACCGCCAGCCACTCCCTGCCTTCATCTCACTCGAGTGTGAATGTCAAGTGCCTAATTGTGAGGGAGACCTCAACCAAAACCATGCGGAGGAGTTGGTTTGGTGGTGGTGGGTGGTTGGTTGTTGTGGTATCATCATAATGATGATGTATCCAGATGGCTTCCAGCTGAGATCGAGACAGTTAAAGATTTATAACGAACAGAGTAACGAAGCGAAAGACAAATTAAAATGAAATATTCTACTCCTATCAAAAGATATAAATTTATGTGGGAGATATTTGATGTTTTGTACATTATTTCTGAAAAATTCTGGTGTACATATTTTTACAGGATATTGTATGTTTAAATATGTGACAGGATATGTTGACATTATTGGAATATGTGTACCGTGCATGGCATATAAATCATAATTGTATCCCAGTCACTATCCCTCATATGTTTAATATTCTGCTTGAGAAAATAAATACTTCACAGCAGCTCGATATTGTAAGGATCTTGCTGTTTATCAACATCATTCAAAGATATGACCAAATTGTTATATAATTTTTTTTAATTTTTTTTTTTTTTTTTTTTTTTTTGGGGGGGGGGGGGGGGGGGGGAGCGGGGGCTCACCAAAAGTGTGTATAGGCTTTAAAGGAAGCATTAAGCTCAGGTGATGTGTTGTTTGAAATATATTTAGAAATAGTAATAAGGACAGTCGCTTCTCGTATAATGCACATTGTCTGTCAGCAAGCCTTGATACTCTTTGATATTGTAATTAACCCAGTATATAGCTGAGTGCCTAATATGTAGTTTAGCATATAAAGTACCTATGTACTCCTGAATGAAGAGTGGCAAATATAGATAAGTGTCCTGCTAGAGGAGTCCCAAGACTGATTTTGAGGACAAATTCATTTGGTAAGATACATTGTTTTGGAACCATAGATTTTGTTACAAATCAGAGGTGTTACACTTGGCATCTCATAGCAACATTACAAGTTATGACCCACTTAAAATTTCCATATGAAATTTAAAAGAATTGTTGAAAAGTCAATTTCTAAATCACATATATACAGAAGGGAGTTCTTAGATTGTACTTTAGACATGTACAAGCATTGTATTCTTACAATTCTATATTTCATGCCAGCAAAAGGGATCAAGTACCTTTAAGGTATAAGTAGTACAGGTGTTTCTCTTCAGTGTATGAATGATGCCATTATCCCATCTGACTTGTTTTTCTCTTCTTTCCACCAGAGACCATACCGTCTTGACATTCATATTCCACATATCTAACGATCTCATTTCATGCTTTCATATAACCTTTGACCTCCGACCTCAATCCTGACCTCCCAGTAGTATTCTGAACCAATTCCATCTCATATTTCAGATGCTTCTGTAATGATACCTCGCCGCTGTTGTAAGTAATTTGTTACATGAAAGAACAGTCTAGAACTTACACAGACATGTATCAAATGAAAGAAATAAAATAAAAAGGGTTTGTTTAGGGGTTACATACATGAATCCTGCCCAACCTTCCAAGATGTAATAACATCTGTTTTTATTATGTAATGCATAGTATTCATTCATAGATTTCAAATTTTGAAGTTATGTACATAGCATGTTGCCCTTTTATGTCCTTTATGTACTTTTGATTGTTAAACCATAAATTTTAATTTCAATTTTAATTTATACCTTCTATATAGTTATATACCCATAAACAAATAGTTTCCAGATAGCGATCACCCCAAGCAATGAAAGTTTTCTATAGTTTTAAGATAATTGGTCTATTAAAGAGTTGTCAACGTCAGAGGCTCTAGTGTAAGATGAAAACATTCCAAAACAAATTCTTGCCCTAGGGGTACAAATGTTTACATAATTTTATGATATAGGCATATTGCAAGTACTTTTGCTAAGTATAAACACTTTTTAAAACAGATCAATTTCTTTGCTTCTCCTCCTCCTTCTTCTTCTTCTTCTCCTTCTCCTTCTTCTTCTTCTTCTTCTTCTTCTTCTTCTTCTTCTTCCGAGCTTCTTCTTCTTCCGAGCTTCTTCTTCTTCCGAGCTTCTTCTTCTTCTTCTTCTTCTTCTTCTTCTTCTTCTTCTTCTTCTTCCGAGCTTCTTCTTCTTCTTCTTCTTCTTCTTCTTCTTTTTTCTTCTTCTTCTTCTTCTTCTTCTTCTTCTTCTTCTTCTTCTTCTTCTTCTTCTTCTTCTTCTTCTTCTTCTTCTTCTTCTTCTTCTCTTCTTCTTCTTCTTCTTCTTTCTTCTTCTTCTTCTTCTTCTTCTTCTTCTTCTTCTTCTTCTTCTTCTTCTTCTTCTTCTTCTTCTTCTTCTTCTTCTTCTTCTTCTTCTTCTTCTTCTTCTTCTTCTTCTTCTTCTTCTTCTTCTTCTTCTTTCTTCTTCTTCTTCTTCTTCTTCTTCTTCTTCTTCTTCTTTCTCCTATTTTTTTTAAATTTTTCCCCCTTTGGTAATTTACTTTCAGTCCAAATAGAAAGTACAAAAAATAAAATCCATTGTTCAACTTCCATGAGAACTGTACATGGGTTCATCAAGCGTAGGGAGACATGTCTGATGGTATCCTCCACTTCAGAGAATAAAGACATTCAGGAGTAGAGTTTCTACCATTTGAACTGGTGTAAAATTTGGAAGGTTTATAACGAAGTATATTTTATCCCCTTTGAGAATATGTTTAACAAAGACGACTGGTAAACAGCTGTATTGGATGTCCTGTGGGTTAAGAAGTGGATGATTAGGTGATGAGTGCTGAGTTAATGATGTAAAGTATGTTCAGAAGGGGGTGTTGCATGTGAGTGCCTGCGAAGTGATAAGAGAAGTGGGTACATGATGTGGATACAAAGAGAGAGAGAGAGAGGGAGGGATTGAGATGAAAATATATAGAGGAGGAGGAGGAGGAGAAGGAGAGAGAGAGAGAGAGAGAGATGAAGATACATATGGGAGGAGGAGAGAGAGAGAGAGAGAGGGGGGGGAGGAGGGGGAGAGATAAAGAATACAAATTAGAAAATGAGATGTAGAAGTATGGAGGAGGAAAGAGAGAGAGGGGGGAGATGGGAGACAGGAGAATTTTAAAGAAGCAGAGACTGGGAGAGAGGGAGAGAGATGAAAAATTGAGTTATTGAGAGATCATCACACACAAGTGAAAGGATAACATCAAAATTGATAATAAAGAAGTTTGGAAGCAATATAAAAAAGAGAGAGTGAGAGAGAGAGAGGGAGGGAGGGAGAGGAGTGGGGAATGGGATGGATTCAGAGTTATTATTAAAGGGAAGATACAAATATGGAGTTTTTTTATTTTATTGATGAATTCAACACAAGTACATATTTTTTGTTTTTCTTTGCCAAAACAAAATAGAACAACAATAGAGAAGAGAGAGAAAGAGTATCGGGTGGGAGGCATAGTACTAGGGAAAAAGAAAGTGGGTATTGACTGGTGTCTGACAAAATGAAAGCAATATAGCATTTCAAAATATTCCTCAATATTTTACATGGTTCAATCAAAACCTCATAAAAGCTTGCACATATTTTATCATTCTGTTTTGCAAGCGAGGTATTTTAATAAATTGACTCTCTCAAACGTGACACCCTGTAACTTCATACTTATTTCCATTTGTAACTCAAACGCAGCCGAACCGCGAGCAAATCATTTCAAATTCCTCCCTCAAAGGTCTATTTTGTAATTGTATTTCTAGCTTAAAGGCACAGTCCGTCATACTCCCTAGCGCTGAGGAAAGACATCCTCCCAAATCCGATTCTTTTCTGAACCCCTACTGGGACTAATCAGCTTGACCACTGGAGCGCTAACGGCCAGTCACCAACTTTGGTCTCTATTAATTTTTGAGACCCGTTTGGTCAGATGAGAGTCTTTTGAATCAAGATAATTAGGGTCCCCATTCCTGTTTATTGAAAATAATTAGTATACATCGTCATCTCCTCAGCATAAGGGTGCAAACAAACTTTTGGTCAATTTTTGTATTGTTCTTTTAATTTTTGTAATGAGAGGATAAAGAAAGGATAAAGAGAACTTATTTGTCTTATTGTATTATGGTGAATAATTGAGACATTCTACAGACTATTGTATTATGAGTAGTCTAAAAATACTATGTCCCTTTTGCAGCCAACTTCAAATTCTGTAGAACTTTGCAGGAATTATGGATATTTTTATGAATGTCCTATCTGTGAAATTTAAACTTGAGCAGTGTCCTAATATTCAAATTATGCGAGGAAACCTGTTTACTTGCTAGACTTCACTGTCAGACACTATTGATTGACTGACTGGCTTTTTTCATCTTTGGTAATAATAACATACATATTAAGTGAGCTGTAAAGGGTACATGAGCATTTGTCTACATCAATAACCCACTTCTTGTAATGGCCAAAATTAAACTGATTGAATCTTTGCGCAGTATAAAACGTACGGCCATTCGGTACAATGTTCTGAAAAATCAGACTATTACTTACTGGCTCTATAGCTCCTAAGTGGATTTGACAACTAATAGTCGTTATTTTCCCACTTAAAGACGTTTTCAAGCTCCCTTTTTTTAGGGAAGTTCTAAATTAGGATTGTCTTTCAAATGCCGTTGGAATTTAACCTTTTCATTTTTTGGCCTGCAAATGGGACATAGTACCTTTTAGTCAAAGAAAGGTCAAAACGTTAAAGTTTTATTTCTGGATATGTGCTGCATGGTCTGGCATCTGTTTGAACCCATTCTGCAAAGCACATTATGAAAAGCCAATAATTTCTTGCAAGAATTATGAACAAAATGAATGGTTAATTTGTAGATTAGGGTAATAAGAAATAAACTGCTTGGAATTGAAATACTTCATGCTGGTATTTTTATTTTGTGTTATATCCAATGTTTTTAAGGTAGTTTTAACAATTTCTAGACATTAGAGGGGCAGAAACTTAAATGACAAAATACACACCGTTACAAATGAAAGATAATACCAAATCTTGTAAAGCAGGCTTGAAAAGTACAGACTGATCTAGGCGATCTTTTTTATTGAAAATCAAAAGATTGTTCTGAACTATTCAAGATTCCTTCTCGTTTAGTCTCAGATGAAGCAAGCTGCCTTGGCCTTTCCTGCCCTAACAAGTATTTTCAGCTCTGAGAATTACCAACTCATTTGTTGCGCTCTTGTGATAAACTTGCACTTGAACGTCAAATCAGCCAAGTTGGTGGAGCATCGCTTGCTGCCTGATTATCCATAAAACTCTTGACGTCACGCAAAGCTGAGCTAAAGTGTACACCACCAGACTAAAATAACTCTCTCTGCACTCCCCTGTTGGTAGCGAGGGAGCAAATTTAGAGAATGGATGTTAGGAAAGGTGAGTTTGGAACGAGTTGTGATATCATAAAGAGAGTAAAGGAGATGGATATGGTTCGGTAAGGAGCAGTTGTATGGAGAAGCTGGTATGGTGATGCTGAGCTGGAAGAACAGCTGACATCTTGTTGCTATGGTAACCCATCTTAGACCCAGCATGTAGAGCTAATTGATCCCACCATCATCCTGTCATCTTCATCATCTTGGACTTTGAAGCTTTTAAGCGTGACTGTTGGGTCATCTCCCTACGAGTTTGCCGACTTTCTGACGTCTTGCGAAGCATCAGTCCGCCATACGCGGATCATGCGCCCAACTTTTTTAGTTATTTGTTTTGTACCTGCCACGTTCACGTAAATATCGTCTAATATTAGCAACCATCACACCACGATCTCGTTTTCTTCTTGTATCTTTAAGATCACTTGCAGGGGTGTGGGGACTAGCTGGCACGTAGAGTTCTTACCAGGCTGAATTTGGTCTTCACCGGTCCCATGTTATGCTTTTTTTTAATAAAAAAAAATATGAGTGTTGAGGTCATTAAGTACCCGGTGAAGCGTCTCATGACGACGAGCAAACGTCAGTGTCATATGGAATTAGCATCTGTTTTGCCAGAATAAACTTCGCATATTTCACCACCGGAACTCTTCTCATTTGTAAGGCGTTAGGAGTTGGTGCATCTCTATGTGAAGAATGTGTGCATCTTCAAAAACACTGATGCGTCAGAGTGATAGATTTTGCAGGGAAGAAACGATTATAAGATGTTTGAAGTTCAATGACTGTGGGACTTGTTACCTGTGAATGTTTCTACCAAGTTCAATTCAGAAATGTGCGTGGATGTTGCTGACAACTTAAAGCTCATATTTGGATATCATTTTTTCCTGTTCTCTATCAACAGCTTGCGTGCTTCACTGGTTGATTAGGATTATTAGTTCCGGGGGTATTGGGTATCTGCCAAGTTAGACAACATCAGCAAGACATTACTGATCACATATACACATTGTACTTATTTGGATTTTAAATGTGACATTTTCTTGTAATTTCAAAAGTGGGTCATATTGGAGTAAAGTGGGACACTCATCTGTTTAGGTATTGTTCTGCGTTTTTTCCTTGTGTAAACAGGGCCCCAATGTTGTATTGGCTTCATATAATGTGATGATAGCATGGTTTCCACACCCCTGCTGAGGTTTAAATGACAAGATTAATGTTCCATGTGCGTTAACTGTGTTGTGGTTTCAACTAAACCACTACCCTGGATGGCCAATATGTGCTGAGACTCTGTTGTGGTTGCTGACTCCTGTGTTTTGATGCGATGACATTGTTATCCTCTGGATAACAATTACAAAGTTAAACTCAACAATTGAACAACCGAAACATCAAATTTCATAGGTTCAAACCATCCTTTTGAATGAAAGCCACAAATATGGAGTTTTGAAATCGAAATCTCCATCCATCGTTGAGCAGCTAAAGCGATCAGCAGAAAGTTCTGGTATTCTTGGGGTAGATCGACAAAGGCAGAAATATGCTATTGAAGTCTACATTGTGATTGTATTTGTGACTCATTGATTTCTTTACATTTAAGCCAAACAATCAATAGAATTCTTTATCTGCTGCAACCAGTCAATTTAAGACTTACTATTTCAAGATTTTTGGATAACTTTCAGTTTAATTACGCTCACAATATCCTATTTTAAAAACAAAATTGGCTGAATCAGGAATCGTTTGTCACTCAGCATCACCCTGGAATGAACAAAGGCATTTTTATTTCTCCACACTTACTTCTGACTGATGTGAAGGAGTGAGCAATGATCACTTTCAGTCGTGAGAGGTGAATCTGGACATCTAATTCAGACTCAATCTTCTCTGCTCCGATAAACTGCTTCTGACTTGGAATGGAGATATTGGAAATTACCTTTGAATGATGGAATAGATCATTGAAATTACATGTGATTATATCAATGGGTCCTCAGCATTGTGCCGTGAGAAAGAGAACGAGTAAAACCTCATGATCGCTCATGACAGGCGGAAAAAAGGGAGAAGAGAGAGGGGAGAAATCGAGGAAAAAAAATCAATGGGAATCGGAATCGGAGAGAATACATGGTTTAGTATTCATGACTCAAACAGATTACCGTCTTTGCGACAATTTGTGAAGGGGATTTCCAATTATCTGCTCCAGGGGGGAACCTCAGTTGAAATTATTCATGAGTGTAGGGTTGGATGATTGTGATTACATTCGGAGTAAGTCTCTTTGTTTGGAGACGCCCATCAAGCAAGCCAGCAGCTCAACTATGGTCAGATCTTCCACCTTTTTAATGATTGACCACTGACCATCTATCATCACTGGTCAATAGCTTGCCTTCTGGCCCGGCCCGAGCACCCCCTATCCCGCTTCCACTCTTCCACTGTAGCGTGTAGCATCTCGTCTTGGGACTGCATCCCCCCAGTGCATGCTGCCAAGTGGTATTAACCCTCCTCCTTGTCATCTCATACTCCATTCATCATCCGCACTCCTCAGTCATTCGTCTTCCTGACCCGACACCGGCAAGGAAGGAGTAACAAAGGAGACCGATAGAGAAACGGAGAGAGATAGACAGAGGACAGTCAGTGAGTGGGGATTTGAACTAGCCAGCACCACAAACTTTGCCTCTCTTTGCTTCACACTCTTTTTGTCCTCTTCTTTACAAATTGGACCAACTGTTCAGCTTGGATTTGTTATTCTCCAAGGTGCTTGGAGGGCAGGTAAACTTCCCCTTGAAAAGCAAGCGAGGGAGCCAGATTTACAGCTTTGTGAAGGGAGGGAGGTAGATCATCATCATCATCGAGGTGAATTGGCAAGGTTTCGGTGAATGATGTATTGAGTTACCACCACCACCACTGCCCCCACGCTAAACATTAGCTCAGCTCGATCAGCAAGGACGTTTACCTCAGAATTCCAACCCCCCACTCTTCTACTACATGCTTAGCTCCTAGAATCCAATTACATTAAATGTGCTTTGTGTGCACAGCGTAGTCGCACATTGGTATTTATTCTTTCCCCTCTTCCTCATCATCGCGGACTACTCCATCCATGTGACATGGTGTAATCTTTTTATTAGGGATTTAGCAATTTGTGGCCCGGCCACCCTGGATTTTAGAGTTGGATTAACGGTGGTTCCTTCGCTGGTATCCTCTCGGTATGTGACTGTGAAGCAGGGATAATAAGACTGAGAGATGGGAGAATGCTACAGCATTTTTAACAAGGTAGGATCATGATGTGGAGTTATGTCCTTTATAATGCTATGATAGTCAGTGTAAATCTTACTAGATTGTCATTTGATGCATTCCTTTTCACATGAACTATTTCTTGATTTTAAAAAAAAATCTTGATATAGCTATGTTAAATTTCCTTCCAAAGAGTTTATGCATTGCGTCAGTCTTTTACCAGAGCACTTTTGGAGTTTTTCAGAGATTTTCAGAGATAAAATCACTCACCTCTCTCATACAATTTCTCATTTCAACATTATTACAAAGACACTTAAAATGAGAATATCAGAAAATGTATCAGAAGAGATCTTGTTCTGATAACCTGTAAGACACATTGTTAAATTATCAATGGTGAGCAGCATAACATATCTTGGATTTTCAGAAATACATATTCGTGTTCCATACCAATTGTTTATAATTGATAATTGTTTCTCATTAAACTAAACAATTTAAGTAAAAACATAATCAAGGTTATGAACAGAATTGCAGGATCTCACTAATTAATGCATTCAAGTGCTCAACATTGTATTTACCCATATTTTCTGTGTTATGACATAAATAATGATAATAATAAAAGTGGGTTCTTGTATTGGCTCTTGTCTGTCAGACTTGACCTATTTGACCATCAATAAAACATACTGAGAGTGTATAAGAGCCCAGGTGGTTCTACATATGTAATCAGATTGATATTTACCTGAAACCATATCTCTCAGCTATACTGCTGGCAATATTCATATAGCCAATATACCGCTAGATATAACTCCTTTTATATGTCACGATATCACCAATTGGATTCATATTGGAATCGAGGCTCATGTAGAAAGTACATGTGCCTTGTAGAGGCGAGCTTAGCTATGCATTCTGTATTGTTTACAAGGAAGATGAATGTACACATGTGTGCCCTGTAGATCAAACCTATATCACAATCATTATTTGTTAACATATTTTACATAATCTTATGGGATGAGTGTATGCCCTCCAGTACCTATAGTCGATGAACTCTAGTAAATGTAGTTGGGCATGGATTTTATTTAAAGGAGGAAGTCACTACCAACCCATGTGCCACCTTTAAGAAATAAAATATGTAATGTGTTATCTGTTACAGTTTTAGAAAACTACATGGGGTATGGACTATGTTGCGTGTTAACTAGTAATCCCACATAATTCCCTTTTTTAATTAAACTACTAAAAAGCAGTATCCCTCCAGACAAGAAAACACTTAATAAATGATCACATCCAGACAAATTGATTATGGTTAAAAACTGGTTCTATATTCTATAATTTCACATAAGATACAATGATTACAGAATTATCAGAAACCTCTTCTGTCTATCTCAACAGTGACAGACAATTAAACTATCACTAGGCCCTTGGTAGTTACTATTAATAATCAAACATAGATAACTTCCAACAGCACATTAATGTAAAGGAGACTCAACTTAGTCACTATGGTATTAATGATTACCGCTGAATACAAGTCTCGAAATATCAGGAGTCTAGCTGTTCAGTACAACTTAAAACAGTACTAAAACAAGTCAGTTAAATATCATTCATACTGCATGAATAATAACAGTCAAGAAAATACTACTCAAATCTAAGCTAGACAGCGTTTAGATTTACTTACATAGGCACGAAATATTGTGGTTCAAGAAACCGCTAAACAAATCTCTACTTGTGTATGTGTACGGAATGCACAACACGAGAATACAACACTATATCGGTGGATCTAGACTATAGCAGATCTAGATCAGTAGACCAGGCATAGGCCTAGAACTAGTGCAATTATAAACATGTAAAATATGTGTTAGTAAGCGTACGCACTCAACAACAGGCACTCAGTCAGTCAAAATAAGGCATCACAATGATAAACAATGCAAAGCATAAATCACAATATAATTAACGTTACGTGAGTCATTGGAGTTGAATTCAAAGTAGATCTTCTTCAAGTTCTAGGTAGATGTAGAAACTAGCTAGTCGAAAACAGTGGTCGACGAGCTGGTTGTCGATCGCGTAGGATATGCAGACGATGATCGACGCTAGGTGAATACCACGATGATGAAGACGATGTTGAAGACAACGATGATGACAACAATGATGAAGACGACGCTGGTGAAGACAGCGATGATGAAGTCGACGATGAAGACGACGCTGGTGAAGACAGCGATGATGAAGACAACGGTGATGAAGACAACGATGATGAATCAGTTAACAGATGAATACAATGATGATGCAGTCAATGTCAATAGATCAACTTCAGTGACTTGCGATGCAGGTCGAAGAATCAAATGTCGAGACGATATATATGAAGTCGATGATAAAAGGTTGTCAAACAATAATGCAGGTGAGAAAAACGTTAGATCATATTAAATGTTCTATTCTCACTGCTGGTGAATTAAAGTGTCGTCAATGTTGAACATCGAGAGAGTCAAAATATATCTTGCAAAACGTACAAGATGTAAATAGGTGAGCACGTCCACCGGGAATGGTCCGGGGACGTAGCAGTTCAATCCTCGTTGGATACAATTTTCTAGGTACAAAAATCAACACAATGACAGCATGTGTGTATACCAATATTAAAACAGCTCACTGATTCCCTCACAGGAAAATCAGAAGAGCGCCAATCAACTACAGCGCGATTGGTTCAAAACAAGCGCACATGTATGTTAATAAGGCACGTGATCTAAATACTTATGAATAAATACGCGTACATCTATGTTAATTGGTCATGTGATCAAAATACTAATGAATAAACATCGTTATATAATAAATCGAGTTAAAACCAGTTCTGAGGACATGGCGTAATACCAAATCCTCGAACTCTCAATGACTTCTAAAGCGGCCATTTTGGATTAAAAACACAATATGTATACCAGTGAATTATAAATGAATGCACTGTAACATTTGTCGCTACACAGTTTTAGGGTATGGGGTGGCCCATTGTCTTTTTTTGTAACATAGCAAATGTCAGTTTTCCCTTCCTTTACAGTATGATATAATGGGTCTATATAATACAGTATACTGTAAATCATATGATAATGTTACAGACCTTACATCATGACCTCAAGTGCTAACACATCAAGGTGTTAGCATGTCTTTCTGTATGTGCTGCATGTAGGAAACATCTTGTATCATGTTTCTAGTTGTACCTTGAAGAAGTTGTATGTTTTTGTTTGGGATGGTATCTCCATCAGTCACTTGCTCTCTAACGCTCTTCTATGGTTACATTGACTGAATGGTAAGGGTGGACTTCAAGGGATAGATGATTGATTGTACAACGGTTAACGACCATTCTTGGGTGTTGCGTCATAATAGTGCTCTTGGAACTGGCTACGGTGGTGAGATGATGATGATGAAGAAGGTGGTGGTGGTGGTGGTGGTGGTGGTGGTGTAGGTAGTGGTGGTGGTGATGATGATGTTGATGATGAGGAAGAGGAAGAGGAAGAGGAAGAGTAGGAGGAGGCTGCTGCTGATGATGTTAATCTTGATGATGACAATGATGATGGTGGTATGAATTTGTATGTTTTGTTTGGGCTGGTATCTCCATCAGTCACTTGCTCTCTAACCCTCTTCTATGGTTACATAGAAACATTGACTGAATGGTAAGGGTGGACTTCAAGGGATAGATGATTGATGGTATAAAGGTTGACGACCATTCTTGATTGTTGCGTCATACATGTAATAGTGCTCTTGGAACTGGCTGTGGTGGTTAGAATGGTATGATGATGATGATGATGATGTTAGTGGTGGTGGTGGTGGTGGGGGGTGGTGATGGTGGTGGTGGTGGTATCATCTCCATCAGTCACTTGCTCTCTAACCCTCTCCTATGGTTACATAGCTTCATTGACTGAATGGTAAGGGTGGACTTTAAGGGATAGATGATTGATGGTACAGCGGTTAACGACCATTCTTGATTGTTGCATCATACATGTAATAGTGCTCTTGACACTGGCTGTCGTGGTGAGATGGGGATGATGATGATGATGGTGTTGCTGGTGGTGGTTGTGGTGGTGGTGGTTGTGGTGGTGATGGTGGTGATGGTGATGATGATGGTGATGATGATGATGATAATGATGATGATGCTGATGCTGATGCTGATGATGATGATGGTGATCGATGGTGGTGATGGTGAATGTGGTGGTGAAGGTGGTGGTAGTGGTGGTGGTGGTGGTGGTGGTGGTGATGGTGGTGTGGGTGGTGTTGGTGGTGGTGGTGGTGGTGGTGGTAATGACGATGATGATGATGATGATGATGATGGTGGTGGTGGTGGTGGTGGTGGTAGTGGTGGTGGTGGTGGTGGTGGTGGTGGTGGTGATGATGATGATGATGATCGATGGTGGTGATGGTGAAGGTGGTGGTGGTGGTGATGGTGGTAATGATGATAGTGATGATGATGAGCAGGAGGAGGTGGAGAAGGAGGAGGAGGCTTATGATTTTAGCATTGATAAGGATGATAGTGGTGTTCATGAGGATAATGATGGTACATGTAGTTGTAGTGGTGGCAATGGTGATGCTGATATTAGTAGTGAAAGGGGTGGAAGTGGGATTAGATTAACTAGAGACTCCCTTTGCTCTTAACGTCATCTCCAAAACCAAGACAACTATAATTCAAGCATTCAGCAGACACAGCAGACAAGATGCAAGGTTACGTAATGTCTGTGTACTATCAGTCTACTGTTATGTGCATCTCTTAAAAGCTAATGGAATAAGATGATGTGATTACTTCATTATGTTCCGGTCACTTAGAGTGGGATGGAGAAGGGTGTTAATCACTTTACCTAAACACCTCATCTCATGCAGTCATAACAAGATACTGCACCTTAATGTAGTGTCATTGCTCATTAAGGAAGTCAAGACATTTTCTTTCTTTGCTTCTGAAAATCTAAATACTTTATGCCAAAGACTTTGGGAAAGACTGACTTACACTTGCTTTTGATAGTGGCTTCATTCTCTGATTTGCCTTACCGTTTATGTGAAATATGAAAAACTTGATTGCAAAGACTTAACTAAAATCAACGTAAGGGAATCGCAATAGCCCTTGCCATGACTTTCTAAAACGTGTGAACATTACAATGATGTAATATGTAACCCAAACATGTTTTCTATAGGCACATGCATTTTTTCCTGGAGTTCAGTGAATATTTCTCTAAAATCTTTGCAATCGGGGTTTAAAATAACCCCAGCATTTTACCTGAACTGTTCGATCCCTATAGGATTTTAGAAATTGTAAATATTGACTCATACATTAATTACAGTGTGTGTACAAACAAGCTCTTCCTTGGTGCCTCCTTACATTAACTGAGCTTTAATTATGTAAATGTGGCCAAGCAGCTGCATTTCATCAAGTCAATCTTAACCAAATCCTTCGTAAAGCATCAGAAACTCCACCCTTTCATATCAAATTATGTATTTTAATCACATAGTTTGACTAGCCCTGTAGATGACAAACATTATTACTTTGTCATGATGATGTGCAGTTTTGGCAGGCCTTTCCTGCCAAAATGTTACTTCAAGCCCAAGGCTGTATGACAATTTTTTAATTTGACTAAACACCAACTGTAACAAAATTTACTACTGTCAGAGTACCTAGATACAGGTATTTCAATTACATTGACACATACATACATGTACTGCCAATGTGTAATACACATAGAATGTTTGTTAAAATCAATAATAACAACCACCACTACCAGCACAACAACAACAACAACAATGATAATAATGATATTCATGATGATGATAACAGTAATTATTGTAATGATAATGTTAGTGATGATGATGATGATGATGATGATGATGATGATGATATTAATAATAATAATAATGACTATAATAACAATACTACTACCGGTACTTATTTTAACAATATGATTACATAACAATAATATAATGCTTTAATAATGCAATGTTTCTATATGCAGATTTAATGATGATGACTTCCCTACGTATTAAGAACATTGGATTAAATTAAGAGATCAACTAAGTCATGTAGTGGCTCACTCGAAAATCCTCCCAAGCTCATTAACGCAATTAGTGTCGAGCCAGTGCCCATAGGTGTTCCATGCTATGCTACGATAGGTACCCCTCCGAGAGCTATGCTGTGAAAAGGCTAATGGGCTAAGTGGATGGGTGACATTATTTCTTCATCAAGCGGAAGACAACAACGGGATATTATATATCATCTCACTTGCGGGTGTCTTAACATGCATGTGTAACCTTTCATCAGAGTACAGGGGTTTAAGCAGTGAACTGAAAGACATACACTCTCTTTAACAAGCCAAGGTTCAGTAGATGTACTGCATTAAACTTTGTGCATACAAATGTTATGGTATTAAGAGATATATTTTCAAGTGAGACATTTAAAGAGTCTTTGGAGGAGCCACACAGCAACTACATACTGTAATGGAGGTATTCATTGTGTTTTTTAAAGCTAAGACAAAAAATACAAGAATGGAAATACCCTAGAAATTTCATAGCTTGGGCACAAATTCCTGTTGGAAATAGTAATACTTTTAATATGGCTATGTTAGTATTGAAGGAGCTCATGTATGCACTAGTTTATCATGCAAAGGAACTGGAAACTGAAATCTTAGTTTTACAAGAATTGATACTCATTGAAAATTCACAGCACTTTTCAAAAAATATCAATATCTTTACTATTACAAGTACATGTATATTTTGGAGATACTCAATTTTCATTTCTGAAAAAACAAGGGTGGATACTCATTTAGAAAGTTTATAGATTTGTGAAGGCACACATTTTGTTAAATTATTACTACTACTTGTAACATTGCTACAACATGTTAATCATCTACTTAATAATTTATTAACCAAGAATTTTAAATAAAAACATTACTCTACAAGGATGGATACTCATTTGGCAAGTTCACTGCAATTTATAAAGGTCGAACATTCCTGCGATACGATTACTACTTATGATATCGCTACTACAGGGTCAATTACTGCAGCCCAACAGAGATAATGAGTTATGATATTAACAGTTTCCTTCTCTAATCGGCATGCAGCAGACCTGTTAAACTTGCGTTGGTGTTAAAATTCATGGAAAGGAGGGGGTGGGAGTGAAAAGATCAATGAACCTTAGGAAAAGAGCATTGAAAAAAAGAACGATTTGAGGAATGAGATTATGAAGAAAAAGTAGTGAGGGGGGGAAATGGTGGGAAGCATGATTAACAAGTGAAATGGAAGATACTTTGAGTGAGAAAGAGTAAGAAATTAATTCATCATTATTTGTTTTGAACTGCAAGGGTGTTCACTCATTTCTTTTTTAACACAGAGTTAAAGCCCTTATTGCTCCAGACAGACAATACATGAGATATAATCTTCAAGATATAAAGCAATATAAATTGGAAAGTAACAGACAAAAGAAATAGGTAACACATTTTATCAGCATTTAAAAAAGACAAGGCTATATCAATTGCCTTTTTGTATTACAAAATAACAATTTATGTATTTTGTTATTGATTAAAGAGGGAACACTCTGTATTTTATATTCTGGAGTAAGGGCACATTTTCACTGAATAACTTCAGTGAAAAATATGTCTGTGCTGCCTAGATTGTACGGGATATCTGTCAAAGTATGCATCAAAATTTGTGAGGCAGGGGTTGCAGTACTCTCAGCAACAATTGCAAATCAGTTCTAATCATTATTTCAATATGTCAAGGCTCACGCTAAATCACAGTGACAAAATACAGTGTCCGAACTTGTGTACCTTCTGTTAAAGTTAACAACCAGAACGGAATATCAAACAATTTGGTGAGGTCAGTCCGCAGAAGCATAAATTCATAGCGGACGAAAAGAGCGCGTGAGGGATTTCTGACATTTTAATGTCATGACCTTTGGGGGGTCAGGAATGGGAGAAATTTGCTTGCAGAATTTTTCAAATAAACTTGAGAATGTAGGAAGAGGTCATGTGTCAGGTTATTTTAAGATCAACTTTGTTTTTCAAGTGTAGCCTTTCTTGCCCTTCTGGGATAGGAGTCACTGAGTTTGTTATCATACCCCATAGCTATCATTTTTTTCCTCGTCTATAAAACTTCATCTTCATTAAAAGTGAAATTGCTACAGGGATATTGATGATTTGAGTTTGAATGGGAGACAGGGAAATCTGGAGTTGTCAAAATCATATACATCGAGCTGAAACTTCTTTTCTTTGGATTATCAGAGAGAACATTTTAATATATTCTTTTGATGTGAATAATTCAGTACAAAATATAGAGATGAAATAGACCTGTTTACTATCATATTCAAATTTAGGGATGTTTTTTGTGGGGACCTAGTGACGAGTTATTCCGTCAACCTGTTATTAATGAATGAACTATAATATGTGGAATCCAGTCTGCATACCTTACTTGTTAATATGTCAGGCAGGCCTCAGTCAAGCTTTCAGGCTGTCATTAACACCCTTTGTTTAAAAAGTGTGCATACAATTTGAATATGTTACTAAACCTGTCTATTGAAGTTTTATATTGGATTTTATTTAGTGAAGTTTATTGTAATATGTCTACATTTCGTATTTTTAAAGAAAAATACAGAGATCAAACAAATACTCAAAATAAGGGAATGTTAATTTAAATCGTAACACACATCTTCATAAATAAAAGGATTAACTACAATAACAAATGAAAATGAAATAGGCCTGCAGTATGATTGACCAAACTGGCAATGCGTATTTGTAATGGTAACCTAGTTATATTTAAGGAATCAATCTTCATGAATGGACCTTAAATCACTTTGATCTGTCACTATTGAGATGGGTGAGGGATGAAGATTCCTTAGAGTTAGCCCTACTACCGCAGGGTTCTTGTTAATTTTTCTGATAGCAGGCTATTTATGATTTACAGGAGGCTACTAAAATTGCAAAAGAAAAATCTCTGTGCGCGTAGCGCACATCACCATGTGCGCGAAGCGCACATCACGAGCGCGAAGCGCGATGTCCCGTGCGGCCGGGGTCCAGGGCCCGCCCAAGGGCCCTGGAAGCTTTAGGGTTTTAGATGCTCTCTGGTGCTATCTTAGCCTTATTTTTGAAGATATGACCACACTGTATGAGCCATAGTTTAATGATAAAGATCATGAATATTTTGGCTGAATAACTTACTTTTCATATGATATACAATATGAAATGAAAATGCTCCATTATTGTTTCTGATAAATCAATCATATTTGTGATGAATCTACAATTTTGAATTACATGATAATGATACAAGGTAGTCCTGGGCAAAAACGGTTAACTGACGTTTACAGGACCTTGTCAGTGAAGAAAATCGTTTGCGATAAAAAATTAAAAAAATAATAATTAATAATTATTTCTATAGACTCTAGGCCTACGAAAAAAAAATAGTTTTCGGTACTTTTCTTCCAATCGCCATGCGCTTAACGTTTATATGCAATATGCCACCTCTGTTTTTCGAATCGGTAAAATAGATTGCTAAAAGTAAAAGTAAAATTGTTACAACACGAAAAGAAAAGATCCAGAAAAAAACCTTTTTGTTGTTGTATTGAAACAATTATCAAATAGATATAAGGATTATATCGGTGTTGGACAAAGTTCTGAGTACATATGAGTACAAATTTTCATTTTTTATTCACAATACGGTAGATCTAACTTAGGATTACGAAGTATAAATAGCAATGCCAATGCGGGTGATCATTTGGACGCAGAGCGAGCTCTGGAGCTGGCCTCTTTAAATTATTGCGAGCGGAGTTCGCTGGCTTGAGCTTGTTTACGAACGTACGTCTACGGTCTAGTCTCTGTGACAGTGTATGTGTATAGCGTGCCGCACCGGTTGTGCAGCGCTCGTATTCTGAATCGAATCGTGGATCGCCAATCACAGTTTCACACTAGGCCTGAGTCAAACCGTTTAACCGACGGTTATCCGACCGCATTCATCAAAACCGTTTAGCATTTCTCGCTCCGGTTAACCGTTATTTGCATACATTTTGGAATGTGCTAATAGCCGATGATAAAGATAATCAAAGAAACCGCAGTGTAATGTTACACCCTGGCCGCTGCGCGCCAGCTTTCTGGCAGCAGTAATTCCCATGAATGAATTTGTAAACAATAAAACAACCAGCCCCCTTCTCTCTTTTCTCACCCTCTTTATTCCCTTCTCTCTGCAATGTGTTCATCGCTCATGTACCTTTTCTTATTACTGCACTCTCAGCTCACAACTTTCTAAATGTTTACACATTCGATGGTCAGTTCCTCTCACATCCCTTCTCCCCCGAGTCTCTCTCTCTCTCTCAATATTAAAGTGGCACGTTCCCGCCAGTGTAGTTATCGCTGCTCTAGTCATCGCCATCTTGGTTCCGAAGATCGACTTCTAATTTGCATACAGCTGTCAATCAAAGTACGCGCGGCCTGGCCTGCCTTCGCCAAGCCAGCTGATCGCTGACGATCGCGACGTCACGAAAGTGGGCGGAAACAGCAGCCGAATCTTAGAGCCGAACTGCGATTGGCATTACTTCGGCACATGTATGCGATAATCGGTATTGTCCGGGCATTCGGAACATGCCATCTGCGTAAGAGCCATATTCTGTTGGTGTCAATAGGCAGCTAGCACCGTCCGCCAGCGGGTACGTATTTTGAACGCCCTCTGGAATACGGGGAACATGCCTCTTTAATATCCATCCCTTGCCGACTCGCCCCCTAAAATAATGTTCATATATAAATAAAATACAAAAATATTGATAACAATAATAATTGAATTTTTAGAAATATCAATCAACAAAGTCTTGGATATTGTGAGTAATTTAAGTTTTTGATCATTCTTCAATTCAGCCGATTAACACAGCCATCCTTTCTATCGAGTCTCACTTGTCTTACTTGTCTTACTCATGTCCCTGCCTCGTCCATGCAGGGACATGCAGGGACATGCTAGCCCATGCGTGCTCTCTCAGTCACACACACATGTACACACAAACCTCCGGCGCCCAAATACACTGTACATACACACAGATGGAGAGCTCATGCTTGTCACATGCACACTTGTGGGCGTGGCTTCTTGACCTCCCACTGAACTGGGTATGGTGAAAGCACGCGCGGTCACCAACCTGTAATTTATGCTGGTATCAAACTCCACCCACATAGCTAGAGAACCTTCCTCATTGGTCACTAACTTGGATCAGCTCATTGCAGGGTGTGTCTTGGGTGTGTGTGATACACACTTCACATAATTTCATATGGCAATGATACATGCAGGGAGCTCTCTCCCTGACCATGTGCAAACATTGCATTGCAAAGGCATAACACGTCACAGATCAGCTATCTTCACAGAGTAACTTTGCAAGGTTAATCATGATATCAAGTTCAGATGAGGAATAATAAGACATGTTTTATGTTGTTTATTAGTGGTCTCTGTTTATCAGGATGACCCAATTTGTGCCATAGTCCGGGGCTGGGAATGCTCAGCCCGACAGTCTGAAGACCAGCAGGGTTTGAGATAGCGACTTGACCGAATATGATGTGATTTTTGTATTATTATTATTTTTTTTTGGAGAGGCTTACAGCCGGCTACGATTGCCGTTACAGCCGGAAAAAATAGCCGGTTGCCGGCTATTAACAAGAACCCTGCTACCGGTCAGTCAAAGCAATTCACTCACTCCTCCAGAATGGTTGGAATATTTGGGAGATGGAAGATGAAGTCATGTCTTTTCACTGGTGTAATCCCTAATGCCCCGTGATGGGATTGTTGGCGCAAGAGAGGGAGACTGCTGTTCTTTGGGGATAGGGGGAGGAGAAGATAGGGGGAGGTAGGAGATTGAAGGGCAAGGAGGAGGGGGTAGAAGATGGGAATGAGGAGTAGGAGGGGAAGGGGGGGGGGGAGATGGGAGATGAAGTTATGTCTTTTCACTGGAGTAATGCCCTTTGATGGGATTGTTAGCGCAAGGGGGGGGGGGTGCATCCTACAGTGGATGAGAGACTAGATATGGGGAGTAATGCCCTGTGATGGGATTTTTAGTCAGGAAAGGGAGACTGAGTGACATTTAGGATAGGGGTGGGGAGGAGAGGGGTGACATGAGTTATGTCTTCACCTTTGTAATTGGTAATAACCTATGATGGGATTGTGAGGTCGAGAGGGATGTACCATTAAGTTGTAGAGGCATTGAGGTATATTGGAGGATGGAAGGTGAGGGGGAGGGAGAGGGAGAGAGGATGGGAAGGAGCAAGAACTTTTCACTGGTGTAATCATTCACACCTTTTGGTGGGACCTCGAGCAGGAGGGGCGTAGATGGACATAACTTGTAGTAGAAGAGAGGCTGAGATGTACTGTACTGGGAAAGGGGGAGTGGGGTAGGGGAGAGGAACTCTTCACACCACTCCCATTCTCCTCGTTTACTCCTAGCTAAGTCTCTACACAGCCTAGGGTGTGTTCATTGACCTCTATGGGTGGGGAGCAAGCATAATTAAAGTCTTCGGCTTGACATTGCCATGGTATTTACACCCTTCTCACACCCCAAGTTTACTCCTAGTATACCCCTATAGCTCTTGTCTGGACAGCATAGGGTGTGTGCTCAGTGGACATCTTTAGGTGGGGGAACAAGCGCAAGTCAGATGGTCGTGGCATTGCCAGCATTCCATGTAAAATCAGGCCAACCTACCAGGAGCACTAGAACCATGCAATGACCATGCTAAATAAAAAAATTAAACAATTTATTCATCCATAGGAAAACGCTATTCAGTATTCACAGTGGCTAAACATAAGCAATTGATATTTCTGTTGATGATAACATTGTTGAATCCATGACTAAGCATAAGCCATTAGTGTCAAGAAATAGCATTCTCTTTTCTTGTAAAATGTCAAAATGCCATTTTCTGCAAATTAAAATTGAATGTGATTTTGACAATTTGTCTAGATAAGATTTGCAATTAGGTTTTAGATTAGGATAAGAGTTAGGGTTAGGTATGGTATTCGGTCTAGGGTTGATGTTTGAATTGGTTTAGTATAGTTGACCATGGAACAATTGTTG
This sequence comes from Strongylocentrotus purpuratus, assembly GCF_000002235.5. Taxonomy (NCBI): domain Eukaryota; kingdom Metazoa; phylum Echinodermata; class Echinoidea; order Camarodonta; family Strongylocentrotidae; genus Strongylocentrotus; species Strongylocentrotus purpuratus. The sequence continues at coordinate 18,452,156 of NW_022145613.1, read as the reverse complement.
GTGGAGCATGTGTCATACCTAGTAGGTCCATGGTCATACACCCATGATAGATATTTGAATTTATAGCCCCCAGAGATACAACCTCATGCAGTATCTCCTCTCATGATGTCTTCCTCTCGGATGGAGGGATAGATCAATCAAATGCATTATGTAGTTTAATTTATAGCCTCCTGAGATAGATGCATGTTCCATTTCCTCCTTTCTGATGTTGTCCTTTGGGATTGAGGGATAGATTAATAACATGAATGATATATGGTATGGCAGATGGGATGCAAGTTTGGATGGTTGTTGGGCTTGGGGATTTACGATTGAAAACATTCAAGTATGAAAGTTGTTTGATAGACAGAGGAAGTAATGTGATAGTGTACTTGATTTATTAAAGGTACATGATAGCTACAGGTTTATAATTTCATAATTCATAAGTGTATAGGCCTAATTATCATTTAATTGATATTTTGTATTCTTATTTACAAAAATTGTACTCTTATGTAATAGACTATCCATCACATAATGAATGATCCAATATTTGCTCCAGCAGCAATTGCTTAACTCTACATTTTATTGAATATATATAGGGTTAGGATGGCATTTGGACGTACCTTTGCAATGGTGCATAATAGTTTGATCATACTTAAATATGGATGGGACCAAAGGTACCTAGAACTGTTAGTATAAATTCCGGGCTAAAAATTAGCAGCTTAGGAAGTGCTTTTGACCACCTTGAATTCTGTCAGGGAACCTTAAAATCTTTCCTTTGTTGCTCTGGTGGCAATTCCATGCAAATTTTGAGCAGTTCATTTCGAATGACCAAGAAAGGTTTTCGAACCTAAGCAATGATCTAGGTTGACAAGTGGCAATCCCATCAAACATTATGGCCTTGCTGTACTCCATGTGGCTAGTGACCAGACCGAATGACCTTATGGACTCATTGTCATAGTATGTCCTTGTCTTATCATGATCAATGACAACCTTTAAGACTGCCTCCTCACAAATGCATTCTAGTCTCACAGACAGACGTGTTGTAGAGGTGTTGTCGACTAATACTGTTTTCACACTGGCAATATTTTGCTTAACCCCGTACTATAGGTGGGGTTAAGGGGGGGGGTCTTAGCCCCACCTATAGTACGGGGTTAAGCCTATTCCACTTTCTGTTCAGACTGGTTTTTACCAAAGTGGGCTAAAGTTGGCTAACCCCACCTATAGTACGGGGTTAACTAACCCTGCAAAATAGCAGGGCTAACTCCGCAATTGTGGTGCTAACTCCTGCTAACCCCGCAATTGCGGTGCTAAGCAAATGAATGAGAACAGAAACGAAAAATAGTCCGGTACTACGCAATGGAGCGTATCGCAGCTGGCCAGATGCGAAGTATGTCCAATCATAACATTCACGATATCCGGGGTTAACGAAATGCAATGAGAATAGCGGGAATTTTCTTATTCCGGAATAGGCGCTAGTACGGGACTAAAAACAGCGTGTGTGAAAAGCCAAAAAAATAGTCCGGGGTTAAGGATAGCACAGGGCTAAGCAAAGTACGGGGTTAAGCAAAACCAGTGTGAAAAGAGTATTATGGACTATGGATATTGGATTATTTAGGCCTTGACGAAAGCTCCCAAAATCTAAGTCTTGATCTCCAAAATTCAAAATTTTGACATGGGGTTCATGCATGTAGACCCCAAAGTTCCAATATGGACTTCATAAACTTATTGTAGAGCCATGGATTATGGATGTGGGGATTTGGCATATTGGTGAAGGCTTTTGACTCTCGTACAAGAGGGTCCTGGATTCCAGCCTTGCTCGATGCCTAAACCTTAGCACAAGGTGTTTTACCATCATTTGTCGCTCTTGACCCAGGTGTATGAAATGAGCACCTAGCAATGCCAGATGATGATCGCATGGCCAGCATGAGAAATCAGCATTCTTACTGATGAGGATATCCCGGTTAAATAATACCATATTATTGCATTTTTATTATAATAGATTCTTTGGACTCGATATCCATATATAGGTTTTTTAGCTTTGAAGAGTTTTATCAGGGGTAGATGTTAACGTATTACAAATGGGGATTTGGAGCAGAGTAAAAGATTTTATTAGACCAAAGTTCTGTCTGGGAGAGGTATTGTAAAAAGACAGAGAAATCATATTTTTCATTAAATATGGGAACAAATGAAGGAATGATTGTAGTCTTATTGAGATGTAAAGAGAACAAAGTGCAGTGTTTATAGGTCACAAGTAGAGGGTCTCCATGCATAGACTAGCTGTGATCTAGCCAACTGTCAATACAGCTGGCCATCATAAATAAACACAGCAAGCATAATATTTAGCTGACTGCGGATACCCATTCATTATAACCATAGTAGTAAGATACATTGAGAAATCATTGCCAATAAATTCAATATTTTCATGATATCAGTGATTTATGAGCAGAAATGTGTATGTGACATCATTGATGAATGGTGACATAAAAGATGGAGACATAATTTATAACGCAGTAGAGTAAGAGAGAACGTGGAGGAAACAGCTTTGAAATGAATGAATGATTATTAACTATTGCACTACAATTGGAATTATATTTAAAGTAAATATTACTTGTCTGTACATTTTGAAAGTATCAATCATATCCTAGATTTCAAGTTCTAACTCAACTTCGAGCTCAACTTTCAAGCATAAATCTACTTATTTTAATAAAAGTGTTATAAAGCTGCCTTTGTATTTCTCTAAGGAAATTTGAATTAAAAAAGATGGTGCAAAATAAAATGTAAATTTTGTTAGAATATTATTATTGTGCCTTCAAATTCAATGTATATTTGCATTTCAAAAGAGAGTTTGTGTTTTTGTGTCAGATGCAGTTATTTTAACTTTTTTTCTTTTTTGGTTTATGGCAAAAAGAAAAAAAACACCAACATGAATTTTAAAAATTAAACAGATAAACCTTGATCACATTTGATATCTGATTTAAGAAGATTATTCCAATTTATATGTCTTTGTTATCTTAGTTGAAAGATAACATGCTATTTTCCTTCTCAGTATCCATTAGAAAGAAAATCTATGGTATTCTTAGTTTGAGTCTTATTAGTAAGTCAGCAGGGACGCATGATTCACTTATCATTAGCTTTCCAGTGCACTGTGGAATGGGTTCTTTATGGCATACTTAAACAAAGTGATACACAACCTGATCACAAAGAAAATCATACTTTATCTTTCTTCCCACTGGGACTTCTTCTTATACCAAGCACATTAAAATGATATTCAGAAATGAGATCATCCCTAATTTACAGATCCCTGTGGACTACAGCTAATTTGTAGACAAAAGAATCGTGGAAATGGCAATCTCTTAAAACTGTGATGGAATCCACAGTCCCATTAACTGTTGTTTGTGTCATATGTATAGCCGACACGAGTGGAATCCAAAATGTTTGTGGAGAATGGTTATTGCAGATGATTTCATTTTTTTCGAGCTCGGAGTTGGTAAATTGCTGATTATGGGGATCTCGATGACTCATTCCTTTAATGATTTAGGAATGGTCTTGCCAATGGAGGGTGCCTGTGTATCTCTGTGTGTGTGAATCGTGGGGGACCACTGTGTATCTCATGATTTAAGCAAGAATAAAGGAGGTGGGAAGAGAAAAAAAGAGGTAGTTCAGTAGTCAATGGAGAAATAAAAGATAAAGAGGGGAATAGAAGAAGAGAATAGATTAAACAAAGATTACATGTATTGATTAACCACTATAACTTGAGTCAAATAGTAAAGAAAATATACATACAAAATAAGTAGTGCACTTTAAATGATTTTTGTTACATCTATGCAGTGTATTTTGTCTGCTCAGTGTCATAAAGGTGTTAACTCTTATTACTTGCACAGTGTTAAAGCCCTTCTTGCTCCAAAAAGAAAATTTATCAGTTGCATTTGCATGAAAATGATGATATCCAGAGAAAATACCCAGTAGAAGAACTCGTTTGAGATAAGAGTTTTATTTTATTGAAATTGAAAACATTAAATTCCAGCTAGACATATGTGAAGTACTAATCATCTCCTCCTGAGCTGTCCCTGTCAATATGTAATAAAGACACCTTGCTGTTTGCAGAGGGCTGAGTAAGCTACTTTAAATGAACAAACAAGTTTTCTGTAGTTATCACATTAATTGCACCCCATTGCTTCAGATGATTCCATGGCCATATACACATAATAAACAGCACATATAATCCTTATCTGATTTCACACATTTATTAGAATGCGCGGTATCTTTGATATGCGATGTTGTTTTCATCCAGGTGTAAATTTCCTGTGAAGGTAACATACATTTCACCTGTCCCAATGAGTTTTACACCTGGGAAGAACAGGTGCAAGGCTGTCTGTGGAATGCAAGTAATCTATGTTAATGTCACTAAAGAAACAGGTGTATTGATTTGTATGTTACAGAAGTGAATTTATCCAATTATAGTCCTTTCTGTGGTTTTGGTAAATCTCTTTGAGCTGTGTTGATATGAATGGATTTTTATTCTCTGGCGTTTTCATTTGTATGTTACGCTAGTTATGAATGTATCCAATTATAGCTCTTTTTTGTGGGTCATTTTTGTAAATCTCTTTAAGCTGTGTTGACTTGATATGAATGGATTCTTTTTTCTCTCTTGATGACTGATAAACAATGACAGTGGAAAAGGAATAGACTGTATCAAGGCCTTTCACACAAGGCATTGCGTGGGGTGTGACGCCCCCATTCACTATTTCCTGTCTACGAATATTGACTTTTTTTTTAGCTTTGTCAGCAAATCTCCAAAGTTGATGACTTTTTCTTTTTGGGTGTCAGACAACTGTAGGAACCTCTGTGCAACTTTAAAAAAATATTCTTAATCCAATCATAACATGATTATGTATGTATGGTAAGTGGTGCACAATATTTGAACTGTAAATAGGCTTCATGTAAGATGTAAACAGTGGCTAACCAAGACAAAAGACTGATATCCATGATCTGTTTAGAGCCAAAAGGACATTAAATCATATCATTCTACACAGGATTAAAGCCCTTCCAGCTCCAAACAGACAGTATAATATTCTGGTATGTTTTATCAGAATATCTCATAGGCTGACATGTTGATATATGAGTTACTGTTTCCAGGTACCCATTGTATTTCCTATAACAGATGGTTTCATTTTTCTGAAAATGTTTCTATTTCCGCTCCGCATACTTTGATCATTCTCCAGAGATCCATGGCTTGCTCAATTTGGATCCTGAATTTGTCTAAGAAGGACCTTTTGAACCAGAGGTCCTCAAGGAAATGCTACTTTTAAGAGTGTTTTTGTTATTTTCAAAAATTGGTTTCAAAGGCTTGATGTTATTTAAGTATTTCTATTTCATACCGTACAACCTCAAGGGCTTGGCTAGGATTTTTTCCTCTCAAAATTCTGTCTTTGTCGAAATTGAAATATTAATCATGAAAAACAAATCAACATTGTATAAAACAAGAAATAGTAATCAGGTTTTATTTGATTTTTGTAATTCCAGATTCTAATCAATAAACATACCGCTAACTTTGTACAAAAAAAGATAAAGTATTCAATAGATATGATTTAAGATTATCATCATCATCATCATCATCATCATCAGCATGAAGAAATTTAAAGAATACAACAATGCAGTAGACCAGTTGAAATTTCTTTAGCTCCTCCACTAATTTGTTTGATATTATGTAGAAAATTGAATCAAATATCGGTTGCTTATCATACCTTACATACTTGAGTCATGCAGGCTAGATATTTATATCCATCTTAAATAAATGTTCATGTAGAATGTTGGAGCCCTTACAATCCAATCATCACATTTCCAGTGCTGTGATTTCAACACTGATAAGGACCCTCCAGGTAAAATGTGATCGGAATGAAGACTGCCCCAATCACATAAGAAATTTAAACATTTCATAGCTTTGAATAGTTTCTTACAGTTTTATGTTTCTTACTAAATTTCAGATAAAAAAATGACATATTGTTGCATATTTCCAGTGTACGCCTTATTACATGATATGTGATTTTGATTTGATTTGATTTGATTCAACAGGAAAGTGTACTAGAAGAAAAAAATAAAAGATAGAAAAGGAGGAAAGATTTATTGGTTTGATGAAATGACAAGATACATTTATGTAGGACCTACACATTGGTTTGTAGTCTACTAATTCAATCAAACCGGAACTGGGTCAAAGATCATATTTAACAAAGCAAGCTTAACTTAGACCACAGACAACTTTCTTTGTTAAACCCAATTTTGAGCAAAAGTTCAAGCTTAATGTTGGGAATTAAATTTTAGTAGCATGTAGGCCAGAGTTCAGCAAAAAAAGGAAGGATGGAAAACTTCATTTTCAAATCTGATGAGGGCCCACTTAGGCATGGGTATCGAGCCATCTCAAATCACCCAATTGTCACAGGCTTCGTGCCAGAACGAAGAGGAGGATATCAACTCTTGACAGCCAGAAAGGCATTAACCCATATCATTTTACCTGCATTGGAGAGTTAATGCCCTTCTGGCACTCAGCAGACAATATGTGGAGAATGCTAGATAGATATGTGCTAATGATGTCTCCTCATATTGTCTTAGGATTATGTATCACACAGATAAAAATACTGGGAGGTATGAGAGGGAGGGAACCAATAATGTGGGAGGAAGAAGTTTGCAGGAATTTCACAGCTTCGTCTTTCACTTCCTGGTGAATTCATCATGTACAGAAGGAATAATGCTTTGAAGAAGGGAGAGAGGAGGAAGAAGGAATAAAAGGAATGAGAGGAAAGAGGAATGAATAAAGAACATGAGTGAGAATGAAAGGAAGAAGATTTTCAGACAATAAAAGACGAAGATTGGAGAGAAATTAAAAGAAACAGATGATGGAGGAATAAAGACATAGCGCTAGAATGAATACAAGTGGGAAAGAAAGAGAGAGGGAAAATAGATAATGAAGTTGAGGAAGAGGGAGTAAAGGAGGATGGTTAGGAGGAAGAGGTAGAGGAGAGAATAGATGGAAAGAGAAAAGGGAATCAAGAGAAAGAATACAGATGAAGAAGCAAAATGGGATGATGAAGAAGAGGAGGGAGTAAAAAAAATCGGGATGATGGTATTAATGGATAAGCAGGGTAGATAGTAGCCTTATCAAACAAGAGAATATAGATCGAAGAAAACAAGATAGAAGTGGGAGATATTAATAATTTTGAGAGTACATCATTCACACCATCATATTTGTCATGGGGTTGTTGGTATGCACTATTTGATGGATAGGCTGGAGATAGTTGATTAACCTGTATGACAGTGCTGCCCATGTAACACCCACACATATTTTTTTAATATTATTCCTTTAATATTATCCTTTTTCGGACATTCATGTTTGTTCCAGATTGGGGGGGGGGGGGGGGGGGGTCCTAAAAAGTTTGATTTTCAGGAGAAAAAAAATTCCATCTTCTGAAAATATACTTATTATTTCATTCATCATCAGTAGGTCCTTTTATTATTATTTGTTTATATATAATTAGATATTTTATCATTATATTGCACTGTGAAGAATTGACGACTTTGAATACTAAGCTTGAGATAACTTTGGCTGGGACCTACTGGGAAAATGCATGTGATACCAAAATATGACAATGCTAAATGAAATCCGACAAATAGTGAATGAAATGGTGAATCGCTTCACACTGTATTATGTTGTCTTTTCTTTTCTTTTTTTCACTCGTTTCTCTTTACTCTCTTTACTCTATCCCCCTATATATATATATATCTCTCTCTCCCTCTCTCCCTCTCTCCCCCTCTCTCTCTCTCTCTCTCTCTCTCTCTCTCTCTCCCTCTCCCTCTCCCTCTCCCTCTCCCTCTCCCTCCCTCTCTCCCTTCCTCCCTCCCTTCCTCACTCTCTTCCTCACTCTCTCTCTCTCAACATCAGTGCTAGCATAGGTAAGGTCTGAATTCTAAGACTACTAGTCATTTGCATACCACATTTCCTTGTTTGGCAGGGTAAACATGGTTACATAATCCCCAGTTACCCTCAAATACCACCAGGTGGTATATCCAGGGGGTGTAAGTTTGCCCCCATGAGGTCATAAAATCCCCACTAAAGCAGTGATAATCTCCAATTATAGAAGCTTGACCTCAGCTGGCCTTGTTAAGGACAAAGTTCAATGAACTATGGATGTAAACAATGAATCTCTGCTCCTATGTACTTACACATGACCTGGAAGTGGAAGGTTAGGGTTGGGAGATGTGAGTTTTTACCTAGTTTAGAGGAAGAGTTTATATCTCTTTCTTGCAGATATGGTCTTGAAAATGGACAGTGCTTGTCACAGCCATGTTTTGTATGGCGACAAGACCAGGAAGAAAGAGAGGAACAATTTCCAGCTTTTGCTTGCAAAGATGCTATTGAAGATTGAAGATTTAAACTTCAAGAAGCTTTTCAAAGCCTGGCCTGATCTTGCATCACATTGAGAAATTCACATGCTAAATGCTAAAAAAGACAAAAACCAAACACCAAATTTTTTATCAAAAAGTGTATATTCATTTTAATCTAATATAAACCTCATATATAATTTTGCTTGAAAATTTATGTAGATATTTTGTTAAGCATTTGTAGATGGGTTTCCAAATGATGCAACCCCTTTAATTATTTTTTTTATAAATGTAATGCTTCCTGGGAGAATTTTCAATTATTTAAACATATTTGTGGCTTACACAAACCCTTTAATTTTGTTAAAATGTAATTACTGATAGGCTATCAAACTACAAAACTGACTAATGAGTGTATCTGGAGACGATTTTTGTGATTAATGAATGATAGAGCAGCCCCCCTTTCTTGATCATGTTGCTTGATTGAAGATTTACAACCAAACATGAATGTTATACTCTTTTCCTCCTCAAGGCTCAAACCAAGGTAGTGCTTGTTCTCTTCATGGATCCCCTGGGGCAATGCTTAGTCCAATTCAACCTCAAGTGGATTTGCTCAATGTCAATAGCACAGTAAACCTAATGATGTTAATACAGAGGGAAGGGGAACACACATGTATCATAAATCATGGTGGTATTGGTAGGGATGGAAAGAGATGCAGAGTGGAAAGGGTTCGGAAGACAGGTATGGATAGCTTATATGCTGTAAAAGGATGGTCTTTATCTGTTTGCTGTTTGATTTTGTTATCTGAGTGGAGGATGTTTGTGATAAAATGTTCTCAAAAATGCAAAATATGATGATGATTTTTCAGTTTAGTTCATTTCATACTTTAATTAAAATCCAATTCAAACAGATAAATGCAAATACACTGTACATACACATATAGAAATGTATAGAAATTTACAAATTTAAGAAAAGTTTTAAGTATGAGAGAGAACAAGGGGAAGAAAAAAAGAAAATACACAACAGAATATACAAAGAAACGGAGTAAGGAGGTTGATAATATGGTATGATGATGAAAGTGATGGGGCTGGTGTTGGTGGTTATTATGTTGGAGATGGTAGCAGTGAGGATGAGGATGGTGGTGGCAGTGTTGACAGTGATAGCAATGATGATCATGAAAAATGTTTGCATCGTGATTTTCATATAGTTGTGCATGTATTGATAATAAAAAAAAATACAGATAGATTGAGGTAGAGAGGGAACGAAAAAGAAAGAAGAAGGAAGAGATGAAATGGAGAGAGTGGGAACGAGAGAGAGAGGGAGAGAGAGAGAACGAGAGATAGAGAGAGAGAGAGAGAGAGAGAGAGAGAGAGAGGGGGGTGGGTAGCCATCGGATTTAGAGTAATTCTCACAGCTAAAGTTCCTTTGCAAATATGAATACTCTGTATATTTCTTTTGCTATGTTGACACATCACAATTATTCCCTGGGGAAATACTTAGTCTAAATTCAGTACAATCCGATCAACAGATTATCACTTCATTTATTCAATTGATGAAGGATTTTCTTTTATCCATTCACCAATAGGAAGTTTTTATATTCCAATCCCATAGTAGTTCCAAGTTGTTGTAAACTTGTGTGCATGATTACTTTCCCTAAGACTTACAAGGACTTTCATTAAATCTTCTTTATTTTATATATATCCTTTTTTTGGGGGGGGGGGGTAAGTATGATTATTTGGAATGTAGATGTATATCAGATAGCTTCTTATTTTGTTTCTTCTTTATTTTATTGCAGAAGTATTTTAGTTACCAGAAAGCAATATTTTAATGATCTTGTACTCACCCCCCCCCCTCATCCCCCCCCCTCATCCCCCCCCCCCCCCCCATCAGCAGAATCCTGTAGCAGATGATATGCAGAAGTCTTTTTAAGGTTGTGTACAACTACGGAAATACATCTACCAACATTGTATACTCGATAAAACATTGTCTCTAGTTGCAAGTTGAATCAATGGTATAATTCGTCGCTGTTTTCACGAAGTGACGGTAGTAAAAAAAAAATTGCATTGACTTTGCGTTGCGATTTTCCTCACTACCGTCACTTCGTGAAAACAAGGACGAATTGTTCCATACAGATAGTCTGCTTACTGAGAGCCAGAAGGGTATTAAACCATATCATTCAACCTAGAGTTAATGCCCTTCTGGCTCTCAACTGAATGATGTACTGTATATCATTCATAATCAATCTTTAAACAAAAAACAAGCTTGAATCTGTAAGTTTCCCATGCACACATCTACCTCTCCTCTGTCCCTTTAAACACAGTGTGATATTTCAAGAGAGAAATTTGGCCCCAATTGTTTGATTATGCCAACTACCCCCCTCCCGCGATCTTCCCAAGTGTCTACAGTGTCTTTATTCTCAGAAGGTTAGACGAGATAGGAGAATGGCAGAGTTTGGTGAGAGACGTCCTCTATTTCTGTGACTCAGAAAGTGGGTAAATAGTGTATTCTGATCTCTCAAAAAAAACTTGTCCGGTGAATTTTGAAGGGTGTTGTATTGTATACGAAGGTGCTTATAAACTCTTGCACACTTTTGAGGGGTGATGCACTAAATTAAAGTTTGGGATTAATTCCAGTCAGAGATTAGCCATGAATTTAATCCAATGATTACTGGATTTTCTCATTCTCATGCTTCATCTGGGACCACCCAGCTCCCGAAAAAATTGGTTCTCACATCATTCTATCAATTTTCTCAGTATTGATGTTAGACACAGTTGCAAATGTCAAAATGTACTTCTTTCATAGCAGTTGTTGATTGATGTTTTGTCTATTGTACCAGTAACTTGGAATTCCATGTTGAATTGTGAATATTGAATTGTAATAAATCCAACCATAAAGTTATTTGAATATGACCACAAGAAAATAAATTTGGATGATAAGATGGTACTTGAAAGGAGAATGACTCCTTTCACAGATTTATTGCCCATTTTATTGAGCACATCTCTCAAAAGCCCTGCTACATTTACATAGGTGTGATTTATTGAAGAGGAAATTAAATTTGTTACAGATCAAATGAACATGAAAAACGGAAATGTTAGTATCCTCCTAAGAGTTGTAGTGTGGGGGCGATTGAAATATGAGTCCGGAATGAGCTATTTGTTCCTTTCTGTGGAACTGTTTGATTATCAGATTGAAGTATATTATAGTTGATCCCACACCTTGTCTCTTGGGTATGGTCTATCAAACTACAAACCAGGGGTACGTGTTTCACAAAGACTAAGAATGACTTTAACTTGGACTTAACTATGGCAGGCCATTCATGCCACTGTTTGCTGTCACCATTTACTGGTATTGGTCTCAAGGGGCGTGCAAATCATGATCACAAGAATTTTTAATATTTTATGATAATTCATTATTGAGGAAAAAATATTATCTAAAGTTCATAATGGTGAGAGCAAGCAGTGGCATGGACGGCCTGCCATAGTTAAGTCCAACTTAAAGTCGATCTTAGTCTTTGTGAAACACTCCCTCGGTAGCCATTTGTACATTTTGTCCATCCTCTAAAAATGAAGGGATTTTGCATAGACTTTTCATGGGGAATGAATTTCAGCTACGATAAAGAGGACAGATGTTCATGTAATTGCACTTTCTGGTAACGTGTGAATGACCTTTTTTACCAAAGTTGATACTAATGAAATATTTGAAAATCAATTTGTCACACATGCCCCACACTTGGATTTTAATGATTTCATGAGAGCATATATGTATGTCTGTGGTTAATAGAAACAGGGAACTTTAAATATGTACTGATTTTTCAGTGATCTGCCGTATACACTCTGAAAACGATTGCTCCAGACTTTACTTAAACTTACGTCAAATTTACAAGGGTTAGTGTTAGGATTATTTTCGGGTTACAGGTCAGGTTTAGGGTTAGGGTAAGGTAGAGACTAGAGTGGTAGGTTCAACACTGAGGTTAAGAATTTGGTTACTGTAGGGAATTGCACTGCAGATCAATTATCACTGGAGCATGTGCTCTAACGACTAATTTCTCTGGAAGCACCAATCAGTCTGACTTCTCAAACTTCAGCTTTGAAGTTTGAGCTTGTTTGAGCTGCTAGAACAAGGAAGCATCACCTCATGTTCCCTTATAATACAAGAAGCTCCAAATTACAAGCTGGATCTCGCCAGCCAGGGGCAAACCTCATATGTTTCTGATTGAGCAGATCTGATTATTGATCTTCATTAGAATCTTAACCATCTGCTTATCAACAAGGTTATAATGAAATTGACCTTAATAAGTCATGTTAGAACTTTATCTCAACCATCTTTAATCATGTCATGTATGTAAGTCGGCAGTTTGTACATGGAGCTTATAAAGTCTATAAGGGCCTTTTGAAGGGGCATTTACCATGTATCTATACACTGCTCCTTGGAGCGTTTTTTTTTTTGGGGGGGGGGGTGTTTAGTCAGAGAGGAGAATGTTTTTGGTCTTCATGTATGTGTACCCTGCTCCAGTGCACCACATTTTTAGGCATTTGAAGGTAAAAGTAGTGGAATAAAAGAGATTCTTAAAGGTATAGACCAGTTCTGGTCCTGCGATTGCATTGTGAAAGAAATGTTGTAGAATCCATCAGAAAAGGTTGATCATCTAGCATATAAGTATTGGTGTGTACTGCAAGGTTCTGGAATCATTAAAATGATAAGAGATTTGGCCCAGTCTTGGTAAAGTTACAAGCACTGTACACAAAAAGATGTATATGGGACTACGCGATATATATCCAGGCCGGATCAATAAGATAATTTACTAGATATAGCAATTAGTAGGCAGTTTCCCGGCAAAATTTTTATCATCCCAATTTATTCAAAACATATTCTTTCACATGATTGGTAATAAGAGCTGCCATTTCATTTTTTGAGAGGGGGGGGGGGGCGTTTCCAAAACTGGTGTATACCTTTAAAGATGAAATTCAGACTCTCCGGTTTAACGGTTTAACGTGTCGTGTGTGAATGTAGCTTCAAGTACAAACAAGTCCCCAGAGTAGCCTGGCAACCATCAACTATCATCCCGCCTGGCCTGGCTCCAGAGAACATGGTTGATAAATGTGGCGTCTTGAGCTTGCATCTTGAAGAGCAGTTAATAACTGATTGTGAAGGGGGAGATGGAGGGATGGAGAGAGATTTATAGTGGCGGGTGACACGTCCATGTACATATGTAAATATATCTTCTTCCTGTCAAAGCATAGTATTGCCCTGGTTAAGATAACATATCATCTTCTCCAGAGCCAGTAGGGCGTCATCTCTGTATTTAAAGTATACAAGTTAATGCCCTTCTGGCTCTAAGAAGATGATATGAAACTGCTACTTACAGGGTAGAAGTATACAAATAATGACTGTTTTGAGGGGCATGGTACAAATTATTGCCTCTAGATCACCATGCATGACCCTAAATCCTGATACGGTATATTAAATCATGCATACTTTACAACTGCCTGACATTTCATCCATGTATTGAAAATAATACATTGCATTTCTCAATAGGGACTTCTGAATTGTCAACTTATCAACATTTCTGCTACAACATTGTATTGTTAGATACAATATGACAGTGTTTATATGATTAGGAAAATATGATTAGGAAAATGATTGATTGAATATAAATCATCTGCTGATATGGGTGTTTTTATTGTAAACTTGAACATAGGGTTAACAACCTTCTGGCTCTCAATGGCTGAAATCTCTTTTGAATTGAGGATTCAGAGTTCAGTAAGTATTGAAGTTTGAACAAACTTGCTTCTTCTCTAACAGAAGTTTTGTTAATATTGACAGATGAGTGTATCCTATCTTATTTTTAATAAAATGTAGAGAAATGAAAGAGGTGATGGGTTGCTGTGGTTTCTGATAGAGTACAGATGAATGAGATGATGGTGAGAGATAGAAAGAGAGAGAGAGAGAGAAAGAGAGATAGAAAGAGAAAATCTAGAGAAGAGAGAGAGAGAGAGAGAGAGAGAAAGAGAGAGAGAGAGAGAGAGAGAATAGTGATGGAGATTAATATGCTCAATTTCACCACATTTACACTGCACTCATGATCTTGAATGTTCATTTCCTCACTTCAGATCCAGAGACAAATTGATTATTAACAGAATGAAAGCATAGTTACATTATGTAAGGTAACCCCCCCCCCCTTTTTTTTTTTTTTTATTTTTTTTTTTTAGAGGATGGTGTTTGGTATTATGTTTGCAAAAATACAATATATTTTGTATAGATAATCATGTCCTGCTCTGTTAAACAAAGAATTTTTCCACTTCTCTGATATTCTCTGCATGAGAGAAGGGAGGACCTTATTGATGAAGTTAGTTGGGAATATCGAAAGCAGTGATACATTTGTTTAACCTATACAATGTGATGCTGCTTCTCTAACAGAATTAATAATATGGATTACTTTTGTAGAAATGAGACTTTAAACATCCGCATAGGGATGAATGAAGGTGTGTAGAAACATTTCTATGAAGAGGCGAAAAGTGAAGAACTGAAAGAAAAATTGAGAGACATGAGGAAAAAAATCATTTGAAATTCAAGTCTTTGTCAAAAAAAGGAAATAAATTGTATTTTAATGATCGTACTACAAATTTCTTTGTATGCCATTGACAAAAGCTAGGACAGCGTAGTAAAAAAATATATGAGTTCTTTCTTCAAGAAGAAAAAAATGGATTCCCCCAGGTTTCATATGTAAATGGAAAGAAATTGGAGGAAACAAAACTATAATACTCTATTCAAGATTATATTTGCAATGTAGAATGAAGGAGGGAAAGATATCCTTAGAAGGAGATATAATAATGTGTACTCGTTTGTGTGGGAACCCACAAGAGAGAAGAAAAGAAAGAAAGAGACGATTAAGATCGAATATATTGATGATGACTCATGTCAGTTACTCTAGTAATGTGAATGAAAAACAGAATGATTTATATGTTTTGCTATTATTGGCCCTCTTAGCCCCCCGAGGCCTAGAGTCGTATAGTTATACATGTATACCGGGTATGTACAAATATGAGTCATGCTATGGAGTATATATCTGACCCAAATATTACTTCTTTAATAAGCATTTCAGTAAAATATAAGTAGATGATTTCAGAAAGAGTCACTAACCTGAGAGAGGAAAGGTAAATAAAACTATGCCACTGTAGTTTTGTCCTCATTGATGTTCAAAATAACAATAACCCAACAACAAAAAATTAAATGTTGTAACACTTATCCAAAAAGAAATTGAAACCATAAACTAAAGAATTTATTGTATGATTTGATTTCTATAAAAATGTGTTTTCATTATCTTATTTCAACACCACCAACAACAGCAAAAAAACAAAACATTTTGATTTGATGGCAGCTATATAGATCTAAAGACTTATGTCTTGTCTTGAAAAGTGGCCTACTGCCCTCTAAAGCTAAAAGCATTATAGTGCTCATCTCTGCCACTGTCATAACAGATACAAGGATGGGTAGAGAAAATCTGTGGATTCTGTAGAACGCCATCACTCAGGGGAAGATGTGTTAGATAACTAGCTGCACAAGAAGGATCATGGCAATGCAGTGTCATACATGGTTCAAGAGTTTAATTTATAGTGACATATGGACCTCTATTTATTCCTAAATTTTCTTTTTGTGGATTTTCAGGTTTTTAAATTATCTAAAGTACTTCTTTACCTCTAAATAGTTCTTAATTTCATGTTTTATAGAATTTCACATCTTTAAATCTTTACCCCAAAAAATTATAGAGTATCTATATTACACTTAAAAAAAAAAACCTTTGTGTTTAAGAATATAACGTTCAGCAAAGTATTTTGCAACTTCTTCGAGCTTTCCTGGCTATCCTGTTCTAAAATGTGTGTAGAGTTCAATTTCAAGTTGTCCAGAGTCACAGTTGTCCTTATAGTGCCAAGTTATCCCAGATAATCTTTCTTTCAAGATACTTTCCAACAATTGACTTAGTCAAAACAACAACAACAAAACCAAATCAAAACTTAATATTTCTAAGACAACTAATCTTTGTTAAATCTGATCATGACTTATAATGATGAAACTGGATATCAAGAAAAACTGGAATTATTTGGGTGTTCCAGCCCTCAAATGAAAAACAAAACAAAAAAGTAAAGTTCTGATTTTGTATGCTCTTCATGCTACCAAGAAACTCAATAATATCCAAGTGAACATCTTGTGCATTCCATCTCTTGATTGATGTAGATATTGATTCTTTTCATTGGAATCCTGTTGCCCATACCTGCATACTTGCAACAGGCTCTCAAATACCATTTCTATGCTTTGTCAAAGAAAATAAAGTTTGTGGCAACTTAATGAAGGCACTTATACTAAGTGGTTTTCCGCTCAATACTTAACTTAAGCTTGTGTGTTACATACCTATCAGTGTGAAATAGATAGCTGAGTGCACTGTTGTGTGTCTTATATGTACTTATGGTATTAGAGAAATCAAGTCTTAGCCTTTCTGTAAACTTCTGTCACTCTATTTTTTATTTTTCTTGTCAAATAATGGAATAGTCTACTTAGAAGACAGTGCAATTGTGTAATAACCAATCAACATCATAAAATGATGATAAGATTGTACAGTAATACAATTAGAGCATCAGAATGATTAAGAAACACTCGGAAGACATAAAAGGATTTTAATGACGGTTGTGCTGTGTGAATGCAATATTTTATGGGAATATGTAAAAAAAAAAAAAAAATTAAAAATCTAAAATGACATTCATTTTTAAAACTTGGATATCATTGATTTTGTAATGTAATTCTTGATATTACTCAGTAGGTTTCTCAAAATTTCTGGTGTTTAAATGATCTTTTTATTTTTTCTGAATGTGACAAATATAAGTGTATGCTATAAATAAGAAACCAGTTGGTCTTATTTTCAGCCCTATCCAAGACTTGGTTATTTAGGATTCCTCGGTCACCAAAGGGCACTGATGCGTCAATGTGGTTTTGAATCCAGTGCCTCTTAGTAGTGAGACCACTTCTCTACCACTGAGCTGTCAAGCTTCATATATAGACTTTGGGAAGCTTTTCGAAAACAAATTTAGTAGGTTAAAAAAAAATCCCATTGATATACAGTATGTAGAAGGTATTTATCACATTGCCAACAACAGTCATAACACAAGAAGCTGTTATCATTGCACGGACTTCATCTGGTATGATACCATTAACCTGTTGAATACCAAGCCTGAGATAACTGTGATGGGGTCAATGGAAACTGTGTGTTGTACCAAAATCAAATAGTATAAAATGGGTTAATTTCTTTTTTCATTTTAGAACATTTCAGCATGTACCAGAAGATGGATAATAGAGCCAAAGCCAAAACATTCCAAAGCGTCACCGACACACAACTTGGCATCACTACAAAAACATCACCTCCCAAAATAATGCTCTCGGAAAGAAAACGAAACAAGAGGGATAAAGAAATTGACAACCTCCAAGTCCACATGATGGAATTACAAACATTCTTTAATAGTCAATGCACTCAGACATGCACTTGGATCCTAAATTTAGAATACCTAGGGGCATTTACACAGCAAGTTTTTGTCTCACATTTCGCAGTTTTATTATAACAAAAATAACACCAAAAAAGCTGCATGAAAGGACTCTTCTCTGGAGTTTTTGTTATAATTGTTTTTAACACTGGCTGAAACTCCGCTGGTATCGCAGTGTGAATGCTCACTCCCAAAACACAGTTGACGTACAGTTGGTTTTGCTTGCATTACCATCATAAAGCAGAGCAGCGACAATTCACGCATTCGCACCACTCTCCAAAAAACTGAAATGGCAAGCAAACACTGACAGTTGTATGAGATTTTTTCAGTAGTGTAAAAGGGTTTCAATGATTTTTCAAATTGTGATATTTTTCAGTGTAAATGGGCCTTCTGCGAATGTTTTGTGTTTGTGAGAGATCTTCCTTCAGGCCTGATATTAAAGTCATTGTCATGTTGGCAAGGGGTGAGAGGTTTATTTTGGAATGCTGAAGGGTACCGCCGCGGCAAGGCGATACATTACACGTGACATTCATCAAAAAAATTGACTGGTAATGTGGTGACATGACATAACTATCTGTGTATTCATGTTGCTTTGATCCTAGTCTAGTCTTTATAGCAGGGCCGCTCTCCTCCAGATGATGCAGAGTGATTGTCACGGTCGTCCTTGTTCAATCGTAATACCAAATTCTACCATCGCTTGGGTTTAGTATATCTGCTCCACTTTCACAAAAGGATTGAAATGTTTAATTGTGTGCACAAATTTCATAGAGTTTGGATTGAAGTACTTAGAACCATTTCCAAACTCTTCATTTCTTTCTACAATATAGAACATGAACGGGCGCATCACTATCACCATCACCACCACCATCACCACCACCACCACCACCACCACCACCACCACCACCACCACCACCACCACCACCACCATCACCACCACCACCACCATCACCACCACCACCACCACCACCATCACCACCACCATCATCCTCATCACCATTACCATCACCATCACCATTACCACTTCCACTATCATCACCATTACCATTATTATCATCATCATCATCATCATCATCATCATTGCCATCATTTTTGTCTACTATCACTGCCATCCCTTCATCAATTTGATGTATTTATGTTCAAATCCTACACATAAATTACATCCCTGTAAATCATTCTCAACCAATCCTTCAGATACCCAGGATATTCCATAAAGTACTGCACAGTTTCAATGTAGCAAGCAGCTATTGTTATTCTAATGATTTATATCCACCCCTCCAATGCTCCAATAAATTGCCCCAATAAATTACCCAAAACCTGCAAAAACTACCGAAAGTTTTGGAACAATGCCCAGTCCATAGCCCCATATTTTCTGTTCTGTGTACACACGACCCAAATACCAGTTATTTCCATATTTGCTTATATGCCCTATTTAGAAATCATAATAATATTTTCTTCACAAAGAGGGAGTGAAATCTGTTCTTGCGCAATCATCATCATCCATTATGACAACAATGATGATCTTACAAAATCATTTTTAAAATTATTATTAAAGCCAGCATTCATTCATATTACTTATTTTGCATGTCCAGTGAATGACCTTATTTTCGGTTGAATATTCTGAGCGACAGATAAAATGCCATTCTTACTGATTAGATAAAACCTTTTTACCTTTTAAAGTCCAAACAAACCATGCACTTTATACTTTACTCCACCAAACAGTACATAATTGACACAATAATCAAAGGCTCTGTAGACATGTATATGTGTACACATAGGCCTAAGTCTTCATGGAAGTAGAATTCAGAGACAAACAGTTATTTGGTGATTTACAGTTATGTAATCTCATCAGTTCTTGTATCAGAATATTGACTGCTTCTTCACAAAATAGAAATATATTCATAAAAGATTATAAAATGTTTTAAAGTGTGTTTTGGGTATCTATAATTCAGTTTCCCATTTACTGACATAGTATTTATAACTGCTTCTACACAGATAATATTGTAGACCCTATAAATAAACATTGCTAAAGAGAGTCAGATTGTTAGACTATTCCTTGTTATATTCTCATTATCACTCTGACTTTAATAATGATCAATGATCAATCACGTACTATTCACTCATTCTGCAAAAGGGGGCTTCGTTTACTAAAACCGTTCCCTCAACTTGAGTCTGTTTTGTAGACTAGCCCAGTCACATTCCATGTCCCAGCCGAGCATCCACTGGTATAAACAAGCAGAAAACGTGACTGATAGACACCACGGTTATTACATGGCAAACACACAGAGATGCTCGTTCAGACCTATTAAAGATCACCGCTCAAGGAGGATTGTTCCATGTTTGTCTGTTTCGTGCTAACGTCTTTTGAATGATGTTCCTCAATTACTCGCCTTTGTGCTATCTTTGAGTCCTGGCCCAACCCACAGACAGACTGTGCTAATAAGGATACAAAAAAGCTTGGATTTATTGCTCTGTGTAGCTAGGAGCCAGAACTCTGAGGAAATAATTGCATTTGATTTTGGATAAACAAGAGGCATCTTTTTATTTCAGTAAGTCTATGCTTTCTTTGTAACCAGTCTTAGAGGTCTAATATCAGAGGTGTAAAACTATATTTGCTGGTCTTTACCATGGTGTCTTTATGATGTTGACGTTTAAATGAGTGTTAGGTTTATTGGTGTACACATACAAACAAAAATGTCTGGTCATTGTTACACGTGTGTGGGGTAAACACTGGTTTTTGTCCTAATTAAAAACAAATTGTAATTTGCGAATCTGAAGCTTACTAAAAAGTGCATGTTTTTTTCTAGTTATGTCACATTTAAGAGAAAAACTCTTTTGTTAGATTTGTGTTATTTGAAGTGATGTATAGCAACTTAATAACAATTTTCATCTAGTGCAAGTTTTGCTTCTTCTCCTAAAGTTGAGTATGGTCTATAAACTAAACGGATAAGGCAACATTTTGAAATTCATTGTCATTATGTGTCCCCTTTGTTTTCTGTAACACTATTCACATCTTAACAGAGATAGTTGTTATGTAAGTATTGGCCTAAGGCCGTGCTCTAAGTTGGGACCCCCACTCATTTCATGAATACACCACTTCTAAATCACTTTGTCTCGTTTTGAATGAGGATAAGTCGTGTCATGTTACTAATAGCCCACTCTTCGTCAAATCATAGTCCTGATCACATACAACTGAATATGTTATAGTACAATCTCCTTTAGAAATTGAGCAGATTTCATTTTGCATCATTTTTTTATTTTGTCAGGGGGGGGGGGGGGAGGGGTTGATCAGTGATTCACTGTATAATGTAAACAATACTGAAAAGAGCCAGGACTTCAGACTTTCTTTATTGATATATTTATGAATCATTTATTGTATGTTCTGCTAGTATTTGATTGTTCTTTTCATCCATTTATGATAGAATCCCAACCTTTGTTCAGTGATATTGTTTAGTTTTCTATCAGGCCCAAACCTCCTGTGGTTCTTATTTGAGTTTCTTTCTTGTATGGTGTGTATTTCTTCAATGGTTATTTTTAGTATTAAGTAGAATGTTCATCAAAAATGTGCCAGCGATATTTTCTGAATATGTCATTGTTGACTTTTCAGTGAATTTCAAAACACTAACTGAAGTTTTCATATGCAGCACTTCATTGTCATAACATATAATATCATTATATGCTAATTCATCAAGATGTACATGTTTGGCAGTTTAGTCAAGAACTATTTGGTAGGGTCCATGATTCAACACTTCTTTCAATTAACTCTTTAAATTATGCTCACAATAAATATGAATTGTTCAAAGGAGAACATTTATTTTAAAAATCTTTTGAAATGTACCTTTTCAAAATCTCACCAAGATATATTTTTTTCTGATTTATCAAGTTTTAATGTATTAGGTTACACTCTGTTGATATTGGGTCTAATGCTATTTTCCACATTTTTTCATAGGGGGAGGGTGACTTGATAAATTCTCACTGAGGAAAATGGTCCCACATATTCAGCTATAATGGACAGTTTGGTTCTCTATCATACAGAATTGCATTGTATTTGTCATTTTAGTGCACTCATGCTAACTCTGAGATATATGCTTATTCTTTGATCATACTGTTTATTTGCTTTTGACAAGTGAATTAACAACAAATATTTGTAAAATGGAATAGTAGGACACTAATGACCTCTATTTACTCAACTTTGACTTCAAATTGTATTCTGCCTTGATTTCAAAAGCTTTACCGATGACATATTTGTGCTTTTGAAACCCCTTTGATGCCAATGAACAAGCAAAACTAATTTATTATTATTTTGCTGTGTCAAAAGGCTTTAAGAATTGTTATTATGTCTAGTTTGTAAACATGCATGGGGATCCAAAGTGAAGACCACCCCAATAGTTTGGTTGGCATGAAACCCCAGATTGATGAGGCAATAAATATTCTGTTAAAAATGGGAGTAGTTTGTCAACTTTATCATTAATATAATTTGATTTATCACTAGATGTACAGATTACACTTGATATGTGTCAATTTCGTTACTGGCATGCTTTTCTGTAGAATCCAGCCCTCTGATTGAAGCTTCATACCAATCAAAGTCTAGTAAATATTATGAATTAAGCAGTAAACAACAAGTGTTTTGCTTCAAAGACAACCAACTGAGGATACAAACTGTTTATGTATGGGAAAAGTACCAAAATGCAGATTAGCTAGGTAGCGAAATGTAGTGGAATTAAAAAACGCATCTTGTCAATTAAAAGTCTTTTTTGACATTTCTGAATGAAAGTATAGCCAACATTAAACCTCATCAAGATGGTATATGCATTTACAAGCTCCATATCCTAACAATGTGGTTCTATATACCTCTGTGTGATAAAATCATGATTTTCAAGTTTCAACCATATTTATATAGCTTTTGTGTTCTGGACGTGTCATTTCGTACCGCTATATTTTGCTATAAACTTACCCAAAGCAACAAGGGAAAGGGTAGAGACTATATATAGCCTAGGTTGGCGAGGCAAACGTCAAAATGCTTTATTCAACTGACTTTACCAAGGCCACACAGGTGGCCTTACTGGTGCACAGCAGCACGGACATATCATGAATAGAACAAAGATGTTCTTTTAATTAATGGTCTGTGGAATTATAAGTAAACAAACTTGTTGTCGGTTATAGTCGAACTCGAAAATTATATCAGAGCTTTGTATTGCGTGTCCCCCAGTGAGAAGCTCGTTAATAGTATATGTTCAATCTTTTTTACCCCTCCATTTCTGTCTAATTTTTCCTCTCTTTCTTATTATCTATATATCTATCTATCTATCTATCTTTGTATCTATCTATCCAAATATATCTATCTATCTATCTATCTATCTATCTATCTATATTCTATCTGTGGAGGCCTGTCCATGTCTTCTCTCTGTATTACCTACTGTCTGCCTCTGTCTTTTTCTCATTCTGATTTTCTTATGTTATCTGTTCTCTATCATCTCTTTCTCTTTTTCTTTCTTCATATGCTCTCCTCTATCTCTCTTTCTGTGTGTTCATTTCCCTGTCTTTATTTCTATGACTCTTTTGTTAACTCTCTCTCTCTCTATCTCTTTCATCATCACTCTCCCCAATTTTTTCTCTCATTCTCTGTCATTCTTCTTCATCTCTATTTCATTATCTCTTTGTCTTTCTCATCCTCACTCTTCTCCCCCCCCCCCCCCCCCCCCCCCCCCCCCCCGTTTATTGTTTGTTAGAATTTCTCTAGCATTCTTTCATTATTTTTCATTATCTTTCTCCTCTTCACTACCAACAATGTCTCTTTCTCTCTCTTTCTGTGTATTAATTTCTCTCACTATTGATTCTCTACCGCACCCACCCTGCCTTTCAGGTCCGACATGTCCACTTTCTCACATAAAACTTGCCACCTCCGAGTCCAAACTTGTTAGATCTGACACAAACGTTGTATGTTTACCATCGCCATGAATACGGTATGACTGACTTTCCCACAAATATACTACCGTTGCGTTGTTGTTCTGCCATACAACTGAACCCTGCACATGTTTTTGCTGTCCGCCCAGAAATAACTTTTATTACGAGGCAAAACAACTGTTTGAGGTAGTAGAAATATGTCACTGGAATTCACGAAGGACAGAAACAAGTGTTTTTATGCCTCCGCCACCGAAGGTGGTGCCGGAGGCATCATGTTTTCGGGTTGTCCGTCCGTACGTCCGTCCGTCCGTACGTCCGTCCGTCCGTACGTCCGTCCGTCCGTCCGTCCGTCCGTCCGTCCGTCCCGTTTGACCGTTATCACAATATCTCAAGAACCATTTAAGATTTTAACTTAAGACTCGGGAATAGTATTTATCACCATAGGAAGACGATCTGATTAGATTTTGGAGTACGTAGGTCAAAGGTCACAGGTCACAGAGGTCAACTTATGAAATTCCTTGTATTGAGTTTGTTAGCGCGATATCTCAAGAACCATTTGAGATTTAAACTTCAAACTTAAGGATAGTATGTATCACCATAGGAAGACGATCTGATTAGATTTTGGAGCACGTATGTCAAAGGTCAAGGGTCACAGAGGTCAACTTATGAAATTCCATACATTGAGATTGTTATCATGATATCTCAAGAACCACTGGAGATTTAAACTTCAAACTTAGTGATAGTGTGTATCACTATAGGAAAACAATCTGATTAGATTTTGGAGCACGTATGTCAAAGGTCAAGGGTCACAGAGGTCAACTTATGAAATTCCATACATTGAGATTGTTATCATGATATCTCAAGAACCACTGGAGATTTAAACTTCAAACTTAGTGATAGTGTGTATCACTATAGGAAAACAATCTGATTAGATTTTGGAGCACGTAGGTCAAAGGTCAAAGGTCACAGGGCTCATTATGTATGCAAAAACAGCTTGTGATCGCGTTATCTGAACAACCGATTGATGGATTCCTGCCAAACTTTGGTCATGTATGTATCTTGCAGAGCTGATGAACTGATTAGATTTTGGGGTCACGAGGTCAAAGGTCAAAGGTCACAGGGCTCATTATGTATGCAAAAACAGCTTGTGATCTAGTTATCTGAAGAACCGATTGATGGATTCCTGCCAAACTTTGGTCATGTATGTATCTTGCAAAGCCAATGAACTGATTAGATTTTGGGGTCACGAGGTCAAAGGTCACAGCGCACATTGTGTATGCAAAAACAGCTCGTGATCGCCTTATCTCAAGAACCGATTGATGGATTCCTGCCAAATTTAGGTCATGTATGTTACTTGCAGAGCTGATGAACTGATTAGATTTTGGGGTCATGAGGTAAAGGTCAAGGTCATGCGGCTCATTATGTATGCAAAAATAGCTTGTGATCGTATTATCATTAGAACAGATTGATGGATTCCTGCCAAACTTAGATTATTTATGTATCTTGCAGAGCCAATGAATGGTTCATAAGATCAAAGGTCATGGGCTCATTATGTATGCAAAAATAGCTTGTGGACGCATTCTCATTAGAACTGACAGATGGATTACTATTTAACTCAGGAAATCTTGCAGAGCCAATGAACTGAGTAGATTTTAGGGTCATGAGGTCAAAGATCAAAGGATCATATATGTATATGAGAAATTGCTTGTAATCACGATATTCTGAGAACATGTTAATGGATTACAATTGAACTTGAATTTGAAAAATTTCTTCCGTTTCGGTTTGTAAAATTGCTCTATGACGGAGGCATCATTTTCGACTGCGCGCAGTCGAATTCCATCTAGTCTATTTTTAAAAGGCCATCCAACAAATACATGTATATATCCTAGTCCTAATATACAGTGAAATAGGACAAATATATGAATTTAAAATATTTCTTTATCTCCCCATGTACCAAACTATTTTGTCCGGAAGATTCTCTTCAAATTTTGCTGTCCTACAAAACTGCCACTTTCAAACATACACACATATGCTGAATATAGTTTAGGGACACCTGTTTCCAGACATAATGTGATTCTTACACATATCTTTTTTTTAGAAGCAGATAGTGAAATGCATTTTGAAGTAGATTATTCTTATTTGCCATTAATATCCTTTGTCAAATGTAGCAGATTGCATTATTGATGGTTGTCCATGAAAGAGAGAAAAAGAGATTTATTATCTATTACGCCTACCTACTTAAAAGACAAATTTTAACCGTGTGTTCATTTCAGCTTGTTGTTCAAAAAGAATGATAGAGCTGGAATAAATGCTTAGGAGGTACCAGACAAGTATCAGAACCTATTCAATCTGGCCTTTCATAGATAGATATATACCAACACATTATACCATCATCATTCTTTTCATCCCAACTCTTCAAGAGGCAACCCTCATATAATACCTCCAAACTCACAAAAGATGAATTCATTCTCCGCGTTCTAAACCCCCTATTGCTATAAGTCCTAGAGCTATTTGCATCATGAATACCAATATCCCCGTAATTGGTATCATTACCGTAAAGATGGCTGATCTAGGATATTGTTCAAAATTCCAACTAAGGTTTTCCTTTACAATAGTTAGGTTCACACGACGGTCCATTAACTTAAAGTTTAGGTCATGGTTTTCACTTCAAAGTCATCCTGTAGTTAGGGACTGTGCGCCGGGACACTTTTTTGTCATGAAATTTTTAGTATACTCATATATGCTTTTTCGCACTGGCAAAAATTGTCCTAGCCCACTTCATTTTCACACTCGGTTTTACTGAAATGGGCTATCCCCATCGATAGTACCAGGATTATTTTGCCAAGGAAAAAAAGCTAGGTTAGGTATCTCTTGAAATGTGATGCTGAGAACTCAAGTGAGAACAGAAGTGATAATAGTCCAAAGCCTACCTAAAAAAAGCGGTGCTAACTCGTGAAGCCGGGAACGCCCTATCCAATCAGTGATAGTCCAGAGTTAGCGATTTCGAGTGAGAACAGCATATTTCCTTAACCGGGTTAGATTAGGGATAGTACGGGGCTAAAAAAACAAGTGTGAAATGCATGTCAAAGTTACAAACCATGAGCTGTCCATCCTAAGGTTAGGGCTATAGTTACGAGCAGCGTGGTGGTACGTCCTCATGTGCTGTATGAACACAACTAACTTCAAGGTAACATCAGCATGTACTTAAAATGAATGCTTTCCCCTGGCTTGTAATTCAAAACTTTTAGTAATTGTTGTTTCATTCCTGTTTGAACCCTGATAGTTGTATGTGGACCGTTGTTTATTACTTTAAAGTTTTGCAAACTTAAAGTTTAAAAACTACGATGGTTTCGTGTGAACGAAGCCAATATGATTCCAAAAGTGGAGACATAACCCCACCCCCCCCCCCTCACAGCACAGCACTTTGTTGTAACAAGTAGTCGCTATTAGTGATTCCCATACCATGAATTAGATGCTTGCTATTCAGAAGTGCATCTTTACATGTTTTTATTAATGTGACATTCAGGAAGCCTAATAGTCCATCATAAAAGATAATTAATCATCCAAAAATGTCATGGTACAGGATGTTACTGACCTACTTTATCTCTGAAAAATGTACAACATGGTGTACTTGATTTATTAGAAAACAAGTTTTTGTGAGCATGTACATGCTACTGCTTTAACTCACTTCTTACTGAGAAAAAAGAGCATTGTTAAATGAAAAGGAATCTTGTTTTGTAAACGCAAGAAGGGTGCTAATGCATATAATTCTAATGCAGAGTTAATGCCTCCTTTGTTAGAAGACAGTATTGTTAGTTGAGAGCGAAAAGGGTGTTAACTCATGTTAACTCTTCTACTTTATATGTAGAGTTGAATACCTTCTGGCTTTCATTAGACAGTACATCTGAGAAATGGATGAATTTGAAAGAGAGTAAAATGAGAATAATTCTTTGCAATGGTAGTGAAGTGCTGCTATGTCTGCTGAGTGCCAGAAAGGTATTAATTCATTGGTAAATTATATGTCCTTTTTGCTCTCAGCAGGAATGAGATATTGTCAAATTGTTCAGACACTTGAAATGAAATCGAAACTGAAATTGAAACTAATGCCAAAATGTTTGAAGAAATATTTCACAACACAACGTCGAATTCAGTTGCTTGGAGGTGGGTAAGTGTCCCCCCCCCCCCCCCCACCTTCCCCCAGCGGAACATCTACCAGGTACATACATCTGAACAGCCAAACCTTCTTAAATTCCAATGCACTCCCGTAATGAGTATGATCATTATGAAACTAGCTTGGCCCAGATCGTTTCAAAGCGACATGCGTTGAGTGATGTTGACAACGGTGTCATGACAATTCCTTTCCACAAAAATCTAACGTTGCACAATGCCCCGGCCACTTATCATACCATCACTGGGGATTCAATGTCCCGTTCATACTCATCCTGTGATGAACTATCTCATCGCAAGGTAGTTCATTGCTAAATGCATGTAGATTAAAGAATCGTCGGTCTGTTTGGAGCCGAAACGGCCTGAACTGCACCCTTTAACACAGAGTGAACACCCTTCTGGCTCTCAACCGACATTGTTTCATACTGATATTAAAGCAATAATGGATCTCTAGATTGAAACCATAATTTTACTGAAATCTGCATGCAGGTACCTGACATGTTCCCTGGCAACACCCTCTTCCGGCTTTGTTTTGTTAGAGATATTGGTTTAGGGTTAGGGTTGTAGGGGTGCACTTGGGTTAAGGTTAGGTGTAGGTGTAGGTTTTGAGGTCTTTGGTATGGGTTAGTTTCGTGGAGGTGTCATGGTATAGTGGTTCATTCACTTGTGTCTGTCAATCCAAAGGTTGATGGTTCGAACCCCAGCTTAGCACTACGTCCTTTGGGCAAGACAGTGATCCACATTTGCCACTCTCCACCCAGGTGTTGATGAATTAGGGTGAATTGCTGGGTAGTACTAATAGCAGAGCCCCAGTAATTATTGATGCTAATGAGGCTTCCCTATTCAAACAAAATAATTATTATTATAATTATATTTTATCCAGGGTTGAAGATAAAATCTTGATTCGTTTAGATAAAAATTGACCATTGAACAATTGTCACCAAAGCATACAGTGTGTCAATGATCCTTAATAATATTCCGCTTTTATATAGCGCTTGATACAAATGTCTCTAAGCACTTTGCAGATTTACTATTACCCCTTAATGCCATGTACTTTGCTTGTATATCATTTAAATTTTAAATCAACCCTAGTAACATTGGATATTAAATGCCCTGTTCATATCACCCATGGATTAAACCATCAATGTGAACTGTACCCTGGTCATATTAATGCTAATTAAGCCATATCAAGGTTAGGTATATTGGTATCCTGTTTGTATTAGTATCATATTTATACTCTGAGCTCTAATAGAGTTGATATAGGCCTACCATGTTCATATTAGTCACTCATTAGTCCCTGGAGATGATTTAATTTCTGTTCATAAATTTGTTTTTAATGAATCCTTACAGCACAGTTATTGATATAATAGTAGCTAGGCATGGGATTGGGGCTTATACTCCCTCAATTAAATCGCAAAAAGAGGAAGAAGAAAGGAAAAATAACAGAAGCTCAAACCATAGCTCAGACCATGCTTAACCATTGGTAAAAACTCATAGCAAAAATGAACAATTCATATTTTCCTATATTACATTGATATCATCTTTTGTCATTTCTGATCCTTCATATTCTAAATTGAGTTAGATTTATACCTCTGAGGAAATTGTCATATCTTCCGGTACCTCTTATTCTGAAGTCTTCATTACACCACATATTGTTTATTTAAATTTGTATGAACATGAAACATACGCCTTGGTACAAAAATATGTATAGATTTGTATAACACATTATATGTTTTTTGGTAATATAACGGACCTTGTATGATGTATCATATAGAGTGAAATACATACTTTCAATTTAGGCTATGTTGCTACCATGACAATCTTTAATCTCTTACGGATTGGACCTCACTTGGCCCAAATACCCAATGATTCCAATCCACTTTAATGGTGCTTATGATACTAGGGCAATTACTTTTTAAAAAAGAATGTGAGGTGGATATATTTAGAAGTTATTTTGACCTTTGGCTTGACCACGTATATGTGACCACCATTTATGATGTCCCCTTGTCAATTGTAAATGATGTCCCTTGAATGATATGACATGACCAAAGCTGATTCAAAGACCACCGAAGACCAGTTTACATTTGAAAGTTAGGTTGGAGAGATGGACTGTTCTTTGGAGTAGATATACATGTATATTTGTCTTTTCCCTTTGTAAACTATTATGTTCCATATTAAATAAGAGTTTAGGATAAAGATTGTTATCCCTGCAGTTCTATAAAAAATGAAATCATTACAAAATTTGTGTAACTTTAAAAGAGGTTTCATTTATGTACGATTAGTCAATTTGATTTTTTTTTTTTTTTTTTTCGAGGAGGGTGCCGGGGAGGATCGAATCAAATTGAAATGATATTTATTTTTAAAAATCAACAGGGCAGCCCAAGGGCTAAATTGCATGGAGTTTACAAAGAAAAAATTAGAAAAACAAAATATCTTACAAATATATTTATACATATATCATTGTCAGACAATTATATGAAGGGCAGAAACAGAGAGATATGGAGAGGATGAGAGAGAGAGAGAGAGAGAGAGAGAGAGAGAGAGAGAGAGAGAGAAAAGAAACAATGATTTAGAAGCAGAGACGTGAGAATCTAGAGGAAAAAGTGAGTGGATTTATCAAATAAATAATAAAAGGATGTTTTAGTGAGTAGATATGAAAGAATAAAAAAAGATAATGAACAAATATGTACCAAATATTGTATATATTTCAACATGAAATGACCAATATTGAACAGATCCCCCCCCCCCCCAACAAAAAAATAATGAAAAAAGGAGAAGAAAGATTTGGGTTCCTCTTTTGTTGTACTTTGGCACATCCCTTTAAAACCAGTCTTTAAGAAAGTGAAAGGTAAACAAAAAGGAACAATTAGTTGAGACAAGAAAGTTTTGAAAGTGTATCCTGATCAATACAAATCATAAAGTTGGCTTGTGAGGTTTAAGATTTTGATGTGATTTTTGTTGAGTTGAATGATGGTATGGCAATTGAACGAGAGGGGTTGGAGTATGGATTCTAATCAATTCAATCCCGGAATGCGGGACATGAAACGAACAGCCCTCGTCTGTCCAAAGTTATTCACCGCTAAAATTATCTCTCGACTGTCATCTCCAGCTGTGCCCTGATATGTCAGAGTTTACGTCTGGATGCATGATCTCTTCCTCTCTCTCTCTCTCTCTCTCTCTCTCTCTCCTTCTCTCTCTCTCTGTCTCTCTCTCTCTCACTCTCTCTTTCACTCTCTCTGTCCTCTGTCTTTCTCTGTATCGCTCTCCTACCCACCATCCATCTGTGATTCTCTCTCCCTCATCTCTTCTTTCTATCTTTTTCTTGCTCTCTTGATCTCTCTACACACAGATCTCTCTATTTCTCTCCATCCCTATCCTTCTCCCTCGAGTACAGTCTTTCAGTCCTTGCCCTTCTATATCTTTCTCTCCCCCCTCTATCTCTGTCTCCCTCTCTCTCTCTCTCTCTCTCTCTCTCTCTGCCTTCTCCTCCTTCTCAACTACCGTAGTTATGTCTTTATGAGTCTTTCCTCTCTACATCTTTTCTTTCTGCTTCCCATCCTTCCTTTTGTCTATTCCCCTAACTACATCTTTACTTTTTTTGTTTACATCTCTTCGCCCCCTTCCCCCACCCCCTCGCCACTTCTAAGAGTCCCAATATAATTCCTTATTCTAAAGTCAAGATCAATTTGGAATCTTGTTACTCCTCATCTGAAATTGAATTGTTGTGTCCTTGCACAGAATCCTGCAATGCCTATGCCATATGCCAGAATAATGTGCCCAAAATGCAGAAAACTGTTCACATTTGTATTTGCTGTTTTTTACATTCAGCCACCTCGTATCATGCACTTAGCTTACATATTTCCATGGGTTGACGATATTTCACGAAAACATTTCGGGAGAGAGAGCTACCCTTGTTCGACCTTGTTGTTAATTGAAAACTGAAATGAGCAGAAGTTAATAAGTTATCATGAGGATTACCTGGTACAATGTGTATAAAACTGTTTTAGATTCTTTGTTATTTAACAATGTGCATCATGATCAAAAATGGTTTCCATAAGAATAAGAGGAAATCAAATGATACATTTCCCAAGCTTGTTCATAGAATAATTGCGGTATTGTGTTACAAAGGATGGAATGACAAAGGGGTATCATCATCATCACGAAGAGATAAAGAAGGAATGGACAGATAAAAGGGGGTGAAAGGTACCATTATAAAGTTACCCCTTCCTTCAACCTACCCCTTCCAAATGACATTCCCTCACTCCCTACATATGCCCTTGGCGTTCATCCCTCCCCCAATTGTTTTATGGCGATAAAAATGCATTGTGGAATCCCTAAGTATTTGTCTCCCATTCCTACTCTCTCTCTCTTTCCGTCATCCCTCTCCCTCATCCCTCTCCATCCGTCCACAGTCTGACATACCTCTGCCCTTCGCTGCGACTTGACTCCGTCAGAAATCAAAATTGATTGTGTTGAAATGAAACAGATATGAGCTAGAGGTACCTTGCGTTGGTTGGAGTAGTGGTAGTATCGAGTCAATTTCAGAACCAGGATTGTTTTCTGTGTAGGGTGTGCTGTGTAGCTAGGAACAACAGTGTTTTGAATTTCGCCCCGCTTTTGGAATTTACGTACGACTTTAGGTGTTCATTAAATTTTTGTGGGATCATCTCGTAAACTTTGGTATGTATGCCATATTTGTTTGTATCCTGCCTTACGGACATAGATATGAACGTAATAATATATTTTGTCTATGCCTGTTTTGTGATGCAGTTCACGAATTCAGTGGACTTTCACCTAGAAATTATTTTGCAAGTTGATGTTGTTTTAGTTTTTATTGGCGTGTATCATGAATTTATGTATATTTATGCCAGTTCTTAATAGCTTTGTTCACCTTAGACAAGTTATTCTTCAATTTTTGTTGAAAAAGAATGCCTACCGGTATGCTGAAATGGATATATTTTTTGTTGTTGCAAAATTGTTTTGATATGCAACCTTTTCTCTTACCGGTAATTTCAATTTTAAGTTTCACTTGCAAAGTTTTGTGGCAAACGAATCTCTTTATCAGAATATTTTCTCATTGATTTAGTTTTATTA
The DNA here is from genome assembly GCF_000002235.5 of Strongylocentrotus purpuratus. Taxonomy (NCBI): domain Eukaryota; kingdom Metazoa; phylum Echinodermata; class Echinoidea; order Camarodonta; family Strongylocentrotidae; genus Strongylocentrotus; species Strongylocentrotus purpuratus. Next base: position 18,419,117 of record NW_022145613.1, on the reverse strand, counting down.
TACACAAAAGGAGCCTTGGGCTAATAACAATACTTTAGTATGACATAGGAAAGTTTTAAAATATTTTATCATCTTCTTAGATGGTTGTAATAGGGACAATATTCTAATTAAGACAATATTGTTTCATTTATGAATTATCATGAAATATATGATGGAGGAAAAAAAAAATCAGTTTTTAGAATGTCTTCAGAGCTCTTTGTGAGAGAAAATGATAATCAGAGTATGGGATTTGGTATGCAGGTTCCATTTCTATGAATAAATTCCATTTTCATTTGCAAGTAATCATCTTATGCATGCTATATACACATACATAATATGTCTGCAGAGCTGAGTGTATCAAGGCCATCTATGTGTAGGAACTCAACAGATTCTCCAACTGTTCTAAATTTTCAGATCTCATAATACGAAATTCAAGTGAAACATCAGCGAATTCAGTGAAAGTTATGGTCGTTCTGATATGGTTTTATGAAACTTATACTGAATGTGAACATGCATTTAGGGAAGCCTCATATACAGGGCCTACTTAAGATCTCAGTATATACATACAGCCAGAAGGGCATTAACTCTGTGTTAAAGTGTATGAGTTATGTCCTTCTGGTTCCAAACATACAAGATATGTATACTGATGGGTATTTGACAAAATGCTCTTGTAGTGCCTACTCCAGATGGAAGGATATGTAATTTGTAAATTGTTCAAAATTTGTGTTATCATAATCAGAATTGCAGTAACACAGGAGTAGACTATTATTATAGTTTTTTATGACATCACAATTGGTGGCTTTCAAGTGTTTATAGCAGATATATTAGGCCTGTTTCATCAGCTCGAGTTTGCCAAATAACTCTATATTTTAACTAATCCCGATCCCAAATTAGCCAGTTAATTTGCGTCTTCATCAACCCGCAGTTGTAATTAGCGGATATTTGGTTGAGAAAATATCCAGAGACATCTTGGTCTTGTTTCCAAAATATCCCGCTATTTGGGAAAAAGCAGGCTAATTTGTGGCAATCTGTTTGTGAGCGTATGGTCTGGACACTCTGGTGAAGACGCAATGTCGAGCTTCGGGATAATATCCGGAGTCTGAAATAGTGGGTTATTTGGCAAAGTCGAGCTGATGAAAACAGGCATTCTGCCTCTAACTTATACGTTTAAATAAAGACTTAACAACTTTCTGACTCCTAGCTCATGATTTCTTAGATAATGATTCATTCAAATACAATGCCATGTCTGCCATGACATTGTATTCTATTTATGGGAACATTATCTTTTTTCTTTTTATGGACCATACCAGCATACTACAAGCATTACCTGTCATGTCTGTGCTATCAATTTACACAAATAGCAATTTGTAATGGACAAAACATTTTGACATACGTTCTCAATCTTAATGGACATAACAGTGAACAGATGCAGGCTTCCTCTAATAGGCAATTTACCCAGAAATATTTGATAGGTGAGTTCATATGCAGTATATATGGTGTTTTACTTCAGAGAAACGATATTAGAGCAGGTGTATATATTGCAAAGTGATTTCTTTTGAAGTGGGGAGGGGGTAGATAATTTACAATGTGTATTTATTTCATTGAATGAAATAAGTTGGCTTTATGTAGAGGTGTAGTGGTTGAGTGGATATGTCAACGGGCTGTCGATCACAAGGTCCGTGGTTCAAGTCCCGCCGCGGCACTTACGCCTTTGGCAAGACATTGATCTACATTTGCCACACTCAACCCAGGTGATGTAAATGGGTACCTGGCAGGAATTCATTCCTTGAAATGCTAGAGTGCCGTAATGGCAGCCGTGCTAAAGCCAGGGTAATAATCGGGAGCGCCAGGAGTGTCAAGTCTGACAGACATGAGCGCTATACAAGAATCCACTATTATTATTATTATTATTATTAAATGTTGGCCGTGTTAAAAGTAAAAACTAAATTTAGAGAAACATATGTGCTTGACACCCTTTCCCCTCTCGTAGTTATACCAGTACCATGAGAAGTCCTCTAAACAATATATACCATGTGAACGGGGGTCATCTTATGTTATTCTCATGCCCAACCATTCAATCAACCGCCCCACAAATGTACCAGCGATATTGATGCCAATGGCATTTGGACTTGTCGACAACTCATGTTGTTGTTCCTACCATTTCTTTGCCACATATGATTTACATTGATCATTCAGCAGGAGAAATCTCAACTTGATGTCGGATGTTTACATCCAGCCAGTCTGCAAATACCAAAATAAAATTCGCAGAAAGTGACATGATTATCCCTCCTGACAAAAAAAGGGAGAAGAGGGGTAGGCCTACATTTGCATCCACTAAATAGATAATTATGTTGTTTTATTTTAATGATAATTCTATCATGTCAAGATTAAATTTCATATTTGATTTAATTTGCTAAATAAAAACCAGTTACAAATGGGGTGACAGCAGGCAGGCCATTGCTCTCTAACCTCACCATACCTCTCAGCCCCCTATTCTCACTTTATCCCCCCCCCCCCCCTCGATTGTTATAAGGCGATCGACTTATGCATAGAATCTGGCTTATTTTTAAGTGTCATAATTTTATACTAAAGAAATGCCATCTTATCATTTGTTTCCTCAATCTTCACTCTGGTGTGTATATTAGAAACAATGGGCAAGCATGTCATGCAGTTTGCTAGCTGGTCATTAGATGATCAGGAACTTAAAGCTATCAAATTTCTTTGGTAAAACAAAAATGATGGTTACATTTTGATAAAACATGCGAATATCTACAATGAGAAAAATGTTTAACATACCGTAATACATTTTAAATAGAGGATGAGGTATTGGGTAATATAAGAAATTCAATTAGGAATCCTATTATGATAGATTCCATTAATTACTCACAAAGTAGAAGTTGAATGGACCTGTACCCGGCTTTGGTATTGTTTACATCAAACCCACAATCTACATGCCCAATTAGCTTCTATTTGTCTTCCAATATCATCCAAAGACAATCATGCTCACCCATACGAAAATTGGTTTACCCCCGCAAACCCAGCATCCAGACTTTAAATAGGCAGTTTGGGCATATTTGTAATTCTATCAAATTCTCATAACTGCACGCTATATTAGCCGCTCCATTCAATAGCGGTCTAGATCTGTATTGATGTCCGCAAACAGAATGGGCATGGGTTGTTGCACACAGCTGAGGACGTTTGCCTATACACAGTTGACATCGCTTGAGTCAACAATGGAAAGGTTTTTAAGTAAATTTGCGGAGCCTTTTCAGTGTCGGTGATGGGACAAAAAAAAAGAAACCGTGGGATATGAAAGAGAGTCTGATGACATGTGAGAGAGAGAGAGAGAGAGAGAGAGAGAGAGAGAGAGAGAGAGAGAGAGAGAGAGAGAGAGAGAGAAGAAAAGGGGAAAAGAAGAGGAAAATGGTTGTGTGTTTATTGTGAATTGGAGTGTTCAAAACACAATCTTAGAGTCGTGTGCGTAGAATAGTATCCCCTCGTGCTGGTTCAATGTATTCATTGAGTCAAGTTGGAGTTTTTGAAAGTGAAAACTTATTCATTCGAGCGAGTAAGCAGAAAGCTTGAACAGTTCTTGAGGATTTATACTTAGGATGTCAGTGATTTTCAACATAGTAATTACAAGGAATATATAACGCCTATGGATTAAATCAGAGTTATATGCTTCATCGCATTGGAGAAGTTTTCAAGGATCCACTTTTTTCTAGACTGGTCTTAACGCACATAGAAGTGAATAGAGTGCACACTTTTTAAAGATCCCAGCTTCTGGACTTCAAATGGTTCCATCTTCTCAAATTTTCTCTACAAAAATGTTATACAGTTATAAGTGTCTAAATGGACCCAATCTCGTGTATTTATAGATCAGTATTGGAACATGTTGCGGTAGGAATCTATAGCTTGTTTTGTGTTATGTACAGCTGCTGTTGAATTGTGTTAGTATTGATCTGTTACACATTGTGGATAATCGTCTGTGAAATCTGGGTGCTCGTGCCATGGAGTTGTCAATCACGAATATAACAGTGAACTCTTGGATGTTTTGAAATGAAGAATGCATGCAATGTAAGGTGATATTGGTCGGCATTGTGAAAGTATGATGTTCTCGTATGGAGAGACACAGGTATGTCTTGACTCTTGAGTGGTGTCGGAAACACAAAAAATATTTATTTTTTACATATTTTTTTTTCAGTGTCAAACTGAGAGAAACTATACCTTTATGCCACTCATTCACTTAAAAAATATTAGGCCAAATGATAAGTATGAAGCAGAGCTCTGCTCTGAAGCTGACTATAACCTCAGCCATACCTCATGCAATCTGGTCCATCACATCGCCAAACTGACTCAAGATCGACTCTGTACACTGACCAATTCTTTGCCATTCCTGGTAATGTAATTTTTTGTTTTAACTGTCCTCAGTTTGGTGATGGTCTTGTTGGTGCAACTAGGGTATCAGCTTGCTATCAAATGAAGTAGGTTTTCTCAGGCTTTGATAGACGAAATTACTCTGCAATTTCCTGTTCATAATGAAAATGAAGTCATTGTCAAATTATTAATTATTAAAACAACAGTGAAAACATTGATGTTGATTATCACTACATTTGTCATCCTATCAGTGAATTAGTGAAATCTGATAGATGAAAATAATGATGTTTATCCTAAAAATGGAACTATCCCTGTGATGTTCACACACACACATTTTTCCGTGATTAGGCCGTTTCGGGATAGTTGTACCGTTTCGGGATAGTTATACAATGAAATTGTGTGTGTGTGGACGCTTACTAATGATACGTCATATAACAAAACGATGCCCAAACATTTGTTTGGTTATACGACGTATAAAGAATCACGCCTAATCACGGAATGTGTTGTGTATGGACGTAACTAGTATAACTAATCAAACTAGAACTGGGCGGGGCTTAACGTGACCTCAAGCGAAAGGAGACCTGACCTCTCATTTCCGCTTCCATTTCATGATCGCAGTAGTAAACTGCGCACCTATAAGACATTTCGCTGTAGAGTTTCGGGATACATTGTTTTGTGTGTGGACAAGCTGTATGTTAGCATTCTTATATCCCTTTAATGCACTGAACAGATAATTGTGTATGAGCTTACTACCTGTTGATTAGGGTATTTATCATTGAGATAGAGGAGGATTAGATAAGCTTCAGGAGCTTATATTGTACAGTTATAATCCTAACTGTCATTAATCCCATCCCATCCCACAACCTATTAGTCTGGAGACACATTAGGCCTACAGTCTGTTTGGATTCAGAAGAGCATTAACTCATTCCTTAATACATAGTTAACGCCCTACTGGCTCCGAACAGATGCTGTCAATAAGCTTTTACATTAGATCCCGCCCCCCCCCCCCCCACTCAGTGTTATTTAGGGTACGCACATGCGTGTTCCCTCCTTTTGGAAACACTCCCTAAGTCCGGTGTTAAGTCAATTTTGTGTATGTACGAGCCGGACTTTGGTGCGTGAAAAGTACCCCTTTACCGGGCATTTTGGTAACACGCATGCGGTCATTCTGATCCAGGAGTGGGGGGGGGGGGGGCCGTGCATTAGATACCTCAAGGATTTGTCACAAAACTTCCTCAGGAACATCTTCATTGATGCTGTGAACGTTTAGACTGTCCAAACTTTGATCTGATTTATACATGCCTAAAGAGAAAAAAACACAATCACACACTCATGATGGTTTCGGCATGAAGCAAAGAGTACTGAAAGTCAGAACTTCTGACTCAAGCTCGAAAGCTGTTTATACCAGTAATTGCATTTAGAAAACAGTGTATGACTGCACCAAATAAAAATGTAAATTCGGTATTCATCACAGTTTCATACAAAATAGAAACTGCTTAATTTTTCAAAAGTGTTGGTAATACATTTTGTTCTGATTTTTCCATGACCCATTTTTTACTTCTTTCTTCTCTCTTTTTTACAATCTACCTTGGGGTATCAACTTATTTTGCTGTACCCCCCCCCCCCAAAAAAAAAAACAATAATGCACTTCTATAAATCCAATTACTGGCAATGGTTGATCTTTTATCATGCAATAGATTGGTTTCTTGGGCATGGTGTAGCATGAGAAGCCTTTCATACATTGCTTTATTGCTTTATTGCTTATAAACTTCTTACCCTATAAGTTCAGTACGTACAAGTTATTGGTACTCTTTAATTTCCAGTGTGTGAAGTTATATTTAATGCTGTGAGACTGTATTTTCCATCATAATCTTACTTCATGGTTACTTCAGGAAGCCATTGTACCATTTCTCCCCCTTGTAACAATGGTTAAAAAATGCAAGATTCACTTACAGTTACTTTTCCCTTCTCTCTCTCTTTCTTCTTGTATAGCCTTCAGAAGCTGTAGAGTCTAAGACCCATACATTCAAGACCCGGGTATTCAGGAACCCCCATAGCTGTGGTTTTTGTAAGGAGATCATATGGAATGAAGGCAGAATCTGCAGAGGTGAGTTGCATGCCCCCCCCCCACACACACACCCATCGAACTGCCCCCTCCTCCCTCCCACCTCCATCAAACTGCCCCCCCCCCCCCCCGTCGCCCATTAAACTGCCCCCTCCTCCCTCCCCCCCCCCCCCCCCACGCCCACCAAACTGCCCCCTCCTCCCTCCCACATGACATTATGTTAAACCAAACCAGAGTCTTTTGCAGCAGGAAAGTTATGTGAATCACAGTGAATCAGTGTTGCAATTTAATCATATAAATTCATCAAATTTATGCAAATCTAAACTATACCTTCTGATAATGGACCGGTTACATTGTATTTATGTTAGTAGATTAGTGAAAAATTAATTGTGAAAAGGTGTTTTGCTCATGTTGAGATACTTTTGTATTTTCACCCCCAAATGAAGTACTACAATGGTAATACCGCAATTGATCATTACCATTAATAATGCTTATTTCTTTCTTGTTTTCTAATTTTGTCTATGTTGCAGTATGTAGATTTGCTTGCCATAAAAAGTGTGAATATAAGGTAAGTGATATAACTTCATTTTGCCAATTTTGTCATGATTTTGATGGCCAAAAATGATATATTACTTGAAATGAGCCAAGAAAGTTCTAGATGATGGATAAATGCATGTTTTAATGGGGAAATTAAGTTCACATTTGGCATGATTAGGGCTAGAGGTCATAGTAATGAAATGATCTGTTTAGAGCCGAAAGGTTTTAACTTGTATGATTTTACAGAGTTAATGCCCTTCTGGCCTTAAACAGACGAAATGAATTGTGCATTCCATTAATATCTCCAGGGTATCATTGGAATAGTTAGGAATAATCTGGCAACACATATGGTTGTGCGGAATGGAAGGAAATATGAAAGTTCAGAAAGAAGATTGGTACTGGTAGGGAGAAAAGGAAAGATAGAAAGAGAGATTGAAATCTGAGGGAGAGAAAGAGAGAAAGTAAGAAAAAATTTAAACTCTGCTCGATTGAAGATGGGAGAGACGGAATTATATCTGCAATGACAAGATAAAGCCAGAGATAGATGGGTTAGAGAAAGGGGAGGGAGAGAAAGAGAGGGAAGAATGGAGAGAGGGGGGGGGGGAAGAATGGAGAGAGGGGGGAAGAATGGAGAGAGGGGGGAAGAATGGAGAGAGAGAAAGTGAGGAGAGTAGGGTGAGCCTTTTCACACCAGAAAAACATGAGTGTTCACTAGCCTATATTTGTATGGGGGTCATTCAGATGATAGTTTTTGAAGTATTAGCAAGACATTTAATATTTGAGCTCCAGAAGGGTTTAATTCCAGGAATTAAAAAAAAAAATTCCTCCCACTCAACTTCAAAACAAAACAATTTAAAAATATGTGTGATGCAAGTCATTAAAACTTACACAAATAAAATGGTGATTATGGGTCTGAATCATTATTGCTGAAATATAATATCTGAAAGTAATCTCCCACAATTCTGAACAAATAAAGTCATAATTAGGGGTCGTAAATTTGCAATATCCTGTGGCAAGTTTGTAGTTATTGATTGGAGTATTATTGGAGGTATTCAACTAAGTAGGTCAGGCATGTTATTAGCCAATGTTAAGGGCAACTTCGAGTAAGCGATCAATCTGTTCATGCAAGAAATCGTCGGCTCCCAGGGATACGTGCCAACAATTAAAGGGCTGGAATGAAAAACATATGCCAGAAGCAAAGGCAACTTTTGTATGATCTTTGTAAGTTAATATATAATTATTATGAATAATCTGTAGAGAGCCGAAAGGGCATTGACCCATGATGTCACACATAGCTAATGCCCTTCTAGCTTTCACCAAAATAATGACAGTATTGAAATCATTATTAGACAGTAAGGGAGGAAATTATGTTTCTTAAAGTGTGCTGTAGGCTTAATTAAATCATGTATTGAGTTTGTCCAGTGTTAAGAGCTGGAACGGCGTTGATTTGTACTGTTATACATGGAGTTGTAGCCCCTTTTGCTCTTAGCTAATGAAAAGTGGTACAAACATTATTCCAATTGTATGAGCAACAGCATAATAGAAACATGAAAAGAAGTTAAAGTATAGCTACACTGACCGGTTCCCTTTTAACACAAAGGAATCAGGAATGTGAATGGAAGTTTGTTTTTAATCCTAAAGTTACCTTCCCATGCCATTGTTGGTTTTTACAGAGAAAAGATACAATTGACTGACAAAACAAGAAACACTGGCAGGAAGTCATACATGATTATTTGAGAAACCCACAAAGATAATGCCTAGATTTCACACCGAATGAAAGAAAAAGGAGTATTACTTTCTTGAACAGAGGAAAGAACGTTGCAGAGAAAGACAAACTTGTAGTTTTTCTTAAAGATGAAAGCATCTTTTGTTGTCCTAGTAAAAGTACCTTACACTTTTTTGAATTACCTTACACAGCTTTATACAACAAATTTACAGTGTATGCAATTGGAGAGCAAAACATTTCTGTTTTATTTACTGATGTAAAGCGCTTTGAGCATGTTTTTGTAAAGGCGCTATATAAATATCAAAATGTATGTATGTATGTATGTATGGGGATACATTTCTAAACAAGAATTTAGACATTTATTTTTAGATTTTTAAACACAGTAAATGAAAGCGATTTTCATGTGCACAGAAGTTTCTTTTTTTACAACCCTGGGTATATATATATTACTCTGTTATTCCACACTACACAGGAACACAATCTATTCACTGTGAGTTTCTGGCCAGAATTCTGAAAATTCTCGGAATGCACGGTTGACGCTACTTGAGACATTGTTCAAATTCTTGTTTTTGTGTCCATCGTTCCGATGCCTGACCCTGTCTCAAGAAGTGTCATATTATGAGAGTCTATCAACCTTAGTTTCTTTGGAAAGTGTGGGGATTTAAGTCTGGAGTTTTAATAGGTTGTATTTACCATTCAGAACTTGTTTTCTTTCTTCTAGGATTTGCATTTTCATTGCAGTTTTCTTGGAGACGTCTGTATGTAGCTGGTTATCCAGTAACAATAAGACCTGGATGTCCTTTGCAATTGTTATGTTCTTGCTTTCGGTAGTCTGTAATTTTCAGACCCTCCACTCATGTTAAAGATTGTCGTAGAAAGGAACTCTCTATTTCTCTCTCTCTCTTATAGAAAATGAGAAAATTTGTTTTGCCTGCGCATATTTTTTTAAAACTTTAAAAACCAATGTATTGATGATCCTTGAATGCTTTTGGGAAAATAATATAATTTAGAGACTATGGTGGTAAGCGCTTTATAAGCACCGTTATCATTATTAATATTTTTTGAGAAAATAAAGCCTTGTAGGAAAGGCATTTAAAAATGACCCAATATCAATATCATTATGGCGTAAATATTCACTTCTGAATGATAAACACCTATAAACCAAAACAACAACAATATTAATATTCAGGGAGTAACAGAAAGAAAAAAAGAAAAAGATTAAAATTGTATGCATGTAGTTGATACATGGCACCCTGCTTTTTTGTCATTTCCAGACTTTCTCCATCCCTTCCTATACTTATAGGCATGTAAATCTTTTGCTGTTTTTCTAATTCTCTTTCAATATCTCTATATTCCATTCTCTTGCATTCTATTTTTCTCTCCCTCCCTCCCTCCCACCCACCCTCCCTCTCCCTCTCCCTCTCCCTCTCCCTCTCCCTCTCCCTCTCCCTCTCCCTCTCCCTCTCCCTCTCCCTCTCCCTCTCCCTCTCCCTCTCCCTCTCTCTCTCCATCTTTCATGGTAATCTCCTGGGTTATGTACCCTTCTGCTCCCTGTGAATTAGCCTTGCGTCCCCAGTATTTCATACCAGACGCCAGACATGTCATTATCAATCACAGAGCACCATGGGCAGAGTATTCTCATTAATGTGCGTCATGTTGAGGTATGCAAGATAAGATGAAAAAAGGCCTGTTTTCATCAGGCAAAGTTAATTATGAAAACAGCCCGCTAATTCTGATCCAGGGGGTAATTAGTTCGATCACAACTAGCTCTTCTTCTTCTTCTTGTAGATACCTCTAGCTCAACGTCTTACACCAGATTTTCTCACTGTCTATCATAAAGTACCATAGTACGACCAAAGATCTTCTCATTAATGTGTATATTGTTGAAGTATGCCAGGTGAAGAGAAATATTGGCCTGATTTCATTATCCCAAGTTTAAAAAAAATTGAAAGCCTACTCACCCTGATCCAGGGGAAAATTAGCCCAATCACAACTAGCTCAAGCTATTAATGTGCAATACAAGATGCGAAATAGCAGGCTAATTATCACCAGGGAGATGTGAATTTTTACATCTCCCAGATATCATCATTCTGCCTGGGATTTCAGGACAATCTATTGAGTATTGTCCCAAGTAATATATGATATGTCCCACTACTTGGCTAAAACTAGCACTTGCATCATGATAAAATGCTCTGCAGCTGGAGCTAATTCTTCGTGAACTTGAAGCAGGGATTGCATAACTGGGAGTAACTGAGTTGGGTGAATTTTAAAATTTAGAATACTTTCTCAAGAAGTATACTTGCAGATCAGTCTGATATCTTGCTAGGGCTAATGGAGAGGTACCAAGAGAGAGATGATATGAAGGAGAGATAGAGGCATGAGTTTGAGATTAAAAACCATGGGAACCATGCTGGATGAAATGATGCCAAACGGTGACACAAGTACAGGCATATTGTTGGGTTGATTACTGGAATATTTAGTGTTGTTTATTTGAGCTAATGGTAAGTATTGCTTGTAATTCCGGTTATGAGTATAGAAACAGGAGAAGAAAGAGTAAGATAAACAAAAAAGGAAGTAGTCAAGAGAGAGATGGAAGTATACAAAATGTCAGAAATTGAATTTTTGGGGAAATGTCAGAAAAATAATCTAACCTATGCATTCTGTTACTTTGCACGGGTTATAGTACAGCGCCTGACAGTGCTATTGGTAACAATTAAGCCCAACCATTACTCTTTGTCTGCTTATCTCAAAATAGACAGAATTAGCCTTGCTGTGTGAGATACGAGGAACAGTATATGACAGAGCTGCCAAAATCAATTAGTTAATCCCTTTATCTTGGTAGAAACAAATATTTATACATTTATTTGGGACTGAAAATAAATCAACATAGATAAAGCTACTGTATTCAAAACACTGTAAAAAGGAAGAAAATGTGTGCATTTTCATCATGAACAGTTAGCCTCATGAATATAACATTTGTACCAAAATTATTTGAAAGGTAAATTTTTGTGATAATTTGTTAATAGACTTTTATTGAAGCAAACGTTCCCGTTTTTAAAAATATAATCAGTAAAGATAAGCACCTACTGTATTGTGAAGAAAACTATTTGTTGTTGTTACATACCTAATTTTGTATCTGTCTCACTCTATTCATTTCTTTCCAAAGCTTAAAAAGTCTCAACATTAAAATAATAAGAACACCTGCAGCCATGTTTGTATTCACCTCCCATCCTTCTTAGCAGTGTCACCTATTTCTCATAATGGAAGTGACCAGCTTGTCATGTGGTTAATTTGATACAAAGGATATACCATTATTTGCAGGGGGTGTCATTGCAAGATATAGGTAGACTCTGTAATTGATATATTTAGGGCACAGAAGGCTTCACCTATTGGGCCACAGAAGGCTTCACCTATTTAGCCAATGTATCGGTCTGTTGGAAGTGTATCAATGATATACTGACAAGAAGATACATTGGGTTGTACCATTCCAAGATAGGGAAGGTGCTAATTCATGGGTGAGTTATTTTAATTAGGCAATGAGAGTCTTGAGCATGTATACCCCTGTTTCTGTGAATGATGAGGTCACAAAGTTCACTCCTCTCTAGTCATCTTGGGAATCTTCCACTAGTTGGCAGGGGGTTGCAATGACCCACGAAGCTGGCTATGTGAACCCTCCCTATTAATTACTTCATCAAACCTAACCAGCTGTTGCAATTAACCCACCCCCTCATTCAAAAATTCCCCCGACAAGAAGAGATCAAAGCTGTCCACGGTAAGTTAACATCTACAGTAGACAGTGATCACCTCGACTCTTCCATTTCTCCAGTGGGGGAGACTTCATAAACCAAACCAAGCTGACTTTGATGTATGTTTCTCCTATATCTTATCTGTCATTTGCTCATATGTTCAAGCCTCTGTACCAGTAAAAGTCATTATTGGAAAGGCCTCTAGACTTGATGAGTAGCTGGCCATACACCCGAGCCGCATACCATCATCATAAAATGTAAAAAAGAGAGACTATCAGTGAAGTTGTATTTCGCATCTGTTGCTAGGAATGCAGATGACTTTTACACTGATTAAATGCCTATCTCGCCATCGTAGCAGTCTGTGCATACTGTACTTTTAATTTGAAGTAAGATAAGGCTGATCTATTAAGAATAACATTTTTAACCCATGCTGTGTGTGGAGCCATTTTAAATGCCCAAATTCTTATATTGTATCAACAATTTGGGGATGTGAAAGGTTTACTTTTTTTTAGAAGTTTAAAATTGACTCATGAATAGTGGTTGGTTTATCAAGGGGAATATTGAAAAACATGAGGTACATTTATAAACTTGACTCTTGAAGATTCTCTTCATATGAGGCTAGTCCATGGTATTTTGTCCCATATGTTGCGGAGTACATCATATATGATAGTATTTGATGGTAATGGTGATTGTGACGATGGTTGGGGGTCTGGTGATTATATCAGTTTGAGATTCTTACCATAACTTGGATCAGAATTTAAAAAATATCAAGAGTAATTTTTCATCAACATTAATTTTCTTCATTATTTTATGAATTTGGTAATGTGACATAAAAGACCAAATACCTTGGATCTCCACTAGGGCCTATACAAGACACATTTATATACTATGGTGTGTTAAACCAATTGCGGAATTTGCTTGACCAATCTGTCATGGTATCCCACATTATGATCATATTCTATGTTTTTTTGTCTAAATTAAATCTGACATTTGTCTCATAACCCTGTATCTGTGCACTCTCTATTTCATGGTCTGTATCAGTCAATTTCAACCATCACAGATTCAGCTCGACCGATATTGTGCATTATGCTTGTATTCTATGTCGTTTTGTATAAATTAACCTGACATTTATTTTATAACTGTATACCTGTGCACTCTCTGTTTCATGGTCTCTGTCTGTCAATTTCAACCATTGCAGATTTAGCTTGACCGATTGTATTCTATTCCATTTTGTCTAAATTGCACCTGACATTTATCTCGTAATACCGTACCTGTGCAGTTTCTGTTTCAGGGTCTGTTTCTGTCAATTTCAACAATCACAACTGATCAGAAATAACTTCATCTCGATGACATATCATATCCTATATCTATCCTTGACCTCAGGTATTAATGGAGCAGGCCGTAATGAAATTTAGTGGGGAATCAGACCAGTTATGATGCCATGGCCAACCTGTTTAGACAGTTGCCCGTGTCATGTACAGTAAGTTCAGACAGTTCAACTTTATAACTTTAAATGAGGGCGCTTTGACATATGCTATAGTGCGACGATTGCTTCCTGCTTTAATTAATCAAAGACTTTGTCTGTTCGGAGCCCGAAGAGCATTAACTCATTATACATTTGTACTGTAACACAAGGGCTCTAAACAGACAAGTTATAGGTGTTAATATTTCAATTGGGTTTTATGTTAGGTTTGCGGTTAGGGTTTGGTTCTGTTGCAACAACAAAGACATTATGCAGAGCTGGATATTAATGGAACAATGGAATAAACATTTGACACCTTTTTACCACCAATCTTATGCAATGCCTTCCTAGTGTATCAATCTTGATTCACCCATAAGACATCCATCTAGTCATAAATATGACCTATGACTCTTCCTCTGTGTTCAGTGATACAAGCTAAGGCCCTTTTGCTCTCAAGAGATGAATCATTGGATGTCTAGTAGACATTTCAATGCTGTGAGCAGTGACTTGCTTGCGCTGAGATCTCATTGGTATCATGTATCTGGTTTACGTTAGAGCCAGAAGGGCATTAACTCTGTTTTCTATGACTGAATACCCTTATGGACCTCAACAGATGAATCATTGGATGTCTCATATACATTTCAATGCTGTGAGCACTGGGTAGTGACTTACTTGCGCTGAGATCTCATCGGTATCAAGTATCCAGTTTACTTTCGACATGGAAGATCACTGCCAATGAACAGGTGTATTCTACATGTATGTAGTCTTCTTACTTGGACCTTCTTACAGTTGAAAGTACTCAAAAAGTAGGATCATGAATTTGTTGTTGAATGTTTTGAACATTCAACAATTTGGTTGATAAAGTGCTCTTACAAAACTGTTTCACATACAGTGTAAATGATTAAATAGGAGAGTATTGCAAGGTTTCTAGAAAACACCTAAAGAATGTCAAAGATTTAGAGATTTATAAAAACATGTAGAGAGTTTAAAATAGGAGTCAGAAAACAAAATTGAAAACCAGGGGTAGAATTATTAGAAATATTTTATATTTTATTTTATGAAGATATTTTGATTATCATAAAAGATAAAACTACAGGCAAGTCTCTAATTACCACAATGTTTGTAAAACTGTGTAGGTGGGGCTGTTCACTTCATGAATTAAACCAGAATTAAGGAACAACTTAGTTTGTTTAAAAAAACAAAATTCTAAATCACATTTTCAGGTGCCTTTGGGGTTTAAAATTATTGCAGGGGCTCACTGACGGTCACATTTCTGGTTCTTGATGTATGATGGATATTCCAGATTTGGTTTTGCTGGGGGTGTGTCCCTCCTGATAAGATGCCCATGGAACTGGACATGTTACATTTTTATATTAATGTTTTTTAATTGTGGTCGTTTTAACTCCTGTTGTGTTTGTATTGTACCCTGATTGGACTGATGATCGTAGCACCGTTGTGGCATTGTGTACTGAAGCTTAGAAAAGGAAGAGATCTAATGATGTTCAAGCAGTTAGGACTGGAGTTGAAGACAAGTCTTAGCTCTGATTTCACATACCAATGGATGACACATACTTGCTTCTACCTCCCATTAGAATCTAATCCAACAGCCTCTGACACTTCATCATGTATCTTATTTATGATGGTCATCGCATTAAGGAGAAGGATGAAGGAGGCGAAAGGGGAACACCCCCCCCCCCCCCAATTAAAAGGCCCCTGCCCCTCTTCACATACCAATGGACGGAGGACACATACTCGCTTCTGCCCCTCATTAGAATCTTATCATGTATCTTATGATGGTCAACACATCAATTTCAAGGGGAAGGATGACTGGGGAGAAAAAGGAACAAGCCCCCCCCCCCCCTATAAAAGGCCCTTGCCCCTTTTCACATACCACTGGAAGACAGATACTTTCTCCGACCTCCCATTAAAATCTAATCCAACACCTCTGAAACTTTATCATGTATCTAATGATGGTCACCGCAATATGGAGATCGATGATGAGGGAGGAAGGGGAAAAACTCCCCCCTCCCCTCCAAAAAGTAAGGCTATTACCCCCTTTCCCATAAACACTTTTCCGTGTGATTTGTCAATGGGGGATTAGGTACCAATGGATTATCATATACCCCCCTCTATATCCCTCTCTACTCTTGCCACTGGAAGCCTTGTTTAATCCATAAATTAATCCTGTGTAAAGCAGAACATTTGATACCTTCATAAAACATTATTCTTGTTACTTTTTTATTGTGAGATTTGATATCTGTGATTAATACCATAGATTCATTTCCAATAACCATTGAGCTATATTGTCTGTATTGGGTAGTTTATTTACATCATGAGTTCATTAGTATCCAATCTATTTGGCTTTTTATCTAGGTTTTTTTTTGTTTATTTCTGTCAAGACATTGAGTTTTTTAGAGTTTAGTGAGGTGAATCATTTTGAATAGTCTGCAATTCATAGCTATTGAGGTGTGAGATATTTGTTTTAAAACAATAAAGCCTCAGCTGGAAAATGAGTATGCTTAGGAAGATGTGCCATCGTGAGCTGTGGTATGGTCTCATGACTCATATTATGACACCATATAACATCCATCCATCGATCCACCATCCATGCTGTATCATCTTTACTCACCTGTCATCCGAGAACAGCCCCTCCCCCTGATTCCAAAAGAGGGCCCCCTAATTACTGACGCCCCCTCCCCACCACCATCTCTCCACCAGGACTTCTGCCCAATGCAACGACCCAGATCCACATCGCCTCGTCAGTTCCCATCCGCCTCTACCCCATCACTGTACATACAACAGGGGGCTGGCTTCGCCTACATGTCTGTCTTTTCTTTTTCTTCTGCGTTTGGCAACTGTTTGTGAACTCCTGTTTATCTCTCTTGTTATGGTTCTGTGCTGTTCACCTCTCCACCTTGTGTACACTTTTCATCTTTTGCAGCCTCGCCTAACTCGGAGAACGTTGCCAATTGCAGGGAGATGGTTATCGCTTCCCTAGCAACGCTGATCTAAGCATTTGTGTATTTGTAAGAGTTTGTACATTTTACGTCAATACCTGTTTGGCACTGAACTTTTTGAGATGTGAAGAGTGATTCAGGGAAGTGAATTTGAAACCAGTTTTCTACGTGTATAAATGTGTACTGTTGAACCCTAGTAGTTCTGCACCCTGTTAACACATGTGTTACTTTTTCATCAAATGCAACAGCTTGTAATGAAAGGAAGCATATGTGAACAACACACAGTCTGATATCAACTTTTAATAGATGCATACTGACTTGAATGACCTGATTTGAACTTTGACCTTTCCAACATGATGAGCAGCTTTAAGTAGTCTAGAGTTTTGGATAGTTATCAGCAAGACTTGTAGACTTTCTTGAAACCAAGGCTTAGCGGAGAGATCATTTATATTTGTGAATTTTAAGGATAAGATATCAAAATGTCGCTGTTCTATTCAGGACAGGTGAGTTATTTCATTTCCTTACTTTACTATTTACATTTTGTATTCTTGATTTAAACTTTATTTATATATTTCCTACTCATTTCCTCTTCCTCCTGTCCATTAAAATCCTTAATTTTCCATCATCTTTAAAAACAAAATTTCATTATTTGTGACTTCACACATTTTTGTTTGTTGTTGTTTGATTTATCTGAATGTTTTTATCTGTAACTCAGTTTACAGTTTTATAAATGGCATTTCACAATATGGATCTTCTGACATTGTCTTGTATACTACGTATATGTCTCATTCATGAAATTTGGGGGGAGGGGGCAATTATAAAGTACTTTCATACCTCCAAAATACAGACCTTCTAGAACTTTAAAAGTGCCATCATATTGCCCCTACATAAGCATGTCTAACGTACGTTAGACGTCAAAATAAGGATCCTTTTGATACCATTCAAATTTCTCTATTGTAATTTTTATTTATTTAGGTTCTATTCCAATATTCATCACAGACATTCCTCATTGATTTTTCACATTATTTTTCAGGGTAGTAACATTTGCAAACCACAACCGTGTGATTGCCTACTATTGTTATAATGGAAACAATGTAAGAGCATTGTTTAGTCTGAATGCTGACATAAATGCACATAAAACCATGATATACATGCCTGTGATAACCTGTATGTAGGTTTCACGTGTAGTTATGGGTTTGGCATTTGAACATACAACTTCATGAAGTAGAATACCACAGAGCAATTAATAGACATACGCTGCATTCAGACTACCACTATACACCGTATAGCTATATGAATCTTGTACAGCTTTTCGTTTAGTTAAATTAATCGAATTTGTCTTATTCTCAATGCCGTATAAAGATACGTGGTATAGCTAAATGCCTGTTTGAGCATCGTTTCGAACGAAATCTGCGTAAAGAATCAGGATCCCACTCTAGTCTGGACGTTGTATCGTATGTAAATCGTATAACTGGGTGGGGCTTATCTTGAGCGCACACTCATGATTACAAGGTCAACTGACCTTGTAAAAAAAAAGTTTCTTTATTTGATTTCTCTATACGATGTTGTTTTTCTAGTTGTACGTTCCTTGCGTTATACGATGACTCTATACAACATTTCACCATACAAGTTTCTCCATAAAAGTTGTTCCATACGAGTTTCTCCATACCAGTTTCTCCATACGAGTTGCTCCATACCAGTTTCTCTATACATTTTCTCCATACAAGTGTTATATAAATTTCCTTAGTCTGAACATGCCATTAGATTCCGAGTACTCGGGTGAAAGTACATTGATTTGTCATGTGAACTTGAACATGTAGAACATGGTATGTGGGTGGGCATCGAAACTAACAACACTCCCTGTTTTGTTTGGAAGAGTGAGCAACCTCCTCTCCACAATGTTTATTCCGTGCTCGCCACGTAATCTGAGAAAATCCTTCTCTATTTTTCTCGTCGAAATGTGGTTGGAATTACAGAACAACTCTTACAAGTATTTTTTTTAGAATTGCATGATTCATCAGCAAGAAATGTTTATGTAGATGATATCATCTGCCGACAGCCAAAAGGGCATTATTTTATTACCGTATATATTTTATTAAGACAGAGTTAATGCCCTTCTGGCACTCTACAAATATTTGTATGAGAAATTACTTTCCTTTCAAACTTTATGTTGATTAATGATGAGAAAAGGGTCCTGTGCTCTAAAAGTAATAAGGGTATCAACAATATTAGTTTTGTTTTAATTTTTTTAAATTCTCAATTAAGAGAAAGATATTTTTACAAAGTGATTGCCATTATAGAAATTAAAGTGTTTTTCTCCTCTTGTCCTACTGCTACTTCTAGATTTACTGCTAGGACTTCTATGCCAAACGCCCACAATGGCAAGTCTTGTAAAAGGTTTCAATCCTGAGTGTGATATTTACTCTATTTGGTACACTTGCATTTTATGTATAATCATTATAAAGATATTTATTTGTCTGCACTGTCATAAGCTAGGAGAGATAAATAGAGTCAGTAAATGTTTTCATATCTTATCCAATGCTACTAATTATGGCCCAACACTGTCTTTTCTCATGATAACATGATAATATGGTAGTGTTTAACGACGAGAAAGAAAACAACATCAAATTTTACTTCTTGGTGTTTGCATCGTCACTGTGTACCCCACACCTTAGGTCCAATATTACGTGATAGTTTTGGAAGGAATCCATATGCTACCGAAGGTTATCACCTTCTTCAGTTTGTCGCATGATAGGTGTAACTACCGGGTAGTTAGATTTCACCATATGATCCATAGCCCTTACATCTTATTGTGAGCTATGCCAAACCTGTGTGATAGGATCTCCTCTTATTTATTTTTAGCCTGCTTGAATTTGGCCTCGCTCGAGATGCCAGCCTGGTGATAGCCTTATCATCAGGTGATGGAACTTATTGCTTTTCTTGATATTGATCCTATAATGTAACATCATACTTGAATCCAGTGATCAGGGTAATTATTATTACTGTTGTTATCATTGTTGTGGATGGTGTTAATATTATTATCATTAGTAGTAGTAGTAGTAGTAGCAGTAGTAGTGGAAGTGGTAGTGGTAGTAGTAGTAGTAGTAGTAGTAGTAGTAGTAGTAGTAGTAGTAGTGGTAGTAGTAGTAGTAGTAGTAGTAGTATTTTTTCAAAGCAACAAGTAAGAAAAATCATATACATATATGTTAATGTATTGTTTAGTGTCATTTTGCATAACTCTGTTGATATTTATTTGAACCTGTAAGGGAAAGAGAGAGGGGGACAGAGAGAGAGAGAGAGAGAGGGGGGAGAGGGGACAGAGAGAGAGAGGGGGGAGGGAGAGAGAGAGAGAGAGAGAGAGAGAGAGAGAGAAAGAGAGGTTCTGTTTCCTTTAAAAAACTTTAGCCAAGCCTGCATCAGCTTGACCACAGTCACTTGTGCAAGAGTGTTCTTAGGGGAGGAGAAGGGGCAGTCTTTTTGGCACTTGTTAGTCAATTATGAATATTTTTGTCAAGAATCTTTAACCTATCTTTAACCTATCTCGCCATATAGTCATTGGTGCTTTTTAAATTTCAGTTACAAGATGCTTCATTATAAACCCCTGACAGAGAATGATATTAAGAAAAGCATATTATAAAGTTACAAATATAAATCTTGTACTATTTCAAGAATCAACAGTAAAGGGGAGAAATAGGCAGGAAAAAAGAAATACAACAAGAGAGGTGCGAGCATTGGAATGATATTACAAAATAATAATGAGACAATATTTTGTAACGAGAGTGGAGTGTTAGTTTGTGTCAAAGGCTATAGAGTCAGGGGATCAGATGGTATAGTGATTAGCCCATATTAATTGATAAAAGTCAAGGGTTAGAGGGGGCTGTAAACTCTACTACTAATCACCTATCAATGTGTAGCAGTTGTTCTCGTTTAATCAACTCTTCTCCATGATGCATCTTTAAAGGGATGGATTAAAATCAATATACTGTTCCTTAAAGTTTACTATTTAACATGTATATACAGGAGTGTCTTCATGTAAATCGTTGAATTGTGTATTACTTTGCCTAAGAATTAATGAAAATATGTGCAAAAAACCTTCCGAAAAAATATGAATAGGGTGAGGGAAAAATGAATTTTTATTTTGAACATTAATATTTAATGATAAGTGTATTGGTACTGTGGTATGAATGACTTAAAACCCAGATATATTAGGGTGATAGATATCATAATAACATGAGTATTGTCAAAGGAGTGTGTTTTTAAAAAAATCTCGTCATATTTTGGAATGATGTGTAAAAAATAATTATATAAAAAGCCTTATGAAATATTCCTCAGCTTTAAGAATAAGAAGCTTTGGGAAACATTTTGAGAAACAGAAGGGCAGAAACTATCCACACGACATCAACTTATTCCTGGTTTCCTTTACTGAAATGTAAACATGATATTGATTGTTGATGTTATTTGGTTAACATTACTCTCAAAAGTCCAGATTCAAGTTGCTATTCTCAATCCAAAATATACTGAGGTCTGAAACATCATTGCATGTGTTGAACTCAGGAAGGACTTAGGTCCTTTTCCCCCTCAACATAACAAATTGACTCCCTTTTGCTAATGTGCATAGACTCCCACGCACACACACAAACACACCCACCATTGCAATTTTGACTCAGCTATCAGATGTTTCTGGCTGCTGACATGTTCCAACCGAAACGATAATGAAAGTAGATCAGTGCTCTCGCTCCAGATATCTTAGTCGGAGTGTCATTGAAAATAAATAGTCTAAATATGAATGGTCATTTGCTCTATTTAGCTGTGCATATGTCAGTATTAATTCCAAACATTTGCTAAACATCTTAGTGGTCATAAGTGTGGTATGCCTGCTCTCCAAATGGTAGTCAGTGTTTTCAAAGAAAATCATTTTTATCATCTATGACTTTTTAATGAAATGATCACCTGTTTGTTTTATTTGAATTTAAATTTGAGTTTGTCATTGCCTTTTTTGTGTCCCTCCTCCTCAGTTTTTGCAGTCTGTTGCGACATGTGGCTCATCAAAATTTATGAATATTGATGCAATTATTTTCAATTTACCTTTGAAGGTTTTTTCAAAACAAATCTACAGAAATCATACTGCATAATGCTTAATTAATTTTCAAATCAACTCTACAAAATCTTACAATGCTAATAGATATTATTGATATTGATGCAAGTTTTTGCAATTTAATGTTCAAATTTTGTCCAGATCAAGTCTCCAAAAATCACATCAAAACATAAAATACATTGGTATTGATGAAATTATTTTCATTCACAGTTTAGAACAGTAATATTTTCATACTGCTCTTCAGAAATTGGCTACAGCCATTAATATACGGTGGGATTCATTACATGGCAGTTCCATGATCTTGTGTGATATTAAAAAAGTATTTCTTTCATTGCTTGAACATATCCTTGGCCTCTTGCCATAAAACATTTTGATCAATTGCAAATCCAGGAAACAGCAATCACTGAGTAATCAATTCAATCTTTATGTGATTATTCATCAGGAGGGTGTGATATTGATTTTTAAAATAATTTGTTGTAAACTGTCATTATTATAATTAATCCTCAATGCTGCTGCCAAACTAACTGAACTGACCAATTTGTAGCCATTAGAAGTAATGCAATTTTTTTATTCAGTCTTTTGCTGATCTTATATCAGTTTCCTGGCTGTGAATGGGGTATTAAAATGTAGTGCAACGGAATCAAGCATACATACTATAAGGAACTGCGGTAGCGACCATCGGCAAAACTTGCTGTCATAGTAGTTATGATTGACTGATGATGTCATTGCTATAAGAAGCATTCCGCTTGCTGATTGGCTGGGAGAGTGTAGCTGATACACCACTAATATTTCTCTAACCTTTATCCAGTCCGTGGTTGGTGGCCAGAGAGTGTAGAAACAAAAGACTGCTCATTAGAGGGCGGTTTGAAAGCAAGGGTCAGGGCTGAAATAATGATGTCATAGCTAAGAATAACTAGAAAACTTTCCTATCCATATTCAGGTTGTGTTTCAAAATTATTCTGGCTGATAATGTAGTTTACAAGAATAAAGGTGTATTACATTATGAGGTTTTGGAATAATGAATTTACCAACTTTTGCTCAAAGTCATACATGATTAAAAGCACTGCATGCACACAGGTATAGGTATAGAGGACTACACAAATATGTTGCATAAAAATTCGTTACACATTTCTAGATTATTTTATGGCCATATTTGAATTACATCTACAGGAACATTTCAAGAGCAATCCATTTCATGAACTATCAATTTGCTATTATTTTTGTAATTCATAGCAATTTAAAAAAAGCTCACAAATGGTTTTTACTTAACCATAGTGCCCCCCTCATACAACGTCTAACCAGGTAATTGTAAAACCAAGAAGCCAGCTGAGCTTGCCTAGAAATTTGTTGGTATACTTTCCATGATACTACGTTGTATCTAATAGGGCTGTATAGCATGACATCTCTTTGTTAAGGTCTCTCCAATGCCTTTGGTCTCACCTTACCCTAAGGACAACAATATCATACCTGAGGATAGTGTTGTTCTCTCCGGGATTCCATTGTGGTGTTCATAGGTCACTGGCCCTAAGTGTTGGGGTATCAACAGATCACTTACTAGTTACTAACCCTTCAAACTTTTGGGATCTCCGTTGTAAGACTAGGAAAATAGGTGCAATCGTGTAGTCAATGTATAATTGTGATATTGTTGAATGTGTTTTGATTCTAAAGGAAGGCATTTTGGCATTATAAGAGAATGTCTTCTTCTTCCTCTTCTTCATTTTCCTCCTTCCTCCTCCTCCTCTTCTTCTCCTCCTCCTTTATCACATACAGCTTCTTTTCTTTTCCTCATTTTGCTTCTTCTTTCTTTCTTTTCCTTTACCTCCTTCTTTTCCTCTTTTTTCTTCTTTTCTCCACAATCTAACTTTTCCTTTTCCTTTTTTCTCTTTAACTTCCAATTTCTCTGCTTAATATTTTAAAAACCACTTCTCAGTCTATGACGTGTTATTATTATCTCATATTTACTTGATATTTCTTTTGGCTTTTATTTCTCCCTTATGTATCTATGTAAAACTCAACTTTAGACTTTGTTCTTCAGGAGGAAGCGTGAGACATGTTTCCTCGACATATCCACCTTCCTTGCTCATGAGCAAATATGTTTTAAGACTCAGTAGGTGTATTTGAACAAGTGAGTGATTAAAAACCTAGGTTTTCACGGTTTCATTCAAGTATTTCGGCTCTGGTTCCTAGTCTTTCATTCGGTCACCCCTTCCGTTCTCGATGAGAGCAGGGTGTCATTTAAAGGCTCTTGATTCTGATACTGGAGGTCCTTAATTACATGCTAGGATAAGCTGTTTCACCCACATTTGCCTCTCTCAACCCAGGTGTATCGAATGGGTACCTGGCAATGCTACGTGGATAAGTAATAAAGTAAGAAGAGTACAATACTGATTTTTTCTTTTTTTCTTTTAAATTACTGGGTATAAAAAAATCTTATGACCTCTATTATTGCTTTTTAATTCTGACATACATTCAGTTCTCACCTAGCCCTCATTAATAATATTTTATTGTTGAAGGTTTCTTTTGCGTAGTTTTGATTGAATATTGCCGACTCTAAAGCTCCCACAGATTTCGGAGAAGATTTCGGTTTTCAAATCGAGACTACGTCAAGCCCGTGGCAGGTGTGCCGATAAGGAGATTGTTACTAGATTGTAAACGGTGTAGGCTTTATCATTTATCATTTGATATACACAAAGCAGGCAGCAGGGACGATGTCAATATCATTTCAGAGAAAGGTGTCACCCGTTTTTTCCAAATCGGATCCCTTTTTTTAATCCATGCTATGACTCATCACAGGATAATAGGTCACCAGCATTGCTATTATATTGGCCCAAAAGAAAATTACTGGGAAGAATTTTTGATTGTCTGATGTTCTTTCCACTTTTCTGGTGTCATATAAAAAAGTGACAATTATCAAAACAGGAATCGGTGAAGTAGGAATATCCTTTTTGTCCTGATGTAATGTAGATTCAGGTAATCTCAATGTAAATGTATTCTAAGCCCTCTAAACTTTGATGAAGTTTGTTCAAAATAACAACATTGATATTCAATGTAAATAGAACTCTGTACTTTGAAATCAGGATGTATGGTATTTACAATTATGGTTTTGTTAATTTCATTATCCTTTGCAATGCGTATGAAACTTTGAAAAACATGGGTTGGTATCTTTATTACTAATGAGTATTCTCAGAAAGAGTTGATCGGTATTGCCATGAAACTTAATCTCACATTTTTAATATTTTTGTTTACATTGGAGGGTTAGAGTGTCTCTTATTTTTAGTTTTTCCAGAAAAAGCAAATATATTTAGCTATAAACTTTTATTCTACTTAATCATTTTCTGCTCATTTATTCCATTCATTTAATTAAGTTTAAGTAGGCGTGAACTTCCGTGAAGGGATTAAATTTGAGAGACAACATGTTTATAACAGATGTATTTGAGCTTTTCATAAAAAATCTGCTGCAAAGATAGTAGAGATCTCTCTATAAGTTCAGTTAGCTTCAAAGTCATGTTCTCCAATCAGTGACTTGCTAGCCGAAGTGTGAAGAATTCCAAAAGTTTGGAGAAGCGAGCTAATTTTGTGAATGAGTCACGTCGAAAGCTATTCACCCCCGCCGAGTTTGATGATGAGCTTATCTAGCTGCTGAGAGTGGTGTATCATCACAACTATCAGGGTTCTTGACCCTCATTACTACGTCACCACAGGGGGAGAGTGCAGATGGGAAACTATCATTTACCAGTCTGGATATTTTTTGAGGGAAAGAAGTCTGCTTGTGTTTTGATTGTGTTTTCTTTTTGTCTGGATCGGTTGTAGTACAGTTGTGATGGATTAATTACATATTTATTCAAAGGTAAGAAAAACAATTGTCGTATATGGATATTTTTGGAGATAACAATTTATTGGACTTATTGCTGGCTTTGTGACTTTATTGATGGTCTTGCATGTTATCTGATATGAATTTTTCTATACTACGGTAGTCAACTGTCTGGGCCAATGACATACATGTCTACATTCAATTCATGCTCTTTGTCGGGTAACCATTTCTATGTATACAAAGAACTGCAACAAATTTCTGGAATGGTTTGATGACCTTGAGTATACAGTGCAAGTTTGCTTTAGGTTATTCTGATGATGAATATCTATTCTTTGTGTACCTATGTGCTTATGCACATCAGGAGGGAGATCTAAATTTGGCTTTGAAGTCGACTGAAGTATGTTTACTGAATTTTAAGGTGTCATATTTATAAAATCATATTTTTGATTAGTTTGTTTGGAAATAAAAAGACTGATATAGGTTTTTTGGTCTTGTATTCATTGTTAGTGTTGACCAATATCTAAATGCATTTTTATAAGATTTGATTCCATGTTTATTCATATCATTATTGATATGACCATTATATTTGTAATGATAGTCTGACCCTGCTCCTGTTACATATTTTATTGACTAGTTCTACTTACTCTATTCTACCAAGTACTGCTGGTGCTGCTACGTCTGCTGCTGTTACTACTAGTACTATTACTACTTCTACAACTACTATTTCTACTATTTCTACTTCTTCTTCTACTTCTACTTCTACTTCTACTTCTACTACTTCTATTACTACTATTTCTACTTCTACTTCTATTTCTACTTCTACTTCTACTTCGACTTCGACTTTGTCTTCGACTTCTACTTCTACTTCTACTTCTACTTCTACTTCTAATTCTAATTCTACTTCTACTTCTACTTCTACTTCTACTTCCACTTCCACTTCCACTTCCACTACCACTACCACTACCACTACTACTACTACTACTACTACTACTTATACTACTACTACTACTACTACTACTACTACTACTACTACTACTACTACTTCTACTACTACTACTACTACTACTACTACTACTCTTACTACTACTACTACTACTACTACTACTACTACTACTACTACTACTACTATTACTACTGCTACTACTACTGCTGCTGCTGCTGCTGCTGCTGCTGCTACTACTACGACTACTACTACTACTACTACTACATCAACTACTACGACTACTACTACTACTACATCAACTACTACTACTACTACATCAACTACTACTGCTGTTATTATTTCTAGTATCATTTAAAATGTTATATTTTCTGTTTTGTGGCTTTGTTTAGGCTGTAATTTTTTGTAAATTCATATTTTTCAAACATTGTATGGGGCGTACAGAGAATCAAATATCAGTGCAAAATATGTCTTTACCTAATCCCCTTATAGATGTGTACGGAACCTACCCGAATGTTCTCTATTCATTTGCTGATTGGACAGAACAATGTGGGGAAGCTATTAATGTCAAATGCTTGAGGCAAAAATGTAAATTTAGTTCTAATAAGCCCCACGTGCTGTCAGCTGCCTTTAAGAGTCTGGGACGTGATTGCCATTGCAGATTGTATGACTAATTGCGGATTTATGCATAATGAACTTTCAGTCCGGCCTGTGCCTCTCTCTCTCTCTTCTTTATCATTTCTATGTTCTTCCCTCTTTAGGAATTTCAGAGATTTTACTGTTGTGGGATGTATAGGAACTTTTTCTATTTAAAGTTTGCGTGAATAGTCATGTGTCTTGGCATTTCCTTGGATTTGTAGTTTGCTCATAAATGAATATGTGATGCCTTTTCATGAACTACATGGCTTTAAAACAGCAATACATGTATGTACATTAATTTAAGTGATTAAAGGGAAATAATATATCTTAAAATTGCATTTTATACAAATTTATGGATGTAATTTTTGTTTCATGAGTTGAATATTACAGGAGAAAAAAGGCAACAGTCAGAAACTTTATAACTTTAAATGTGTCTGATTTAATGTATCCATGCTGGGAAAAGTGTTCAGACAACTGTTATTTCACTTTTATTTAAATTTCCCTGTAATCTAGGAGGTGTTCATCTCATAGAATATATATACATGTAAAATTGTAAATTACAGCTACGTCTCACGTTCCTAGACCATTTTCGTCATGCCTACCGGTATATATACATGTATATATATTGCCAGCATTGGCAGATCCACAAAAAGATTGGTAGTGTGTTCTCCAAATGAGTCTGTAAAGAAATTTAAAGCCAGTTAAATAAGGATTTCTATTTTTTGTTGGGGCCCATACCCCAAGCCCCCTTGATCTGTAACTGTGGAATTTCATTATTGTGTACTTGGATGCATGCCAATCAATAAACTCAGATTTTGTATGGCAAAAAAATATATTATCATAAATATCCTTTAGAGATACTATGCTGTCTGAAATATTCAACTTCAATTTTTTTCTTGAATATGGTGACTTAATCAGCAAGGATAAACTATGTCATATCCACTTTTTAGAAAAGTGTGTGATATTCTGAAACAGCTCTTTTATAGAGCTAGTCTGGATTACCAGACTGTACTTGGCATTTTGTTTTGTTTTCAACTGTTGAAGTGTTTGAGTAAACACTCATGCAGCTCCAAAATGATGTTATACTTTTAAATCAAGTTTCAAGTCTTAATCAGTTTAACTGGAGTAGTAGCAGCAACATCAGCTAACCTGTCACAAGGCACATCTTACAAATTGAAGGGGAAAAAACATTAAAATTTGAAAATAAAGCAGACAATTATAAATTATTCATGATTGGTTGTTTGTAAATGTAATGATTGTTTGTAATTATTCTGTAAAGGCCCGGTCACACAGAGGGGACGCATGGGGGACGCACGGCCGGCGCATGGAAAATTTGCAATTTTGGCCAGTGCGTTGTCGTGCGCCCAACTTTTGTCGAAGCTATACAGCTAGCTGACACCAAATGCATAGCGCGCTGGACGCATACAGGGCGTATACAGGGCGCACACAGGGCGCACACAGAGCGCACATGAAAACAACTTCCACGAATGCACAGCGTGTTGCTAGCGCGCTGGACGAATGGTCCACGCATGCACCGCGTTCTACGACGCACGGCCAGCGCATTGGAAGTCGGAAAAGAACGTGTGCCTAACTTTTGTCATAATTTTGGAAAAGCTAGCGAGCTGACACAAAATGCACGGCGTGTAGCTAGCGCGCTGTGCGTATACAGGGCGTGTGCTCCGCGTTTGTCTGGCGCTGGTCTAACGCGCTCCACGCATGTCTGGCGCTGGTCTAGCGCGCTCCGGCGCATGTCTGGCGTGCCTTTGGCGTGTATATTCATGCGTCGAGCTCGGCGCACGTTTTTGAGCACGCTCAAAAAATCCCGACGCATGCACACAGCGAATGACGACGCATGCATAGCGCTGGTCCAGCGTTGGTCCAGCGCGCTCGACGAACGAGTAACGAATGATGACGCACGCCTAGCGAACGACAACGCACTGGCCAAAATTGCAAATTTCCAATGCGCTGGCCGTGCGTTCCCCATGCGTCCTCCCTGTGTGACCGGGCCTTAAATTGCAGTTTATCTTGTCTGTACCCTGCCTAATGGATAGATGGCGGGTGTTTGATTGTTAATCTATTTTTTGTTACTGATCATTCAATTTGAAATATTTACACATTTACTAATGTTTAGTAGTAATAGTCAAGACCTTACTGAGTGACTAAACCAGGCTGCAATGTCAGAGTGACCTGCTTCCGAGAAGACAGCTCAATGGTTCTACTATCAGCTGTGAGTTATCGATCAAAAGTCTTCTCCGATCTTGTCTCTGAGCTTGTCTCCCTTCTCCACCTGCTTTCTTCATAACAGCCCCATCTGAGAGAGAGCCGTGTCAAGTTCTTCCGCAGGTCTAATTCCCAAAACGCAGAGTCACTTTGACGTCACAAGATGCACAAGGTCAAGTCCAAGAGCGGGTGACCTTCAAACCTTGGGTCGTGTAAACAGAACACTATGGGTTGTAGCCTAAACATTTCCTGCTTACTTATACTCACTTGGAAAAATTTCTTGAACTTGGAGGAATTGTCATGATAATGGCATCATAATTCAAAAATATATAATAGAGGTATAATGCTGGCTCAGTTGGTAGAAACGAGATCCTTGATTTTCTTGTTCTGGGAGGTCCTGAGTTCAAAACCCTGAGTATGAATAAAACACTGGGCTAGAGACTCAATCATGCTTGCCTATTTAGGATCAATGATATAGTATGGTGCATGGTGTGTAATTGGGAGATCCCTGGTTCGAAAGCTCTGGGTTACAGATTAAACATTGCCTCCCTATTCCCTTGAAGAATTTCTTGAACTTGAAGAGATTGCCATTGATAAATGGATTGATGGTATAGCTTTGTTGGTAGAGAGGTGGTCTTGTAACTGGTAGTTTCTTTTGATTGGGAGGTCCTAGGGTCAAAACCAAGCCCAGTGTAAATAAAAACTTAACCACATTGTCTAGACAATTTCTTGAAGGTTTTGCCATAAAAAAAAAAACAGGAGGCAGTGTAGCTCAGTGGTAAAAAGTCATCTGTAATCGTAGACAAAATTTTCTCTTTTTCATTTGATGCTTCATATTGATTTGAAATAATTTGTTTATTTTGTAGCACTCTCAATAACGTAGTTAAGTAAGACTTCAATCAAATACATTTAAAAGAATACAATCATATATTCAGGCATTGGTGATGTCATATTATTACTATTAAATACAATTAGGCAGATAATATTCATTTGGTGAGGAACTAAGTTTGCAGATTGACAATTCTGTAAATATTTGCTCATGTTTTGCAGCTTCCCTTTTACTATGCACTTCACTTGCATATAAACTGTTTTCCTATTCAAAAGGATTGATTCTCTTTCAGTGTGAACTGCTCATTTGCAAAATTTCTGAAATTTTACTTCGCACTTGTAGTATTTCTTTCTTCTGCCCTAATGAACCGACTCTCACTACATTGTATACAGTCACCCAGTGCTTTAGGGCTACCCCATACCGATTCTACTTCTATTTCAAGTTCCATGCATGCTTTAAAACAGGGTCATTGCCCAACTTGAATGGGGCTTAGTCTGAACAAAAGAAATCAAATCTTCTTAGGCACGTGCTTACTCTTCTCAGCGCTCTCTTTTACACCCCCAAGTTGTACCTGTCAAAAATACACTTGTACATACAGTACATGTGCAATTACTTGAAAGGGGTAGAAATATGACATTTGAAGTAGTATTAAGCTACTACTGAGCTCTTATCCGTCGGTTTTTGAGAGAATTTGAGTAGGATACGGAAGCAATATCTTTGGTCTAACCCTCTTCCACGTGCATCATGGGCAGTATTGGATTACAACCATTAATGGAGAATGCTCTTAATGGGTTTTTTTTTTCCCTTCGTTTCATAGAATTTTTCATCAATTTCATGAGAATACCAGATTTGTAAAAGCCCATGTCATATGCAAGTGTCCTGTTTTGAAATATAGATTTCAAACCCATATCTGATCAAAATTTAACACTGATTACAGCTGATTGTTGAGTTTAGGCATACTATTTAGTTCACAGAAGCCTTTTGTAAAATTTATTTTGAAAAGTGAGATTTCTTGTAAGTCAAGAATATTTTTTTTCCAGAGCTTTTTTGAAATGTTATGAGATAATTCACTCTCCTCTTCATATGTATTCTTTTCTCACAGATTAGTTCCTCACAGACATGAATCAATAACATTGATAACATTTTTCATGCAATTGCCGTAGAATGGAGGCTTACAAAGTTATTGCCCCCAAACCCCTTTTTGTCTTGTGCTCAAATACTAATGTAACTTTGGATTTCAAAGATACCATAGGTGAAATCAAATTGGTTACATGCCATGAATGAAGGAATCATGATTCTAATTATGATAAGAAATGAAATGACAAC
Source organism: Strongylocentrotus purpuratus (assembly GCF_000002235.5). Classification (NCBI taxonomy): domain Eukaryota; kingdom Metazoa; phylum Echinodermata; class Echinoidea; order Camarodonta; family Strongylocentrotidae; genus Strongylocentrotus; species Strongylocentrotus purpuratus. The sequence goes on along the minus strand of NW_022145613.1, from coordinate 18,387,408 downwards.
ATGGAGAGAACTTGTACTCCATCATTTGGACCACCCAATGACTTAATACGTGTTCTAGATATATCACTGATATCATTTATTTGAGAAGAAAAATGAAGTTATGTTTCTCTTTAATGACTTCTAACTTGCTTGATGTAAATGTTAAAAAAGCCTTCACTTTTCTTGACTTAAGATGTGATTTAGATGATAATGAATACCATTGACAATATAAGTAAATTTCTCTTCAATATCTTAACTAACTTGATATCAATTTTCACATTCTCTTTTCTTTTCTTTTTTTTTTCCATAAATAAAGATGTTGACATTTTCATCAGCCTTTTAAAATCATTACATAAACGATGAAACTCCTGTACGTGAGGTTTTGACCTTTAATGCTAATTTGTTTTTCCTTGTTGATTACTGTGATCAGAGATTGATGAAAAACTGAGACTTAAATGGCTTTATACCACTCAATGTAGTGATTAAATCTTCATTTTTGTGCGAATATGGGACATGAGCAAATTGAAGATGATATATTATTTCTGTAATTTGTATGATCGATGAATATTGCTCTTGCCAGTTTTGAAGCTGAAAATGGCATCTATGTCATGTCATGTATCTGTTAACCAATGCACAGACAGAAAATGGCAACATCTAATTAAGATAATTGTGTTCATGGCTATAAACAATAGTCGAATGACTGACTCAATGATTTGTACAGCTGTAGTCCAAGTACAAATGAATTGCTGAAAACCACAGCGATGTAATCTAATTCTTAGCTTCCAGTTTGTAGGTGTCACAATTCTTTATTTTTATTCTTACTATCAGTATCAGGCTGATATTTATTCATAGACTAATACTTTGAATACATCATTTGTTTGTTGATTATTCAGTAGTCAGGTTAAGACTGCTCTTGATGTTGTTATCATATATCCAAACTTAAAGTCCAGTAGTTTTTAAAAAGAAATTTCTATATCATTAACTGTCACAATGGTAGGCAGCATATGTATAGGCACTGTGCTATGGTTCCGAACAGATGAGGGAGCCATTGCCTGGCCTGTGTGGAAGCCGTAGTTATGGTAGGAATGCTAGGTCAGGGTGCATGGCTCTCCCTTATATGTCAATGTTTATTGTCCTCTTGGTCTGATGCAAGCTCTAGTCTACATTCACAGGCATTTTAGTCCAGATTTTATCCAATAAAATGAGTTTTTAAAAATAGAGGTCATTGTCGGTCTGTGATGGGGCAGGGGTAGTTACATTGTATACATACATATGATATGCACATGAAAGGAATGTTTGTGGTAGAACTATGTGGTGATAATGTACTAGTAGTCTGGGAGCAGGCCCATGAGCATATAGTGTTGAGTAGTATTACATAGGTAGACTGGTAGTGGTAAGAGATGGGTCTGAGCCTCTATAGACTAGAGGATCATTAGTCTTTAATATCAAGTTTATTCTTATCTATTTTTACACATTTAAAGCTACTTTTGAAAGTGTAATGTAATGATGTTGAGGATGTTGTTGATGATGATAATAGTAATAATCAGGAAAAAAGAGAAATTCTCTAACCTTTTTAAGTCACAAAGTATGAGAGCACTTACAGAATTACAAACACTTAAACTTACAAGTACTTAAAATTAAAAATATCAAATGAGTTCGATCACCTGAATCCTGTCAATAAATGCATGTGATGTTTGCTTGCTTAAAGGGCAGTCCAGCCCTTGTAAATAGTTCATTTATATGAAAGCAGAAAACAGATGAAGAGATAAATACTTAAAATTACAAATATCAAATGAGTTCAATCACCTGTACTGTCAATAATGCATGTGATGTTTGCTTGCTTAAAGGGCAACCCAACCCTTGTAATAACTTCATTTGTGTGGAAGCAGAAAATAAGATGAACATGATAGCTATCCCCATATGTGTAGAAGGAAAATAGAAAATTGCCCTAAATATTAAATTGCCAAGGGGATTAACATTTAAGCTCAATTTGGACTTTTGAGATTATCCTCTTAACCAACTGGTAAGCCTATTTGCCAAGAGCCAAGTTACAAATCAGCCTTTGGATCAGCCCTAATACATTTCTACGGAAGTTTAGGGTGGCACAAAGTGTCAAATTGATAGGTCTGATTGTGGAAGAGGTAGGGGAAGTGGTGGGAGTCAAGTATACATTAAGTCATAATTCATATATATAGAGAGAGAGGGGGAGATGGATGGATATACATACAGAGAATTAGAAAAAAATTGAAAACTTACCAAAAGACATTTATGAAGATAATGTCATGTTATTTACAAGTCAAAGATTAGTGGCTATTTTTTGCAAATGGCAAGATTAGAATAGTCAAAGAGGGGAATGAGAATCAAGAATATTTAGATATTGTCTAATTACCAACTACTGTAACAGCAATATAACCATGGCAACCAAATTGACAACAGAACTCTTGTTATTTAACACTGGGCAAATAAACACATAATTTTAACTTCTTACATTTTACCTGAATGACATTAATTTAAGTCTGAATAAGAAGAATAAAATATTTTTAAAATCATACCAAAAAAAGTAACGTGGGACAGGTAACTTGAAGCAAAAATATATTTTTTAAAATATGTTTATTTGTGAAAACAGGAAGAATATGGGATTGACAGCCTTAGAGCCATTGATCATAGACATGCATGTAGCTAGCTATTCATATCATCTAGAACAAACAAACCCCATGCCTACTAATGCATGTCGTGATGGATGCATTGACGACAAATTGTTTGTTTGTTTATTTCTGTCTCTGTGCACTAAGCTTGAATCGAGGTACAGTCAATGAGATAATACCTGGCAAGTGGATTCACCTTGGGAGAAAGATTTTTACAGTTGTAAGCTTTAAAAAAGCAGACATGTTATGTTTCTGTGGGGGGGGGGGGGGGGGGGGGGGGGGGGCTTCTCAGATTAGGTTTGGACAGGGTGTGCAACTCAAGCCTCGAAACCCCAACCCTTTTTTAAGGTTTATTTGGGGGGATTTTTCTCAAAATAAATGCCCAATTTTGGGGTGTATGCATGGCAAGAGACTGTAAATTTTGTACATTTTGATAAAACAGACCCATATTTAAGGGTATTTTGTTAAAAATGGGACCCATATTTAGGGATTTTTTGTGAAAAAGTGACCCATTAGAGCGGCACAACCCCCGTTTGTCTTGATATGTGAGTCCCCCCCCCCCCCCCCCCCCCCCCCCCCCCCCCCCCCCCCCCCCCCCCCCCCCCCCCCCCCCCCCCCCCCCGAGTTTCTGCCTTGTTTTTAAAAAGAAAGGCTTATCAGAGTTTGACTGGTAAACTGAAATAAAAGGTGCATCTTATATTTGTGACAAAAGGGAGTTCATAAAAATAAAATAAAAACTCCTACATGAATCCTTCACTGTCTGCTAATCAAGCAGGATTGTCTCCAAAAGTGACGTAGGAGTAATCTTTGGAAAAAACAGTTCAGGATCTAGCCAATGTCCATTGACATCCCGGTCAATCTTCGCACCTGGACGATCGACCCTACAAGCATCTACCAGTATTCTCTCTCTCTCTCTCTCTCTCTCTCTCTCTCTCTCTCTCTCTCTCTTTTGTTACACCCAGAACACAACACAACAACAAAGTAGGCAAAAACAGTGGCACAGTTTTCGGCCATTATCAAATATCATTGGACTGTGTAAGACAGGAAACCGTATGGGAAGTTGTTTTGATTTAATCCCGCCGAGTTATGAGATAGGGGTATAGATTTACACAGTAGAAGGATACTTGTGACTACTCTTTCATTGTTTTGAGATCATCAAGTTTTCATCTAGGAAGAAAAAAAATTTAACCACTGTGCATGAAGCAAAGGATGTTCATATTTTGTTGGTGCTTCTCTTGTTTAGGAGTGAAATTTTGAATAAATACAAAAGAACTGCAGTTGAACTTGCATGGGTATTTTGCCCTCAGCTGTTTTCATACAGACTAGTGATAGAGCCATTGGATATGTACATTGAGGATTTATCAGACGGAATATTGCGCATGAATTTCATGATTTTATGGAGGAACTGCTCTTTTATTGGAATGTGGTCACTGGAGAGCATTATCTGTCTCTGACGAGACATTGTTTTAGCACCATCTATTGCATTTGACGTCGGCCCTATACCAGAGCACTTTGAATCTACCACCGATATTGATTCTTCAGAATAAAAGGGATCTCACTCCATTTAAAATTCGTCTCTCCGATGACTTCAGCAATCAATTTCACATCACACTGTAGTCTGAGAAAACACAGGCAAATCAATTATTCTCTTTCTGTGCTTTTGTCTCTTCTATTCTCTTGCTCTCTGTCCTCTCAAAATCTCAGTCTCTCTCCATCTCCCAATCTCTCCCTCCATTTCTGTCCTTCACAACTCTCCTTATTTTTCTCCATATTAATACACTCTACCAAATCACTATTTTTCTTTCTCTATTCCAGCATTTCTCAATTTTCTATACAGAATTTCTTCATTTGCCCTCCCTCTCTCTCTCTCTCTCTCTCTCCCTCCCTCCCTCCCTCCCTCTCTCACATTTAAAATAGAATCGGTAGTTCATACATAATTCGTCGCTGTTTTCACGAAGTGACGGTAGTGAAAAAAAATTGCATTCACTTTGCGTTACGATTTTCCTCACTACCATCACTTCGTGAAAACAAGGACGAATTGTTTCAATTACCGCTAGGCATATATGAATTTGAGGTTCGTCTTTGCCTCATCGGACCTTCAGAAAAAGCAACTAAATAATCTGCTATCATGGCTAAAGAAGCCAAACACCTTGTCCAGTACCTCAACTGCTATAAAAATAAAAAGGTAAATATTTAAAATGTGTTCTTGTTTGAGGTATTAATTGAGATAAATTCAGTTTGGTTTAAGAAGCAATTGTGATCCTGCAAGTTACTTTTTGAATGAAGACTTAAAGGTAAAGACCAGTATTGGAAACGCCCCAATTTCAAAAAATGAAATGGAAGCTCTTATTACCAATCATGTGAAAGAATATGTTTTGACTAATACATGATGATAAAAAATTTGCCGGGAAACCGCCTACTAATTGATATATTTTGTAAATTAGTTTATCTACATGGTCTGTGAGAGATAAATGCACGTGTCGCGCACGTGTGTGTATAGTCCCATATACATCTTTCTGTGTACAGTGCTTGTAACTTTACGAAGACTTTGCCAAATTTCTTATCATTTTGATGATTCCAGAACCTTGCAGTACACACCAATACTTATATGCTAGATGATCAACCTTTTCTGATCGATTCCACAACGTTTCTTTCACAATGCAATCGCATGACCATAACTGGTCTTTACCTTTAACATTGTCTGTTTGGAGCCAGAAGGGTATTAACTCATAAACTTCAACCATAGCAGTAACTCCCTTTTGCATCTGAACAGACAAAATAAAAAAAATGAAAAATTGTCCTACATTCTTGAAAATGATGGGTCATATTTTCATTATCTCGTATGTTCGGAAGAAGAGAAGATTAATGAATACTACTACAAAGGAGCGAAAAGAAAGTCTCATCAGTGAATTAGAAATTAAGTAGCTAAAATTAAGTTGAAGCATTAAAAGTATGATTGAAAGAGAGGAGTCAAAGAATGAAAGTGAGGTTCAAGACGAGGATAAGAGTTTGAAAACTTTCATTATGCAGACAAACAAATACAATTTTTTAAAAAGAATTGTATCTGTTTCATGATCAGATGTATTCTTTGCATTGGTCTACATCCAAAAGAATAGCGATTATTACGCGTCCAAGCTGTTAACACACGTTATGCTGGTAGTAATCCCACTAAATCCATGTTATGAAACTTGAAATGAAAACTCCATCAAAACTTGGCAACCGTATTGCCATGGTGACCACATTTCAGGCTAAGAAGGGCTTGTAAACTTTCTTGACAGAGAATTTGACCCCGTGACCCCAAGAAGCCTGTGTAGGGGGTCGAAAGTAACACCAATGCCAAGGGCAGAGAGAGGGGGGGGGGGGCTGCCCTGAAATCTGGGTCAGACCAAATTAGAAAAGTAAAGGTCGCTGCTTTTACAGATGTGGTCTAAAGTTCTGGAGAGCGCTACTGTGGTTATTATTTGCGTAGTGTAACAGTTGTTTTCTTGTTAGTACTGGTTGCATTCTCTGAAATGTGTCATAAAAAGCAAGGTATGTAGTCCTATATTTATCAAAAATCATGGTCCTTTTGGGTCCTAGATATGTGTGTGAGATTGGATGGGTGCAGACTGTTGGTTATTTTTAAATTATATGTTTGTAGTCTTAGATTCAGGTAATATAAAATCATCTGTTCTTTGTAAAATAGCAACTGTTACATCTTAGGTTCATCGCTCCACTCTTTGTATTTACAATATCAATGACTGTATATTAGGGAATATGAGCCAGACGCAGGATTTTAATTCAATTCAATTAAGTTTTTATTGTAAAAAGAAAACATGGAAAAAGTCAGGAAACAAATATTGTCATATTTACAAAAAAATACAAGAAACATGAAATCATGTTATCATATGTGCTTTGAAATTAACGTCATGGTTATGTTCATTCAAAGTCCCACAAAAAAGTGAAATAAATTGTATTTGTTTCCTCGCTAGTATTCTCTGGCCCCTTAGAATTTATAAGAGAAGCCCATTTATTAAATTTTATCTTGCAAGTTATAAAAAGGGAGATTTTTCTCAAAAGGGAGTTTCAATCATGGCGAACATAATATACATGAATGTAATGTAAACACAGATTTTATCACAAGTTTGATACCAAATATAAACATTTGTTGAATACAGCAATTTCAATAGATCAACACGCTTTGCTGAAATAACAATAGCATAATGGGGATAAAAGGGGTTAAGAATTAAGTTTCTTTTCATTGAATCTTTAATCCACTTTGAATGATGATTTGTGTTTCATCGCCCATGAAATTGTATATTGATTTTGTTTCTGATATGGAAGGCGCTAGTTGCTCACATGCTTTGAAGTTTATTGTAAAAGATGTCTATGGATTAGCATAATGTAGTAATGGTATGAAACATTAGAAGTTGTAGCTTTGAATATACAACTACAAGTGATTTAACAATGTTGTTTCAGACTTTTTCCATATCCAATTTCTCTGTCTGTGTCTCTCTCTCTCTCTCTCATTTTTGTGGCCATAAATATTGCCTCATAGGAAAAAACTGACATTGTCATTTTAACTTAATCTTATTCATATTTTTTCCAAGTATATGATGATGTCACTAAAAGAACTATATCGCCAAAAAAAATATTAGATTGTGATGTAGGAATTCCTTTTGTGTCATGTGTTGTTTTTGTTTATGAATAGAATGGTGATATATATCATAATTTGAACAGCATCAAACCAGTTTGAGTGGCCTCTACTTGAGACCTCCTTACAGGGACTGCTGGTATGGACCAGCTGTCAACAATTTTTTGTTAGTACCTTTAGGGGCTAATGTTTTGAAATTGCAATCGCATAATATTACATACAAAATACCTGCAAACAACATTTGAATTGTGTGTCACTCCTTCTCTTTTAATGAAAGCTCTATGGTTATATGAGTTTATCATTTATGGCTTCAAATCGAATGTGTGAAAGTTTTATAATGATCAGAATTAGATAGCATATAATCATGATTTAGGCCTATGTTCTGTGTATAAGACAGGAAATTAAAATTCAGATAACAAATTGTTAAAATGTAAAATCAAATGTCATATCCTTGAGATAAAGATAACACCGTCCTACCTCTCGCAGACCTAATTAGCTCCTCCAAGTGATAAGACCCTGCCAGTCTTCTCAAGAGACGTGTCTTAAATTTCTCATGTGAAAAGGGTAAAACACCAATCCAGCTATGTAGCGCTCAAGCTGAACAGACCGTAATGTATATTTTGCCCTGACACTGGAATAACTTGTGACAGCTTAGCGCCGGGAGCTGCCGCAAGCTTTCATATTTAGCATGCCCAAACCCAGCATGGTGCGAGCAATTGTGGAAACCGACTATTTTATTGGAATTTCCCAACCATAACTCGGCTGCTGTGCCCGGTATAGGACGGCTTTGCTAGAATGAATATCTTTTCTAGGAAATATTTTTGGCCGAGGAGCTCGCCTAATTTGGTAAGTCGTAGTGATGTATTTTGGGTAGGAGGTGAGAGGATGGTATTTTCTTGGTGTAGGATCTATCTGTCAAGCTGTGAAGTTTCTTACATTCTTCTTGTTTTTTGTTGTTGACAAATAGTAGTAGTCTGTGAGCTCAGACTCTGAGTTGACATGAAATAAATCATTCTTTGTCTTGATCAAAGGCAACATCAGCTTCATGGTTATTGGAAAGAGTTAATTGCTACATTACCAGCTGGCACCTACTTTGTTTTTTCCAGTTTCTCCAAGCATATTGTATGTTGGTTTTTTGTTTTTGTTTATTTCCCTAGGACTAATGATAGGTGTGCCTACATATTTGTCATATTGTGTGTTGCCAAATTGCCATTAGCAAAAATGGCATGTCATCAAACAAAAAGTCTTTTTAGGGGTGTCATCGCTAGATGATGAGGATGAATAGATGAGCTCACGATGTCTGTTTCATTGAACGATTTAGTCATGCATAGCATTGCCAACAAAGAATTTCTGTTAAAACAAGAGTGATTTTTCACATTGCCGCAATAGAAGGAGTGAATGTGCTATGATCGACCATGCATGACTAAGAGTAACAAACCACTAAGGACAGTAATTAGACAGTTAAAAAAAACAAAGTTGATATTCATCCCTGACTGATTACAGTACAGGGCCTATGTAAGCGCTTGTCTAAAGCTAGTATGGTCCCCAGACCTTGCGTTTTATGTTTTGGCACTGACAAAGGTTTGTACTTGAAAACTAGACAGATGAAGTACACTCTGTGTCTTATGCAATGCACTTTAAATATAATGCCATATGGATGATGGTGTTTTGAGAGAAAGTTCAACGAGGTCCTTAGATAATGCGGGCAGGAGTTGAGAGTGCCCAGCCTTAGTGCTGGAAGTCATTCAACTTTCTGTAACCTTTCTCATTGGTGCCAACATTGTCTGTCTTCTTGAAGAGGCAAATATCATGCAAAAGGGGAGAGAGATAGAGAGAGAGAGAGAGGGGGGGAGAGGGAGAGGGGGAGAGGGAGAGGGGGAGACAAGAGAGAGGTGGAGAAGCAGAAGAAGAAGATGAAGAAGAAGAAAAAGTGAGAGAGAAGGAGAGGGAGAGGGGGAGACAAGAGAGAGGTGGAGAAGCAGAAGAAGAAAAAATGAGAGAGAGAGAGAGAGAGAGAGAGAGAAATAACGATAAAAATCAACTAACAGAAAGCTAGGCATATAGAATATAGAGATTGAAGTGAGATAAAAATATAATTTATGTAAGATATGAGAGAGAAAGAGTAGGATTGTAAGAGGATGGAATAAGGAAACTAATGTCAAATAATTGGGAGTTGTACCAGTGAGAAAGACGGAGGAAACCCATTCTAGGCTACACATGTAAGCACTGTCATTTGGGAAAACGATAAATGGCTTTTAGGTCAGTGTACTTTGTATCAGTCTGTCGCCACTTTGCTTACCTACACATATGTGTACATACTGGATAAATGTGCATTAAGAATTAAAATGATTCATACAACGTGTAACCTTCCAAGGCTTTATTTTTCCATGAATGCTTCACTGCAACTAGATCAGTTGATAATTCCACTCTGTTCCAACTTTTTGTTACTTATTGCCTATTTTATGTGGTGCTGAGATTGAGAAGGGTGTTAATGCACTAGTATACTTAAAGATATATAGACTGGTAGTTGTAAAAATTGAGGTTCAAGGGTTTTGGGTGCAAAACATCCATTCAATATTGTTAAAATATTGCCTTCAGAGGTTTAGAAGACAATACTTCAACCTAACTTTGCAAAAAAGCAGAAATATATGCCCAAATGTTCGATGTTGAAGTCTATCTATCCAGGCCATATCGATATGATAATTTACCAAATATATCAATTAGTAGGTGGTTTCACGGCAAAATTTGTATCATCACATATTGGTCAAAACATATTCTTTCATATGATTGGTAATAAGAGCTTCCATTTCATTTTTTGAGAGGGGGGCGTTTCCAAAACTGGTCTATACCTTTAATATACAGTCAACGCCCTTACTGGCAAATCATCCTTTATTAATCACTTGGCAAGTACATGATGTAATGACAGAAAAGGACGTACCAAAGACAACCTGGGTTTCATTAATGTGCTTCCGATCGACCTTCTGGCGGAGAGTTTCGAACAGGAAATACCGTATCACATTGCATGAAACAGAAAATGTTTGATTTGAATAATTGGCATTATGCACCAGGAGAGATACATTTGTTTCACAACAGATGACATTCAAGGTTTAAAGTCAGTATTATTGATTTGAATAATAAATTAATTCGAAGCTGATTTGAATAATAAATAATTCAAAGCTGATTTGAATAATAAATTAATTCAAAGCGTATTACCAACATAGTAACTAAGTATCCAAAGTTTGTAAACTCTGCTACTCTGTATGAGTGGCATGATAATTGATAGAGAAAAGAGAAGGGGAGGGGGCTTAGAGGCCCCAAGTTATAGAGGCCCCTCACAAATCTGTGCCCTTTCTTCATCTATCACAAGACCAAACAGACATCTTTATGTCGTCTCCGAGAGTGGCTCTAAGTATATGAAATGACAGGACAACTATCCTCTTGGCCCTGACATATAGCAGTACGTTGAAGAGTGAGCAAAGATTTGTGAGGGTGCCTCTTTTCCATTGGGGTGGGGGTGGGTGGCTTACCAGCCCCCTCTCCCCTATACATTTCCAAAGATACCCTTGTTTGCATTTATCAGTCTTGTTTGATATCAGAACAATAATTTTTCAACAACAAAAGTTGTCAAAATCCCCTTCTAGGTATTCTTTATGGCATGGCTTACAATTTGAGATGGAGAATAGCTACCTATAATATACACTTTACCAATTTATTGTACTTTCAATTATTTATTAATGCTTCTGTGTTTGCACCATTCAGACTGCATGTGCACACTTTTTGATAGCAGTGAAAGTTGACAACTTTGGTACCATAAGTAGTTCTTATGAATGGGCTAAATTCTTTTGAAGCATTACTCCTTTTATCTTCGCTAAATCAATCATCACAAACTTTTAATATTTTCTGTCTTCGCTTACATTTTTCATATTTCTTTCCTTTACTAGTGTGTACATTCGAGTAAAGTCAATGCTTTGAGGCTCCGTATTTCAAGTTTTTTTCAGAATATATATTTTCAAAACATCCCTAATATTAATGGACTTAATTTGACAACTTCTTTAGCCCAGGACCAATCTGCCCCAAGGACCAAATTGATACTCCTTGATTTTAATCTTAATCCTGCATAATTTGTCTTTCAAGATATTCTAAACTCCTTTTTATTTTGTTACTTAATTGGTAAGCAAAGTAGTAGCATTAATGTACCAGTCTTTAAGATCAAACAAAATCATCTTAAGATTTATTAAAATCTTGACAAATTTCATTATCGGCTAGCATGCTTCCTCCTCGACTCATTTAGTCCTTCTAAGAGATTGGGTATCTTTGCCTCAGATTCTAAACAAAATCCTGGATTTAGCTCATGCTGCAATCATAATTATAAACCTTAAGGTCAGTCAGGAATCCCATGACTCATGATTGGAATTTGAAATTTCAAAAACCGTTTTCCCAACGGTGTTATAACACTACAGTCTACTGGGGGATATGAGTATGGTAAAACCGGTCACTCAAAGAATTTTACTTTTTGAGGCACTTCATGATTATTTTAAAGCGCAATTTTTTTAGGGTTTTAATATTACACCATATCACAGACACTGATAACACGTAGGGTCATGCATCTCAGATTTGTAAAACTGTTAAACAATGCCTTCAAGGAAGCACGGAGAAGCAATAAATGTTGGGTACCTCCGAAACTAATCTGGACTTTAGAATGACTTCCTCGATGTTACAGCCCAAACTTTTGCCCCTCTAACAAACATTAGGAAATATTTCACGTTGTCAGGAAGTTCTTCATCATGGAGAATTAAAGCTAGATCATCAACGTATCTCGATAACAAAGGCATTTCTTGCTTCTCATAATATGGCTATTTATAATTCCAGTGGATTCCCAGCTGATGAGGACATCATAGGAATTTCACTTTCCTTCTCGAAGGTCAATTATGTTGTATGGTCAATGGTACACTTCAGGGGAATGTGACACTGCCCCAATGCCATTTTACACTAATGGAAAAACCCATACAAAATGTTGGTGTTTGAAATTATTGAAAACTTTCATAACTAAAACACTTTAATATTTTGGGAGACATTCATTTCACTAGTCCAATAATAAATTAATAATTCAAGGTGTAGTCCAATATACTTTATCAAGTATTTCCAACGAAATCAAAGCAATATATGAATTTAGAATAATGATCTACACTGCAAATATATGTTAATTCCTCTCTTTATTTCTGCTGACATGTCCCTTTAAATCTATTCCAAGTGACCTGTGACCATCCTATAGTCCCAGTCCTATTTATGATGACAATGACCAGGTTGTGTGGTTAATGACGCAAAACTCTTTAAGTGGGCTGACATTCCTCTTCCTGTTTTCATATGCAAGAGAAATGATATTATCTTTTATGATTATATCAAATCAATGTTCCATTATCAATGTTATAACTTTGAGACCTAAAGTGACTTGGTAACATTGCCTCAGATTCTGAAACAAAATCCTGGATTTAGCTCATGCTGCAATCATAATTATAAACCTTTAGGTCAGTCAGGAATCACATCACTTTTACAAGCCGATCGCCCGTCTGATTATCAAGATAATAATTATCGGAAATTGAATTTCATATTTTGTTTTCCTAACAATTTTTATGACAGTACAGTCTATTGGGGAAAATGCGTAGGGTAAAACCAGTCACTCAATGATTTTTACTTTTTTTGAGGCACTTCATGATCATTTTGAAGCATTATTTTTTTAGGGCTTCAATATTACACCATATCACAATATCACAGATAACACGTAGGGCCGTGCATCTCAGATTTAACATTGTTAAACGATGCCTTTCAGCCAAGAGAGTCTGTTTCCAAAGTCGTGCTGGACGGAGATTGGTTGTATGCCCATCCAACTGCCCACATGTATGAGTTTTCCAGTTTATTTTGTGTACCTTTTTTCATGAAATATATTTTACGAGCCTGATGGACCCATCTGGAGGATGAAAAGCATTCTATAGCAGAATGCTCAAGAACATTTCAATTATAGAGAAGGATGAGAGCTGGTTATCTTTATGTCAAAGGATATAGGAGAGCATTTATGGCTATCGGCATAATGATTTGTTATTCATCATTCATGCACTTTCTATATGGCTGATATCCAACCAGATACGAAATAAAATTGTCTCATGTACAAAACCCCTTCATTTGGGAGTGTTTGGGGCAGAACTGCTCAGAATTCTGACAGTGAGGACAGTGAAATTGTGGTGGATCAAACTTGTACTGTACTGCAGGGGGAAGGTGCGCTAAAGCTTGGACTTTCTGGCTCTTTCGTTAAAGAAGATAACTTAATGAATGCATTTACTTCAAATTTAGCATTGATCGTGAAGTGTCACTACCAATTGATATGCATGGTTACTTATTACCTATCACACATCACATGTATTTTATTGCAATGATTCCTTACATTTGAGAAAGTTCATTATTTTACTTGTTTTTTCTTGTTTTGTACTTAATTAACAACTTTTTTTTTTCTTTCTCTTATTAATTTTACAGGTTATGACAACATGTCTACCTCAGTCTCCCACGGTAAGTCTTTTATATATTTATATATTTTTTTAATTTCAACAATTTTTCCCCTTCTCAACCTGTATCCCTAGAATCCACAAAATGTGTACAAAGAAAATGTATGAATTACTGTGATCCTTCTATGTTGCAACATTTGTAATTTCTACTTCTATAGCCAGAGTTAATGTATATTAAAGTATCAGTCTTTGTAGGCTCTACATGACTGTATACCTCTCAAATGTAACCATATCATTGCACCACCTGACCTTAAAAGTATATCTCTATATTTAGTATCACATATTATTAGTATTCAAACAAATACAACCTCCCTGTCTAGAACATCTGCTGGTAGTGGTAGTGATACCTTATTGACCCCCAATATGTAGCATGGTCATCATCTGTTTAGAGCCAAAGGGGCATTCACTCATATGCTTTAGCACAGAAGTAATGCCCTTCTGGCTCTCAACTGACAATATTATATGTGGTCATTTTTTTTATAGTTTCATCTGTCTCCATCCGAGAACAGATGTCCCGTTATGGACCATTTATTGAGATTGGCAGTTGTTAGGAGATCTCCGTAGAACTTTATGCCATCTTGGGAATTTCCAAACTACTGTTTGGCTTCTCAATGAAATTTGGTTATAGTACAGAAATTTAATTTGTCTTTGTTTGAATTATCCTGTCATCATTTCCTTTAGTTTTAGAGGTTTTTATATAATCTTTAAAGAAGGGTAACATGCATTAGTTATTTATATTTATATGATTGATCTTATTCCTAAGTTTTATTGCCAAACAAACAAGTTCAATCCTCATTAAAAGTGAAAAAGAAAGCAGAAATATATATTCAAAGCATAGAGATTTGAACCTAAAGCATTTGATTTGTGCCAGACAGGCAGACATTTATAGTTTCAGGTTGAAATAAAAGGATTTTTAACCTGTCTCTATTTTCTTTCCTAAAGGCATTGGGTATGATTTATGCCTTTTTGTATTTTCTTGATATATTTGTAGCAGCTTCTTTGTATACCTTGATTGATATGTCATTGACCGCTCCTCGCTGCCTTATTTGTTCTTTTTACTACCAAAGGTGTCAAGCGGACAAATATTGCAGGCACTCTATCTGACAGTACTTCAACAAACTATTGTCCAATATCACTTTTGCTTCCAAAAGACTTTTATGACATTTTATTATTTTGAAAATGATATATTGTTGAAGGTTAAAGACAAGCAAGAAGCTTTTATTTGTTATTGTTTTTACAAGAAGGATTTTTTTTCTTCTGAAAGGGTTATATAAGTAGGATCTTAATTGTCTTCAGCATTCTCCTATCCCCCCCCCCCTCTCTCTCTCTCTCTCTCTCTCTCTCTCTCTCTCTCTCTCTGATCATTGCCTTGATCCTCTCTATTTCTCTCTCTCTCTCTCTCTCTCTCTCTCTCTCTCTCTCTCTCTCTCTCTCTCTCTCTCTCTCTCTCTCTTTCCCCCTCCATTCATCTAGGTTCATGCTCCATCCACCCCGTCTCTCTACCATAAATCATAGTACCGGTACATGTTTTACCCTTGACAGTGTTCCTATAATATGGGAATGACACATATCGTTGCTGTTTTCACGAAGTGACGGTAGTGAAAAAAAATTGCATTCACTTTGCGTGATGATTTTCCTCGCTACCGTCACTTCGTGAAAACAAGGATGATATGGTGTATAAATGTTTCTTTTAAAAATCTCCACAGACGAATGAGAAGTTTAAACACGGGTCTCCTAAATCTCCGAGATCCCCCAGGGTAGGTCTCTTGCATCATGCACCCCCCCCCTCCCCCCATTCATGATCATGTTATGCCCCATCTTCTTTATCTTAATCTTAATCTTAATCTCATTCCCATCTTTCATTAGATTACTGGAATGAACCATGTCATATTGCTGTGAGAAAATTAGAACAAGGGGTGGTTTTTTGAAAAACATTTTATTTTCTTTATTTTGGGGACAGATATTTTAATTGTAATAACAAATATATACATATGGTGTGTCATTTGATAATGACTCCATCTATGTTGCTTTGTATTATTATACAGATACATCTGCTTAAACAACAAATAAAGTTGACCAAAATAAAGAAAAATGAATTTCAGAATGACATCTTTTTTTTTAATTATTAAGACTGGAACTTGGCACGCTTTCTACATTGTTTTCATCATGCCAGTATTTAGCCTGCCTCTCAGACAAAGGAATTTCCCCCTTCTCAATGATAATGCATGTAGTTGAGTCTGAAGATTAATGTTAGTAGACTAACTCCTATCTCTGGGTATGGTTGGTCTACTCTATAAAGCTCAAGTTCAGCATGGTTTCATTGAGAATGAGAAATCTGACTTTGCCTGTAAGCCAGGTTAATTCCATTTGTCTAATCTTTATTGCAGCCCTTGTTCATATCAGACAACCAGTCTGCGTCTTCATGGTGAACCTCAAACCATTTGACAAAAAAATTATAAGTTGTTTCTGGAAGGATACTTAGAAAAATAGAAATGAAAGAGAAATTTCAGCGTGTTCCCTTTCTTGGTAATCATTTCCCATAAATCTTAACCACATATTTTTCAAATCTGAGATGTATTTTGTGGTTAAGTTTGAGAGTGGTAATATATGTCTTCTAAAAAAAAAATTATTTAAAATTGTTTCCTTCCGTACTGTTTAAATTCATTTTTTGTTTTACATTTACATTTTTGTAGAATACAAATGGATGCTTACTCCAAATAAAATTTCATATTTATTTATTTCAATGTGTTTTACTATGGATATCAGTGAATAGATAAGTTTTATCATATTTATAATTTACAATATATTGGTATTGGTGCTTGATACACCTTGTACGAAGAACGAAGAATGTTGGCAAAGATTTGACTTTTTGTTTAAATCCTCATTTCCCTCTATAAATCAATTCACAAACCAATTATCTTTAATTGAAATCATCCACCAAGACATCTCTTCACATACCATTGTATTGTGTTCACACAGTGTAAAAGCATGTGATGAAATTTTATTGTAAGGGGAAACTGGAAGATGTCTCATATTTATCACTTAGGAAGAATTATGATGATTTTCATTATTACCCATGAATATATATCAATTTCATCTTTGCCCATGTACTTGAGTAGAAAATGATTTGTTACCTGTTGTTAATAAATCTGCTCTCCCTTTTAAATTTCCCAGAATTTGTGATAATTGACATAAAATTTGTTTCACCTATCAAAGCCAAGATAGTAAGCTTCTCTCTGAAGCCAGCAACCATTATTAATTTATGACACTGACAAACTGAGTCAGACATTTACACAACCAGTCTAATCTTTACTGCCCTTGCCTTCATCAATTTCCTTTTTTTTCCTGAAAAAAAACTACCAGAAAAAGGAAATATTAATGATAACCCTACCCCCCCCCCCCAACAAAAGGACCACTCTTCCTGGCACCCTTAAGGGCATCATTAGAGCCCAAAAAATTGTTTGGGGTGTGTGACCAAACTTTGCAGATATGTTAGGCAAACAATTTCCAACAAGCAAAAATTTTAAAAAAACTTTTTTTTTTGCAGACAAGGGTAAACAAAAACAAAATCAAAATATGCTGAAAGAAATTTTGAGTGGGTAGACACCCCCTCCCACATTGCCCCCAGGCTTTTTCCCCTCCCCCTTCCTATAAATTCCATGCTGTGTGATGTCCCCTGTCCACCCCTGCAAATAATGTGTCAAAGTCCTGATGAATCCTTAGATACGGTTTCCAACAACAGTATTTCTACTCAATTAACTGACGGAGAGCACTTCTCTTTTTCAATTCCAAAGCACTTACACTATCTACTGGGTTATTTCACCTACCGCCTCAAATTGGCCATAAATTGTGGTTACCAATTGACGTCTGTGTAAGCAGAGTTTGCACGTAGGCATGTCTTCCTTACTCGTTATTGTCTCTTTTAGTAATCCATAAATCTTAAGAAGAAGGTACGATCATTAATATCCACTTTTGTATCTCTGCATTGCACAATAAGGAGATCTGTACAGAGATGTGCTTAAATGTAGAAGAGATGCTTTAGCAACCTCGCCAGTATTCATCTTTGTGTGTTGTTTGTTGAAATAGATATTGTTTGTCGAGGGCCAGACTTCAGAAAGGAATAAACTCAACGAAAAAGTATATGGGTTAATGTCCTTCTAGCTCCCTAATCTCTCAACTATTAAATGAAAATCAATGAAAGGGATGCTATAGTTTCTATGTCTCCTCAATTTCTCATTTTCTACTATTCTTTTTTCTCTTTCTATTACTCTCTATTCATGTATATGTTTCTTTTTATTTCATGCCATTCTTTTCCGTTTTACATCTCTACATTTTGTTTGAAGTCACCATACATTATCGAAATCGAAAGTGAGAAAGCCACCTCGGGTTGGGGTGGGATAAACACATTGTTCTAATATATTCCCAAACGATAAAATCTACTCCCTAAGTGCATGGAATAGAGCCATTGTGGACTTAAGTCAAATTATGTTCCTCCTGCCTGTAGCAAAGATAAGCTCATCTCTGTCATCTGTCTACCATTAATCAGGAGACTTTGGTAGAGGGGTACGTGATGGGTGATACTTTGCCCCCCTGTTCCATTTGATAGACTTGTTTACCAGTTGTTTGTAGAAACTGTCTCTCCTTCTATATTTCAGTCATTGAATGAAAACATCTTCACAATTAACTCCATGTGTGGAAATAGCATGAATACAGTTTTGCTGTTTAGTTTCTGTGTACTATTTCATCAAATGAAGATATATGGAGGGGGAGTCAAGTCCCCAAAGTGGTTGTTTTAATTAAATGCAGACAAAATTGGAGAAACAGATCAAAGAAAGGTTCAGGGATTTGGATACATCACAAGAAATTTATGAGTGTTTCATAATTTCAGATCCAGATTGTAGTCTAATGGAGACAAACTACAAATATTTCCTCATCAAACATTTATTTTGTGTTGGACATTTTATTAAAAAGTACATTGGTATTCGATAATATTACAGACCAGCCTATAAGTGAATTTGGCACTGGGTTGGGAAAAATGGATCCCTTTAAGAATAAAGTTGCAATAATTGAAAGTTCAGAAAACAACCTGGGAAATGTGAGTAGCGAGCTCATACAATCTCATGGCAATGTTGCCAACTCATAAGTTTTATTACTGTTCTCAGGTTTCACCCCCAAAACTGTTGTCATCAATCAGTTTCCCCATTTCTTATGCCTTCTTTTTTCAGCAAATTGTTTAAGGCTGCCGGTTTAAATAACATTTCTTAAAAGATTGAATAGCATTTTTCAAAAAAAAGAAGAAGATAATTAGCAACTCAGAGTTTGCAATAATCTTCAGCGTTACTGTACATCATACACGATTCGTCTAGCAAGATCTCGCCTCACGGGGGCGATAGGGTTAGAAACATCTTAATCCAATCACGGGAAAGGAAGTTGTTCACAAGATGTTAATCCCTTCTTTTCCTTTCTGAATTTCCATGATACGTTAGCCAGAATTTTCGTTTCCTGCGATGCCCTCATTATATTAGCTCCATTATATTAGCAGAGTAAGAGAAATTGAAAGCAAATTGGGGAGATTAATTTTATAAGCATTATATGGGAGGTCTATGGATTTCCCAGATGCTGTGATTTTAATTATAGATTAAAAATTAAAACAAATAAGGAAAGAAAAAGAGTAAACTTGAATATTTTTAAATCAAAGGATAAGTCATGTTTCAAATGATATTTAAGTCATATTTAAGTACTGGAAATTGAAACTTTGTTCCCTAAGTGGTTAATTTACATGTATGATGAAATCTAACAAATGAAATCAGTGATAAAATTAAATAGTATTGTCCCTTTTCCAAACTGATCTCTGTCGTGGTGTGAAAAAAACAGTATTTTACTCATTAGCATAGTCGATTCCATGATGGTCTAAAAAGGGAGAGGCAAGAATTTGAAAAGTACATGGTAGTCCATGATATTAGCATAGCATAACACACAGCACGTGTGAGGAGTTTCTTTACAAAGGGGGAGCTGGGGTATTACCATTTTACCTTATTTGGATCACTGTATGATGGGGAGATATGTTTCCAAAGAATTTTTTTACTTCATGCAGCCCATGAATTTATAGATACATGTCATGGAATTGCATGTGAATATCACACTGACATTGGAACGTTTACATGTATCAGCATGGAATAAACCATTTACATCATGGTTTCTAATTTAACTCATAATTATAGGGTATTCTATATAATCCTTGGAATTCTGACATTTTTTAATAATTAATTCAAAACAAATGAATTGGAGAGAAAGGAAGAAAGATTCTTAAAGTAGACTACATTGTTTGAAAGTTTGAAGATGTTACATCATTCTAAAGATAACAGGTTATCATTATATCCATTAAATATCTTTATATTTTATACCTTTTTGAAAGTACTATTTCAAATAAAAATAAATGTACTCAGGATATCCTATTCAAGAAAGAATTGATAATTATATATCTGATTGTCACACAGATGTACCTATAATTTGTTTTTATCAAATAAAAATTTATTTAGAAAAAACATTACCATTAATATCAATACAAATATAACCTGAATGTCTACTTTACCTTTTTTTGTTTTCTGTTTAATTTCCATAAATGTAAATTAATGCATTAGGTTTCTCCTGAAGGCAAGTACATCTTTGGATCCTCCCCGTCTGAGAATCGGCGCAAGAAACCCTCCTCCTCGCCGTCGACGCCCACCACGCCCACACCCCCATCCACTCCCCGCCAAGCACACACCCCGGCAACAGCACGCAAGATGCAGCAACCAGATGAATCGCCCAAGCTGCAACCTGTTACATCAATCATGCAACAATCCACAGCCCAGATACAACATGCACCACCACCACAGCAACAACAACGTCAGCAACAAGTACAACACCAACAGCAGCAACCACAACCACTGATTCAACATCAAATACAACCCCAAAGCATACAGACAAAGTCTATAAATAATATCAAGTGAGTATTAATAGAAAAAATGATATGTATATAGTAACTTTACATCTAACTTAGATTATATTATATGAACTTCTTCAGTGCGATGGTGGACAAATCCCACACAAGGAATTTTTTTTTTTTTTTATAATGATTTTCATCTAAAAGTGGCTATTTGTTTCATCTTATTATTGAAATAGGTTTATACATTGTGAAGGTTGTTTCTATACATGCATGCAATATCATGCCAAATTTCAGAATGAACCAAATGATTAAAATACCAAGTTGACACAAACCTAATTGGAATGGAGTTCAGTGAATGAAAAAAAGAATCCTGTTTAGCGAGTTATGGTATAATGCTTGAATATAGTTAAGGCTTGTAATTGTAGGTTTATAATATTGTGCACCAACATCATGGTTAATTCACTTCTTACATTGCTATTTCTGGCCTCAAGCTCATTTGTCACCAATTTGAGGATCAGGCAGGCCACTTTGGTCGATCAGAGAGGCACAAAAGCTGAAAACAAATCATTTCATAGCCAAAGGGAGCAGCTGAAGTTGCTGTAAGATTTGAAAGTTTTAGACAGAAATGTTGTTTGGCCAATTTATAAATTGAGGACAGGTATTGTATTACAAATCAAACACGTTTAGTAAATACTGTATAATTTTATTCTTCATGTACCTTCTGTGGACATTTGATATTAATTAATAACAATATTTTTTTTGTCCGTTTTCTAGGAGTGGAGAAGGACTGGTCAGATATTCCTTTGATCTAGAGGTGGATTACATTACAGAGAGATTAATTGGTAGGAACATGTACTACATTTCTTTTGCTATTTTCCTTTTCCTTATGAATTTGTGGGCAGGTCATCATTAGCATGAGAATTAAAGTACATGAATACCCTCTTATATCAAGTTTAAGTACAAGGCCACATATATCTTTAAAACGTATTGTGATATGTTTCCCTTCAATTCACTGTTTTTAAATGTATTTATTCATTTACGGTACTTATTATATTTATCAATCTATATTTCCATATACCTATTTATCTATCTATCTAATTATTATTTCATTTTGTTATTTATTCATTTTTGTAAAGTTATATAGTAGGTTAGTTCCTGCATTATTTTTCATTTATTTACTTACTTAAACTATTCCAACAATTTATTCACGACTTTTCATAATCATGTCTTCTGATTCTTCTAATGTTATTTTTAGAAGCCTGTTTGTAGTTTGAATTCAGTAAGAACATTTTACAAGACAATTTCATCAGTTGATATCACATCTGATTTTGTTCTTTCCCGTAGCCGTGTCTTTCCCATCTGGTGGGCTTGAGAACCAGTACCGTAGCAACCTGCGTGATGTAGTTCGTATGCTGAAGAGCAAACATAACAACAGCTATGTGGTCTTCAATCTATCAAGGAGGAGACATGATGTATCCAAGCTCAACCAAGAGGTGAGGATAATGGTAGTGGTGGTGGTGGTGATGGTGGTGGTGATGGTAGTGTTGGTGTTCCTGATGATGATGATGATGATGATAATGATGGTGGTGGAGGTTGTGGTGGTGGTGGTGGTGGTGGTGGTGGTAGTGGTAGTAGTAGTAGTACAAATAGTAATGGTGGTGTTCCTGATGGTGATGATGATGATAATGCTGATGATGATAATGATGGTGGTGGAGGTGGTGGTGGAGGTGATGGTGTTAAGGTGATTGTGATGGTGGTGGTGATGGTAGTGTTGGTGTTCCTGATTATGATGATGATAATGATGGTGGTGGTGGTGGTGGTGGTCATGGTGGTCATGGCAGTGGTGGTGTTGGTGATAGTGGAAATCGTGATGGTGATTGTGGTGTCTAGGTGATAATGATAGTGGTAGTGTTGGTGTTACTGATGATGATGATGATGATGATGATGATGATGATGATGATGATGATGATGATGATGATGATGATGATGATAATGATGGTGGTGATGGTGATGATGATATTGAGGATGGTGAAACTGATGATAATAATGATTGTGTTGGTGAAGTTACTGCTGCTTCTGCTGCTGGTGCTGCTGCTGATGATGATGATGGTGCTGGTGGGGGTCATGATGATGATGATGATGATACTGACAGTGATGATTATGATAATGATATTGATGATGATGGTGTATTTAGGTATAAAGCCAGTGATAGAAGAGGTGGTGATAAGTAGCATTCAAAAGGCTGTTCATATCAAACAATAATCGTGAAGTGTAATCTCTTAATTCTTCCTCATTTTGCTACCTCAACAGGTGCGTGACTTGGGCTGGCCCAATGTCCTGGCTCCTCCTCTAGAGAGGCTTTGCAGCATCTGCAAACAGATGGAGACCTGGATGAAGGGCAATCTCAACAATGTTGTAGTGCTACATTGTAAGGTGAGTGAATTTTTCCCATTTACAACATCACTACAGAGCTGGAGTGGGGGCGTTTCCACAAAGCCTTTTTTCAATGACAAATGACAAAACAAATCAGTGACAAATCTGCTGATAACCAATCAGTAGCAAGGATTTCAGTAGCTTATAACAAAGACTGTTGTTTGTCACTGATGACAGGTTTTGTGAAACGCCCCCTTGAAATAGGAAAGGTGAATGTTTAGTGACAAATTGTTTGGCTCTTCAAGTGACTTATGACTGAAGAGACAATTTTTCCACACTCAATGGAGGGGATGACCATGAGAGCTGTGAGAATTCATTGACTTCAACACAGAATTAAAGCCCTTCTAGCTTGCCCTCAATGAAATAATGAATAAGAAGTAGGCAGAACAAAAGGAAAAGGATACTTGAGCTGTTATGTCATTACATTCTCTTCAATCCTATTCTGTTTACATTGATTGACAGTGTAGGTCTTGGACCATTTTGTTCAAGTACTTTTGGCTTCATCCCTTCATGTTTATTTCAAGAATGATTACACCTGTCATTTTTTGTTTTACTTAGATACATTGTCATATTCTCTCAAGGTATCATTCTTCTTATTTTCAGGGTGGCCGAGGTCCCATAGGGGTAGTGGTATCAGCCTTTATGAACTATTTGAGCATCACATCAGCGTAAGTAATATCTTTTTATCCTTTTTTTCTTCTTGTACATTGTTTTGTTGCATTCTATAAGGTTTACACAAAGCTGAAGGGCTTTCCTAGAGTAAAGTATCAGTATGTACCATATAAATATCAGTTTATAGGCAGTAGCAGCTCATATATCTGAGTTTAAATATTTATTTGGACATTTTCCTTCCTCCATTCTTGAGTAAGTATATCCCTATAGTGCCTCATATTGCCTTTTAACTTCCTTTTGGTTTCTCTCTCTTTCACCTCCTCTCTCCTTTTCTCTCCCTTCTCTACCCTGATTTCAATATCTTGCCATTTTGTCTCTCCCAATAATACTTATTCTATTTGTGATCTCTTTCTTCTTTTATGAATTTTCTTCTTTGATGAATATCACATGCTTAATACTTACTCTATGTATGATATTTACTCCAATCATTATTAAGTTTCTCTCTCTCTCTCTCTCACACACATACAGGAATGACTCAACGATGGACCGTCACGCCATGAAGAGGTTCCTGGATGCCAAGGGTTGGAGTGGCATGCATCCATCTCAGATGCGCTACATCGATTACTTCTCAGGACTTCTCACCAACTCGATCCAGATCAACAGCTCGCCCCTCTTTCTCCATCATGCCGTCATCCATGGTGTGCCCAACTACGATTCTAACGGAGGTAAGGGGAAAAAGAATTCACAGTTTACTGTAAAAATCTGAGGAAGTATAGGTCAACTTCGTCGCGTGCTTTCTCAACTTGTTAACAATCTACTGTTGACCCAACCAGAAGCAGACCACGATAATGATGTTATAGAATCATGATTGAGATCTCCATTCATTCAAGCGATTTTTAGCGACCGTGAATCTGCAGAATCACGATACAAAACGCATCTTTTTGCAGCGTTTCATGTTTGCGTTTTTAAACACCTTTATTTTTACGACCGACGAAAAAATTGCTTGAAATCACTTGAACACAACAGTGTTTTAAATTAAACGTGTTTAGTGTCGCTTGATCGCACCCCTAGGCTGTGGGCATGATGTACCTGCGATGATATTCTTCTGGATAGGTAATAAATTCAACCTGTTTTCTTGTTCTTTCCGTCAGGTTGCCGTCCTTTCCTGAGGATATACCAAGGCATGAGCCCTGTATACACATCTGGTGTCTAGTAAGTATTCCGCTAATTATTTAATGAAGATGGTCACACTGGTCACTACGTAGTGCTCAACAATGTAGGCCTATAGGATTATAATATTTATAATAATATAAGTTTTAATATTTTTTTTTTTCAGACTTAAAGTATGTTTAATTTGTAAAGTATGTTTAATTAATTTATAAGTGTGTGATGTCACAAATTATTTTATTCAATATTACATTAATTTTGTACCATTACCATATCCCGTCTTTCATATATTACGGTAAGCTAAGTGATACACCTTTCTTTGTCCATGTTTTGTTTAGTGAAATGTGAATCCAGTTATATTAAACTAAATTCATAATGAATTTGAAGAAATTAATATATTTGGAAGAGGGAATTTATGAATGGTATTTGTCTGTCCCTCGTTTTAATTCTAGCACCGTGCCAGAGGGAACAAGTCGCTTTGTGATCACACCACGCAGTGCTATTCCTCTACGAGGAGACATTCTGGTAAGTTTGAGGTGCTAAGACAGACACAGGCTACAACGATAACTCCTCCAATTCACCTCCCGTACCAAAGCCCTGACTTCAAGCTAATTGGACTAAACACCATGTAACCCTAACACTACACCAAACCTAAAACCCAATCGCAACCTTAACCCTAGTATTACATCTTTGACAAATTAAGCCAGGAACAAATATCACAAAATGGTGTTTAAGGATCACCAGATTTGACTCATTACCACCATCAAGTATCAAGTTTAATTGTCCTCCAGAAATCACATGTAACAAAATATAATAGAGTATAATCATAACAGTACAATGTAGAATAAAGAAAGACGAGGAGACCTTGGTTGAAGCACAGCTTGTTAAGTTAATTAAGGCATGTTTATTTGACTCTTCTACTCATACAATTTACAGTTGAAGTGTTACCATAAGAAGTTCAGATCAACGACCCGAGACACAGTGTTCAGATGTCAGTTCCATACAACGGCAGTCATGGAGTATAGATTGGTCTTCCAAAAGCAGGAACTAGATGATGCTTGTACAGGTAAGATAAGAAAAATATATATATATTGTACAACATCATTACAAGTATGGGATGATTTCTATGGTCTATGATAATGGTGATGATGATAATATTAATAATAATATGGATATTTATATAGCGCCGGTATTCGCCAGGCTACTGACGCTCATGGCGCTTTACACATACTACCCTGGTTATAGCCGAGCTGCCAAAGTAACCAGCGCTCAACATATCAGGTACCCATTTACACCTGGGTGGAGAGTGGCAAATGTACATTAACGCGACAGGACTTGAACCCCGTAGCTTGTTATCTGCAGTCGGGTGACTTATCCACTAGACCACAACACCTCTACATGATGATGATGATGATAAAGATGATAGGATCTTAAACATCCCATTCATTGACAATATAAATATTTCCCTGTGGTCATCATCTTATCCATTTTAGATATCACTGTCATCACTGTTAAATAACTGATTTTCAACTCCAGTTAACTTATATGGACATCGAATTCCCACAATTCACTAATTTTATGCAGTCAGCTTTTGAAAAACGAGAGAACTCTGTTTTACTTTGTATTGAAATGCTATATTAAATATTAGCTCAAAAATCTCAGACCTGGTAGAAAGTCAGCATTTAATCGTCATTGTTTTTTTTATCCCACAGATGCTAGATTCCCAGAATTCACCAAGGTGGAGCTAATCTTCTCTTCCACCCCCGATGCCCTTCACGGGAGTGACTACGTCTCAGGAGCCAGCTTCCCGTCTGAACACATTGATGATCCCCTCATCAGATGGGATTCTTACGAACACTTCAATGACATCATCGAAGGACCAGAAGGTATAAGCCACACCCCTTTCATTTGGTCTGCTCGTCTTTTTGTAGTTGTGCAATATGCGTCAGGATACGGTATTAATTTGTGAGGTTGCAAGTCCATTTTTATTTGAGCATTTAAGGGTTCATATTCTCCTAATTCAGTTGAACCCGAAGCTGGGTCTAAATTCACATTTCATAAAAGGAAAACTTAGACCTCAATTTAACTTCCTTTGTTAACCTAATTTTGAATAAAGGCCTAAACCTTGCATTGGGTTTTAAATTTTAGTAGAAAATGCACCTAAGTGTCTAAGAGTAACAGCTGTTAGGGATACCTTTCATACTAGCATTTGCAACAAAGGCTATAATTTCTCTTTTTAAGAGAGGTCATACTTAACAGTACCATTGATGATATAGGCCAATTCATTCTGGGATTTCTTGGGAGGGATTAAAATGTTGGTTTTATTTACTTTCTGCTCTAGACGGAGGCCCTGACCTCAATGAAACATCTGGGAACAACAACAACAACATGATCCTGGACATCCCTCACAGCTCGGCTCCCGATGGCAGCCTTTACGCTCAGGTCAAGAAGTCCCCATCACCCGAGCAGTCACCAGTCATCCCGAGACTGACCAATGGAGACACCAACACGGCCCCCTTGCCATATGTCCTTTCCCCAGACAAAGCCCCTCAGGTAAACACTTCGAGGGATGGAGGCAAGAGGAACATGGACTACCGGGAGAGAATGGCTCTGGATGAACTGCTCAAAGGCATCACTGGAGAGGACACAGACGGAGGCATTGTGGTCAATAACAACACACAGTGGAAGGCACCACCATCACCTGATATTAACACGGTCAGTTTAGTGACATCATGAAGTACACTTTGCAAATTTCTAGCTGAGGCTAAGATAGAAATAGTTTTGGGATGCAGCCTTTGGAGCAAACATTACATTATGTCATGAGAACATTATGACCATCACAACATAATGGATATAAGCACTATATGAATAGCTATTATTTTAGACAAAAAGAAATTTTGTGTTCTTTGATGCCAATTTGCATATTTTGACCCTTATTTCTTATCTAATTTTCATCGTGCACCTCGGAATTGAAGTTCTCGATAGATGGCGCAATACAAATGCCTATTATTATTATTTTTATTACATTGATACAGTTTCCTCATTCTGAATTGTCATCTTCAGGTTCTCCACCATGAGCCAGTTCACACAAGACGTATTGTAAGCGTTAGTGAGGATCTCCGCCACGCTCCCGTCTCCCAGTCCAAGCCCAAGCCACCGCCCACACTTCAGGAGGATATCAAGGAAGAGTCTGCCGGTCAGGAGAATTCTTCACCATCCAAGAAACCAGTATCTAGGAAGGAGTCCAGTGAGGCTGAGAACCCCTATGCAGAGATCACAGATGCCATGCAGCAGAAGCTTCAGCAGAACCCTAACACCAACCAGAGTGGTCCACACCAGGAGAGGATCACACCGGTGGTAGTGACTAACCAGGAGCACTCAGCACCACCAATGATGAATGGAGGCACCAATATGCCAAGATCCGTTGAGCAGCACAATCCGACCTATGACATCACGCCCAAAGGATCAAAGCATGGGACAAGGCAGAATGGTCATGCGACCCCGAATGGTCATGTGACCCAGAACGGACAGGTGGTCCAGAACGGACAAGTGGCCCAGAACGGACAAGTGAATCTAAACCCAGGTCAGGTGAACATGAATCCAGGACATATAAATGTTCAGAATGGACCAACACCTGTGGCCTATAATCAGATGGTTCGTAACCCAAGTCCTGCCCAACCTTACATAGCACAGATGAATGGGCCTGTGGAGACCCCTATCATACCCAACTCAGCCAGTAGGGTGACAGAAAGGACTCCCAATTTTAATAGATTAGAAAATGGCCCCACATCGCCTGTGCACCAAAATTATGAGCCACGCCCATTGAGAGCCAGAGAGGATAGGTTCCAACTCCTGAGGAAAGACCCCAATGCACCCCAACAACAGCAGTACCAGCCTTCCACCCCATCCCCCAGCCAGGTAAGCCCTGTCAGCCCCACTGGGGAGGAGGAGGATGGTGGGCTTGGCTGGCTTAAGAGGCAGCAGGACAGGCTTCGTGAGAAGCGGGAGAGGGAGAACGGGAGACCCATCGTAAGGGAAGCACCGGCAGAACCCATCAGGGCCATGCCCGTCAATGCATCAACTGCAGAACCCATCAGGGCCATGCCTGTCAACGCATCACCAAAGTTGCGCGTCCGCTTTGAGGGTGATCTTCAGTCGGCGCCACCTGCAGTGTCCCCACCAATGTTCACCAGGAAGGATGAGCCTCCATCTTGGCTTGCCCAGCAACAGCAGAAGCTTCAAGATCGCCAAGGTTACAACATCACCCCACTAAACCAGGCTCCGGTGGTTGCCACAGAAACCACACCAGTGCAGAATGCGATGTATCCTGCTCACGATCACTTGCTGATGACTGGACCCAAGGACGGTGGCGTGTCTGTACGAAGGGGCATATCACCACCCCCTCTTTCTATCTCAACTGACTTGGAACGATCCATCAGCGAGCTGGGGCAGATGAACAGCGCCAAGCCGGCCCAGTCCTACGTCCAGCGATCGATCACCACCACGACCAGCCATGAATGGGAACCTCATGAGAGACAGCTCAACAGGCAGCTTTCCGATCTGACCCACGACAGGTTTCGTGACCCCGTATTCCAGAGACCTGCCGTTGATCAGTCACCGAAGGTCCCTGCTACACCATCAACGCCTTATGATCCAGTTCCTCCAATACTTACCAATGCACAGCTGAGGAACGATGGGTAAGTGAAGGCAAAACCCATCTTGACATGGAGTTAAAAGCTTGATGATCAAAAAGAACTATAGTTTGATTGACTAGATTTTAAAACTAAGTAATCTGTGACCCTTTAAGAGAAAACATTAATCTTGCAATTTGTTAATGATATACCATGAAAATCAACATATACAAATGTGTACTCTTGATGACAATGTTATAGGTGTAATTGCTATTGGAGTTTTATCCTTTTTACATGATGGGGTACATTTTCATGTGTTGCATTTTCCGTAAATGGAAGAACACAATACTGATCACAATGTTTGGTTTTAACTGGTTTTACTGGTGAAGGAAAAAGATTTAATTACTGATGTCTGTTATGTGTGCCACAGGTTTTTTTTTCTCTCAGAGTCATCATGGTTTAATATGTTCATGGTTTTATTAATATTAACATCATGATCGATGCATTCTTCATATGTAATGGGTTGATTGTTGATTGCGTTTGCACTGCATTTTTGCACCAATGACAATATTTGATGTGAATGAAATGACTTACATTCCTTGATTTATAAAAAATGACAAATCATTCAATTGGACCCATTGAAATCTGTTACTCATAAAAAAAGATCATATATTTATGTTAGAAGTATTGAACTACTGGTATTATAGATATTTAGCTGTTATATATGTTCTTTCCACCATGTAGAGGATATGTATACCAATTCTGTGTCCTCTGATGGTGATCATTTTACATTCTATCCTTTGACCTGTTCAACTAAGATCATGGGGTATTTACATTTACATATTGGGTGTGTTTGTAATAACTCATTGCATGAAAATATGATATAATGGTTACACATTCATAGCATGACGGTTAGGTATTTTCTAATGATAATGCTACTTGGGACTGATGGATTATATTATATATTGCTCAAAGTGTCTATAGTATTTATTCATTATCTCCTGGGGGTAGGATAAATTCTGAAGATCCTGGACATTCCAAAGAAATTAGTGCTTTCCACCCTCATTTGTTTTGGAAGAAAAGGCAATGATATATGTTTTTGAATAAATTATGACATCTGGGGACTCTGCTTCTTACTTCAAAAACATTAAAAATCATTTTGTAAATACTGGAAACCTGTCCACAAGCACTTTGCTATCAAGGGTATGCCACCCTTTCATATTTTGACTCTATTGCTGTTATTCTGTCCTTGTGTGATCACATTGTTTTAAAATGGAAAATAAATGAATTGAATTCAACAATAAAAATAACAATTATTCTAGTTTGAGAAAAAGAGTAATTCAGGGAAAAGGAACGTTACATTTCTGAAAGCAAAAGACACATGCAAATAATGAATATAATCACACAGAATATTATCTTTCCAAACTTTATGCAATAGGATCACAAATGATCAGTCCATTTCTGCTATGAGGGGATCTTCATTAGTATGATAATGACAGTCTCAAGTAGCATGATTATTCATTAACAGATTTATTTCTTGTCTGTTCACATGGTGTTTTTAACATGGTATGATCCACTAACCTCTACCTTTTAATCTCTGCCTTCCTCCATATTTACTCCTGTTTGTTGGTGTTTTCTTGGTGTGTGTCTGCCTACGATATATCCATACATCTACCAAACCTTCACTACCACCATAGCCATAGCAATTGCGCACAAGAAGAGAGACGGTATCAGTCGAGGACAGAACTTGCCTCAAGGGTTGGTAGTGTACCTTTTACAGAAACTCCCGTACATGCCAGTTCCGCAATGAAATCGGATATGTTGTACAGTAGTAGCGTACCGGTGAAAGTCACATCGCAGGTATCCGATGTCAACTCTTTAACGCCTTCCGTTGATTCTGGGTACAAGTCCTCGTCGTACCAGACGTTGGCATCGAGTCTGTCGGGGATGAGGCCACAGGAAACTAGTTCTGATGTGACAAAGTACATAGGACAAGATGGCTCAGAGACCACGATTAGAAACACCACAGAGCGTAGGAAGAAGACGGTCCAAATTGAAGCGGTTCAAAACAAAGACGGGTCATTTCATTATCCCGCTATTCCCGTTACCCAGTGGAAGGGTGATTCTGGTAGCAAAGCGATAGAACAATCATCGTCATCGCAGCATCAACCTAGAGTCAACATCCAGGTCAATCCTTATGAAGAGGTTGATAGCTTTCTTCCAAGGCCAGGCGATAGTTCAAAAACTTCCTTAAGCCTTCAGAAGCAAAGCGATGGACAGTCTTCAACCATATCCTCAGGAAACTTGCGCTCTCCAACATCTGCCTTTGTACCTCTCACTGTCTCAACATCCATGGGAGAGCATCTCTATGATACCTCCATACACTCCTCTTCTTCCTCTTCTTCTACTTCATCCATACCAACCGCTTACTATTCTCATCACCATAGAAACAATCATAATCCTCATCACCAATCTCAACGTAACCCTGGTAGTGGTAATCATCCTGGTAGTGGGTATCATCCTCATAGTAACCAATCACAACAGTACATCCACACACAACAGTCTTCCAGTAACAACTCACAACAATACCAGTCTACCCCCCAAAAGGGTTCCTCTATGCACCCCTCCCAGGTAGGGTCTAGGGATTGGAACTCACAACAATACCAGTCTACCCCCCAAAAGGGTTCCTCTATGCACCCCTCCCAGGTAGGATCTAGGGATTGGAACTCACAACAATACCAGTCTACCCCGCAAAAGGGTTCCTCCATGCACCCCTCCCAGGTAGGGTCTAGGGACAGGGAAATCGAGTCCTTCTCCCATGCATCTGATACAAGCTCAAGGGAAGTGTCCAACCAAGCAGAACTTACCCCTTCACAACACTTGCTGAAGTCAGCATTCCGAAAAGCAGACTTTCTTCTCTCTCCATCAAGTATACCAAGTCTTTCAAGACCCATCCCCATCCCTATCCAAAGTGAGCGACCAAAAGTCAGTTTCCATGACCAAAGCAAAGAGCATGGGTCCGGATTGCCCACAGGTAGCTTCCACAGGGTCGTTTCACCTGAGGTGGAACAACCACCAAGGGCCTCCTCTGTACCTCCAACTCTCCCCTCTTATGATTGGGTCATGAACCGGATCAGGGAGCTCAGAAGGGGCACTAATAATGTTAACCAAAACAAAGGTGTGAGTTCCAGGGGACATTCAAGTGACAGGGCTGGGGAAAGCAAGTTGGATAGCAGCCAGAAGGTTGGCAGTAAGGTTCACTTTGACTTGCGAAATGAGGTGATATCCAGCAGTCTCGCTCCGAGGGGTCATGTCACAAATCAAAGTAAGACGAATGTAGTCCAGCCAATCCCTCAACGCCCAGCAAGACCTCAGTTTGAAAATTTGGCAACCTTACCCCCTAAGGGTAACACTCGTAGTAGGACTCCACAAGAGCCCCAAAAGCACCAGACCCATAATTTACGCGAGATGGTTTCCAATAATGTTCCTAACAGGAGAGAGGAGATAGAGCGCTGGAATAATTACGGGTATAGCTATGACAACAGTTCTATGCAAGAGACTGGTCAAACATTGCCAGGATCGACTCCTGCATCACAGAGCTTCGTTCCAACCAGTCCTATACAACAGAAGATGGATGGCGAAAGGAGTCCGGTAGGACGTCATTATCATATTCCAGAATCACGATTGCCAGATTATCAACCTTACGAGCAGCAAACCGATCAGCAGCCGACTCAAACGGAGCGCAAAGTGCGGACGTTAAACAAACAAACCCTGCATGTGGAGTCCTCTAACCCATCTCAAAGTGTGACTTTTAACACTACCCATCCCCCTCTTTCCTCCATGCATGGAAGCACCCCTCCCCAGGAGCGAGTCTTCACCCGTAGCGTGAGCAACTCTGGCCTTAATGAACTTGAGACTAACAATAACAACTCCAGCGGAGAGGATGCCTTCAGTAGTCTTGACGATGCTGTCAAGATGCTCTCTCACTGGAGTAATGAAATCCAGAAACTCAGCGCCCCTTACAAATCACCATCATCGATTGACGCTAACCATAACACGCATGCCTCACTAGACAACAGTGCCATCCTTTCTCATCATCAACTCAACAACAACAACCAGTCTGATGACAGGATTAACCCATCTCACTTTCAAACCCACCAATCCAACGGCGGGTACCATTACTCATCTCAAACATTGACCAATCACAGACCTCAGGCTACATCCACGCCCAGAAAGAACTTTGATGAGGTGGATCTGCACATTGATGAACCAACAGAGGTAGACAACATACCAAAAGGGTTGGTGGCGGACAGATCTCCAAGTGAGTAGTTTTATTTTTCCTGTTGTCTATTTCTTTACCTTTCTTTCACTCTTCACTCTCTTTCTCTTTTCTCTTCCTCTTTTTTTCTGTTGATATCACTTTTTTAATAATTGCTTTAATGTATACTCTCTATCCCTCTCTCTTTCTCTTTCTCTTTCTCTTTCTCTTTCTCTTTCTCTTTCTCTCTGACTCTCTGTCTCTCTCTCTCATGAAAAATCAGTTTTTGAGCTTTGAAGAAGTTATCATCTTAAATATAATAGATGGGTGTCTTTGGAAATAATTTGTTATCACTTCATTTCGTCGCTATTTTCACGAAGTGACGGTAAATCGTCACGCAAATTTTATGCGATTTTCCTCACTACCGTCACTTCATGAAAATTGGGACGATTTGGGGATTTTATGTCTTCTTTTGTGTATGGGTGTTTTCAATTTTGTCTCTGTTTTTCTGTTGGGATAGATTTTATGGACAGGTCGCCCCCGGCTGCCCAGACCCGCCCACCTCGTCGCACCAACAATCAGTCCGGGTACGACTCTGATACTGGTATCCAGCAGTACTACCGCCCCCCTCGTAGGCGCAACTTTATTGACCCTGGAGCAGAGGTCTGGCTTCAAAACCCCGGTGGACTCCCAAGGAAGGTTTGTCAGTGTGCTCTATCTTCATTGCTCTCTTACTCTTATTTATTTGTCACTTTCTGTCTTCTTTCTTTCTTTCTCTCTCTTTCTCTCTTCCTTTCTTTTTGTTGTTCTCTCTTTCTCTACCGTGCTGCCATATTCCTGAACTATTCTCTTTCCCTTTGCCTTAGTCCTTATTTTTCTCCCCCTGTATCTTTTTCTATCATTTTTCACTCACTCCCTCTCTCTCTGTTTCTCTCTCTCTCTCTCTCTCGCTCTCTCTCTCTTTGTCTCTTTCTCTCGCTCTCTCTCTCTCTCTCTCTCTCTCTCTCTTTGTCTCTTTCTCTCGCGCTCTCTCTCTCTCTCTCTCTCTCTCTCTCTCTGTCAGTCCTCTGACTCCTTGTTCTTTTTCTGTGCTTGCCTTGTGGTCTTTTGATACCCTTCAGATTGAACATTTTAGGTAAGGAAAAGTCACTGTCCTTCCTGTCAGAACCATACATTGTGTAATGCCTAATTAATACAGACTCCTTGTATGCAAGGTGGCAATGAACTTTTAATATGCCCCATCTTCCTTAATCTCCCAGGAGACTGAATATTGGAACCGGAAGGATGGACTGAAGTCTAAAGAACCTCCAAAGGAGTATGACCTGAGTTCATCCAGCGAGAGCATCTCTGGTCCCAAGACACCCAAGTTCCCTGTCGGTCCCCGGGCTTACGCCAACATGACCAAGACCTTCATTGTCAATACTGGAGCGCCACCGCATGGTGAGATAGGAAAGGCCTTGCCGCCCCAACTGCATGCCGGCTATCACCCTGGTAAAATCATATATACTCTTTCCATTTAGTGATGTAGTGAGGGAAATTCAGTTAGATCAACAATGAAAGACCATAGGCAAGGGATCTTCAAATTTTACTTTTGTTTTAGTTTTTTCTTTCATTTCACAATAAAACAGGGTGGTGGGGGTTGTGGGAGGGGTTTGTTAATGATATGAGACAGCCTTGATTGTAATGAAAAATAAAAGCATGTCTGCTACATTGCTATTTTATTTTGTGGGCATGTAATGATGGTTGCATCTTCATAATCTCAATTACTTTATCTAAAACAGTTATAATACTAAACCATTAGTACAGACCACTCATTTTAATAACTAACATGACAGGTCATCTGTAGCTTGGACAATGACCTATATTACTCTTGAGATATTGTTGTTGTTATTAATTTTTGTAATTTACATTTTTAATTAAAATTCCTGCAATGTCAATGAGAGATGAGAAATGTACATTGGCAGGAAGTTATGCAGGAAGAAATGGACTAAGATTGACAGTCATTTACAACATTTTTAAGGGTGAAAAGAATAGCTCTGAAATCTACATCAAACATAAAATAAGTAAAGATGAAACTTACAAGATATCTAGTATGTTTCTAGAAAGCTATGTTGGAATTTACTACATGTTTGCACCTGGAAAATGTAGGTTTCTATTCTTTCAGTTATTTAACCTGTTTGAAGTGAGCTGTATTCTGCATCTGTATCTTAGCCTGACTGGTATTGCACGTGCTATGTCTTGCTTCATATGTTTTGGGAGGTTTTGAAAGGATGGGGGAAAAGTGTCTATCATATGTGGATTGATTTTGGGATTTAAAGGGTTAATGATTGGGTCATCAATAGAACGGGGGAAATCCTATTTATAAATCTGTATCAGAAGTTAAACTTATATTACAGCCTACAGGGAAAAACAATTATTTACAAGACTTTGATAATGGGGTTTCGGGGCCTAGAAGAACTACTAACTGAAAAACATATGTTCATCAAAATTGATTAAAATACATTCCATTGCTTTAGGTGAGAACATTAGAATGTGGATATCAAAGATTTTCTCAAAATCAAATACACTTTATACAGATATTTTACACAGCAATTTCTTTTGTAGAGTTATTACAACAGTATTCCCAGTGCATAATGTCCTTTGGCAAGACATTGATCTACATTTGCCACATTCCACCCAGGTGAAGTAAACCGGCAGGAAGTAATTCCTTGAATGCTGTGAGCACCGACATCGGTAGCCTAGCAGAGCCGGGGTAATATTAGAGCGATTTGAGCACCCTGCAGGGAGGATATGTGCGCTATATAAATATCCAATATTATTATTATTATTACCTCATATCGTCTTTGTCCAAACAGATGATATAATAATTCATATACTATACATAATGTACATATTATATATACTTATATGCATCATGCATGTTCATTTTACAGTATATATAGCCAAGATACATTACAATATTTCACAATTTTTGATGGTTTCTAAATGTGTAGTTTTTTAATTACTACAGAGAAAAAACCATGCTACAAGTGAGGTAAGATGATAAGATTTCAACTTTCAGGCACAAGAATATGGTTGGTCAGTGTGTAGGTCTATGATTGTCACTGGCATTTCATATCAGAATTTTCCTTTACAATGTATAAAAACAAAACAACTGCAGTCTATTAGTTACCTGTATTTTGACATTTGCCACTATTGTTCGTTGCTATTAAGACACAAAAGAAAGGGAAAATATCAATATTAGTTTGGGGTAGGAAGTCTCTTACAAAGTACTTAGGAAGTACTTACAAACCATCATCAGTATTTCATTTTAAATTTTCCCTTTACCTCCACCTTACAGGACCTGATCAGCCGCTCCCTCTGCAGCGCACCATGCATCGCCAGGACAGCTTTGAGATCCCGCCCGTGCCCGAG
The DNA here is from genome assembly GCF_000002235.5 of Strongylocentrotus purpuratus. Lineage (NCBI taxonomy): Eukaryota > Metazoa > Echinodermata > Echinoidea > Camarodonta > Strongylocentrotidae > Strongylocentrotus > Strongylocentrotus purpuratus. The sequence continues at coordinate 18,350,154 of NW_022145613.1, read as the reverse complement.
TCTGCACCACGACGCACGCCCACCGCCGAGGTGTACTCCCCACCCCCTCCACCCCCTCCTGCCCCCGTTCAGGAGCCCGCCAGGGAGACCCCCCAGCCCATGTACTCGCAGAAGAGGGTGATCACCGTGGAGCACAGGACGGAGCCTAACAGACAGCCCCAGGAGTGGACCCCTACCCCAGTGGCTCCTAGTCCAGAGCATAGGTACTACACACCACCAGCCACGAGGCAAACTCCTCTGGGAGATGTAAGTATATGGAGGAAATAGTTTGATTCTTGAATGATAATTCCCCAAATAATGTCATGTTTCTTCTCCATTTATGATTCTATCCATAGTTTTGTTTTCCTTTTTTGATATAAGGCCTATTCACAAATTAATGTTGTTAACATTTCAATGAAGCAGTCATTGTTGTATGCAATGAGATAAGCATAGAATAGTGATCACCATGCTTCTGCACGCAAAGCTTATGTAACAGAGAGGGACTATATGTGGGGGGAGGGGCTATTTTTACCCCCACAACATTGCAATTTCAAGATGAATTGTTATGATAATCTGAATAGGGAACATTCTAAAAAAATGCATGTTAAGGAAATCATTTATAACAATAACGGTCAGTCGTAGGGAAGTAATTTATGAATTAAACAGGGATGATGCTGAAAATGATGATGATAATAGTAATGTCAGTAATGATTTATCAATATTATGACATCAATGATGTACTCATCTCCATTTCATAGCAATAGTATTAGGGTATATAGAGACCAATTGTTTTGAATATGCACCAAACTACCTTCACTCCCCTGTTTTGTTGACTCTAGCCCCCTGTTTATACAATTCAAGACTCTACCAATGATCATCCTGAAAGCCGATGAAATTCCACTTAACCATTTTGTGTTGTTATGTCAGGAGCCACTCAGGCAACTGGAGTACCTGGAGAGTGAGCCATGGATGGGCCGTCAACCAATCCTGCATTCTCCTCCTCATCGTCCCAACTCACCAGTCGAGGTAACGCCCTGGACGCCACCTGTCGTTACCAACACCATGTCTTCTACCGGTCCTATGCATGTGAGTTTTGCATAAGTACAGTCAAACCTGTCTATAGCGACCACCCGAGGGAAACACAAAAAAGTGGTCTTTGTAGACAGGTGGTCTTTGTAGGCAGGTGGTCTTTGTAGACAGGTTCCTTTGGTACATGATTCAATGAGAAGTCATTTTCAAGGGAAACACAAAATGTGGTCTTTGTAGACAGGTGGTCACTAAAGCAGGCTTGACTGTAATAGCATTTTCATTCCATCTCGTAGTTTTGAAGTTTGCCAATAGTTACATGAGGTGTGATAGCTCAGTGGTGGAGCAGTGGTCTTGTAACAGGGAGGTCCCTGGTTCGAAACCAAGTCGATGCGGTATTGCCCTATGGTAAGGCATTTTAATCCTCATTACCATGTACCTCAGAGAGGACTTTAAGCTGCTGGTCCCCTGGTTTGCTTATACTTACAAGCACACACATGCTTTCTTAGCAGTCAGGTAAAACAAAGCAAAACAAGCAACAGGTATGTTTCTGATCCACAGATCAGTAGCCTGTCTACGCTTTCCTGGTCCATCTGATCAGCCTCACAATAATCTTGAACAAGATTTGGGCTCTGCGCTGTTTCATAAAACTTGTTATCAATAACAAATGTAAAATTCTACGACAAATAGCTGTCAGCCAATCGGATGCTACAATTTCAGTAGCTTATAACAGTTAATTGTATCTTGCAAACAGGGCCCAGTTTCACATTTTAGTTATACCCACTAAAATATGTTGATTCTGCTACATTGTTATTGTTTGAGCAAATAATGTTTCCTTTTGTGATTATATATGTATTTATGTATACCTTCTTCTCTATTACATACACATTGCACATGAAATCAGCTAAATTATATTTTTAACTTCTCTTTTCTAAACCCAGACGGTAAGCAACGGTGTACCTCAGACGGTTACAACCACCCAGTGGAGACGGGAGATCACCCATCAACAACAACCCATAGAGATCACTCCTATTACTAGAGATGTAGCAGAAGAAGTGGAAGCCAGAAAACCAAGGAAGTGAGTTATGACCCTTTCCTTCTAAACCACTTCTCTCATGTCATCTCCCTGTTGCATAATTGACATCTGATTCCTGGAAACTGAAATTCACATTCTCTTCTCTTTCAATTGAACCTGAAACTGGGTGTAAGTTGTTTCGAACAAAAATAAAAATTTAGACTCGCAACTGTCTTCTTTTGTTAACGTCAATTTTAGACCAAGCTTAAACCCACTGTCTGGTATGAATTTCAGTGGAATATTGGGCCTTATATAGACCTTTATATTTAGTATAAGAATATTTCACAACATATCAAAGTTAACTTTTAAGGAACACCTAAATGTGACTGTTCAAACTTGTGGTTGGTTTTATGATTATTTCTGTCAGAATTTAATTATTTTTCAAATAAAAATGATAACTGGAAATACGTTTTAAACATGACTTCATATATAGGCCTAGAGTTTTGCCGTGCAGCATCAAATATTCTGCAATTTATAGCTGTGTAAACAGAAAAATAAATGGTGTGTGATTTTTGTGTGACATGCATAAAGTAATCATTATGCTTCATACCATTTATAGCTATAGCTATGCCTAAAGCAGCATTTTATTATATTCTTGTTGCTTACATTTGTGCTTTCAAGCCTTCAAAAGTAAAAATAAAAGAATATATGTATATTTGCTGCCACTCGCTTCAAGATTACTGTTTAAATGTATTCACTCATATATGTATTGTATCATTGTTAAATTGTTTATTATCATACAATCTTTCACTGTTGAATTGATTCACGCTTCACAAAAGAATTGTTTTGCACATGTTTACTGTTGCTTTGAGTGAGATTAGTCACTGTGGCTCAGTGTTGAAATCACTTACCTTAAAACAGCAAGATCCCATGTTAAAGAGGGGGTGGGAGCTGGGGCTGCAGTGGCCCCTTAAAAAAAAATGAATTCCCATAATCAGGCAAACAGTTGCCCCTTAATTGGGCATTGAGGTTGTCTGTGTTTAATTTTATTATCTTCTTATAAATAATTTTTGCATCTTACAATTACCTTTGTACTGTCGAAACACTTTTTATGTGCTTAGTTACTTCACTTTCTCACAAATTTTTAAAAGGGAAAGTTGGTATAAGGGCAGGAAAAGGTAGCTACCATGATGACATTATGCTACTTTGAAAGAAAACTACATCTACATGCAGCAATACCCTGATTATAACATATCAAGAAACTGCATTTGCTTAAATGTCTTGATTTATATCCTCAGTCTTGAACCTCCTGTAAGTCTTGTTGAAGATGTGATCGAACCGCCTACAGTCTCTCCGTAGGTCATCTCATAGAAATTCATATTTCAAGTGTGACCCCGACCCCCCCCCCCCCCATTCCTTGCTAAGAATCCCCTCCCCCCGACAGCCTCCCTCGAACCCTTTTCATAAGCTGTGTTTGTTTGTACCATTTGACATTGACCATGTCTCGCTCTCTTTAAATCTGCCCTTCCCCCCCCCCCCCCCCCCCCCGCCCCCACACTTCTTGTGTGCTTTGCAGTGAAGCTTACCCTCTCTCTACTGTTATCACTAACTAAGTAATGAAAATCAAATCAAATCAATTTATTTAAATAAACTAGAACATATCATACTGAAATACTGTAGCCTAACCCTCCCCCAGAAAAAATATCAATGTCCGTTTTGCATGTTTATATGCAGTGTGTATGAATAAAACTGTTGTTTGAAATTGACAAATTGTCTTTAAGAATCCAAGAATACAACTTTATTTTTGTATTGATGCACACTCAAAGCTCTTCCAGAATCTTCAGAATTTGGTACTTACAATTGTAAGAATTTTAAAAAAAAATTCTAGTCCACCCATTAACTACAATATCCTAGTTTCTATCATAAACAAAACAATGTTTTTATCTTTATTTTACATTTTTCTTTATTTTAAACTCTGAATCCTTTTATTACTTAAAATATTCTGTCAATCTATGTATATTGTTAATATTTTAACTGAAGAACGGATTACTAATTTATTTTCTTTCTACAGCTAAATTGCATTTTTGTATTTATCCGTTTTTATTGAAGACTCAGCACTAACTTTAATATGTTTGTGATTTTGAGCTTTTAGTGTTACTAAGCATTTTTGCCAATATGTTTGTGATTTTGTTATTGTAGTTAACAATCTACTCATTCTAGATCATTACAGAAGATACATATCAAATTAAACATTCTAGATCTCCAATTTATAATACTAATACAAAGCAGTCTTATGCTAGGTTATGCAGGTATTTATGCCATCATTTTCCTTTCAGAGGCCACAATTAATCTATAATTCAATTGGCCTGGCATCACAAAGAGTTTTCACACACGGTTTAATGCTCAAAAATTTGATTTAATTTCCATATAATCATTTTAATTGCAATCAGGAGTACTTCATAAAGTTAAATAGTGTTTTTTTTTCCACCCAACAACAAAAATTGAATCTTTCATAGTCCTGTCTTAGGTTTTAAAATCATGTCAAAAAATTATACTGTTGAGCTAACAAAATCTTTCACAAGATGAGGAAGGTGTAGAGAAAATGTGATGGAAAGAGAAAACTTATAACTATTAGGATATGTTTTCACATAATTTATTTTGTTTGTTTGTTCACTTTGTTTCCACGGAACTGCAGTTGTGTACATCTACAAGTCATTTCCATCTAAGGATTTTTGTTTTGTTTTTGGTGATAATATGTTAAATGTTGCTTTCGCATGATTTGCCTAACATCGTCATGTTATACTTTTTGAAAATAACATGCTATGTGACTGTTGATTTGATATCTAATTTTCTTGATCTGTAGATTTTAAAAGTGATTAGAAGATATTTATTTCATGTTTTCACTGATGATCATATCTGAAGTGGGATGAGCTTTTGATCCAGAGAGAAATCTTCAGCATTGTCAAAAATTGCCAACTGTCGCAAGGATATTATAAAGCTTATTTAGTTTGTGACATTCAGTTGACTCTGTTTTACTCATTGATACCAGAGCAATATTGGGAATGAAACTGATATTTATCTATCTGTTTAACTTCTATGCCTTCATTGTCAATTCTAAGATTTATTATGTAATATATTTTTTTCAACATGACAGTAAATTATTGCAGCTGCATCCTTTCAATTTAATGAGATTTAATTTGAGGTGCCTTATTAAAAAAAAAATTAAAATATCTGTAGACCTTGATGTTCAATCATGTCCTTATTTTTTCATCAACATTTTATTCCCATTATCTTCCAGGGTTGTTGAAGCAAGATTCACCCCTCGCTATGTGCGGGAAGTCAATGCTGCTCCCCCACCCTCCCAGCAGGCACCCCTACCCCAGATGGCCAGTACCCCACCCCAGCCCAGGGTGATACAGTACCAGGAGCAGCCACCCCGCCCCATGGCTCCGGAGCCCCCTATCACAGTGGTGCGGCTCCACCCCGTGGAGCTTGGTCCGATCCAGGTGGTCCCTATCGAGGCTCAGGTCATGGTTGACAGGCAGGTTCAATACCCGGTCCAAGACACCACACAGCAAGGTAAAAATTACCTTAGATAGAATCCCTATATTCAAAAAGTTACCCAACATTTTCTACAGCAGCATTTGCTCTGGATTAAGGTTCTATGGTTATGGTTCAGGTTGCAATTGGATTTTTGGTTGGGTTTAGGGTTGGTTTTAAGGTTAGGGTTAATGGTTGGGTACAGTGTTTGAAGAGATGTTGCATCGAGCTCAAGAAAAGCGGGTGCTGCTTCAAATGATCAGAGAGAGACAGAAGAAATGGCATGGAAAGAAGAAGAGTGGAAGACCTCGTAAAGGCTTTCTAGATGAGTTAATCGCAGAATGTGGATCAGCAGCATATGAAATGCTGAAACGATTGGCTCAAATCAAAGGTACTTGGAGAGACACTTGATGTAGAATTCTGATTGGGCCACTGGAGCTGTCATAAACTGACAGATCACTATTGATGATGATGATAGTGTTTGGTCAAGAGGTGAAGTTATGAATTGTAGGAAATTGACCATGTAGCATTTGTCAATGGAGTCATAGGACTGTTTTGATACTCAATGGGGTGCAGCATGGTCTATAATATGAGGTATCTTAGTACCCTGAGGAGGAGGATTTATATTGTTTTCTGCTGTCTATTAATTTTTTACCCCTCATCCACAGGTGCACCTGTCCAGGCACCAGTCAACAGTCAACAGTACCAGGCTCCACCAACACAACTCCAAGAGAGTGTGGCAACCCCTCCCTCATATGGTTCAGTCATGGCCAGACCTCCATCACCTAGTTTTGGTGTTATGAACAGCTCTGCCCCTCAAGTCTCCCATGGTGTTGTCCAGAGCCCACCCTCCTCCTCTATGTCTTACGAGACAGTCCCGCGTGCCTCAGCACCCTCGTCTTACTCCACCGTGCAGCAGGTCTCACCGCCGCTGTCCTATGGAACGGTCCAGGGCACTCCGCAGCGGGCAGTGATGACAAGCCCCGGCCAGACGTCATCTACCATTACTCAGCAGAGGATTGAGGTGCGGGAGATCACCCACACCGAGAGCATACCCGTATCGCACACCCCTCAGCAACCGCAACAGCAACAGCCACAAGTTCAGCCACAGCAGCAGCAGCAGCAACAAGAACCACTAATGCAGCAGCTGACCCAGCAACAGGTTCAACAAGACGTACCATCACAACCAGAACAAGCACCGGTGTCGCCCGCCGAGCAGCCATCGCCAACACCCAACGAGCGCCTGCTCAACCAGCCTAAACCACCGGTGCAGTACCCGACGTTCAGTGATAGACACCGTAAGGCTGCTAAGGGTCCTGCTGATGACTCTCTACCTAACGGTGGGGCAGGATACAGGACCATATATGACAACAAGAGACAAAGGTCTTCACTTGGCAAGTAAGTCAATGTTCCATTCCTACTTTTTCTTTGTAAAATGCAATTGAAAAATGCTTTTCCACAATGCTGAGTCGATTCTTTCAAAGCTAAACATTATGAAATATTTGTTGATCCATTGTTTCCTTTTTCATGTAATTGCTTTAAATTATATTTTAATTGCATATATAGTGACATATAAATGTAATCAATACATTTAAAGATGTACATGCATTAGAGCAATCAGGGAAAAGCAAAGTGATAATTTTTTATTGATTCTAAGCGACAAGAATTTATTGTTTGTAGCATGAAAGTATTGGTCAAAAACATTGATCATGTCTTGTCTTTGATGTTTTCATTCCAAATCAATTATGTATATTTTTAGGTGAAATAGGTTATCTTTTTTTTTACTAATGCCTGACCGATTACAATTTTTACTTTCGACTGATTAATTAAACCTTGAACAGCTGATGGAGAATACTGCCTTCTACGTCCATGAAATCATGATTACCATTCTGCATTCTCTTAGCTGTATGTCTGTGATTATCTTGCTGGCAACTAAAGGGGGCAGCATTCACTTTTGGATCACAGAAACTGCATGTAATATTGATGTCTCTCTGTCTCTCTCTTGTGAATCTCTGTCTGTTTCTCTCTCTCTCTCTCTCTCTCTTTCTTTCTCTCTCCCTTTCTCTCTCCTTTTCTCTCTCTCTCCTACTCTCTCTCTCTCTCTCTATTTCTCTCCTGCTCTCTCTCTCTCTCTCTCTCTCTCATTCTTTCCACTCAATTTCTCCTTATCTTTATATCCATCACATTTTGTTGCTATGACAACAGCAAACATTTGATGATCTGATAGCAATTTAATTATTGTCATAGTGGAAATTAACATTTGCCTCTTATAAACATAACTTTATTAGCATAATATACACATCACAATGTTAGCCTTTATTTAATATGATTTCCTGTATAAGGTTATTGTGTAGAGTGGAGAAATATTTTTTGATACTTTACTGTCCACATCGGTTTAGTTTTCTGGCTTCTCTGACTGGTGTGCTGAATACTTTATTCGAAATCATGTATTCGCTTAAAGTAGAGGCTTGATGCATCTTTATTGAAACAGTTAATGGGATTTTGTTTCACTCCATATTACTGAAATCATAGTTTCCCTTGAATTTACTTGGTCCAATTCTAACCTGAAATACAGTATTGTAGTTAGTTCATGAATATAGCCTAGTGAGCTGAAATTAAGAAGTATGAAAAGCGCTTGGGCTATTCCTAAATAAGTGTGTTCCTAAATTAGATGAATACCATTGATGGTTTCAAATATATATATTAGAGACAACGATCTTTATTTCATACCCTAAATAAGGCCTCGGGTCTCTTCCTTGTGATATTAATTCAAGCTACACCAACATCCATGCTAACTCAAATATTAACCCTTCAATTAATCACCTTGACACAAAAAACCCGGCCCACTGATCAGATCATCTGCGCCAACACTTGACATTTTGCCGGTCGAATTTCAGATTTTGTTTCCTCGCTCTCTGTCACATGCTCAAAGTCAATATTTGAGAATTGGTCCCTCTTTTAATAAGGAGTGTATTCAATGATTAACCTCGCAATTGTAGGTAGAGTTAGAGTTATTTATGGTATCTTTGAAGGAGGATTTGTTTGAATTATGTAATACACTCTCCATCTTGTAATACATCAAGGAGAAATTCATCAGACCCGCTTTTTCGTTTCCTTCTCCATTTTCTCTACGTGCCCCATATGTTTGTTTTGTTTCGCCTTATGCAGCATGATAAATCTGATCAAATTTTCTCCTGCTGTTTGGCCGTCTTTATCTTAAAAAGACATTAGTGCAGCAACTCTATGTAAAGCCCTTCTGGCACTCAATCATCCGATGATATTTCGATCTCTTTACTTTTCTCGCTTTTGTGATTCATGCTTTTTCTTTTGTTCACCTTCCTCATGATATCCTAATTTCCAATGTTGATCCTCAAGATAAATTTTCTTCTTTTCCTTCTTGAATTCTTGATCATCCTCTAATTTGTAATTTTTTCTTAAAATATTCAACTTTTTCCTTCAAATTTCCTTTGATCTAGTTTTTCATAAAATAAATATTTTTGTTATTATTAGTAGTAGTATTATTATGTTGTGTTTTTTTTTTTTGGGGGGGGGCTCAATGTTTTTTGTTTCCTCTGTAATTCATCACCCTACCCCCAATAATATTTGCTGCACAGGCTCTTTGAAGTAAAGAACATCAGGTCAGTTTGTACAGTGGACACTAAATGTAATTATATGGTGTTGAGCAAAGTCCAACAGTTATAAATGTAGCAAAGTAATTACAGGTGAGTTGTCAAGGATCATATGTGGACCAAAAAAAAAGAGGTAAAAACTTAAAACATGAAATAGTTGAATGAAGACTGGAGAGTACATCAGGTCTGATTATTCAGACATGATGGTTCTACCAATTAAGTGTCTGTTTGAAACCAAAATTATGCCCCAGTATATTTTTTTCAGTGACATAATTTTATTATGACATATTATGAGAGGGGGTGGGGGCTCAGTTGCATTATCGATGTTAAGAGAAGTGTGCAGCTCTCCCTGAAAACTTGTACCTTTTTTAATAGTATACGATTTAAGGAAATGTGCTTTGGTGTAAAAGGGGAATACATTCTTGTTGAATTCAGGGATAGTTATCAAAATGAAAAATATTGTAAGCCCTTTGGCACTATAGTTCTGCAAGACGGGAATAATATGAACATGCCCCTTAAGCTTTGAATCCCCCCTCCCCCTCAAAAAAAAATGAGATTAAATGTGCTATGTGAATGCAGACTTGGCCTCAATATACCTGTCAAGTGCAGATATATCACTACCCACTGTAAGAGGGCTTTTAATTGAATTGGTGAAAGCTCTGATTTAGCCAGGAGTCTTGGCTGATAAATCAACCTGTGTGCAGATACATGAACGCAGTCGCTGGCTTCGTGTTTAGGAATACTGTACATTGATCGCTCAAAAGGTCACTGTCTATCTTGAATGTCAAGTCGTCTATTGTTTTTTTACGTGGGTCTATCGCTTCCCAATTAGCGGACATAAAACTTGAATTGGGCACCCGTTAATCACTTGACGCAATCTTATCCTGCCGCTTCATATGATGTTCCAACACTTGCTTTGGCTACATTTTGTCTTGGATTTATTTTTTCATAGATGTAAGATTAGAGTTATGGATGCAATTAAGTTTTAGGATAGGATCATGGTTATGATATAAGTGTAGCAATCATATAAAAAGAGGTAATACGGTGGATTCACAATACTCCACGCCATCTAGTGACATCAGCTAGTGTTTAGTCGATTCCAAGTGATGCAATATGGAAAACTGTCAACAAAATATCAGCTTCTGCATAGTGATAAAATCAGAAGTTTTGGTGGGGAATGTGTGAAAAGTTTTTTCAGGGTAACATTTTGCGCTGATTCCAAAAAAAAAATGAACATACTCATGCTTTGGTCATCTCGGCCACTTTTTGGCTAAAACTGACCATTACGATCACTTTTGGTCAGGGGTGCTCTTCCAACCGTCATTATCAGCAAAGGAGATTTGATGGGCCTATTTTATGTAAAAATGTGCCCTGATGCTAGAAAAATTGGTCAAATTAACCCCCTTAAACAACAATATGGTCATTTGGTCACTTTTGGGGCCAAAAAATGACCACTTGTATTGATTTTTTGTCCAAAATCAGGCCCAATATTTCAGTCAGATTCAATGGATGGATGGGTTTTGACATCCAAATTCAATATAAAAATGTGCGTTGATATCAGAACAATCAATCTCATTGAATGAATTTACACAATCCGGACCATTTTGGTCATTTCGATCGGTGGCCAGCATTTTGCTGCGCTGCACTGGTTGAAGGATGTCAATCCACACGTTGAAAACTTGGCCTCAATGTCACGGATTGCTGGTGGGGCGCTGTTAATTGTGAATCTACCCTATTGTCTACAGACAATTAGCATATATGAAATGAACCTCAAAAAAACTTTACCTGGCAATATATGGGCTAGTGGTAAAAGAATATCAAGAAATAAAAGGAAAACTTACTATGGAACTCAAGTCAGATTTGGGTTCTGTGTAAGCAATATTCTATGTGCGTGCGTACAGTGCATCGACTAGTCCCCTCTCAAATCACTGATATCAGTGAATTGAGAGTGTATCTGAACTTGCAACATCAATATTTGAAGCTCACATTTTGATTTTAATAAATATAGCCATATAGAACCCCAAACATACTTCAGCTAAACGCTTTTTGGTAATCGGTAGACTTTAAGTTTAGTCTGAGTTTAAGGGGTTGAGGTAATGAATTTGGCTTGTGTAGAAAATTCATCACAGCAATTGTCACCACACCCATGTGTCATGTAACCTTACCCTCTCCTTGATTGCTTCTTCATGACATGACAAAAAGATGAACGCAAATTTGCATTGATCCATTCAACATTATCCAAGCATTTGTTACAATGCATGCCAATATTTTCTAAGTGTGCCAGAAAATTAGTTTAATCTTTGTGAACATTCTTGTATTCAGCATTGTTTTTTGTTTGACAATATAACATGTTTTCTGGCACCTTTTACTTGAGCAGCTATTTCTTAAAGCCCATGCAATTGTGATAGTTCATTACCGGTAACCCTTTTCCGTGTAACTCACATGTAGCTTATAAGCATTTGTTTTCCTCAAACATTTTACTCAAATTTTGCATTTGAAAACAAAAGTGATTTGGCATGTATATATTCTATGGGAACAAACTAAAAAAATGCATACACCTGTTTCTAAGAGGGAAAAAATTGTTTTTAACTCATGTGTATCATCACTTTTGTGGCAGGTTTTGCCAGTTTAATAAAAGCATTAATTAGAGAAGAACTTACGGTATATATTGATTTTGAAGTATACCAACACTTCTCTTGTTTGATGCCCTTATTTAAAATCACTCCACAGTGATTCATTCCCCAATGATATAGCATGAAGATGGTAAACATATATATATTTATTTTGTCATTACATCTCTTGGTTTTGTTATGTAGACCAGACATGGAAAATCTTTTAAAAACATGGGATACCGGTAATCATTCTTATGCACCAAATCTTTGAGTCACTCAGTTTTCATCTCTTGAATTATGATGGATTTGCAATCATGATAAGTCAGAATATGACCTTGCAGAAAATTGCATCACATGATCAACGTTTCCTGGACATATGATGAAATCAACCAAGCAAAAGAGACTGAGAGCCAGTTCAGACTACAAAAAAGTTATACAAAACTTTGTATAAATAATCTTTAACAGCGAAAAGAGCATTCAGACTAGAAAATACCATCGTATAAAGAAGCGTATAGCATAATTAATTTCAAAGAAGTCAACTGACATAAAAGCTGGCCATGCAATCATCAGTGCTTGCTCATAATAAGCCCTGCCCACTTTTACGATTTGTTTATGTGTTCAGATTAGACTGGACCTTGATTCTATTTCGAGTTTTGTTCAAAATGATGCTCAAACATACGTTTCGTCATACAACATTTCTTCGTACAATGTTCTGACAAGCAAAAGGGTAATTACTTATGATATAGCAGTACGATTCTGGTATAGGTATACGATTCTCAGCATAAAGCTATACCATGAATTCTCATAGTCTGATCGCCGGGTAAAAACAAGATGACATCTGTCCAAAAAGCATTTTCTATTATTATAGCACAGTTGTAACTCTTCCATTAGTGGTTCCCGTGGAGGAAATAGTTGTGCAATATAGATAAAGATTTCTGATGGGGAAATTTTTGAGGAGTGATGTTTCTTTTCCATGATAGTTAAGAATTTGCTTAGGAAGTTGTCAGCAGAATTGCACATTGCAGTCAAATATGATGATTATATTAGTTTTTCATTTACAACAGAATCATTTGACAAACTGACAAGATCTAACTTCGACACTTTGAGGAATTCATTGAGTTTATTTCTCTTTCTTTTTTAATAGAAACATAAGACTTACTACTTAATCCAAGTAGTTCTGGGTTCAAAACCAAGTAGATGCACTAGTGCCCTTTGTTAAGGCATTTTCCCTCCAGTACTGTAAAAAGTCCAGCCTGGATAAAACTCAAAGCCCAAGATATAATATTTGTTTATTATGCTTTCTTTTGTAGCAGTCATGTAAAAAGGATCAACAAATGACAGTAAAATCTAATTTTCCTGGAAGTCAATATTTCATTCTTCATTGTTATCCTATTGTTACTTATTTTAATTTGCAATCCTATTGCTCTACATGGTCGCCTTATACATGTATGCTATAAATAACTTCTGTGCATTTTTCTGACCTAGAATTTAATTTTAATTATGCTTTAAACCATCATTATTTTATTGCAGATAAATTTATCCTAAGGCATTGTGCCGTTGGCCAAAGTCTCCAAATATTAATTAAGTGCAAGGGCAATAAAGTCAATTGTGTTACTTCCCCTATTTAATTGATTCTTTGAAATTATACCAAGAAAAATAAGATGTAATTAAAAAGAGCACTCTATTTATCTATTCTTGTATGTCAGGCACAGATATTACTCCCAACTTATCCTCAATAGCACGATGAAATATTTAAGAGTGATTATATAATTATTTAGATACCTCTTATGCTGAGCATGGTGTCACAAAGTACCATTTAAGCATGGATGCAAAATATATTCTAGATTGCATCTTATTTTAACAATACTGAAAGAGACAAGTGAGATTACTGACTGTTCAATGTTCTATTTGATGAAAATAAAATAGGGAAAAGTCACAGGTATATTCGACCCTAATTTGTTAACTTATTATGTGATAGTGTTTTGGAACATGTCTAATTTTACCATCGTTATGATTATGTTTTGAAGATATTGTAAAAGACTTTTAATTTGTCTTTATAGTTTCCTGCATTACTGTAGGTTTATATATTTAAGGTCCTAACTCTAGACCTATAAACATTTATTTCAGCTCATTCACCAACCAAAATCACAGGGTTCCCTATAATATCAACAGACTTGTAATTTGGGACATCCAATGTATTTTGTCTAATATATAGACATCAAAGTTTTTAGTAGGCTAATAACCCAATGATTCTACCAAGATGTCCTTCTTACAAAAGCTCGGATCAAATCAAATAACATGGAAAATAATGCTTATGATGATAACATTTATTTATCTGCACTCTTGGTGATATATGTAAGGACAGAAAATCCCCCGATAACTTGCCTCATTACATATATCACCAGACAAAGGAGCTGTGGTATTAAGACTAGCTAGCAGCTGCAAGCAGCCACTCCGACTGTTTGTCAGATTGAGATGCTTGTATTGCAGATCACAATACTGCTCTAATTAATCCCCTCGAAAAGTTAGATTCAGTAATACTAGTACTTGAAACCTCTTTTTATGACATTTGGTCAAATTTGCCATTTCCTGTTGGTCTCTAATATCAAGCAGACGATCGACAGCAGATGTATTGTGATATCACTGAAATTGTTGACCTTTTTATGAGTTGAATCCATAATTCAGTTTAGCTCGGAAAACAAGTGGTTTGGTATTATAGTGAATGAATTAATTGGTCATTGAACGTGTACCAACTCAGAAATTGCAGTCAGTGGTTCAGAAAATACTTTTTCTGATTCCCTTTTAATACTCTCTGTGCGTTTACTTTCATTCTACCGGTATTTGTGAATGAAGTATAAGATTTTCTGATATTGTAAAGGGAATGATTGTTATACTTTTTTTTTTATAATCATATTAAAAGAATTGAACTTGCATGCTGCTTGTTTTTAAGTTAGAGCAATTTAATTTGAAATATTAATAAAACACCAATTGTTAGCTTTATAAATATTGTCAAAGAAAACTTAAGAATAAGTGAAACATATTCTTTATTGCTAATATATACCAATGCTATATTATACTATTGTAATATTAAATAAGTTGGGCATATTTGGGGGATTTGTTAACTTTTGTATTGTTATATTTATCATTATTATCATTAAGAGTAAAACAAAACTATAAAAAAAATAGCATAACTGTACAGCTATGGTGCCCATGGACATTTATTTTGAACATTCTTTACATTCCCAAATACCCCTTTCAATAAGGTGTATATTAAATTAGTTGGGGTACATTTTATTTGTTTTTATAAACTTTGTATTATAATTATTGTCATTACTTGGTTTTTGTGAAGTGAAATAAGTGGGATAGGAATTACAAGGACAAAATTACCTAATTGGCATTCTTTTCTTATTCATCCCAAGTAATCTTGTATGACCTATCTACATAACCCAGATGTGACGCTCACCATACTATCATAGTACCAATGACAAAGAAAGAATAATTATTTGAAATAGTTGGTCCTTCACGTGCAGTTGTGAAATTGTTTTCCTCCTACATTTAACCTAATTTTGAACCAGAACAATGTGTGTAGGCTTGGCCGGATATATCGTAAGTCCCCACGTTCCATTAGTATTGTGGGGAACAATAGTTAGAATCCATTGCCAGTCTTTATGTGACAAAACGCCCCCCAAATCCATACCAATTTTGTAACAAATACTTGCCTGAAAACCACACTGTTCAGGCTGACTGATTAACATTGACTTGTAATGGCATTGCACTTATTTTCCTTGCCCTGTAAACAAAGGACATATTAAATCACCCTTTTTCTCTTCTTTTTGCCAAATTAAGGATTTTTCGTATTATTAGCGGTTGTTTTGGATGGTTAGGGTTGAAATGGGATATCATGTTGATTTGTCAAAATACTCCCACCTCACTGTTCAAAAACCAAATCATATTTACGTTATTGTAATACATATTTTCTGCTACCTGTTAAAAACCTGAGCTAAATCGGGCCCCGAGTCTGGAAAATTTGTAAATTTAGGTGGAATAGAATATGACAATCAAGAAGTTATTGGGGTGTATCTGTTTTTACTCTTTTCATTAGCATTCTTTCCAATTTGTATCTCTCTTCCCAAATTCGTCGCTGTTTTCACGAAGTGACGGTAGTGAAAAAAAATTGCATTCACTTTGCGTGACGATTTTTCTCACTACCGTCACTTCGTGAAAATAGGGACGAATTTATGCAGATGAAAATGAGGAACTTTTGACTCGCTTTTAAATTACGTACTCTCTTCATAAATTTGTCACTTTCACAGCATTAAATGACTTTCAATTTATGATGAGTAGTATAATATTCACACTACAACTAGATTTTCCCTGACCTATTTTTTTTTTGTAGTAGCTTCTTACAAAAGTGTATTTCTGTTTGGAAGTATAACTGTTTAGTGATTTGGTCTACAAAATATGTCATAATGTTTCATGTACCTTATTTGTTTTGTTGCCTCAAGTTTTATGTAAAAAGCTGTAAAAACTTAAATGAAGCAACCTTTCCCCTCTGTGTTTGACTTAAGGAATAATCTCTTTATATTAAACCAATTAATCACATAACAAATCACAGAAATGCATCCCCAAACTGTTCCATTTGCTGTTTGATTTTCTTTTACCTTAGCTCAATTTTATGTGTTATATGTAAGGTTAATAATACAGAAACAGCCCCCCCCCCCCCCCTGTGCCCCGGCTCCCCCTCTATGACTCATTCAATGAGTAATCCCCATCTATTGAAGTTCTTTGGCCAGCTGTTTATCAACCCACCTATTCTCACCTCATCTAGGTGTCTCTTCATAAGTTCTTAATCCCTGTTTTAAGACTACTATCCCAATCTGAGATTATCAATGACTTTAATTGCAAGAGCAGTCCAATCCTCACCTTTCAATTAAGTTCTTATTTTGTTCCTCCTTCGGACAAAAAAGCTTCTGCCCAGATCCTGGATCTTCTTTAGAACTAATTACTTTTTTAGTCCTGGAACTTGTAGATCTTTTGAGTCGGCTCCTCATTAGGGAAACTACTTTTGAAAATATGAAAAGTTTTTAAGATCAGGGTGCATGTCTAATAATGTATTCATCTTCAGTGATAATGATAATAATGATATAATCCAGTACCAAAGAGAGAACTTTGATCCTGACCATCTTTAGAACTTGTAATTGAGTCTTGGAAATAGACCTTTTGAATTAGCTCCTTGTGGAAGTATGGGGGTGGGGGGGGGGGTCTGCTTTTAGTAGAAAATTTGAATGACAATAGATCTGGATTACTTCATTTACAAGTGTAATACCATTTTCATAATCAGTTTCAAAAGGATTGAGTCTGGACTTACGTGTTCAAACCAGAGACGCTGTGACATTAAGCTTTTGTGATTTTTAAGTGAGCGCAATATCCATTGCAAGAAATTGAGAAACCTCTGTGTTGTATTAAAAGTGATTCAGTTATCGTAGCATCAAACTTGCAAATCTAGAACACTCACAAACTTCACAAACAATTTAGTAGTACAAAATGTTCTGGTTTTGATTAAATCCTTGTCTGCTCCTAATATGACCTGACCCTAGCGTAGCTGTTTCAAGTGTGACCTGCATTTAGAAGGGGCTTATTAGCTGTAACAGTATCTGTACATGCATATCACGTAATAAGATACAAGTATATGGTTTCAAACTACTGGTTGCCCAATTTAGGTCATTTTCTGGTTCTGACAACCCTCTTACCTTAATACTCATAATCCTCTTATTTATTTTAAGCCCTATCCTGAAATTAGCCTGAATAGTGCCTCTATCCTTAAGTTGGGTACTTCCTCTGTCCCCTTTTATTCAGAACACAGTAGGGAGTCCCTCTTGATGTACATGTCAAGTCCAAGTACCTGTAATTCCTTTCATAATAGTTATGTGTGTCGATCCTTTTCTCCTTAGTCTATTGTTGGGAGATTAAAAAGGTCCTAGCTCGCCTGTCTTCAGCTTGTTATCAGACCTACAAGGTAGTCAGTACTCTGGTTGTTACAAGATTATAGACCAGGTCCTTAAAGATAAAGACCCATTATGGTCATGCGATTGCATTGTGAAAGAAACGTTGTGGAATCGATCAGAAAAGGTATTAGGTTGATCATCTAGCATATAAGTATTGGTGTGTACTGCAAGGTTCTGGAATCATCAAAATGAGAAGAAATTTGGCCCATGTCTTGGTAAAGTTACAAGCACTGTACACAGAAAGATGTATATGGGACAACGCGACACGTGCGCGATATCTATCAGGTCCAAATAGATATAATATTTTACCAAATATATCAATTAGTAGGCGGTTTCTCAGCAAAATTTGTATCATTACGTATTATTCAAAACATATTCTTTCACATGATTGGTAATACGGTAAGAGCTTCCATTTCATTTTTTGAGAGGGGGGTGTTTCCAAAACTGGTCTTTACCTTTTAGTATCCAGGTAATAGTTACCAGAATGGAATAATCAGTAAGGCACCATTGGGCTGCCCAGGGACTCGAGGATTGGGTTCAGTGTTCCAAGCCAGTTGCTATTCCAACATGCTCTAGGTCTTGTTATTAGATCTGAAGATCTGAATGGTATAAGCCTATACTGACTAGTCAAGGGTAGGACACCTCCTATCTAGTCATTGGCAGATCAGAGTGTCATACAGTGTTTTTTTTTCAGCAAAGCATATTTAAGCTTATCAAAATATTGTAAACAGGATATTACATCGCATAATGACTTTCATTTCATATTTTAAACATTGAACACTCCATTGCAACACACAAAATTCTAGGGACTAAAGAATCTTGTACTTTTCATAATGATCTCTTCAGTTCAAGGCCATTTGCTTTAGATGGGTATTGAAAGTTTGACATCTGCTACTCTTTCTCAAATTTTAACCAACATTTGATCAAGTGGGTTGGCTTTTCTCCAGGTTGTTTCATCCCTTGGAAGTTGCCACATTGTTCAAGGGAAAACCCCACATTTTACTCAAACATACAGGCTACCCTTATTTCAAGGAAATGCCCCCCTCAATCCTTTCGCAAATACAAAGATTTGATGATATCTTCAGGATTTGGGATTTGTGCAGGACAGTCACATGATAACGGCATGACTAAATATTGTTGAATCGTGATGTAGCGATGAAATATAAGCAACATACTATACTTGTCACCACTGCTAACATCTACAAAGTGGTCTTAGCTATAAAATCTTGTTTACTCAAATTGATTTTGCAATATTTTATTGCCCTTGCAGTGCAAAAAATCAAATGATCATGTTATAAATTTGATGGCATATTGCTCATACCATATAGGCCTATATGTAGGACTAACAGATTTAACAACCCTACGCACCTGATATTTGAGATAAGTAAGAAAAGATTTATTTTGATGTAATTTGATAATGCCATTTATGACTTCTGGCTCCAATTTCACTCACCTAGGGAGAAAAGTTTTGATAATCAGACAGTTAAATGCTTGTTTTGTAAGCAAGATAAAAGGTTTTGAGATTACCGATATCACTCATTGGAGAGCATTGACATTTGGCAGTATCTAATAGTGAAGTCAAATGATAAATCCATTCACTATCTGATTAGGTTTATATAACATGACCTATGTCAAGTAGATTACCAAGAATCAATCATTGCTCTTCAGGTTCAGGTTAAATGGTGATACTCAGATGACAAGAAATGCATTTTAATATAAAATGATGGCTACAAGGCAATCTAAGAAGAAGCGCAATGTTAATAGGTTTTTTGTTTGTCTTTGTGTATAATAGACAGATACTAAGGGTTACTTGCATGATGGTACAAGTAGGTGTATAATTCCTGTTATTCTTGCTCAAAATAGTATCAGTTTTCCCTTCTTGTTATAATGTTAGTATGCATGTTTCCTATAAACTGTCAGGGATGTATTATTGTACTGCTATAGTCTAAACCAAATTACAAAACTACCATGTCAAAAAGTTATCATACCTCTAAAAGGTAAGACAGAGATGGCGGTACAACACAGGGGGGGGGGTGTGCATCTTTGAGTCATAACGTAACCTTAGAAAATCAATAGAATGCTCATCTTACAGGTGCTTCTGGGATGGATTAAATAGAGAGCATAATTCTTCAAACTCACTGAATATTCTGAAAGAATCCTTTCTCCTGTTTCCTATTCGACTTCCTTAAAACCTCTTCAGAATCCACTTTCTATTTTGTAGGCTGTGTATAGTGAGAGGGGTGGTAGGTAAAATATTGATCAGGTCCGGAAGTTTCATCTTAGCTTCATCCTCAAACCACAATGGGAAGGCTTAGTCATAAGGCCCTTTTAGGTGTATTTAGGCATGTCTTGTACTTGTCAACCATTCTAACTGACAACTTTGTTTAAAGTTGTGGGCAAAATTTGGAGACTTAGACCCCGTTCTCACTCACTTTGAAAGTGGTCTTAGTTAGACCGCTCCAGAGGAACGGGTCTTGAGGAACGGTTTGCGAGCGTTCACACTCCGAGCAGTTTTTTATGGCTCAAACCGCTCCACGAGTCAAAGTGGTCTTGTTGCTATGGCAGCTCAGGTCAGCAGGTCAATTTTTCATGCGCGGAATACAAACCGTATGTACCGTACTACATGTTTCGCACGGAACATCACTAGCTCACTTCCGGTCAAAGTACGCTTCCATTCACATTGCACGTTAGAGCCGTCCAAACCGCTCTTAATAAGACCCGTTCCTCAAGACCACCTCCCGAGGTGGTCTTCTGGAGCGGTCCAGAAGTCCACTTCCTGGACCACTTTGACTGTTCTCACTCACCTAAGAACTGCTCCTGAGGAACGGGTCTTAGTTAGACCGCTCCAACGAAGTGAATGAGAACGGGGTCTTAAAAGATTGCATTGATAAAAGTATACTTTGTTAACTTGTTGAATATCAGCACCAACTTGATAACTTGAGCTGCAATCTATGCAAAATGCAATGTTTACACCGAAATCAAATCAAATCAAATCAAATCTTATGCAGTGGGTTACTATCCCAGTTTTGCTCTTCAGAAACTTAATATGACATATCCAGCAATATTGATAAGAAGATGAAGATGATGGATTCTTGTATAATTCCTGTATCTTTCTGTGCTTGACACTCATCGTCATGTGGTATGTCAGTCATTGTTAAATCAAAATTTCTTTTACATTATTCTCCTTATATTCTTGTGATTGTATCTTATGATATTGGAATGGAGATAAATCATTTAAATTAAAACAAAAGATTTCTTTGAATGAGATTGAAAAGAAAAGAATTTGATGTTCATCATGGTGTTTAAATAAAAGCAGTGATCGAATAGTGTTCATTTAGAACAAGTCTACTTCATGGTATTGCAATGGCCAAGCCAATCTGGGCCCGTTTCATCAAACTTGTTATCAATAAAAAAAAATATATTAAAAAAGTGCCACAGATCTATGACAAATCTGCTCATCAGTAGCCAATCGAGTGGATGGATTTCAGTAGCTTATAACAATTACCAAATTTTGTTATTGATAATAGTTTTATGAAACAGGTCCCTGATTTAGAGGCAATGTACATAGCTGGTAGTCAGGAGGAGAGCTCAGTTTGTATGTCACAAGACATATGTGTTGTACATGTTGTAGAGACCTGTGGTTATGAGCCAAGGACTAGGTGGAAAACTTTTTTTTAGCATTATACTCTAAGTTTGGAATACCAGTAGGTTTGGGTCAGGAATAATTAAGACCAAGATATAAAAATTCCTTAGACTGGTCTTGCTGATTCACTAACAATATTTACAAGGGATAATTGGTGCTGTCGATCCATATTCCACTATGCACAAAACTCTACAGGTCAATCCCCCCTTTCCACGTATCCTTCCAACATCTTCACAAACAGGGTCACCCCCTCCTCTCATACAATACCCCCAACCTTCTTATGAATGTCACCTTTCTGCCTCATTGAGTCTTATCTCCAGGCTCTTTATGTCTTTCATGTCCTGGTTCTATAAAGGGGGGCTGATTAACCCAGAGAACAATGATCCAACCCCCGTTTTTTGCCGGGTATGAACCCCCCTTCTGTTTCTCCATTGATTTTTGTGTCTCGCCTATGGCTCTGTTCACCCTGTTTACGCTCTAGTTACGTTGTAATATCAAGCTTCGTGTGTCACATTGTTTGTACCCCTTTGTTATTCTAGTACATGAGTGACATCATGAAGGCCATTTGTAGTTTAAAGGTATCTCAGTGTTGTTTGAATGCACATTGTATAATAATTAGTTCATTAGATAAATGCAAAAGCGATAAATACAAAGTGAAAAAAATATGATGAATGCGACATGTAAGTCAACAAAAAATACCAATTATCCCTATTCCTTATTGTATGTTTTAGCTCTGCTATAATATCTGTTCTTGTCATAAAGGTGTAGGGGCCTACATGTGCATCCAGGTTTTCTTTCTTTTTTTAACTCCTTTTTTTTTTGGATTTCTTTCTTTTTTTATTTAGAGAATACCCATGATTGCATTTTTAATGGAGGTAGATAATATTTTGAGTAAAATAATTACTCTTTTATTTCTATATTCATGAGGAAGAATTGTTTACCGGTATGCAATAAAAAAAAAAAAAACCTACAAACTTGCTATGTTTACATTTGCACCCTTCTTTGGCTAATTGTGTTAGATTGTTCAAGAGAAACAATTCCTTTCTCTCAATATAACACTGTTAAATTGACATATATATGATTTATTACATACAATGACAACAAAACTACACAACTTGCTATTTGTGTGTAACTTGCTTTCTTCAAATGAGGAATACATTTTTCTTCATAAATTTTTCAATGAGAGGTGATACAGTAAATTATACCAGAGCACAATCACATTTTTTTTTTGCTCAAGACCAACGCTCTCAAACTGACAGATATATGATTGATGCTTGCACCGTTATAAGCGAAGGTCATGTGAAATAAGAGCTAAGCAAGCAATTGTTCAAGTTTATGTTCCATTTCTGTGGTGTGACATGAGTCTCACAAATTGTGGTTTTGATTGAGGACAATAGACAACAATACCGATCGACGGGAGTATTTAACTTCTGTTTGGATAAGAAATAGAGGTATTCAGAATTGCATGAAATTGATTCTTGCCGGCATAATCAACTCGTAAATGTTTTGTCAAAAGGCTAGAAATATCGTACCGCCCAGATCGGTCAGACGCAAACATGAATGAAACCTGGTGAGAAGCTAGATATGTGTTGGTGTGAGAAAGGGAGAAATTTCAAACAATGTTGAAGTTTTCCTTTTGTTCTTTTTCTCACCAAGATCGCAGCCTTGGTTTGCAGACGACTGCAGTCCAATATTGTCAGTTGAAAAAGGCGCGTTCTATTCTTAGCTAATGGTGTTTCAATGGTAGAGTAATTTTGACTTCTGTTTTCATGATAAGACTGAATTCAACTGTCATTGGACTTGTTTATGTGTATGACACTTGATTTGAACCTGTCCTGTTTTTAAATTTGTATAACATTTTTGCGATAGCCTGTATGAATATGAAAAACAAGGAGCATCTTTTTGTATATGGTAATTGATATTGAAGTGAGATGAAATTCCATAAGTAATGTTATTAGCATCAAGGTGTGATTAATCAAATAGAATTTATTGTCTGAAGTTATCTTTAAAGGGCAATTTCCTTGCTTTGCTGCATTTTTTCTTCCGATAAACCAAGAAATTACATTTTCACAAAAATTTAGATTTTAATTCAATACATCTCTTGCAGATAATTTCAATTATAAATATGAAAAAGGACTTATATTCAAAACACAATATATTAAATAGATTTTGAATTAAAAAGATTTTATCAAACAATATTGTTTTACAAGCATCCCAATACGATGGCTTTGCCTTCTTGACGGATAACATGCAGAGTTGCAGACCATAGAACATACAAACGACGGACGGACGCCGCCGCACAAGCAACCCTTGGGGCACTACTCCTACAATGTCAATTATGCCAAGTGGAAGTTTGCTTCATTAGGTATACGCAACCTTGTGTGATCCGGCCTTTATCGTACGTGGTTTCGTGGTCATATAAAAATGTTGGTCATTGATTTTTATGTCTCTGGCTGAAAATGAAAGGTAGCTGACATACCTGAGCAGAGACGAGCCTTTATTATTATAATAATTTCATAGGCTTGGCTTGGAGGAAGTGGGTATGTTTGAATGAATTTGGAAAGCTGAATATATCCTGAGGTTTTACTAAATGTTTTACTCGATCCATCAGGTATTGTTTCAGTGATGCACTTGTTATTTATGGTTCCTGTTGGTTTTCTTCTAACCCAATTTTTACAAGGATTCTGGTTTCATTTCAAAAGTTTGATGATTCTGTTTGCTTAGAGTAGATGTCATGTTGAATTTGTCAAAAACCCTTGAATAACTAGGCCATTGTCAACACCACATGTTCCCTCTTGAGAACATTTACCTTATTATGGGTCGTGGTTTGATGACAATAGCTATTGTATCCATGTATTTTACATTAATGAGAAGGATGTTGTATTAGGGTTGGCTATCCCTTTCCTGTTCATGTCATAGAATGGAAGAAAAGACAGGATTTCAAAGCAATTGTATGAGTTTTGTACATCAAAGGTTTGCAGTAATCTGATTGCTCAGATTACAAATGCATTACTTTAGATGAGGGAGGAGGAGAAAATATTTAGCTAATTATCTATAATAGTACACCTAGATGCATTTAAAGTAGTTTTAATGTTAGATGGTTTATTAAGTAGTGACAAATCCAGAAATCTTTTATAATGAAGGAAGAAATTCTGTGAAAATACAAAAATGTTGCGACAAAATGTTGTTGTATACTTCAGCAACATGAGAACTATTGCTTCAAAAAGGGGCATGGGCCATTTGGTCCACTCCCTCCCCCTTTACCAATGATATTCAAATTTGTATACAATATAGTTTCATAATATCTCTGATAAGTCTGGCTCATTAAGCACAAAAACAAGACTCTATCTTCACTATCTCTATTTCTGTTCTTCTTTATGCCTTTAAGATGAGTGGGATAACATAATTACAAGAAGAAAAAAAGGGGGAAAACCATGTTCCATAAGAGCAAGAGGTTAACTTGAATCATGAGTCAGTTTCCTTCATGCTCACCATACTGAGAGGGGGATATTGAGGGGTAAAGATTTATAGCTTGCTCCTATCTTGAGAAAGATTACTATGGGTATCATATTAAGCCTATATGATAGGTACTCCTCCCCTAATCAAAGACCTCTTGTATCTACAGTTTCCCCCTTTTCTGTGGCAATATGTTTCTTTTCCTTTTTTTTCTCTTTATAGGATTATTTTTCTTTGTGCTAATCCTTTTTTGTATGATAGAAATGTAGATTGTTTCTTTAACACATTTTGATAAAATGTCTTCAAAATGTTGACCCAATTGTGTTGTAAATACATCTCTCTTTCTTTTGAGATTTTATTCTGAAAAAAATCCATATCTTTTCTCTTTTTATGAAAGTTATCTGTTCTTGTTCATAACTTACTGTTTAACTGGCTGTTGTTTACTAGAACCAAAATCATTCTCTCAACATTCATACACATTAGCTCTGCACTGAGTTTCCATTGCTAGAGTAGAGGCCATATTTCACATTTTTGAGAAGTATAGACTTTAAGCATAGATGCCATTTGCCCATCATCATCATCATCATCATCAGTACAGTCTAGCAAGGCCTTACTGTGGTTGGCTGTCATGCTTGGAAAGTTTCCACCAATGAGGCGTCAGAATACAGTACCCGCCCACTCACAGTCAAGCTCTGTGTGTATACACTATGCATGCATGCACTCCCCCAGCAGAACAGAGTACTCACACACACACACTGCACAGTTTGGCATTGAATTGGAATTCCCCACCATTTACACTTGGTCCATAGAGCGTGTGGTTTTGGGATCGGTTATCCTTGGAAGATAATTCTTCTCTTCTTTTATATTTTTGTTCTGGCTCTTTATCAAACTGTCACCCAGCTATTGTAAACCATTCTACTGTATGGTGTTGGTGCATGAACACATGGCTGGCTATAGCTGGGCAGCCAGAAAACTCATTTTTGGTGAAAACCCACAGTTAATTCTTGGAATTTAATGGAATTTTTCTTGTGATGCTGCCAGATTTTAGATCCGTCCCAGCTAGGATATTCAACTTGAACTGAGAATCATATTTGCATAGCTGTTTATTACCTTCGCATGGACTTGTTTATTCTCTATCTACATCGATAGCAGCATCCAGTTGAGATTTGTGTACTACATGCCTTGAAGGTTGACCGGAAACGCTTTGCTTTGGACTTTGTCTTTGTACACAATTCAAAGTACTAACATGAGACCTTGTAAAATATCTTTGAAGATCATAGGTTTCTGATTTTTCAGCTGGATACGGCCGGGGCTCATTAGAGGAAGAGTACAGCTATAGTTTGAGCAGGGAGATATATATCCCTGACCCTGGTTTGAGCTACCAAATTCATTGGATCTGAACTAAGTAGCATTAGTCTTCGGTAGTTCCTTCATGCCCTGATCAAATTTTTCTGCTTGAAGGCTCATGAGGTGACGCCTAAATCACTGTGGTTTTTCTATGGATTCAGCGTGGAGCTGTATTATGTGCTTCATGACACACAAGCCTATAAACGACGTCTAACCTCAAGAGAGCTCCCCTCTTTCCATGTCTCATATCTGTGCTTTCATTTGGGACAAGCCTCATAATTTTCGCCTGGCTTCCCTCGAAAGTGCGCCACAATATTCCGTATCTTCAAGATTTGTCGTCGCTTCCCCCGAAGTCCAACGAGACACCGTTTAACGGGAGGCAGTGTATCACCATAGCGATCTCACGATCCATGTCACCATCTCACACAGAAGCCGACGGAATCACAGATTAAAATCTCTCTTCATTTCCTATCATTTATAGGAGGATATGGTATTTACAGAGGCTTTTATGATATCGGAGTCTCAGGTTCAGGAAATCGACTTTAAAATCTGCGTTGACAGGTCTCTAATCTTAAACTAGGAAGCATCATTCAAGAAAGACTTCAGTTTTCATCAACTTCACATTACAATTTTTACAAACCCTATCTTTACTTCAATTTTTCAAGAACACATCAGCTAACTTTATTCTTTAGTCATATCTTCCTTTGGTTACTTTAAACAGTGGGTTCTGATTTGAAGGCTTGTCTTCGCTCTGTCGCTTCTGGCCTAGGAGAAAGTTCTTTGTTCAAGGCGAGATTTCGACACCAGTGAACTTCGGCTGTCGTTGAACTTTTTGTGGCTATACTTACTTAGTAACCTCATTAAAATCAGCAAGACATAACCTCTGGGGACATTTCCTTGTTGCTACAAGTACGTGCCTATTTGCTTTAAGCATAGCCATTACATATCTAGCCTCCAGCGAAAAGCTAATTAGTTGCTATTCTCAGAAAGTTGAGCTTCTCAAGCAATAGCGTCTCATCAACCCACTAAGGATTTTATCTTTTGGAAATAGGAATATTGACAATCATTTGCTTGAAGTTTTTGATTTATTGAGCATGCTCTTTTCGTTTCAACGATTTGTCACATAATTCTTGATTCCACTCATTTTCACCCAGAAAATGTCTAAATCTGTGTGATCCTCTATAAGTATCTGACAGCGCCTAGATCCACAGTGATATTTCTGGGGTGTAATATCTACAGGAAGTACGAAGGATACACATCTGTCATTTTGTTATTTGTGCTTATAACTTGAAGCAACGCCTGTCGTTGTTGCTCTCTGCATAACTAGAGTTTTATTGGAAAATTGTCAAGATTTGATTTGATCGCATGGTCTGAAACAGTTTGATTAATTGCGTTCTGATGGATTGCGTTCCTTGTCTCAAGGTGAAGATAATTGTATTGATTTGGAAAGGAATTGTAAGATTGTGCACTTGCTGTTTCTCGGCGGTTATCCGGATGTGACGTCAGAGAGCAAGAGCAAGTGAGCAACTAGACAGAGCTTAATTTTTAGAGCATTAGCATGTGAGGTTTCACTGAATACCCAAGTTTACACAAATTCAGTTTGAAGGAAAACTTTTTGAATTTGAAGAGTTGTAGAGGTAAAGGCTGGTAGTACATTTCAACATGGCAAACAAAAATTCAAACGCATGTACGACGGACAACGATCCCGATCCGTTTGCAGAACTGGAAATGTGGGTCAAAAGGTTAACGAATTATGACATCACGTCGTCATTCAGCCCTTCCCTGGACATCATCCCGGAGAAGAAGTCGCCGCAGATCGACGAAACAGACCAGGACTATGAGTTCCTGGACGAATTTGAAGAGGTCGAGAGTCGACTGGCCGAGTTGACCTTTGAACTTTCACCTGTGGTTGTGGAAGGTGAACTTTCACCTTTGATTGTGGAAGATGAACATGATAAAGATAGTGGGTATTCTTCTATTTACAGTGAGGGACAATTGCCGAGCCCGGGCGGATTATCAGGAAAGGGCGGCCTCAACGGCAGCGTAACGCCGCCAACACTCAGCGGGAGAAGCACACCCTCAAATTTCTACTACACACAGAAGTTATCACCCTATGGCAGCTCAAGTTCATTAGCTGGTAAGTCACTTTCATTTTTTAAAATCAATTTTATCCTTAAAACTGCAATCACAATTAGGCATTTAAAAAAAAAAGTTGTAATGCCTTTTGCGACCGACCAAAAAATCTTGTAATCTACAGTCGGCTTTAAAAAAAAAAAATTTAAACCATTTTTTAGAGAAAAAAAAGGTTTAATGAATTAAAAAAATATGTATTAAATCATTCAAAACTGAGAAATATCAGCCCAAAGAGGGAGGAAAAAAAGATTTCTGACCAACTGACCCATGTTATGGCACCTAAAGGGCAAAGCAACATCTTTTTTTAGGCCTTATTGTTATGATCATATTTCTAGTAAAGTATTATATGTCTGCAATTGGGGTGACAGGTACATGTAGTAGCTATATCATGTAAGATTTATATAACAGCGATAAATAAATTGTTGCATATATTTCAAAAAACAAGATTGCCCTGCTGAGCAGCAATCACAATGTGATATAATTTCAATGAAATTTTACAAGCTATATATTTTTTTTACTCACTTGAAGCAGTGAATATAGTTGATTCACTATATCCAATTCTTTTTGTAATGGCTCTACTCTATTCAAACTGTAATCCATAGTGATTAAATCATCAATGGATTGACATTTTCTTAATGCGAAGTTCAATGTGAAAACGTGCCACACAAAATCAGTTCGGCCACATCGCCCAGCCCCATTAGCCGTGAAATTCAATTTCCTCAAACGCTAATGCTCTCCCCAAAATCGTAGAATATAGATGTGAAAATTGTCCATTTTGTTTTCAAACACGTCCCTTCCCCATTGGTAGCCTTCTTTCTGTGGGTTTTATTTGGGAAAGCGGTCGATCGAGGGGTTGAAAATTGAAATTGCGACTGCCGCATCTCGTGAAACAGTTAATCAATTTTGTCAAGCTAATTTGTAGATCCATTCCCAAATTGTACCACATTTGTCGATTCCGAGTTTGTCTGCTCCTACCTCGTTCTAATGAAAGAGATATGTTTCAAGGGTAACGGACTAAGCGTGATCTATTAGATGTATATCAAGGTCACGTGTATGTAGGATTCTGGCTTTGATGGACTCTAATCGTTGTTGAGCTCGATGTCCATGTACTTGCATGACCATGATCATCCATTTGTGGGATGGAGTCGTTTAAACAAACGATACCTCTCACAGGATTCACAAAAACAAGCAGCATGCTACAATTTCAGTTGCAAGCTTTTTACAATTGTTGATACATTTTTTTGTCTTGGCATAAACATTTGAGGGGATTGATAATTTGTTTTTTAATATTACTTCTGATGATATTCAGATGGGCAATAAGTGATAATAGCATCTTTTAATAGCCAGAAGGGTGTTAACTAGTGTAATTTTACATAGAGTTAATGCACATCTGGCTCTGTATACAGACAATATACTGCTACATGGTCCACAAGTTGAAATTATTGATTTTACCAAACCAAAGAGCTCTATACACTACATGCAGATAAATTCCTTGCTTGTTCATGAATTGTAAAAACTGTTCAGCTGTGTTGTAGTATAGAAGATAATAGAAACGAAGAATAGATGCTTTACAAGGGTTAATGGATTGAGGGCATAGGTCATTGACTTGTTAAATGGATGACAAATAGAAAGGGGATCACTCAATGATCTCTTGATCTCTGTATTCAATGTTTGTAATAGACAGTATTGTAATATTGATGGATTTTGTGATTGATATCTATACATCCGTTTCTGTTTATGTTGGTTTGATCGACCATGACTTTATGCGTGATGAAAAGTTGAGAACATGGGTTGAGTTTTGATTGACATTGTGATATGAATTGCATGGTATGTATTCAGATTATATGATATGATTGAATGAAATACATGTCGTGATTGAGTTCAAGCCGTATATCAACAAACAGATGAGCCCGATCTGAACTTATCAGATAATTTGCAGAAGTTGTTTGAAAGTAATCATTGGGGATGGAATATACATAAGCTGATTTAATTATCGTCAATGTTTGCAGTAAGACCTATGAATAAACAGATAAATGAAGGGAATACTGACAGTATGGGAAACTATGCATGTAACATAACAATATGAGATTAAATGCCTTAAAAGTTTGGGGGAGGGGCAGCTTTCTTCTAAAATAAAGGACTAACAGCATTTCCATGGTTTAGACATACGTTTTGCTGATGGTAGTACAGAATCCCGATGTACATGTATATCAAGTTAGGGACTCCAGTCGCTCCACAAATCTACACGTAATACCTTGGGAGTAAATATATTCGGATCCATCTTCAAATTCCTCCTCCTCCTCAAAACATCTCGGCAATTTCCTCCATTACTTGATGACATGTAAGAAGATGAATGATGGCCCTGTCCACTCCTTTCAAAGCCCATCTGGAAAATCAATTAGAATTGTAAGAAATAGGCTATTCTTGAGTGTCAAGATCAACTACCGAATTTCAGGAACGGCTCCTTAGGGGGAAAACAATACTTGGAAGTGAAAAGCATAATTGATAGTTTTGAGATACAAAGTGAGGTTTTGGGAAGACAGGCAGAAGGGCTAAAGGGAATTGGAGGGGGGGGGGGTGTAATTCTGGTTAGTAGAAGTGGGGTCGCATGTTTTCAGTAGCCCTTCACCTTATCTTCTGCCTACTCATCTCTTACCACCCCCCACCCCCCCCCCCCCCCCAGAAGAAGAAAAAGGTGGAAGTTTAGCTAGAAGACCTTCATTTTATAGAGATTAAGTGAATTCTCAAATTGCCCATTAGTCCTATAATAGTTCTCAGAAGTTATTTCTCTTTCATTTCCCCCTAAAGCAACAAACAGGTCATCAAAAGTAGCAATCTCTCGGGCATACAAGAAAAATTAGGTGTCAATCTGTTCAAGTTTCATTCTTATGAACTTCACAACACTTTGATACAATTCAACCCCTGAAAGCTTGCACCAATCAAATTAGCCGGTTTTGATTTTCAAAGTTTAGCAAGTTCCTGTTGTTACTCAGGACGTCATGTCGAATCTCCTTCTACAAATTTGCTCAAGTTCTTTACCACAGTTACAAGGCTGAGTTGTTGACCAATATGCTCAGGGTTAAATCCCTTGGTGTAACAAGCTTTTGACCGGTTGAAGCTTGACAAGCAAACGTTTGAACTGACACAGTTTCACAGTTACTTGCTATTTTTTTTAAATTCTTGTTCAACATTTTCTGTCTTGAAGTATCTGCATTCATGTTCGCCTGTAGATCCAGTTTAGCATTCTTGCATGCATGTAGACCTATAAATATGGATTTATGTAATAATAATAATAATATATTACATTTATAAAGCGCTTAATACAATCTTTCTAAACACTTAACAAAAATACAAAGTAACGTTATGTACATGTAGCGCTCAGTACAAAGTAATGTTTCTAAGCACTTAACTGGAATACTATGATGAATATAGATTGTATTCATGCATATATATTTATGTTATTACAACAAACCATTAGTGTCAAGAACTTTACAGACAGTAAGACACTTTTTAATATTGTTTTAGAAAAAATAAATGAAACTTGGAAACTTATAATGACCCAAATCCCAGGAATATACAGTCTTTTAAAAAGCTATTCTTCAATTTCTACATTATTTTTTTTTGCATCAAACATCATAACAGTATCAAATAGAACTTTGAAAAACATGAGGCACAAAATATGTTCATAGAGTTAGATAAGTCAGCTTTTATCTTCTGTAATGTGAGAGATAATGAGGAGTGTAATGAGGAATCATATTTCTTCTTGAACTTTTCCAGCAGACCTGCTTGAAATATATCCTCTAATGACTTGTCAAAGCAGTGCAGTAGTCCAGGAATTATCTTATCTATTTTCAGTACTGATTACAGATTAATTGTCAGAGAGTGGTCTGAGAAAGAACAGATCTATATTTGAGATTGATTTCTGCCATGTTGATCTGCTGGAGACATTAACCACACCCACACACACACACACAAACAAAAGAGTAGACATGACATCGTCAAGTTTGTTTGCAAGGTAACATGAGCATTGTTTGCCTTCTAATTACTGGTACAAGTTTTATCAGCCAGAACAGCTATAAGGCTTTAAGTCTTTGAAGGTACATGCACATGTATGCACTTACTCCCTTCTGGCACTCAGTCATGTTAGTAGACAATATAAAGATTGCTTCATCAGACCGAAGCTGCAAAATAACCTGCTACCGTATTTTCCCGAAGCTCAAAATTGATAGGCTCATCACAAACTAGATGAAGACGGGTGCAAATTAGCCCGCAATTTCCCAAATAGCAGGGTTTTTTGGAAACAATTAAGACCAAGCTTTCTCCGGATATTTTCTTGATCAAATAACCCGCTAATTGCATTGCAACTGCGGACTGATGAAGACGCAAATTAGCTGGCTAATTTGGGAACGGGCTAGTTAAGATAGCAGGTTATTTTGCAACTTCAGTCAAATGAAAATAGGCCTTATGACTTGATGTACATTACTTGACCCATTTATCCTTATTGAAGAGGATATAGATTGAAGCTGGTGACAAGGATATTTTTATTAGGATTTTAGAAAATAAGTTTCAAGACAATCAAATCAAATTTTTTTTTTCAAATTGCCTGGTTTTATTATTTGTGTAAGTTCTATCCAATTCAGAATTCACCAGTAAAGTTAAGATAAGATATTAGCAATTTAAATTAAATTCAGTTCAATACAATATTAAATAAACATTTCAAGCAAAATGGCGATATACTGTATGCCTGTAGAACTGTCTTTAAGTTGTACATAAAACCATTCCAGTTATACATCATCCAACTTGCAGCTATATAGAAAAAAAGTGCAATCAAATAATCAATCCTGAAGATATATCACAGGGGTATTTTTAACCTGAATACAAATTCCACCTCATTAAATCACATACGAATGAAACCATCTGCCAAGCCATCAAGAGAGTTGGAGAGTCACAATCGTCATGTTCATCATATCCAAAATCATGATCATAACACTTGAGATATCTGTCTATAGCCAACTAAATCACACTGATAATCTGTGTGTATAACCCATTTACGTCATTGGATTACATGTTGGTGGGACGAATGTGACTTTAGGAAGGATATACGTGGGTTAATGCATGATGGTGGAGAGAGAAATTCAATAATGTTAATTAGATTCCACTGTTTCAAAGTGAAAGTTCATATTACTTTGATTAGTGATGAAAGGAATACAAATTTACCTCCAACAAAATTTGCCATTTTATAAATCAATGATTTCTTAAAGAATTGCCATTTCAAACCAAATTCAATCGTAATTCATTATAGAAATAAAAAATGCCTCATACATTATTATCTTGAAGTGATTTAATGGTTGTGCTATATACATGGATCCAACATAAAAATGTGCTAAGGCCTACATGTAGTATTAAACAGAACAGTTTATTTTTTTTCTCTTATCCTCAAGCGAGGTTTCAATTTTCCATAATAGCAATACATATTTACATTAATAACTCAATGATTGAGTGAAACATAACATAGGCTAAAAATTAAAGTATATTCAACAATTCTTCCAGCTTAGTATTATTTTCTTTGCTAATACATTCATATCTTTAAAATAATCTTAGCAACGACTTGAGTTAAAAAAAAAAAACAGTTTATGCACTTGCATTTATTTTAGAGACCAACTGCATGCACTGGCTGCTATTACAAATTTAAATTGCCTTCCACTGTTTAAACACACATGAAAGAAAAGGACACACAAATTTTTTATATCTGCAGTATAGAGCTGTGGAAGGTGTCAAACTCGGGCATTGGGGAGGTGTCGAGGGGCCCTCAAATCCGCTTACATTTCTGGCCAAACTCCCATTGTTGTAGTTTACGAAGCATGATGATAATTTTCATTTTGGATGTGAAGTTGAGCGGAAGAGCTATCCCCATGCTCAGCTTTATACCACCTACACGAACCCATCAGCTGTCTCTCCATAAAAAACACTTGCGTCATAGCTGCATCGGACCGGACCTGATGCTGGCTTTATGAGGAGTTGGACAACTTTTATCTATGCCAATGACATTTTTTTAATGCTGAGGTTTACTCTGTAAATGTTAGGACTTCATTTTTGATAAGATATGGTTGATAATATTTGATTAATCAAAATGTAACAACAGCTGTTCTTTGACAAAACAAATTTCCATTGCTGAGCAAAAGAATATAGAATTACTAAAAGTGCCTCCATTTTCCTGAAATTTGAAATCATCTTGAGATTTCCAGGAATATATTTGTCTTGTCGTCTCCGTTACAAAGTGTAGTTTACCGGTATATTCATTCACTATACAAGAAAAGGAAAATCATGACCTTAAGGATGATGGCGTGCAGCAAAGTTCATGGGATGGAGCTGCAGTATCTACCGGTTCTGTATTTATTGCATCAACAAATTCCCTGGCATGTCTGCACGCAAGGCACTATGATGGTTTCTTCTCAATTTAGCTCTGAACCGAGAAACGACTTCCAAATTGATTCTGCGAGATGGCACTGGCAATCGACCAACAGACGAAATTGTTTAGAAACACATGCAGGCGCAGTCTTGTGCGATCCCTCTCGTCGATCAATCTTCTTGGACAAGGTGGAAAAGAATAGATCCTTGACACTTTCTTGAATACAATGAACCGATCGGTTTTCAACACCAATTCAAAGGCACTGTTTCACCCCACACCAAGCCTATTTATACATTAGTGCATGTGTTTGTGTGTTCATACTAGGAATGATTTTATTTCAAGTGATACCAAAAGGTATTACATCATAATTATACTCAAGGGGGAAAGGGTTTTAAATGGTATCATTTAGCACAGATTTAATTCCCTTCTAGCTCTCAACACGAGATGTTATGAAAAAGAACACCATTGATCTAGTTAGCTATTCCGAAAACCAACCAATATTACTCATTTCAAGCCTACCATATTTCAAATTCCAGCAAATAGGAAGTAAGTCCTATTTCCACTTTGCATCTACATGCATGTGTCCTACATTATCTTTTTTTTAAATAAAATTGAGGTATTTTTAAAGTTTTTTTTACCATAATTTGGTACAGTATTCTAAATGTGAATTCGCACATATTTGTGACACTCGAGCTAGCGCCAGCATCAGAAATGGATGAAAATTCTTCGGATAATTAACCAGGGTAGTTTGAAATTGGTGGAAAGGGGATTGCATTTTGAGGTTTTCACCACAACATAATTATATTTCCTATTGGCAATGCATTTCTAATCAAGATATTGACATACCCAATGTCAAATATCTCTCCAACTTGGCAATCGTTTTAGCTTCTGGCTTTCTGCATCATAGCATTTAAAGTTTTAACAATGCTTTGTTTGATATCCTAGATATTCTAGGTGTTCATTTAAAATTGACAAGCATTTAAATTCTTAACAATCTTGATTTCCATGTTGCATACAGTGTTTTCTTATAAAGATTTTTGTATAAAATCAATTTCAGTACAGGATACCCTTGTTTACCAGGATTCACTTTGAGCACTTTGCATTTCTTAACATACCATTATTCATGATAGTTTTTATGATATCACACTTAAGCCACTTAACTTATTATGATTTTCTACACGTGTGAACATGCCCATATAGCTTGTTACTTATCCTCAATGGCAATAAATAGGATTAAAGTTACACCTGTGTTGACATTCACACCAGGGGGAACAATTGACACCCCTTTTGATCCCTGTAATAGGATTAACATGCCCCCAACAATGTCAAGTACACAATAGCTCCATTTTAGGGTTTTAAGGAGTTCCCCTGTCAAGGGGAACGTTGGTCAATAGCTGGTGTAACTATTATACGAGAGGTGGCTTGGCATTTCAGGCAGAGGTAATTGAGCATAAAAGGTTAGGGCAGCAAGAAAGCCATAAGAATGCCACGAAGGTGTGTCATAAAGTATTTTTCAGTGCCAGTTTGACTTGTTTTGAATAATTGGGCTTTATACATTTTGTAAAGAAAATTTGATGAATTACACATTCACATATATTTTGTACTTTGACTTGTTTTGAATAATTGAGCTTTATAAATTTTGTAAAGAAAATTTGATGAATTGCACTGTCACAAATATTTTGTACGTTTTGGTGTAAAGGTCATTGGTTTTTTAGATTGCTGTTATGAACATGATGAAGGAGTGCATAAATTGCCAGTTTGACTTGTTTTGAATAATTGGGCTTTATAAATTTTGTAAAGAAAATTTGATGAATTCAATGTCACAAATTTGTTGTATTATTTTAAATGAGAATTGTTAATTCATAAAACATGCTACATATTTTATCATGGTTACTAAGGGGCGAAACAATAAAATGAGGGTGCAGTGAATTTCCTTTTTGAAAGTATAGGTTTATCTAGGTCAAGTGCTGCTCGTACAAACGTCATGAGTATCTTTCAACACATACATGTAACAATGCCATTGCTACAGCGACCCTTTCTTTGTAATTAGATGTTTCCATAGCACGACACCCACCATTACCACAGACACAATAGGATGGATATACAAAAATTGATTTCACAGATGTATCCAATAGCATATGGTAGATTTGTTATGATTTAGATGTCCAAATATGGATCAGAAGTGTGCTGGGGTTGCGTATGTATGTGGAGACTGGAGAGGGTGATGAAAACAAGTTAAAGGGATGCATTCAGAAATACAATTTAATTTGTGAAAGAATACATCCAGATTTACACCAAAATAGGTCACTTTCTTTTTCATCAGAAGAAAGAGGTTTGGTTTCTGTGTGATCTCTGAGAAATTCTTTCGCTCAATCTGCTTTTGACCCAAAAGTTTTTATTAAATGTCAACAATTTAAAATAAACAAATGTTTTGTAACATAATTGTTTCACATGGAAAACATTGATTACGACCCATGACATTTGCTGTATTGCCATTTGAAATGTTTTGAATCATATTGTCTTGTGTGTGATTAGATCATTTAGTTGCAATGGGACACTACATAAAAGAGAATGGAGGCTATTTCCATTTTGTTATGTGTTTCTATTTGGAGGGAATTGAATTGTTTTTAGGGTCCCATTTTCGATTTCTTTCCATTTCCTCAGACTTATTGAACATACCCTTTTCCTCTTATAGTAATGGAAAGTGCATGACAACTAAATGGAGTAAATGCACTAAATCTAAAAAAAAGGTTCAAGTTCTTTTTTGTTTTCTCAGTTTATACACATGTATTACATTTTTAGTTTAGAACAAGCAATTCAAACTATGGACAAAGTCGAATCAAAATATAGATTTATTATATCGTCTTGTCTTTCAATTTGTCTTGAATTTGATAGAGTGAAAACAAATACTAGAATTTGGTAGGGCTTTTCCTAAACTCCTGGCCTAAATTGGCAAGTAATCCAAACAATTTGATTTGATTTAACCCCCACATGCCAGGAGAACATCGTGTTGAGCATCATAAAGTAGACCTGGCTCTAAGTTGTTGCTTTGTTAGACTTTCCTTTGACCAAACCAAAACATTTAGTTAGATTTAATGTGTACTGATCACAGTAAAAAGATTTGTATATAATTTAATGTTTAAAATGAACCTCAATTATTTTAGGTATGAAGAGAGTAAAGAATGACATAAAACCCTTCCCAAGTCGTCCAAGTCCGACCTGGATTCCGTAGTGGCAAACTTGAATGTGTACAAGTGTGCACAAGCTGTTGTCTACCCACATATGCCGCTTTTAGTTAATTGAGAGGGTATTTAATGTGCACCATCTCTTTTTAAGAACAATATGTGAAGCTCATATTTTTAATATATTATAGTGACATAGTTTCCCTAACATAAAGAATTGTTGTTGTTATTGTTGTGATTGGTACACATCAAATTGTTTAGTTTAACAAGAGCCGATAAGTTTGGTATTACTCAAAGAAACTGCATATCACTGAAGACATTAATTTTTATATTTTTAGCAGTGCAGTACATGCATATATTGCTACAGGAGTTTCTCAAACATTCTCTGCTACCAGCTTCATTCCGCACTGTAATAATAATGATGAAACCTGCTATCATATAAATGGTTCTGTACCTGTTCAAGTATATTCTGGAGTATAGCCTAGTGCTATCCATCATCATGCCAAAGCTGATAGATTGCGAAGCATGTTTTTATTCAGGCTGACACCTCTTGTAGGTTAGGTTTTGGTAAACCTCAAAATATTCCATTATCAAGACACATACCCGCGGACAACATTCCGAGACTGTGACAGCATATTTCAGGCATTGCATTGTGCTCAATCAAGTCACAAGAATACCAAAAGGTAGCTGACTGAAAATAGAAATGATTGAGTGTCTTTTTTCATTCTACCATGTCAACAATATTTATCACCTGCCTAAACTTGACAAAAGGTAGACCACAAAAACACCATGCATGTCTATAGGCTTATAACATATTTATTAAAGGTTATGTCTTTCACTCCAAACTTTTTAATAATATTTTTGGTCCCTTTTCTCTGCAAAAGTAGCTGACAGCACCCCAGTATATTGGACTGTCTATCAAGGGTGCTGTGCCCCTGGTAACAACAAGGAGTGCTGCAGCACACCTGAGTTTGTGTCTTTTGTCCCCCCCCCCCCCCCCCGACCTTCTCTCATTTATCATTTCAGTGCACAAAATTCACTTACCTGGTTCAACATTTGTTGTGGTTTTCATTCTCATAGTTTGCCCGGAGATAACATTTTTTCCCCCTCTATTTTTGTAAAACTTTGATGTAGCGGGATCAGTTTTGTGTTTTACAATACTTAATGAATGTAACCAAAATATTTCTTCTTGGTTTTGGTGTTAGGACCCCGAGGTCGTGTCTTATAGTCCAAATAGTGATACATGTAGATCCAAATTCGATGTAACCTAACTTGAGAATGATATCAATTGTAAATATGCAGATGTTCATAAAACATTGTCATTGATTGGAGGGTGTGTATCAATTAGATCAATCACACACCTCTTTATAAGACAAGGCCATGGTCTTGGGGGAAAAATTACTTCAAAAGGGCTTTACTTTGATTAGTTTTAGGACATTTTGGCTCACAATTCACCTTCAATCACTTAACCATGTCCCAATTACAGTCAATCAAATATTTAAGATCTCTTATAGTTCATTCACTTATGTAATCCTATCAAGCAACTAAGCCAGAAGTAATTTCTTCCTTTTAAGTTCTTAGAATTAGAAAGATTGATCCATCATCATCACCCATCCATGCCTCGAAGAAAAATAACTAGAAACTCAGAACTTTTGAAATCTGTAGCAAAGGTCATGAGAATCAGATCAGTTGTAGGTACTTTTATTTGACCACAATGCCACATGAGTCACTCTGTAAAGCCCTGTTTCTTTAATTCCTCCTATTATTATGGAGGCTAGGAGATAAAGCCGTTAAATACACGGATCAGCTTGCCAGGTCTCTGAAGGCCTTTCAAAATCAAGCTTGCATGGACCCATCTTCTTGTAATTTACAACCTGCATCATTGTTATCTGATTGTTTAGGCGGAAAAGAGAAAACTTTTGATTTAAAGCGTTCTTATGCCTTTATCATTCATTTGAGTGAAACGTCTAAAACCCATTTTCACTGTATCTCTGAGAAATTTTCATAATTTGATAGATTAACATCTATATAGTTCACTGATCACATTATACATATAATTCTGCTGATTAAATAGACAAGAGCATATTATAACACATTAAATTATACAGCTACTACAAGTAATGTATGCGTCTCTACTGTCACCCGGCTGTAGTGTACATAAACATCAGTATAAGATAAAATTTGAAGTTAAGTGCTTATCAAGTAGGAGATGAAATATGGTTGTTGGATGAGTAACTGTTTTAAAAAAAATGTTTAAGATTGCTTATCATTTGTTTGTATTCTTATCAAAGTTGAAGGCCACACACAGACACTCAGTGATATGTAGATGCCATGTTTCTACTGCATAGAAGTTATCAGACTGTATTGCCTGTTGAGAGCCAGAAGGGCATTAACTAGGTACTTAGAGTTAACACCCTTCTAGCACTAACTAGATGACCTAAACACTTTCTATGTAGAGCATAAGCTTGCACATTTTTAAACCAAAAGAAGAAAGTTCTTTGCTTTATCTTTTATTTCAGATTAAATATTTTGCACACAATTTATCTCTGTATTGGCACTCCAATATCAAGAATCTAACATTGTTTCACAAAACAATTTATATTCCAATATGAGACATATTGTTATCACAATTTGTCTTCAGATGTCCTTACAGGTATTACAAATTTGTTGGCTTTGATTCTTGTCAATGCTATTACATTGGGTTTTACTGCAGAATGCTTTCAGCCTGTAAGCTGTGTTGCTGCTTCCGCAAATCCTTACAAGCCAAATCCAATTACAATGGGTCCTGGAATAACTAGAATTCATCTTGTTTATTCCTAATATTGGATTAAGACAGGATTACAAGCAATATCTTGACAAGTTTAAGGATTAGGGATTGACTGTCTCTCTGTCTGTCTGTCTGTCTCTCTGTCTGTCTGTCTGTCTTTCCTCCTAAATTTTCTTTATGAGCCTAACAATATTTGTTATTACTATTGTCTGTCTGTTGAGGGCCAGAGGGACGTTGACTCCTACACTTTAAACACAGAGTTAACGCCCCCTGTCTGGCTCAAAAACAGAAAAAAAT
Organism: Strongylocentrotus purpuratus; assembly: GCF_000002235.5. Classification (NCBI taxonomy): domain Eukaryota; kingdom Metazoa; phylum Echinodermata; class Echinoidea; order Camarodonta; family Strongylocentrotidae; genus Strongylocentrotus; species Strongylocentrotus purpuratus. Next base: position 18,309,114 of record NW_022145613.1, on the reverse strand, counting down.
ATTAATAGTGCAGAAGCACCTTACCATCACATGTATACAGTCGATGTTGAGACATTTATGTACACTATTTGACAAATATACACTATGAATATGACTGACAAAGAAAGCGGACAAAATATACAGTTCCTCAGGTAGACAAAGGAACATCCCTTCACTGCTATTATGTAAAAATGTGTAGAACAGGTGTCACATGCATATTCACCTTTTTACATAATAGCAGTGAAGGAATGTTTCTTTGTCTACCTGAGGAACTGTATATTTTGTCCGCTTCCTTTGTCCTTCATATTCATAGTGATACAATGGGTTATATTGCTCCCTCAGTCTCGCTAAGACGATCTATACATTTTACAATGCATTTAACAAGTTTTCAGAATTCTGTGAAATGATGAAGAGAGTGCTCCTAGCACCTTGTTTTTCACGAGATGAAGATGATGATGGGCTGGGGTTCTTGGAATGTAAAGTGAGTGATGCGGCACCTACCAAGAACTGAGAATGCTTGTAGTTAATCGGTTTACTTCATGAATGAGCTAGGTGTTGGAGATGAAAGGCTTGTTTGCCGTTAGGCTGTGGGCCATTAATAATAATGATAATAATTATAGGCATTTCTATAGCACTGTCTATCTAGAAATTCTATTCCGAGGCGCGTGAATTATTTTAATGAAACTATTAAAATAGTTTTTTATTCTTGAATCAATAGGGGTACGATGGACCATGGACTTAAAAATTTCAATTTGAGCTAATAGTACTTGTATTACTTTCGAAGTCTAAGTAAAATTATTACCTCATATTTCAGTTTCTAAGTTAACGATATTATGATGACTTGTACACATTCTTGAAGTTGCAGAATTGTAATTTATTCAAGAAGCATTTTTCTTTGTCATAGCATTTTGGCAAAGCTTTTCGAGAACTGTTTAATATTTTGAATATATATACGGGGGGGGGGGGGCAAGAAAAAAAAGTGTTGAATAAAATTCAGCTTCTAATTTGATGCCAGAAAGAATGGTTAAAATATTAATGTAATTATGCACTGGATATATATATTAGTTCAGTGACCTGTCCTTCCAGGTTTTGTGTGTGAGTCACCACTCCAAGCTTTTGGATACCTTCCAGACATTCACATCATTGTGCAACATTCTTTTCTCTATCGTTTGTTTGTGTGGAAAATTACTTTTTTTCTTCAAAGAGACCCCACTTACTTACATCAAGTTACATGACTTGTATTACTTAAACATGAGATGGTGTTAGACTATGGTCCGTTGTGGAGTGGCCCTATGAATAGTCTAATTTTTCAATTGTACTTCAGGGACTTTGGATATCTTAGAAGTGTAGAATGTTACAATAGGGGTGATTATGTTGTAATTAGAGGCAAGTTAGGTCTAAATGTTAAAAACAACTTACAAAAGAGAACAAATCACAGATAAACATAGAAAATGTATTTTTCCCCGACTTTTCTTTTTTCTTTCTGAATCTTTTTACAACCCCCCTCCCCCCACACACTCTTTTCTTTTTTTCTTTTTATTTTAGTGTGTGTGTGTGTGTGTGTGTCTCTCTCTCTCTCCGTTTCTCTCTCCATCTTTCTCTTTATCATTCTTTTTCTCAGGTGTTTTGCCAATTTTTTTCTTTCTTTTTAATCTTTGAAATGAAATGACTCACCAGGCAGCCCCTCTTTCCTGTGGTTTGGGTTCAGGGATTTATCCTTGTCTTGAATGAGAAAAGAGATTTAGGTGGTCTATTTCACTGAATAGCTTGCCCTCTTTAATCCTAGTTAATCCTACCCTCATACTAAAGAAACCTGCAAAATGTCTGATTGTGCATTACGTATATCTTTATTCTGTGATATATCTGGGACTGTAAGGCTTTTCACACATGTACATGTAGCATTTTGTGAGATTCGTCTGAGATTTTACAGTTGCAATCAAAATCTCTTTTTTTATTACCGATAAGTGAACAAAAAAATCTTACTAAATGTAATTGTAAATATTCTGCTCAAGATTGTTTTGGTTACTTTTGGTACTATAAGTAGATCTAAAACTTGTCAATATCAATGTCGGTTGAGGGTAATTTTAAAGAAATTTGATTGGATTATAACCTCTTATGACATGAGTTTACAAAAGTATCATGGCTATTTAAACTACACAACATGAACTTATAGGATCAGGCCTATGTAAAATTGGGTTTCAGAGAGCAAAATTATTGCCATCAAAGAGGATTTAAAAGAATAATTTTATATTTTATAAAATTGCCATTTCCTTGAAGTGCATTATAGTAGGAGCACAATCAAAAGGGCATCATAATTCTTTGTATTAAACTCTGTATTGAATTACTCTACTGTATTTCAGCTGTCTGCATTTTCATGCATTCTTTTATTGAAAAAGTGGATTAGAAATTTGTCTCTGGTTTCTCATCTCCAGACGAGATTTTATCAGGTCATTTTCTGTTGTTTCAACTTTTTTGTTTTGTTACTTGAAACACTAGAATCAGAAAATGATTCCAAATTTTTTAGCTTTTGAGCTTTTGAGTCGGAATAGCTGTCAAATATGAGCCGTTTCATGATGTATTGTGTCTTATCTCATAGAAAATTCATTATGACCACAATCCAAATACAATTATAACCAATTTTTATCCATCTCCATGGAAACAAATCATAAAAATAAAACAAACAAACCTTTGGTTGACCTACTTTTTAAGTCTGTTATATCTTCATGGTTGTGGTCTTGCCTTTCTAGACCATGTAGATATTTGATTATTGAAAAGTGAAAAATATTATTAAAGGTAAAGACCAGTATTGGAAACGCCCCAATTTAAAAAAAAATGAAATGGAAGCTCTCATTACCAATCATGTGAAAGAATATGTTTTGACTAATACATGATGATAAAAAATTTGCCGGGAAACCGCCTACTAATTCATATATTTGGTAAATTTGTTTCTCTCATGGTCTGTGAGAGATATAGGGTAGTCCCATATACATCTTTCTGTGTATAGTGCTTGTAACTTTACGAAGAATGGGCCAAATTTCTTATCATTTTGATGATTCCAGAACCTTGCAGATGCTAGATGCTAGATGATCAACCTTTTCTGATCGATTCCACAACGTTTCTTTCACAATGCAATCGCATGACCATAACTGGTCTTTACCTTTAAGGCTTGTGCTAACTACATGTATGTTCTTTCTATGAACATCTATTTAAACACTTAAAATGTTATAAGCCAAACAGACTTGGCATGACATTTCATTAGCTTTATATTGTACAAGTTGATAAATCCATATCCAGGCAGGTATTTGTAAAGGGAGTATTGCTTTATAAAGAGAGGATTTAAAACTTCAAAACATAAATTCAGTTCATGAGTATGATGTTTGAAAACAGTTATATCAGAAATTTTGATGTGAAATTGAAATTATAGAACTAATGAACATATCCACACACCAGTACAGACATTTAGACAATTGTACCCCAATGTTGGTGCCATTTTGTTTGATTTGTGCTGACCATGAGTGAAGGTCTTAGCTTGAGACTAAGTAATGAATGATAATTAGCTTTCAAGAAGTGAGTAAACACGTTCTCTGGCTTCAGTCAATATTGACCTACCCTTTAATATGACTTGGTTTGTTTAGGATCAGAGATTCATTGTATTGACACACTGACCCACAAACTTCCTCACAAATACCAACAAAAATCACTGCAACTCTTCGTGTGGAATCTTCACACTCTCCGCAAGCGAGGGATAGTCAGAACTTGACGCTTATTCAAAGTTTGATTCTGGTCATTTGAAAATTCAGTTCATGATCAAGGCTCCATATTATTTTCACTTCTAAGATTACTTTCTTAGTCTTTGCGGCTGTTAAGTTTTATTGGAAAATATGGTAACCATAAGGAGATATTAAGAGGAATTATTATATATTTAAATAAACATTTCATTTAATTACAATTATTACATGGAGGATAAAAGTCATTTAAGAGGAGTGATTTCTCATTACTGTACCTACATGTAAATTGGATTCAAGTTCATTACTGGAATGCAGCAGTTAGAATTGAGCAAATGAAAATGTATTGGGGGAGAAGTTAATGGCTTACTGAGTTGAAAATTAATCTATATTATAATTTTTGTATGCCCATATCCATGAGAGCTCGATATGAGGTGTTTAATAACAAGGTTCCCTTGTACTCTATGCATCTAATTTATTTAGCTGGTGTAAATTGTAATTAAGATCCATTATTTGCCTGTGCCCTAATTAGGTATTTTTCTCAAGAATCATCGATAGTTGTGTGAAGAGTATTCAGGCAGATTTAGATGGGGACTTTCTTTGTTATAAACAATCGAGTACAGAAGTTAAAAGTGTAAATAGTGATGGTGATTAGAATGACGGTGATGATTATCACAGCAACAATATAAACATCAAAGATTATCATCACCGTCATCAGAATCATAATAACTATGATATTTAACATGACAAGAATATAGCAATGTGTAGTGTTCAGAAATACAAAGTAGGTCTGTATCAAACAGTTAAAATCACTTAAGTTTATCTCTTTGTATTAAAACTCATATTTCTTGTAGTAAAGAAGGTTTTTGTCAGATAACAAATTAAGTGTGAAGGAGGTTTGAGTTATTAGATTGGTGTTTGTTAGAGCTTGACATCATGCATGTAGGAGTCCATGACATTAATGAATTCTCCTAAAACACATTTGATGCCCCGTTCAACCTATTAAAGCTTCCCACTAAATCAATATGCAGGGAGTAGTTGTACATTTTTATGTGAAGACAGCATAAAACTCAAGTCATGAAAATTGTTTTCAAGCAGCTGAATCAAAAGATATTATATATTTCTTCATCAACTGCAGCTCAAAATTAACATGAAGAATAACTACCGGGTATCAACCTTCTTTTCAAAACAAACCCCTAAAATGTAGAGCATTTTTGCCCTTCCTAGCTACGAATAAACAGTTTGATTGATAAGTAATAACAGCACCCTATGCAGCCCCTTCTCGTTATTGGTTCTCTCTGTCGGTTTACGATCATCGAACCCAAAACGGGCAAGATTTATTGAGTCCAATATTACACGCCAAGACATTCATTGGCGATCTCTGCTCTTCCTTTCCGGGGTGAATTCTTTTAAAGAGTGAGGCGCTCCGTAAACTGCCATCGATTCCGGAGTTGTTAACACGGAAGTAATAGGAGTAATGGAATTATTTTGGGTGATAGCGTAGGTGGTAGGCTGTCTGGGTATGGATGATTATTATACATGCTTGGATGATTTTTATCTGAGCTCCAACATTCACAGGGCGGGCCAACAAATAATTCCTATGAAGTCATTAAATCCCAGTATTAAAAAAAAAACTGCTATGTTTTTTCATAAAAACTACTCATAAATGATAGCTCCACAGTTACATGTAAAAGGCATAAGATAAATTGGTGATGGTGGTGATGATGGTGATGATGATGATGAGGATTATAGTGATTATGATGATGACTGATGAAGAGAAGAGAACGATGACATTTTAATGGTCAATTGTGTTGGTCATCCTCATGATGAGGATGGTGATGACACTCATCGCAAATCTTCAGATTTCATCCACACATAAGGTGGAGGAAAATCTTGGTTTCAATATATATATTTTTGGGGTTATTTTTTCAAATCTTAATCTTAAAATATTCTATAAAGCTCAATAGATGTCTTCCGACTTAATTAACTATATTATAATCAAAATTCTTTTAGTCAAGTTGATTATCACAACTAGTCTCTTTTTTCAGCAAAAAAAACCTGTAATAAATTATAAAAATGAACAATTTATTAAGATACATTTATTTACAATGATTGTTTCTAACTATTCTTTCATGTTACTCTTTCAGATCCCAGCGTAGAACATGTTCGCTTTGTCAAGGATCTGTCAGCCTGGTGGTACAAGCCTAGCATAACAAGGGACGATGGTAAGATACTCTCCCGTAGGGAGGAAGAATGAAAGAGGGAGGGAGAAAGAAAGAAAGATAGTGATTGGGAGAGGTACAGCTTTTGAAAGAGAGAGGGAGAGAAAAGGAAAGAAGGGGAATGAAGGAAAATATGAGGAAGGGTGAGAGAGAGAGAGAGAGAGAGAGAGGGGGGGGGTGGTGGGGAAAGGGAGACAGACAGGAGGATAGGAAGAAGGATAGAGAGAATGGTTAGAGAGGGAAAGGCAGAAAGTGATGGGATAGAGATGGATAGATAGACAGAGAGAGAATGAGCGAGAGCGAAGCAAGAGCATCAGGAGAGAGGGTAAGAGATAGAGAGTATAGAATACAAGAATACAAGAAACCAATGTTGGGGGGGGGGGGTTGAGAGAGAAAGATGGGGAGATGGGGATGTAAAGGAAGAGAAGGTTCAGAGAGGAGAAGAGATGGGGATAGAAGATAGACAAGAACGGGGGTACTAAAGAGAGACAAGCTGCAGCCCTCTCTGGAGACAGAAGTGATGCAAGAAGGAAGAGGAAAGGATGTAGAGAGGATGGAAATTGATTAGGGAATAAGGGAAGGAATTGTTGGAGGGTATCTATGGGTTAGAGGTATATAAAATGTTCACAGCCTAGGGTTAAAGATAAAGTTGAATTCTGGTCATGCGATTGCATTGTGAAAGAAACATTGTGAAAGAAACAGTGTGGAATGGATCAAAAAAGGTTGATCATATAGCATATCAGTATTGGTGGGTACTGCATGGTTCTGAAGTCGTCAAAATGATAACAAATTTGGCCAATAATTAATACATTCTGATTTTATGACTTTAATTTCTACTTTCTCCCTCACCTTCTCTTTATTTTAGCAATCAATATTTTGAAGGACAGACCTCCTGGAACGTTTATCGTAAGAGACAGCAATTCCTTCCCAGGGGCGTTTGGTTTAGCACTGAAAGTAGCACAGGTACCAGCGAACACGACACCAAGAAAAGGTAAGAAAACAACTTTGTAGTTCAGTTGTCGTAGTTGTAACTTTCAAAGTTATGTTGTAATTGGGGACCGTGCGAAAAAACTCGTGGTTACAACACTTTAATTAATTTGAAGTTACAAACTATATATGAGCTTAATGTGATAACTAAGAGCAGCGAGAGGGTCCTTACTTGAATTTATGTGCCATACAGACTTTGAGGTTCTGTTCAAAGTTAACTGTTTTGGTCCTGTGTGATGTGTTAAATTGCAAAACCGGTAGTACTTAATAGACTAAAGATAATAGAAATTCGAAATTACAAACGAGTCATTCATACATGTACTTCATGATGATACTTTTTATAGTCTAATAATGCTATATGTAGTTGGCTTTACTTTTTGATTAGGATATTGAATATGACATGTCTAGGCCATAAGAATAAGTACACTGATGAAGTGATAATTAAGGTAGACAGAAAGATCTGAAGATTTATACTGATTAAAAGCTTCAAGGCTTAAAGCAATTTATGACCTTGGCCCCGTAACTTAAAGGTAAGTTATCAATTAATTGCTTTTTTGCAATTCCAATTGATCATGATGTAAAATCTATCGATCCTGCGATCGATCAAGCAATCGTTCAATCAATTGGGAAGCTAAGCAGATTTGTTATAATATCTCAGATTCTCTTCCAAGAGTCTAACAACGTGGATATGTTTCAAACATCACAATGATTGACCTTTTCTTCATCACTTTCATTAAGTTCACTCTGATCTTTTTGAAAGTCCAACTTCTACTCTCATTTACCACACTATGTAAATAGTAAGACAAATGTTTGTTAATCCTTATCCTCTACTAAGTATTTACTTTAAGGAAAGGAAAGGAAAGAAAAGAAGAAGTTGCATAACTTTAGTTAGATCATCCCTAGCTTTGCTCAACTTTTCGTTAAGTACTTGGGCTGCATGAAGCCAAGTCAGGACCATTTGATAGTTTGCTATTGCATTTGTAAGGATTTGTTACCATAGAGTTACTAATCAGGCTTACATCGAGGGGCACAGTTGCTTGGCCTCCTGGCTCACAGAATGAAAGTTGTGTGTTCAAATCTTGGCCTAGTGCTTTAGGCTCTGGTAATGCCATCAACATTTGCATATATGCCGTCTTCTGAAGGAATACTATGTCCTTTTGATTTATACATCTATAAATGATTGTTGAATCAAATCAGTTGTATGCAATAATTATAGAATTTAGATACAATCAATTTTCATAGCTTCAAATGTTGACCTAGGTAGAAAAATGGGCTGGTTATTGAGGCTTCATTACAAAATTTGGCATCTTGGACAGATATTAAATTGCTTGACCTGAATCGTTTAATGACTCAATTGTTTCATTAACCAGGCAGTGTATTAAGGGATTGAATATTATTTGATGGAAGGGCAGCAATGGTGTTCTGCACACAAAATGTATGCAGATCTACGGTTTCAAGCCAGGATTTTGAACTGTATTCAGTTGCATCTTGATAGTTTAATGTCCCATCATGACATCATGAGTAATTGAGTACGCCTCTAAATATTATCATACGATCACAACTCAAACACTTGTCATTAACCAGAGTAGATCTTCCTTTGAAAACATCTGGAGTGCATCTGAGATGTATGTCTATCTGATGGCATTGCATCATATCCCCTTCCTGACTTGATCTTAATCTTGATTTGAGACCTCAAGTTATCCTTTCATAAAATATTTTATCACATTTTCCTCTTTCTTATCTTTGGATGTGTTGCAGGCAGTGCCGTTCTTCTCTATCAGGCTCTCTTCCCTTTCTCATTCTCTCTCTCTCTCTCTCTCTCTCTCTCTCTCTCTCTTTCTCTCTTTCCTTTCCCTCCTTCTCTCTTTCACTCTCTGTATTTATCTTTCTCTTTCTCTCACTTTCAATATTTCTCATTTCCCCTCTTTTCCTTGCTTTTTTCTATCCATAACCCTTGCTCTCTCTCTCTCTCTCTCTCTCTCTCCCTTTCTCTTTGTCTCCCTCTTTCTCCATCGTTTTTCACCACACCCCTCTCACTTTGCCCTCTCTGTCTGTCTCCCTCAATCTCTCTCTCTCTCTCTCTCTCTCTCTCTCTTTCTTTCTTTTTCTTTCTCTTTCTCTTTCTCTTTCTCTTTCTCCGTCTTGCTCTTTTCCCCTCTTGCGCTCTCTCCACATTTTCACTCATTCTCTGTTCATGTATGTTTTATTTTCTCTGTCACCTCCATCTTTCACTGTAGGTTTGTTGTACTAATGTATTCGTCTGTCTCAAAGAGATTACTACATTCTTTCCCTCTTATCCAACCCTTTCCGCGAGATGCAGCCTCCGACCGAAAACCTTTCAAAAATTTCATTTCAAACGACTCCTCCGCAAAAAAAAAATCATCTCCAATCTGATTTATTGCACCGTGATGAAATGCATCCTGTGACAACAGACTTTATATGCCCGTTTTCTTCCCTTCCCAAACATACGTAATCACACCCATTACATGTAAAAGAAATTAACTTACAGTTCTAAAGCTTCACCTAAATCAAACTGACATATATATCCTCTCAGTGTATGAAAATGAAAATTCAAAAGCTAAACATCTAATGTTTCCCTTTGCTAAGCCCCATGTGTTATGTTTCCCCCGGCTGTTGGCGTGTATGTTATCTGTCTGTTCTCCAGGCTTTATCCTGTATATAAACCTGATTATGATTATTTTTAAGTTCATAAAGGAAACAAGCATTTATCCATAAGTTATGGATTAGTTATGCAAAGTTTAGTCATACATTTTTGGCAAAGAAATCCTTATCATAACGAAAGGATATGACTATTTTAAAATCACATCAATTTGTGAAGTGAGAACCATCCTGTTACGGGGTATTGTTGAATGTTGATGTAGTTCTGAGTTTTTTCTTATGAATGTTGTTATAAAATTTACACTGTAATACTGTTTCTTCTTCTTAAATGTCATATAACGATCATGTAAGCCATGAGCGGATCTGGAATTTTATAAAGGGGAGGGTAGCATAACATTTTATATTGTTAGTATAGCACAATTACGAGCACAATATCTGTCAAGCAATTAAAAAGGGTTATTACATTTTGAGGCTAAAGCACTTTTAAAAGTATTTGACAAACCAACAACAAAAAGAATGTTTTTCAAATTTGTAGGTGCCCTTTGAGTTTAAAATTTGAAGGGGGCACTAGATTATAATGAGGGGCACGTTGTTTCTCGTGTACATGAGGTATGTCTGATTAGGTTGTTTTTTTAATGGAGATATGACCAGTTGTGCCCCCTCCCCCTTCCCCCACTATGCATGTAAGCAGCCACAAGCAGCCTTTGTAGTGGCATCAGGGACGTTAATGCAGTGTTTATCAAACTAATTATTGATCAATGTCAAAAGTTATACAGTCATACTCAAGCAATCTAATTAATATGTCCACTGCTCTGCATTTAGCAAGGTCAATTGCTTAAGTACTTAAGTAAACATTTTCAAAGTTAAGAGCAAACATATACATTCCATCGAGGATTGTATTGAATCACATTGAGTATGAAATCATTTTGGAAGCAATAATAGCATAAGAGCAATCCCTGAAAGAGACTTTTGTTACAGAAATGATAATTAAAGAGCTTATATGGATCCCAGTCAGTCAAGCCAACTAATGATATGCAACATGAATCATGTTTGTGAAAACATTTCAGGAACATGTTTCTGGTAAGCCTGAATTGGAGCAGAAAATATTTGAAATGTCAACAGACCGGAGGATCAAAAGCCAAACTAATCGAGTAGATGGTTGGGGATTAATCGCACCAAATTGCCAAATTGGTCACAAAATGAGGCAAAATTTGGTAATATGAGCCAATTAATTGGTCCGTGTTGTGTATATTCTCAAGCAATACGGGTAGCTTCAAATTAACCATAATTGAAACAAGCATGTGCAGATGTTTTGTTTTGAAATATATGAAATGTCATGGAATACTGTTTAATCAAGGGTGACATGTAACGTTTAATTGATATCAGGATGATATATTCTGAGTCCTAACTTTTCGCAGGCTTACTTTAGTAGAATAGAATTTGTAAGCAGGTGCTCTCAATACATGCTAAATGACATCATTGTGGTAGGGAAGAGTGACCTGAAATTATTTTGTCCTGATAAGTTGCCTGGTCATATTTTCATCAGCATTTGTACGAGTTCTGTGTATGCTAATTGGCTGATAATTGCTAGGGCATTGTTAGCTGTCTTCAACTCTCCATTTGAAAGCTAATGTTCCAAATGTTCAGATACATGTGTATTACATGTTACATTTTTTACTTCATAGGTGGGTTTTTTTTAATTTTGGTTGTTTGTCATGTTTATGGGTACCTGCTTAGCAAGTTCCGACGAAACACCGGAGTGCAGCTATAGAGGGGAGGGTGAATGATAGATAACCTTGGTAGAATCTAGAGCAGATCAGTGATGAGACAGAGAGGAAACCGTGTGCAAACTGTCATTAAAAATCAGAAAGAGATCCGTTATCCCAGGCTTGTCTGTTCCGCAAATGACTTCATCTGACTCAACTACATTCAGCACCTTCAGAAAAAAACGGTGTAGATGATTAAAGAGACAATGAGACTATGTTTTTTATTATCATTCATATATTTATTTTTAATCATCCTCTCTCTCTCGTTCCCTCTTTCTATCTATCTTTTGTTTTTTTCTTCCCCCTCTCTTCCTCTATAAGAGACATAATATTAAACATACATAATGCATTCTCATCGATAAAGAACATTAAACTATACATCCTTCCTGGTCTGTCCCCCTACTGCAGGTCTAAAAAAAGGGATTAAGCCTCCGTAAGCTTGAAAAGTTCTTTTAATAGCTTTCTTACTTCCGGCAGTTGACGGAATGGTGTTTTAATTTTTTTTAAACCTCTCTTAGGAAGAAAAAAAAGGGAGACTCGATGTCTAATTTTGTTGAACCCATTTCTCTGCATGGTTCTACAACACGTACTCCAGCAACAGTTGCTCTGTCATCAATATCCTACTCCAGCCAAAATCCTTCCTTCAACAGTACACCTAACCCTAACCTGCATCTTTAAAGAAATAAACACTGGGAAAAATGTTGCTGGAGAAAAAGTTTAGTCACTCTACATACTGTTTCATAGTTTAGCCCCACCCTGTCCGTTCTTCAGTGAAATTCATCTCTGAATTGTCCTTCTAAACACCTTTCTTTAAACCAAAACCTTGCATTTTAATAGGAAAACAGGTGTTTTTCCCAAAAATGAACAAATTCTGCCTTTGTCTCCTGTACAGTTTTGTATCGAATGCAAAGCAATTGATTTACAAGTTATAGAGGTCTATCACACCATGCTGCATTCCAAATATTGGAAATAATTAAGGAAACTTGGGACTGTACCTTTAAACTCTGACTGTGAGATGCTATTCAGACAGACAGCTGTCAACATGTTAAAGGTTGAATTGTGTTGTCATCAGACATGATGCCTTGTTAAGGGTGTTGCATATATAGGGCTTACCTCGAATCATCAGGTCTTTGCATCGTCCGGTTGGGGGGAGGTCGTATGACGCAAGGACACAACTTTTTGTAGATTTGCTGTATGGTTTTCACAAAGTGTCAGCTAAATTAATTGGACGAGACCCATTGTAGATGACTTTTTGTAAAAAAAAAAGTGGCATGTTTGCACAATAGGTCGAGTAACGTGACTGTCTGAGCGGACTTGGTGACTCAATGATTTGACTTAATCTGTTACCTAGTGTTGTAAAACTAGAAGGGGTCAAAAAATACTTTCACTCTATTTCCTAATCTTTGGATAACTTTCCCCGGGAGTGCCTGTATTTTCTAGGATTCACAGGTTTTTGGTTGACTTTCTTTAAGATTTACCAATTAACAACTAATTTCTCTTATTTTGCCTGATTCAATAGTAGATTTTATCATAAATGTACAATGGATGGGTTTAATTCTATTCTAATTCTTTGATAGCTTATGGGATCAAATGCTCAAAAAGATTATGAGTAATTTTTTTTTGGTAGCTAAAGGTATTGAATCGCAAATTTTAAATTATGCATAAAGTTTGCAATTCTTTCAATTCATTGTAGGCTTATATTGTGTGTATTAGGGGAAAGGACATTAATTCCTTCTCGATCTGTAAGGATTTATCATCCGTTGAGTGCCAGAAGGGCATTAACTCATATACTCTCACACAGAGTTAACTCCCTTCTGACTATTACAAAGAACAGATGATACATGGACTCTGCACCCTTGATAATGATGGTGTCATCAGAGTCATAGTTTAATGCACTTTTGGGTGTTTTTCTCATTAATGTTATGCCCTAGCTTGGCACATGCCATATTGTAACACCTGGGTTTCTCAACAGACAACATGAGCAGACATTAATGGGACCACACAAAGACAACTTTCCGATAATAATTGGCTGAATTCCTAATAGTAAATAATGAAGGAATGTAATTTTTATACTTTAAAACTTGGGTACTAATGAAGTTAAAAATTGACCCTCTTTTGTTAGGTACTCATGGGCCCTGGATAAGCTACCCTAGGCAGTCCCTACACATAATTCAACAGTCGTGTCCTCATGCAAAATACGCTGCCCATGGCAAGGAAAGGGTTAAGGTTGTCCAGGACATTCCCCAAGTGTATGATTGAAGATGCGTTGACTTCAGCCTTGCTGTTACATTAATGAGCATTCCCCATTCATTACTGCATCAGTTATAGACCTTAATTGATCGAGCCTTTCATTATGAGCAAAATTCAATTTGGATATTGTTGCTTGCTCCACAGCGTAGCGGGATATGTTTAAAGGTCGTAGGCCTAATTTGATATTAGAAGGATAATATATACATGTACGTCTGCATGCATGAACAAGATATTAGATTATGTAATAAAGGAAATATGTCCATTTCCCATTATTTCACAGAGGAAGCCAGCTTAATATGAGCTTTACCTGTTATATTGGCTTGCTTTCAAACCCAATTATGTATTAGGTGTAAAGGGGAGAATTGAGGATTTTGTATAAAAGAGGGGGCACAATATTTCTAAAATTTTCTGACAAGCAAAATAGAAAGGTCATCATCTCAGAAGGGTGGGGTGGCACATCCTTAGAGTTGTGAACTTTAAGTATGCCATTTAAGTTTCCAAAGGGGGTGCATGGGCAGGATCTTCTCCCTAAATATGCCACTTGGTGCATGGATAATCAATTCCAGACAATGTAATATCAAATTTCATTAAAATATTTGTGCATGTTCTCATCCATCGCTGATCCCATATGAATTGGATCATAAATTGGCAGATTTGAGCTTAGTTCTATAATCCCTTTCCAATCAGTTTTGTCATGTATGGCAGGTGATTGCACTCCTGTTCTCCCACCAACCCTCCCACCAACCCTCCCCCCCCCCCCCTTTTTTTTCTTTTTTTTTTTTCTTTTTTTTTGTAATAATTATTTTTGGATGAATTCCCCAACTATGGAGAACATTCACATGGCCATTTGGCTTTATGATATGTATTCTAGATTCTGTAACAGTCGTGCTGCTTGGGGATTGTTGTGGCATTATTGCTGGCTGAATAAAGGAAAAAAAGACACGCTTATGTAGGGCGTTTCGAGTTGTGTATTCCCCTTTTTTGAAGTGTCCTTCTTGTCATCTTTCTCTGCATATTTCTTTGATTCTTTTTTTCCTCTTTTGCCCATGAATAAGATCTCTTGTTTAATCCAGATCCATTCTTCATAGTACCCTACGGTATGGTTATATCAGTCAGTATCGTTTCGCAGAACGTATCAGCCCGAAATTGATCGGTCTAGATCGCACCAGCACGACCTACATGTATGAACAAGCCCTCTACCACCTGCTCCCCTAGCTCATATTGGTGTGGTTAACCATTACCATGCTCACATACACCCTCCAACATTCAGACAGGAAATTGGTCCAGCTCGCACCTAGGAGTTAGTTTTTGCGCCATCCTGGTAAACCTCAACATGATGTTGATTCTGCACTCTCCATCAGTCCCTGGGATGCTAGCTGGGAGGCTTGATTGTGATATAGGAAGATCGAGTGTTCATTCTCTCTCTCTCTCTCTCTCTCTCTCTCTCTCTCTCTCTCTCTCGGTCTCTCTCTTTCTCTCTCTTTCTATTTCTTTCCTTTTTTCATTGTTCTTTCTTGCTTAATGTCTTACAGCAGTTACTCATCTTATGTTTTTTTAAATTCTAAATTGATTATTGTTTGTTTGTTGAAGAATAAACATCTTTTTTTGCCAAAAGCCAGAAGGATAATAACCTATTAGATACACTTTGTTATGTGTGTGTTTTTCTGCTTCTCCATCTTACACACATTTTTCATAGAGCCTAGCCCAAGTTATCCTAGGCTTAGTTTTAAAAGGGTTAGCTCTATTTTGAAGGATCAGAATTGATGCTTTTCTGGATTGCAGCTGACAAGCATGGTGGTCTTATGACTTTATTTTTATGCCTCCGTTACGAAGTAGCCGGAGGCATTATGTTTTCGGGTTGTCCGTCCGTCCGTCCGTCCGTACGTCCGAACGTCCGTACGTCCGTCCGTCCGTCCGTACGTCCCGTTCTCGTGATCGCGTTATCTGAAGAACCGATTGATGGATTCCTGCCAAACTTTGGTCATGTATGTTACTTGCAGAGCCGATGAACTGATTAGATTTTGGGGTCACGAGGTCAAAGGTCAAAGGTCACAGGGCTCATTATGTATGCAAAAACAGCTCGTGATCGTGTTATCTGAAGAACCGATTGATGGATTCCTGCCAAACTTTGGTCTTGCATGTATCTTGCAGAGCCGATGAACTGAATAGATTTTGGGGTCACAAGGTCAAAGGTCAAAGGTCACAGGGCTCATTATGTATGCAAAAATAGCTTGTGATCGCATTCTCATTAGAACAGATTGATGGATTCCTGCCAAATTTCGATCATGTATGTATCTTGCAGAGCCAATGAACTGAGTAGATTCATGGGTCATGAGGTCAAAGGTCATGGGCTCATTATGTATCCAAAAATAACTTGTGAACGCATTCTCATTAGAACTGACAGATGGATTACTATTTAACTCAGGACATCTTGCAGAGCCAATGAACTGAGTAGATTTTAGGGTCATCAGGTCAAAGATCAAAGGGTCATATATGTATATGAGAAATTGCTTGTAATCACGATATTCTGAGAACCTCTTAATGGATTACAATTGAACTTGAATTTGAAAAATTTCTTCTGTTTTGGTTTGTAAAATTGCTCTATGATGGAGGCATCATTTTCGACTGCGCGCAGTCGAAGTTCCATCTAGTTGTCTCTATTTTTAGTTACACCTATGAACTGCATCTACGGTAGATACGAGCTGCGGGTAATACTCCATTGTCTGTACATGAAGAGAATGTATAATCATATCTGATGATTATTAATAATTTCTTTTATTTCCTCCTCCATTTCTCTCTCTGTTTCCATAGGTGGTGACCCACAGAGTGAATTGGTGAGGCATTTCTTGATCGAGCCCAACGCCAGAGGGGTGCGGCTGAAGGGGTGCGTCAATGAGCCCGTCTTCAGTAGCTTATCGGCACTCATCTACCAGCACACCCTGACTCAGTTGGCCTTACCCATCAAGCTCGTCCTACCAGATATGGGTAAGTTGTTTCTTCTTCTCTCAACCCCCCTCCCACACCCCCTCCCCCTCCACACCCACACACACACTTAAGTCTGGTGTAGAGACGACATGGTCTTGTGGATAAGCAGCAACTTCTTTAGACGTACACCAGGGCACTTCTTATAAACAGTTGCAATAGTCTTTTTTGTAATATGCCAACTGAAGTGTGATATAAATGATTTCATTCACCTGTTATTAAGAATTGTATCTCAAAAGTCAGAATGCAAATTACATACATTAGTTGGTGCTAGGTAGGGCAAGCCATAATGTTTGTCCTATCAAGCAACAACCGATGTATATATGCAACAGGTGAATTAAATAATTTGTATGAGAGGCACTTTACAAAGAAGTATGCAATAAATTTGGTTACATTAAGAAAATGGCCTATTGATCTGGAGTGCTAGCAAGTTGAGATCAATATTGAATCAATGGCAACAGACGAAGCCCGAGACTATGGCTCAAACAGGGCTCAAATAGGCAGGGTTCATATCCCAGCCATAATTTAATAGTAACATTAACTTTTTTTAAACTTTAAGTGAACACAAGAGTTCTGATTGACCTTTGCATCATTCTGAGTTGCCATTATGGAAAAGAGACAATTTATTATTAATTTAGAATGAGATTACTTTAACCCCCATTTCACCATTTAAACAATTTAATTCTACCTTTTCTCTTTAAGTTGTTTTACTTGGAAATATCTTATATCAAAATTTGTTATTTAAGAGAAATTTATGGAAAAACATAGATGATTCTTTCACTACCAGTGATCATAATCAATTTGACATATTATTTGCCTATTGCTACATTCTAGGTGATAAAAACTCTTCGGCATCTCTTGATTGTAAGTAATTGACTATATATCAACTAAATTCAAATGTTGGCAATCATATATATATATCCTTCTTTCTGGGTTTCTTGTTTTGGATCTGACGCAACTGTGGATAACAGTGGTGATGGTGATGTAACTCTAACCTGTGGAGTCCATTTGATATGAGAAACTCTCCATCTGTTAACTTTTATTATAATCATTAACTATTTATGGTGAGCAGGATAAACTAACATGCAATTTGAAAACAAAACAAACAAATCATCAAATAGCTACATTTAAGAGTCATATTACCTAAGAAGAGCAAGCAAAAATATCATATATATATATATAAGTGGCAAGAACTACAAGCATTGAAAAGGATCCATTATTGGATGAGTAATAATTGTGCAGTTCTAAAACAAATATTGTGAAATTAACTATAAGCAAAGTGAAAGCAACTATAGAATTGTTCTGCCAACTTATATAGTTGACTTAGCATTCAACCATGGACTGTAGCGATTGATACTTTTTTTGGAGAATAAAAAACCTTGATTTCAACCAGGATATTTTTTGTGTGGTCATGATGGTGATGATCCACAGCACTTGTGTGTCGCCATTTATCTGTTTCAAACATTAAAAACCATCCATCCTTCCAATATTCATGCTTTAAGATACATCAGAGGTAGCAGAAGCATTCATTGGTTTCCAACTTCCATGAACATTATTATACATGCTGCATATCACAAGCTGTTTACATTGTTATATTTGAAATGTCAGTTCATAAAGTTGGCTGCTTTACAACAAACAAATAAAAACTGTACTGGCCTGGTTCAATGGTGTTTTTTTCACTTGCAGAGTCGTAGTAGGTAGTAAATATTTGAAAATCTTTGAGATGCTAATTGGCAAAAACTTATTGAAATCTTAGTTTAACTGCATTGTTTTCATACTAAGTGCAGTTAGAGAATGAGAACAGTGTTTTAAATGATGCTAATTTGCTGAACAGATTAAAGCTTTAATTGTCCAGTTAATTATTTTTGGAAGAAAAAAAATAACCTTCTTATAAAGAAAGACATGTTAGATCAAGATACACCAATGTTTAACAACACAGTATTTTTTGTTAAGAATTTTTTTCTCACTAATTATTTAGAAATATCATGATGAAAATCCTTGAATAACAGGACTTGACTTGAACATGACGTTATCAAAACCACATTTCCCGTTCTCATCAATTCTTTTTATTTGCCTAGTTCCAGCTCGCGTGTCCCAAGTCCGCAGATATTTGTCTCCATTGTTCCATATTTTGATTGTCATTGTGCATTATAATCCTCTCAATCTTGTACAATCCCTTAGCTTGGCTGTCAGATGAGAAATAAATCACAATTTTGCAATAATCCTAGGATTTTTGTAGGGTGAACGATGAAGTTGTAAATCGTACATTGAGGCGCCAGAGATTATTGGCTTTTAATGGAATGGTGAATTTGCCATAGTTCATCCTGGTTTTACAGAGGAGACTAACTCGATATTCTAGTGCTGACATGCAGTTTTTCATTTGGGAAACATAATTTTTAAGCTCAAACTTGGCTTGGAATAATTTTTTGACAGTTTGAACTGTTTCTAAAAGCTGAGCAATATTATATTCATAGGGGAAATGAATGATTTAGTGGTCAAATTGAAAAAACTTTGTAAGGTCAAATGTGGTTTTAGTAAGATGCTAATGAAAACTGCATGCTCATGAAAATTAGTTTTGGGCAATGGGGATGCAAAAAAAAGCCATTTTGTAGTTTTCTTTTTTTTTCAAATCAAGATTTGAGCAAATAAAGTCTACAAAATAAGATAGATAGTGGTCAAATATAAATAATCATAACATCTATGCTCTTTATCTAAATAAATCAAGAGGTAAGGAATTAGTAAGGAATGTTGTAGGTTTTTACTTTAATCTCTTTTTAACTTTCTTTCTACAAAGGGCACTTAGTTGTGCCTGGTTTTTCGCTGAAAATAAAGTTTGATATTCCCCCCTTGTGTGATATTAACTGTGAATTCTGATTATGCATGCATTAAGCAGTGTTTTTCTACGGTCTTAACCATGGATTCAATGTTGAGAAATAACACCAGTCAAATACAACAGTATGGCTGATTGAGATCATGTTTTGGGGGATGTGCCTCAAAAGCCCTCAATGGATCTCGTCCTATCGTAAAGAAAAGATGAGCGATCGTGCAGAACTTATTGGATTAATCCTCTAAAAAGTGATATATTTGTCAATTTTCAGTCACGCAAACATTCCAGACTTGTGTGTCAAAGAGATTCAACCTGCCATAGATAACCAATAAATGATAATTGTTCCGTAAATGTTTCAAAGAGCTAGTAGCTATCTGTGCGGTCAAAATCATCCTTTTGTTTCTGGTAGTGTTTAGTGGTGTTTACTTGGTTTATAACAGTCATATTTAGAAAAAGAAATCAGGCATGACTATCTGTACAAGTGCTGTTATCCGACAAACAAAATTATTTACCATTTCTCTTTCAAAACCGTGGGAAATTTTACACCATTCCGAGCCAATATTTAGTATTTTATTGTGATTAATTTTAAAACTTCCTTTAAAAAATAGTATATAATACTTTTTAATCTTTTTATTTTGCTGCTGTGAATCTTTCCATTTGATGTGGAGATGCATTGATAAACCTGTATCTAAGATCTATTCTTGGTGTACTCTGTGTGTAAACTGTCCACGTACTAAACTACATGTATCTTGACTAAAATGTAACTTGTTAGATGTTAAATGTTGTTAAGAAAATAGAGACAAATCTTGTTAAAATTGTTAAATATAGATGTATTTCAACTCTTAAGTGTTGCTATGTTGGTGAACAACAAAGCACATGATGAATCACATGTACAACAAAATTACGTTAAAATGTACGTGACTTGCACAAATTTTGTAGCTGAAATTTGCCATCAACCTGCCAAGAATGAGCCACGTAGCTAACAGCAGCATGTGATGTATCAGTTAATACATACGGATTGATAGGAACAAGTGGTATGGTATCTGGGAATAACAAATAAATGTTGGGGTTTATCTGATCAGTGGCATTATTTGAAATCATCATCATCTACAAGTTTTAAATGGATATGTAATTCACATGCCTATCACAAGCGCAAAATATTCAAGAATATTTATCTTTTTTTTCCATGTCAATTTCAAAATTGTACATCTTTTTCAACTCAAGTTGTCCATATATTTATAAAAAAAATGTATGTAGCATCACCAGTATATACCCCTCACACGTCAAAGTTGCATTGTTTTTTGGCATTCATCCATACATTTTTTAATAACGTCATAAAGTTTATGAGCTGTGTTGATAAAATAAGCAAAGTTCATGCACTTCCCCCTCAAAAGTGTCCCTCGATGTCTTATACTTCCTCTCACGTTCAATTTCTCTACCTGTTCCAAAGCCAAGATTGCTCAAAGTGTTTAACTATGATTAAGATTAGGTAACCGATAAGCAAACTTCCCTTAGGAGGGTAGCTGAATTTTCATGGTATAAATTTAGAAAGTTAGGTGGTTTTTTAACTTTTAGCTGTCAGTATCATTCCTAATTTGTTTATCCTTCCTTCGATATATTCCTTTCTCATAAACAAACCTATTAACCAGGCTAAAGATTGGGAACGTGATTGGGAATCTAATTCTTTCATACAGGAAGATTCTTGAAGATTAACATTGGGTGCTTTGGGCATGCACAACAATTATTTAAACTCATCAATTTTCTGCAGATGAAGCTCTGTTTTTGCATTGTTATTGACAGAAATATTTTATGACTATTTATGATGCAAAATGATGCAAACCTACAATACCCAATTAATGCAATTCAAGTCAAATGAAAACACCGGACCTATAGGGGGAGCAGAGCTTTCATTGGCGCTAAATATAACAATCCATCATTTCAATTCTTGCCACATATATTTTTGTATATTTGTATATACCTTACAATATTTTTTTCATGCATTTATTCATTTTATTTATAACCAAAGTTTTCAAGAAACAATATATTTCAGCTAGTCTACATTTATTAAATAGAGCCAACACAAAGACACAAGCATGACATGTTTTTCCTTTAGGATTGGAACTAGCAGATAAAAATACTTTATTCAGAGTAATATAATTCAAGCTATTCTTTCTCTTTATCTCACTCCCTCTGAATACAGATTCAACAGGCGCTGATGCCACTGACTCCACTCTGGATCCCAAGTCAGCAGCATCGTTATTACATCAGGGAGCAGGTATGATAAATGGAACATTCACTAACATCTAAAGTTTATTGAACTCTTGCCAACACTTGCTGTTATCAATATTTGGTCAGGTTAAAAATACTGCTTTTAATTGAAGTCACTGAAAAGAAAAGTAGGTTGCAATGTGTGCTCAAAATGCTTTGAAGCATAATACTTTTGCAACCTGACAATGATCATGTTATTCGTCTTGTCACATCTATGCATAGTTTGTGTTGATTAATTGTTGTTTTATATTTATGTAGTGAAGTATTTTTTTTATATAGAGGTCAAACTTTCCGGAAATTGACACGTATTCATTTTCCCTGCACTTTTCATTTAAAACTGAAAGGAATCAACCACTGAATACAAAGAATAATACAATCAACAAATTTTCATACAGGTTTAACAAAATAACCATTAGCAGGTCAATCTTTACGACCTCTATTGATTTATTGCATATCAAGAATGCAGCATGTGGGGGAAAATCAATTAAGTTTCAGCTGGGCAGATTTCCCTGTCTTTAATGGAATTCTAAGCCAACTTGTTAAGTACCGGGAAGCTGAATTTGTGGTTCGTCAACAGCAAACGTTGAAATGGTGGTGACAAAATTAATCAATCGGTTGAGGTCATAGGATATTGAAATGTCTATATTAATGATATAAGACCCTAAAGGGTGTTAAAAGATGAAAATAAGGGTAACTAATAAAGATCGATGATGGAAAAGATAGAGGAATGCTGGCCAACGGTAGAACAGGAGGAAGGTGGGGTTCAGGAGCCCCCCCCCCCCCCCCCCCCCGGATAAAAAAGAGCCCCTATAGTAATGAAAGTACCCCTTGCAATTCAGCAAAGGCAGCTTTTGTCTTTGGATCAACACTTTTGTCTGTCTTCATAAAACTTCAATATATTCACATTCATTGTTTGCCTTTCCCTTCCCAGCATGCAAAGTGTTGTACATAGACAGTGTGGACATGGAATCGTTGACTGGATCAGAATCTGTACGGGAAGGCTTGACTAAGACGTTGAGTGCCAAGAAGAAACCTGAGCCCGTCGTCGTGCACTTCAAGGTGTCCTCAAAGGGCATCACACTCACAGATACGCAGAGAAAGTAAGTCTTCTGATCATCTTATCTTGTCTTTGCAGGATAGACAAAGTAGTTCTACGATACCTTTTCCAGTGTCTGTCAATATCCTGCACTAACCAAATTCCTGGATAAACACATTATTATTATCCAACTTTAACCCTAACTCTGAGCCTAAATTATCTAACTTTAAACCAAATTGCAACCCGAACCCTATAACTGTGATGAAGTAAAGTTTGGAGCAGTAGCTACTTGAGCAAATTGCAGGTCACCAAGAAAAATAGACAGTACTTATGTCAATTAGTTTATAAAATATTTGAACAGTATCAAAAACATGTCTTGGCATTGCTATTTTTTAAAAAGGTTAGAAAACCCATACTACTTTGCTGTCAACATACATTGAATGGATAAATGGAGATGGGATTTTAACGCTATTTCAATTCTCTATATATCTTCCAGTCATCCTAATGCATGATTCACCTCTGCAAGGAAAGGAAATATACAAATGACAGAGAATACGATTTATCTATGAATGTTTTTTAATGAACTTGTTGTCTTCTTTTCTGTTGTCCAGGTTATTCTTCAGAAAGCACTACCCTGTCAAGTCTATCCTGTTCTGTGGAATGGACCCACTCGCAAGAAAGTAAGTCATTCAAAACTCTTGAAATTTTCATTTACATAATGGGTCTAGAAACTCAATGATTTCACTCTCCCTCATGTTTTTAAATTAAACAGTTTGCCAAATTGTAATTCCTTTGAAATAGACTGCTTGTCTATTGAATCATCTTTTATGATGCTACTGCAGGTAATTCTTGATAAATTCTGCTGCAGAATGATTCTCCATGGCATTACTTGTAGAGAGACTGGCGTTCTTAAAGGTGTATCTTAATTTGGAAACTGCCTAGATAGAATTCTCTTTATCAATGTGTAGATTGTGTGCTGCTCATGATGGTATGCACTAACAGTCATCTACATCTTTGGTGGTACATTTTTGCCACCTTACTTTGTGGTTTAAGTCGCGATGGCTTGTCATGTTGTTCTTGTCTTGTTATTGTTATATTTGCATTTATCAATAGCATTAACAATTGATTTTTTTAATTCAGTTGTATTTTTTTCACCCAGCTTGTTTATTGTAAAATACCAATTATTTTCAATTTAGTCATTTCTACTGTGAGTTATTTTAACGTCTCCAATTATTCTTTGTTTTTTTTGTAGATACCCGAGGAGAGAAGGGCAAGAAGTTGCTGAAGCAAAGTAAGCTTTTTTAATTAAAAATGTTAAATCAATATTTTCGTTAGCATTGTGCTTGTACAAATTGTTATCAGAGAGCCTTCCTTTGTATACATCTACCTAGCGTATATCTTTTAGAGCCAATTTTGGGAAATTAAATTAAATTTTTGAGAGAACCTGACCTAACTTATGCCTGGATTACATTTGCCCCGGGCGCCGTAGGATAAATTGATCTACGATTTTTTTTTGTAGACATCGTAGGAGGCTACGGGCTACGATGTTTGTGTTTACATTATCTACGAGCATCGTGCAATTTATTGTATTGGCCCTTGGGGGCAGGCCGGGGCAAATCCGTACAGAGACTGCTCAGAGATTGTATGGAAATCGTGCAATTAGCATGCAGTAGCCGTGCAGTCTCCGCACGGAAATCGTAAGGAGCCCGTGCAGCTTCCGTGCAAAGGTTGCGCGGAGAAGGCGCGGTGACCGTACAGCAACCTTGCGATAGCTGTGCAATTGCTGTGCGAATGCCCCATGAGTCTACAATCTCTGTATGATTTTTTTTTGCCCCCATGTTCACCGAAAAATCGTACGTTTGCTGCACAATCAGTGCGAGGCCTCTGGGCGATGCCCGTGCGGGGATTGTGCAATGCCACCTACGACATGTATACGGGCTACGGGCTTACGATTTTTTCAAATTTGTTTAACTTCTCGCGAAACAAAATCGTAAAGGCTGCGGAGCCCGTGAATCCATACGAAAATCTCACGGCCGCCTCCTGCCTCCGCACAGAGGCCGCACGGAAAAGGGGATACGAGCAGGATACGGGCTACGTAGACTAATCGCAGGCCAAATGTAATCCAGGCATTACAGTGTTTTCTGCAAATGATAAACTTAAATTGTAACTAAAGTTATTGAAATGTGATGGAAATCACATTTACTGGTAATTGAAGACCACAACTCCTACAAGACAAATAGCTCTCTTCTCTTATTTTTCTTTTCTCTTTTTTTTTGTTCTGTGAGAATTGACTTTCCTTTATACCAAGGATTACCAGAACTCAATATTTTACCCTCAATTATGATTTGAGATTATAGTTGTGTAGGAATTAATGCTTGCTTTTTATTATTATGCTCCTCTGAAGAAGTTCTTTTGTAGAATATTTTTATCCCAAAAGTTGTCTGAGGTATTCAAGTTTTTAATCACCACCCCCTTCTCTTTGTGTTTGTTCTTCAGAATCTTTGGATTCGTTGCCCGCAAACCAGGCAGCCTGACAGACAACCAGTGCCATCTCTTCGCTGATTGGGAGGTCGAACAACCCGCCTCTGCCATCGTCAGCTTCGTTACCAAGGTGATGCTAGGCTCCTCCTCCAAAACATCGGTCAAGACGCCCTGAGCAGACGAGGAGGAGAGGGGCCGGCGCAAAGAGGAAGACTTCCTGCATGGAGATTGGTGCTGATAAACTCTGCTTCTGTAATAATGGACTATAGAGGGAGCCAGTCAATGCAATGCATGCATGAATTGGGTCTCATAGCATGCTGTATATCATTTTATTTTTAAAAAGCTATACAATCGATTTCATGAAATGAAAAGTTAATAAGTCGATCAAAAAGTTCAGCAGTTTAAATTTTGAAATAATCATGCAACATCATGAGCAAAGGATGTTTTATCATGCTTTTTTAAATATTTGGCACTTTTTAAAGGAGCACAACCAAGTGAATAAATTTTAATGAATTTTAATGAATTTGAGATGTGATATGGAATGAATTCAATTGCCTTGATTCTGTAAATGAAATAAATTTTGAAGCACATTTTTTAATGCTCTCAAATCTGTACAGTTTTTATGAAATTTACAATCGATGAAAATTCATCTTAGTATTTATTGATAGTATTTGCAGGTATTTTCTAGGATAATTGAAGAGAATTTTCATTATTTTTGTGTATTAAAATGAGTGATGAATTTTAAGAGGAATATGTCTTATGTTGATGATGTCTTGTGTGGATAGACTTGTCGATGTTCATGTTAGCCGTTGTTATCTAGCCTTTCGACAATGAATCGTGTTTGAACAGTATGAAACTCAGATTGGACAAACTACAGAGCCTGATCCCACAGATTCATGCAATATCTCTCTCTCTCTGCAGTGTACAGCCCCTTTGAGTACATATAGTATGAATTTACTCTTTTTAAGACAGGTATAGTGAAACCTGTCTATAAAGACCGCTCAAGGGAGACAAGAAAAGCAGTCTTCATAGGAACGTGGTCTCTATATACTACCTTGTAGTTCCTTTAGTACACATTTCAATGAGAAACTCTTTTCAAGGGAAACAGAAAATGTGGTCTTTCTATACAGGTGGTCACTAGAGCAGGTTTGATTGTCCCTGTTGATGCATAAATTGTATGATCTCGACAACTCTAGCAGGGGAAACCTGATTGTGGAGCCAGGCTTAATATAGACTCTGTTGTATGTTTTTGCATGTCAACTTTTTCTATAAATGTTGAACATTTTGAAACAAGAGTAACAAATACCAAGAAAGCAAGCAAACCAACTGTGATTTACAGTGGTATGAGGCAGTTAAAGAGGCTATGTATATTCTAGTGGGTTTTTTAGGAGTGGATTTTCTTTTTCATTTCATAAAACATATAGAAATTTTGACCTGTAAGTATAACCCCCTCCACAAAAAAAATATTGCATGATTCTATATCAATGTAATTTTATATGAGATTGTTCTTCTATAGGATGTTTTCTTGCTGTACTTTAAAAAAAAATATGCATGGCATTGTTTTGATTTTGTTCTTATATCTGAAGAAAACATAACAAAAATGATTTGACTATATATATGTTTCATATGTACTTGAAAACACTGTCATACAATCAGATTCATTGAAATGGTTTGTATTCATAGAAGAGTATCATAGCAAGACTAATTTGGGAGTTCACAGATGGGGTCAATGAACTTTAACAAAACAACACTGATTAAAACACCTTCATGCATGGATTGTTTGAAACTAAACAAAATTGATTTCAAAATGATACCAAAAACACAAGTCTGAATATTTTGTTTGTGTATTCATTTTTAGTCAGTTAGTTTTGCATTTTCAAGAAAATTATAAAACAAAAACTATTTTTCAAAAAACCAAAAAAATTAAATTGCAATTTGTTTGCATCACATATTTTTAGGTAAATTACTGGTTATCAATTTTATATTAATTGATAGATTTTATATTATGTGCTTTGTTTTTTCCTTCAAGTATAAACATGTAATATTTACAACTCATTGTATGGTTTATGAATGAAATGAAGGAAAAATCAATGTTTCTTTTGTATGTTGTATTTATGAGCTCCCAAGTGCCAAGTTTTTTGAGCAATTTATTTGTGAATAATTTATCTGCGTGTTCTCTCTATCTCTCTTCTTATATCTTATATTTATTAAAAACTTTATGTACAAAAATACAAAGTTTTTAGCTGCATATGTATTCATGGTAGTGCATTATGCATTTGTCTATGTCATTTATATTTTTACTGCTACAAAACTCCCTACTTGTCTCTTACCATAATTTTCCATTATCAAACAAAACTATTCAGCCATGCTTTGGTATACAGTTCCTTATTATTAACTCTGACAGAAAACCTTTGAAGTATTCATTACGGTAATATTGAAATTACTAAATTATTCAACTGGTGTTTAAATGGTGAAAAGCTTTTTAAATCATTTTTAAAATTCAAATTGGCAGATTTCTCTCAATTCAATGCAGTTGGCTACCCACAGAGAAATCAATTAGGATTTTGCCATATTTCTCTATTTATCTAGTTATGCAATATTAAAGTCTGACATCAGTGATATCAGCTGTCATGGTTGAGCTTGATATATGTACAAAATCTGTACTATTTAAAACTTAAAACAAGTATGCTTTTTAAAGTGATTGTATCTCTTTCAGAAAGTACAGGTTCTTAACAAAATGGAAGAATAAATGAAATTCTTGTTCTCAAGTGGCCAGATGCCGCCATTCTGTCCGACATAATAACTAGAACAAAACTGCAATTATTAAATTCCTTTTGAGCTCCAAATTGTTCATAATAAAACAATTAAACTATACACAATGGGAGTAGGACACAATTTCTTAGTTAATAAATATAGAGACAGAGACAGTATATATATATTATATATAAATATGAATATTTTTCAATATGTTATTTGCTTCTGCATGAGTATTGTAGTGGTATATATATGTCTGTACATTCTTGTATTTTGTAATATATGTGTGTTTGGATGTACAGTACGAAGAACTTGTCAGAGTCTTTGTAAACTTGGAATCATGATCATTGTTTTTTTCCATTGCATATAATAGGTCCCACCATGCCATGACTCTTACAAAACAGAATTCAGACAATATTGAAAATTGATCTTGAAATGTAATTATTCTAATTCTCATGACATTAAGTCTTAGATTAGACCATGCTAATTGCATTACAGGTATGCCTCCTATACTAAAGAGAAATACAACACGAATTTGAAGAAAAACAATTGTTTGAAAACTCAATTTTTTTTTATGATTCATCAATTGCCAAATTTAGCCAACTCGATATTGAATTAAAATAAACTTTGACAGTACGCAATAAATGATTCTCAATTATTATGAATGAACCTTCATTTGGTATTTCACCATAATGGCCTAAGCTGTCACAGGCCTGTACGAGAACCTGGAATTATAACTTCAAAAGAATGTTGGTATGATGTTAACTTTAATATTGCATTACTGTGCAAAATCTGAGAATGGAAAATTATTCTGCTCAATCTTATATATTTAAATAACATTCAAATAAAATGCATTATAGCTATTGCCATGGAGAATTATTAGTATGCATCTGATGAAATGTAAGGTATCACATGTTTTGCATGTCTGAATGGAAATATGACAGTCTTGTTATACACACAGTACAAGAATGTAATAAAAGTTGTTCAACTTTAGTTCAATCGTGTCTACGATTTTTTTTGTGTCACTTCTCTTGATCTTCATAATTCTGAAAGTAATCACATTTAAGATGATGATGATTTAGGTTGATGGTGATGATGATGATGATTAGGTTGATGATGATGATTTAGGTTGATTGTGATGGTTTTGGTTGATGGTGATGATGATAATTTTAGGTTGATGGTGATGATGATGATGATTTAGGTTTATGGTGGTGATGATGATGATGATTTTGGTTGATGATGATGATTTAGGTTGATGGTGATGATGGTGGTGGTGATATTGAAAGTGAAATCATATCAAGATTGATGTTGGTAGGTACAGTGATGATGATGGTGATGGTTATTATTTTGATTATGATTATGATGGTGATGATTTTGGTCGATGGTGATGATGGTGGTGGTGGTGATATTGATGGTGAATTCATAACAATAATGATGTTGATAGGTACAGGGATGATGGTGATGATGATCTCAAGATGAAGATGATTATTATGATGATGATGATGATGACGTCGGTAATTATGATGGTGATTATGATGGTACATAATGATAACATGTCGGGTTGTGGTAGTTCTGGTGATGGTGGTGGTGGTGGTGGTGATGTTTGATTAAAAACTCTGATGCTCTCTATCATATCTTTGCTGATAATTATCCTGGTGATTATGTTCTTGATGATGACAAAGACAACCTTAACAAATACATAAGTGGTATAACTTGAAAAAGATGATTGTTATACTGCTGATGATGATGGTGATGGAGATGCTCGATTATGATGGGGATGATAATAGTGACGATGATTGTGGTAGTGGTAGTAATCGTGGTGATATAGTGTGTCGTTCTCTATCCATAAATTTCCCTTGCCATAAATGTCTATCAATAAATACTGCAGATTCTGTTAAATTATAGAAACTCGTGATAAAAAAAAGAAACCAGTCCCATATCATTCCTTGATAGAATTTATCATCCAGTATTCCAATCAAAGAGTATTATGGCAAGGCTATCATTAAATTTCTTATCAGTCTCAGAAAGGGCATGAAATTATGTTTGACTTTGGGTATTACATCACGACTAAGGATTAATTTAGATGAGCACTGCATGGTTCTACTTCTGATAACTGGACTGTAAATATGCTGTAAAACCGCAAAGAGCAAACAAAATATTCAATAATGATAATAATAATATAATAGAAACACTAACAAAAGATAATAACAATGATAATAAATGATCACCCCTCCTAAGTTTCCCCGACCTGCCACTGTTTTCTGTCAGGTCGATATGGCAAAATTAATTTGCGCATCAATTAAAGTGCGAATAGAATACGCTTTGGATGCGACTGCAGCCAAATAAGTCTGGTAAATATTTACTATCTAAATCATACAAGTATTCCCTTCCAGTAAGATAGTATTCCTCATTACCAGGTCACTTGGAGAAGACTTAAAGCCGTCGGTCCTCTGGTTGCTTACTTATGCTTTCTTAGCAGTCTGGTAAAATAACCACCACTAAACTAATTTTTTTTTTTTTTTCAATGATATTTTATTTTCTCCATTGCTTTTCACAAACAATAACAAAAATAACAATAACAAAATCAATACATAAAATAATCTGCATGTTAATATTATTATATAGAATATGATTTTACATTCACATCTAAATAATACTAATGAATTGTTACTATTTACATCAAATAAAGCATGGAACATGCATGCATGCATGATGGAAGAAGGCTTTACTGGCATTTGGAAAATTGAACAACAGAGGGCGACAAGTGAAATACGCTCCGTGCAGCCACCGTGCACATGAGTTCCATCTGATCGCGCAGCTACTGGTTTGGCAAAGATTTAGTGATCTCATATTTAAAACGATCATTTCTCTCTTATGATTGGTTGGGGGCAGTGGCGGATCGAGGGGGAGCCCGGGCCCCCTCCCCTTGCCCCCCAAAACAGGTAAATTTAACCTTTTTGGAAGAAACAAAGAAAACGGGTCCCCTCTCCCTGGCTCAAGGGGGAGGGGGTGTTCAGTATTAAAAAAAACGGTACCCTACCTCCCCTACCCCCTCCCACCCCCCCCCCCCCCCACCGTTGAAGCAAAATATAAATTTTAAAAAACAGTGCTCTTAACCCCAATCCCCCCCCCCCCTTCCACCGCTTATTCACCGGCTGGCCAATTCGACGCTAAATATTTTCACACGAATTGGGCCTCCTATTTGTCCCCCTCCCTTGCCGCCGGCTGGATCCGCCCCTGGTTGGGGTGGGGCATGGCACACAATGCCCCAACCTTTTCAAGTACATCAAAAGTGCCCTTTTTACAGAGGAAAAAATATCTCTTTAGCTCTGTAAGAATTGCCCAGTTTTACTTTGTAAAAGTGCCCCTTTTATTTTTATATGTGCCCCCTTTTCTTTCGACAAGTACCCATTTTTCTTTGCAATAAGTTCCAGTTTCTGGAAATGTGATTTTCTCTTTGAAATCCAGATCGTTCGCCAAGTGACTTTTTGGTACCCTTTCTTCAAATTACTTAAAATCACTCATGCTTGAAATATGCATCGTATGAGTTGCATTAAATAAAAGAGCAGGATCTAAGCTTTACAAATATGTGTCATTTATTAATTATAATTGTGATTAAGTTATGATAAAACATCGATTTTTTTTATGCATTTGAACTGGTCACTAGTTATATCCGTCCTCCATTCATTCCCACAAATTATTTCACTGGGGCCTACAGCGTTACAAGCTTGCTTTCATGTAGGTCCCATCATATTTCTCTCAGTTAAATCAGTACTCTATATTGACCACTTATCTTTATGTTATTTATAATGTATCATTGATTGTTATTGTTTCACAAGCAATAAAAAAAATTGTACTTTATTTTGAAATGTATATAATTTATGTACCATGAGAAATATGAAAATAAATGAAATGAAATGAAATGAAATAAACACAGCAACAAAAAAAGAAAGTGGACACTATCTATAGTTCAGATTTTCAAATAAATATTTGATATAAACTGACCTTTCATATAATTATCACAATAAACATACATTTATATCTTTGAGATGATAATTATGCAATGGAATCGTACCATTCATGCATGTGCAAACATTTTTTTTTAAATTTAACAATTATTGACTCTCTAAAATAAAAATTGCAAACATGGGGCATCTAGCCCTTCTACGCATGTTTATGAGCACTGGAGGTATTACTTATGGCTAGTCAACGATCTTGGGTGGAAAGGATGGGCATCTTGATTCTTGACCGTGCTTGTCAAAACCATGCAGTCCCAGTGATTACAGTTGACATCCATAGCTAAATTCTCCTCCTTGTTTCTCTTCTTTGTTTTAATATCTACCTGCCTTATTTTTCCCTTCTACATCAGGGCCCCCATCTTATAAAGAGTTGAGTTAAACGCAACTGATTTGCGATTGATATCAATCACAACTATACATAAAGGATGGTTGAGATTTGCTGCAGAGGGCGCTACACAAAATAGTTCTTAGTTGTAAGATAAAACAAACTCCTGACGGCGGATAGTCAACCTGTTGTTCGAAACGTCGAGCCACTCATCCTCTCCAAGCCCGCCCCCCCCCCCCACTCAGTGTTATTTAGGGTACGCATATGCTCGTTCCCTCTTTTTGAAAGCACCCCCTATCTGAGGACTGCCAACATTTCCGAACCCCCCTTTCGCGGGCTTTTCGCGGGCTTTTCCTGCCTTGGAGACCCCCCTAAATCAGGAAAAATGCTCAATGTACCCCCCTAAATTCGGAATAATTTCTCAGGAGTCCAAAGAGATGAGAGAAAAAAAAGAAAAAACACCCCCTTTTTAAAGAAATCTCCGGGTGAAAAGTCAAATACACCCCTTTTTTTACAATTCTCGGGCCGGACTTTGTCGCACGAAAAGTACCCCTTTACCGGACATTTTGGCAACACGCATGCGGTCATTTCGAAACCTGAGTGGGGGGGGGGGGGGGGCCGGGTCTCCAAGCGCTATAGTTCTCCTTAGAACTAAATGCTAAGCAAGATAACAAACAGTCCTTTTCAGGACTACACATCCCCAAGAAAGATTACCGAGTCAACTCTCTCTCTCTCTCTCACATGGTGCACCCGCAAACCTACTGTATAAAACAAATTTGAAAGAATATACAATTAAATGGCAGCAGGCGCGTACGCAGGGAGGGGGGGGGGGGTGTGGTTTGAGGTTACCCCCCCCCTTGAGTTTTTTTTTATGTGTATGTTTTGTGATTTTTTTTAGGGACCCCCCCTTTATTTTATTTGTTATTAAAAAAAATATATATACATATATATATACCGATTTTAAACCCCCCCCCCCTTGAAAAAATCCTGCTTACGCCACTGAATGACAGAATCATCTTTGTTTGATCAAAATCAGTTCAGAGACGGCTGAAATATCCATAAATATAACAATTTCTAATATTTGTGGTGCCCAACAAAATTAATATTCGATAATTTGAACTAGCCGTTGAAAAACGAAATAGCGCCTTATGTCGCAGAAAACCAGGCGGTCCGTGTATTGTTATTATTAATTAATTTATTCATTACAGTCACCATAATTTTTAAAAGAGGGGCTGAATTGGTATGATCGTATTGGCTAAATTTTACACATTTTGAATTCTAAAATTACCTTCATAGCAATTTTAGATCTTAAAAGGGCACTAGAAAATGTCATAAATAAGAATAAAAGCAATGACCATGCACTTTGAAGACATTTGCGTTCTGAAACAAGAACTCAATTATCCCTAT
The DNA here is from genome assembly GCF_000002235.5 of Strongylocentrotus purpuratus. NCBI lineage: Eukaryota > Metazoa > Echinodermata > Echinoidea > Camarodonta > Strongylocentrotidae > Strongylocentrotus > Strongylocentrotus purpuratus. The sequence goes on along the minus strand of NW_022145613.1, from coordinate 18,275,467 downwards.
AACTGAGATACAGGATACTGCTGCAAACTTGCGATTGATTGGAGGACTTGCGATTGAATTGGATCAATAACTCTTTATAAGACGGGGCCCAGATCTTTGAACGGTTACATGAATATGCACATCATAACGCGAACGTTTCATAATCTTTTTTGGTAGCTTATAAAATTTTCATATAACCATATTTCATCAAGCGCGTACCTCGGATTTTATGTCAGGGGGGGGGGGGGCGGTAGTGAGCACGCAAAGCGTGCGAATCACTTACAGAGCGCGCAAAACGCGCTCCCCGGGGTGGGTGAAAGGAGGGGGGAGGGGGGGGGGGTTCCCCCTCCTAGGCGAAGCACGGAAACTTTGTTGTTTCCATTATTTATACCGTTCTCAACTCTTCAGTAACTGTTGTCCCCCTCCCGCGCAAAGCGAGCGACGTTTCTTAAATTATTAAAGAAAGAAGACGATTTGTTAACCGTTCTCGACTCTTAATCCTTGACTGAATTCAGTTTTCCCCCTCCCGCGCGAAGCGCGGAGGCTAAGTTGAGGTTTAATTGAATTATTAGAGAAAGAAGACAATTCGTTTTTACCGTTCTCGACTCTTAATCTTTGTCTGAATTCAAGTTCCCCCCATCCCGCGCAAAGCGCAGAAGCTTTGACATTTCATTAAATTATTAGAGAAAGAAAACGATTCGTTGTACCGTTTTGACTCTTAATCCTTGTCTGAATTATCAAAAATGTTTCTTTGACTGCCCCTTTTCCTTCCTACGTCCTCTTACGTTTTTCTCTTCTCTCTCTCTCTCTCTCTCTCTGTCTCTCTGTCTCTCTCTCTGTCTCTCCATCTCTCTCTCCTTTTCTGTCTCTGTCTCTCTCTCTCCCTATCTCTCTCTCTCTCTCTCTCTCTCTCTCTCTCTCTCTCTCTCTTTCTCTCTCTCGCTCTCTTTTGGACTTGGGGAGGGGGGGGGGGGGTGGTGAGGACCGCCGGCCACCGCCCCTCTGGCTATACGTGCCTGTATTTCATTGACGGTTTGTTTGACAATTTTGAACATTAAAGAGTGTACAATCAGGGAGGTGGGATGGATTAATTCTTTCTATTTTGTTGAGTGTGGGATGGAGCCCCTGCGTGTGTGTTTATATTAAATATATAGATCTACAGTGTATATTTATAGTGCATGTTCCCTTTCTTTTATTCAACTTGTGAAGAGGCCCATGGGGGCTAAAGTTGATTAAAAATATTGGGGTAGAGCCTAGAGGGTATTTTCCCCATGTGCCCTGTTTTCAAAAGACCTTTCCTGACACAGTGTGAATAATGAGATTTTGGTGACTTGTTGGCAATTATACACGGATATACTAGCGCAAACTCATCGAACTCCGCATGCACTCTCCCTTATATAGCATGCACTACTGCACTAGCCATATCAGCTAGGTTTTGCGCACACACGTACTGCATAATACACGTGCGCGTACGTGATACACATTAACGTAGATATAGATCGCCGGCCGGTTGACTGAATTCAATAACACAAAAGACGTCATTTACCAAGTTTTCAAAACCAAAGGAAAATTGACTACCGTTCTTATCTCTCATAACTCTGTCGTAAGTAGATATCATGGTTTAATATAAGTTATTATGAATATGTAATGCATTTTGATTTCGAAGTGAGATGGATAAAACCACTGCGCCACTGGCACTGGTACTGGACGAACACCGGTACATAATATGCAGTGCAGTATAGTTTCTCTGCATGCAGCATGTACACTTGATCAACATGGGACGAAAAGCGTGTACGAATTCCCTTTCTTCCCGTCAGCTGTTAATCATGCGGTGCTCATGCAATGACGTCGTTATCTAAGCATTTTCTACGCCAGTGATTCATTAAATTTTTTAGGGTTAGACTCTCTCTCAAACTAGCTTGTTGGTGTAGCTGTAGATTCTATATCTAACACTAATTTAAGTAATTAGACTCTAGATCTAGAGGTCTAGATCTAGACTACTTATTTAGCAATAAAATGTGTAAGTGTAACGCTAACAGTAGCACTGTCGTTATTGTTGATGTTATATTCTGATGCAAACTTCAAGCCCTTTTTTCACTTTCAGTTTCAGGCATGTTTTAATTGTTATTGTGAATGTCAATTCGAATGTCAATAAAATAAAAAATAGATAGACTAGGCCTATAAATAAATGTCAGTTGGGGAAGGAGTGTGAAGTAGGAATGATGAATAAATTTAATCGCAAAAGTTGCTAGTTTGCATATAGGCCTAGTCTATGTGACAATGTGATGTGGTTGATGTTGATGATATCATAAGAATTTAATTGACTTGTTACATTACTCGGCCTCTAGGCTCCACACTAATTTTGTTGGTTGTTGGTGGGGGGGGGGGGGGGGGTTGTGCCTAAATTATACATGTATGCGCACTGAGCCCAATATAGAAATTATAATATTTGGGACTTGGATCTTGAGCGCCCATTTGTCCCGGTCACGGGTTCGTGTTAATCCCTGTATTACTGAATGTGTCAATAGACTTGGTACACTATTGAAGTCAATAAAAGAGACAAGAGTCCTGTAATTCACAATCAGAATCGTTTGCATCTGTTACCAGTAGAATTTTGCTGAGATGTAGAAATCTACATATTAAAAAATGGAATCATTCTCCAATTACAGTATAAAAATGGTGTGCAAAAAGTAATTTGGGGGAACAATTCTTATTCGTATTGATCACAAATCACAAACATTGTCAGATGGGACAAATATTTGTGTGTAATTTGAACAATTATTGTAAGGTAATTTTGTTTTTTAAACAAATTGCTCCATGAGTAAATTGTGTGTCTTCCCCCTATTAAAATTGTACAATGAAAAAGCTTGATGTTTTAATCAAGAAGTTTTTTTAAATGAACAAAGAGCATGGGCCTACAGTGTACATGTTTTGAGGAAGAGGAAAGAGCTAAGGTTTTATACACATTTAATGCATTCCCAAGCTATTCTCTTTCTTTGACCTTTCCTTTTACACTATATATTTAAATACTCACAATTTTACATTCAAATGTTCTTAGTAAGTGTGCACAATTCAGTGAGGAAAAGTGTCATACAATAGACGTCATGTTGCACAATGCATGAAGTTCATGAACCCTTAGCAGCACCATTGTTATTGAACTTGCTTCATTGTGGCCTGCAGTCAGTTTGAAGTGCTGCCATCTATTGGTGAATTTTGTACATTGGTGCTGTATCAACTATCATAATCAACACTGATGATGAATCCTCACCGTATGTGTGTAGAAAGGCAATGCATGAGATAATATAGTATCTTGAGACAAGGAAATGAATAAATCAAGTTTTTGGGGTGTGCATTGTCAGTGATGGATCAAAAGAATTTACTAGGGGAGGGGTAAGGGGTTGGCACTACTACAAACAAAAAGGTTACATTTTTAGAGCAGCAATTCTCAGACAAGCTGGAGGTGTGGGGTAGGGATAGGGTACTAGAGCTCTCACATGGATTCTGCATATAGGCAGATATATGTCAAAACAGCCCCCCCCCCCCCCAGGAGGAAGATTGGAAGAGAGATCTTTGAGGGAAAAAATTGAGTACATGGTTACTTGGTATCAGAACAGAATGGGAGGGGGAACATTACATTAGTTATATCTGCATTCTTGTGAAAGAAAAGTATCAAGTTTGGCTGCAAGTTCTTTTTTCATTAAAAAATTATTTTGATTAAAAAAATTCTAAATTTTAATTCCTAGATTTAGTAATGTCTTGGAGAGTACAGGTAATACATTGTAATTGTAGCTTGCTGACAGCCATGAAATTGGTTAAAATGTATTTGCGCACTCACTTCATATGATAAAGCCTATACATGTACTGTACATTTGCCTGCTGCATCTATTATGTTTTAGTCATTGCACCATTTATCTATTAAGTTATCAACATTTACTTAAGTAAAGACATCATCATTCTACCAATATTTACTTATGTACAATGTCACCCACATTCCACAATAAAGCAAAATAAATATATTTTCTATAATATAGGATTATGTACAGAAATTTGTACAGAAATTCAGATCTTATTCTTGGCTATTGATGTTAGTGCTCCTTTTCACTCATTTTGCAGCATCATGTACACCTGTTAAAATCTGCTGTTCAATGGTGGATTCAAATGATATCTTTGCTTGTGAACCGTATACTGTACTGAGTATGCTACCTGTACAGTACACCTGCTCAAAATTATAGTGTAGAAAATGCAACTCTAATGTACTTTTTCACACAAATTTGCTGGTCTAGTCATGCCTTGAAACTGGATATATTGATTGGCCCACATGAAGGATTAAATGAATAAGAAATGTGTAAGTGATGTGTTTGTTGTGTCATTTTCCATTAACGCTTGCACAAGAGCTGTGGAAAAAAAGAAGAAGTGAAAATGGCCACTGTTGAAGAGCAACAAGCTTTTCTTTCATCCAAGCAGAAATGTCACTTGTACCCTTGTAACAATATATACATTTTTGCATCCCAAAACACAGAGACAAAATGGTCACTCCATGTGTGCAATTAAAAAATATAAAAAATCATCTTTCCATTATTACCCTCTTTATTGAGTTTTGTAGTGAAAAAAATATATTCTAAATTCATATGGAATGATTATATAGAAAACAAATCAAAGCTGCTCTTCCAAGAGTAAAAAAACAGGTTGTTTTTTATGGGCCTGTTGCACAACATTCAAATATTTTTTTAAATTTTATTAAAAAGATGATGCAGAGCAGAGAGAGAGAGAGAGAGAGAAAGAAAGAAAGAAAGAAAGAAAGAAAGAAAGAAAGAAAGAAAGAAAGAAAGAAAAGAAAGAAAGAAAGAAAGAAAGAAAGAAAGAAAGAAAGAAAGAAAGAAAGAAAGAAAGAAAGAAAGAAAGAAAGAAAGAAAGAGAGAGAGAGAGAGAGAAAATGAGAGGGAGAGAGATGGGGGGGGGTGGGGTAGAAGCATTGAAATAAACAGGAAAGGTCAGGAAGTTAATAAAAGAAAAAGGAAGAGAGGAAATACACGTATAGTCGTATAGGAAGTGCATTTTTCAGTAAAGCTCAGATAGTATAATGAATGACAACGCCTTTGTGGAGGTAAGTACAATGTTATGAAATAGATTTAATTTACCAATAATAAATGTAAAAGTTGCAATGCTTTCTTTGATACCCGTTTTGATTTACTCTAGGGGTCACAGTTGCTACAAAAACAAATGAAAATTACATTTACTGTACTAAGTGTCTATTGAGTTTTTTCTTTGATTGTTTATGTTTGTTTATTTGTTTGGTCGTTTGTTTCTTTGTCTTTTGGCAAAAGTGACCATAATGATATTGTTTTTCTTTGTTGGTCAGACCATTTTTGTTTTTCTGATCAAGATGTAGAGTGTTTGCAGCACCCTGATGTGTAAGTTGTTGATTTCTGAATGCTTGTTGCTTCATGAATTGAATAATCACTGTTAGCCCATTTCAAATACTCATGCTTTTTGAAATACATTTCTCTCTATACTACAGCTTATGGACACTTTTTCTTGTGCTCAAATTGCGAAAATAGAATGGAATGTTGTTGTAAAAGTGTCCCAACAGTTGGCTTCCATAGTTGTAGTTTGGCTGAATATCTGATACTGTATGGACAGCAAAAAAGAAGAAAAAAAAATTATTGAAAATTTTGTTTGTAAATTTTACGTTGTAATGTTGTGGTCCAGAGCGGGCAAACATATTTCAAACTATATACATTTGTACATGCAGTGGCTGCTTAGAGCCAAAAGGGCATTAGCTCATATACTTTTACAAAGAGTTGTTGCCTTTCTGACTCTCAATGTTTACTATGTTCTGTTGCAAAACTCTGATTTGGATCATAGAAAATGTGTCCATCTTGATTTCAGTTCTCTTCAGTAAAGTTGAATTCTACCTTAGAAGTTTTGTTTTGTTTGTGCAAGGATGTTTTCATGTTTTGAAATCAACCATGTTCTTTTTTTACGCACCTTTTTTTTTTTATTCCCTCCACATTTCCATGTTTGTTGACATCCTTTCGTTTGTTGATTTTTTGTTTCACTACCTTTCACAGACTCTACAACCATGCAGCAGAAATACAGTAGATAGCAAAAACTAGTTCAGAAACCTCTCATGCCCCTTCCTTCGCCCGCATCGTCCCCCCATTAAACTCAGGCAAAATGCAAAATTGTAGGAGAAGTCTATCGGTGAGTACCCTGTCATACATGGAATAAGCACAAGACAATTGTGACTTAGCCCCATTATTTATTTGTCTTAATCCCAATCCCAATTACTTTTGGCCTCTCCTTTTCCTTTTCCATTTTAATCCACTACCTCGCCTTCTATGTGCAAAATATCACACTGTTTCTCAACAGAGCCTGTGTATAATGTACATGTATAGCATGTACAGTGCATGCAGCTGTGAGAAATATCTAATTCAGTTTAACATCAAAGCATGTGAAGAAAATTATTTTTGGAATGCATGACTGACTAAATATAATTGTTTATGTCTTGTTCTGATGTGTTTGCATGTTTTCTTATAAACAGTATTAACTCGCTTTGAATGAAGCATGATTTCCGTGAAATGTTTGATACATTTCCTGTTGACAGCTTGGGCGATGGCATTGTTTATCATGTTGCATAGAGTTGACGCCTATCAGGCTCTTAGCAGATATACGTAATGTAGATGTATAGGATCCTAACATATTTGTGATAATTTAGTGTTCATGCAACTTCTTGGAAACTGAATTTCTCTACTAACATATTAAACTCAGTAGCTTGCAAATGATAGTAGCCTTTTCTTTTTCATGTGGAAAAAATACATTGACCAGCAGACCAACTTCCGCATTTTCTTCTTAGTGCAATGAATGTTTCTAGTTCAAATAAGTAAAAGTTAATAACCTACACCTGCTTGTATTGTCATATGAAATGTATTATGTAAAGAACAATTCCTAAACGTGAGCTAGAGGAAATGAAATTTCATTAGTCATTGCAAGGGAGGTTAATTAATGATTATTTCCCATGAATAGGCCATTTTCGTAATATAACCAAATTTAATGCATAAGTCTTTGTGAAGTGCCTCAATACAAATTATTTCATTCACCTGATAGGAATAATAGTATTTCAATAGTCAGAATGCAACTGCATATATTAAGTGTTGCTAGGTAGGTCAAGCCATAATGCTTGTCCAACCTGACAACAAATAATGTAAGCAGTTTGGATTCTGTCTATTGAAATACTATTATTCTTATCAGGTGAATGAAATAATTTGTATTGAGGCACTTCACAAAGACGTATGCATTAAATTTGGTTACATTACGAAAATGGCCTATTGTAGCAGCAATATTTTAATTACTTTGCTTGGGGCCAGTTGTGTCTTTTTTGACAATTGTTATCTTGAATAACTGTTGATAATGATAAAATATGGACATGCATCTACACGTCAGTCACTTTTCTATCAAAATGTTTAAATTCCATTCTTATCCTGAGTTTGTATAGAAATCAAACACTAATTAAACTATTAGATAGTTGCATGAAATGTTGTCTTGTTTTGTGTGTTTGGTACTAACATGTTGTGAAGCTAGTGTGATTTGTATAAATATAAAGGTATGCATGTTATCTGGTAGTAGAGGGTTTACTACCTGAGGCTCTAGATCAATCGATATTGTTCTGAATAGCATGTATTTTGAATGGCATGTACAGTGTATAACAAAGCTGAATATGAATGTGAGATGACAATGGATATATGACAATAATTATTAAATGAGTGTATTTTCTAGTAGAGTACACCAATGTAATATTGTTCTTGCAGGAAACATTTGTATTTCTTAATGTCTAAGCTCTTAAAAGGTCTCTTCATTTAACCAATTATTAACATACTAACATGATTAATTGCACTTAAAGATGCTATGTTTTGGGTACAAATTTAATTTCTTTGCAAATCTTATTTGAGAAATGAAATGAAATCTGTATTGATGTTGTTTAATTACACGTACAGTTTATGTGTAGCTTGCTGGGATAACATTCTAAAGACCATTGGAGTCTCAGTCAACATTTTGTCATATATGTGACAATTGAATTATGTTCAATTGTGATGAATCGATTATGATGTGATAAATTTTGTTCAGTTATTTTGTTGAACAAACATTATCGACACTTGAGCTATATGTCATATTCTTTTTAATATCAACAATCCGAAGCTACAAGTAGGCCAATTGACAGTACAGAACTTACATGTTATTCTTTATTATTTTGATATGGGGAGTTTATTGTCACAATATTGTCCTTCTAAAGGTACATTTGTATCAAAGATCTATCATATAGCCATTCTAGTGGTATCTGCAACTATCTGGATAATGTTTGAAAACTTGATCAACCCAGCTCTAGCTATATGTACATGTAGTCTGGGTGCAATGACTCCGTAATGAGCCAAATAGTGTTATCAGTAACCAGTATCAGGAAAGTGGTATTGCCACGGTATGCTCATGAATTGCAAATATGGAAGGTAAGTAAGAGCCCACTGCTATCATGTACAGTGTACATCTTCATTATTTGCTGCATGCTTGCTTGCACACATAATTATCAAACAGTACTCATTTTTTCAGAGAAAGTGACTTGTGCGAACATGACATGCTTAATTGCTGTGTTGCATCCATGCATATTGTAAATTATATGCAAGCTGGAATTTGTGTGCATTTTGAATAATTTGAGAAATTTGTGGAAAAAAATGTACATAAGAGTTTGTTATTAACAACAGTGTACTGGTGATTCTTTTTTTAATTTTAATTTTTATAGAAAGTGACGTAATAAAGGAGCTTCTCGTTACAGTCACAAATCATTTTTTTATAAATTTAGTGAACTACTTTAGTTTATTGAGTAAAATTTGCTCCCAGAGTAAATTTATTTTGTACTTTATGATATGATGTTGTGCTTACATGTACATGTAGATTTGCAACACAACATTTAAGGAGTATGATCATTGTCTGTTTTAACCATTAGAGGGCTCTTTAATGAAAAATTTAATGATATGGGGGGGGGGGGGCACCCTCAGACTAGTTCTGGAGATGATCTGAGTCTCATTACATCTGGGGTACCTACATCTACTTTGTTTGGTACCTGGAGTTGCCTTAGATGACCTTTTTCCAATTATATCGGGTTCAGCTTACCATGTGACAGGAGCCTGCCAGAGCCACAACATACATATAGCTTGCACGTAGGTAGACTGTTTACTCAGCAAGCTTATAGAGGGCCTCAGACTGTTATTCTGGTATATGTGATTAATGTGTTTCGTCAACTATGATCAGAATCTCAACAGTTTCCTCTGTAAAGAGAGAAAAATGACTCAAATTAGTAAGATTCTGAAAGTGATTTAGATCTCACTATCGCGATATGTATTATTGTTGTTATTTGCTATGCGCTCTGTGTCATAACAAAGGTTAAGTGGAGCACTATTGCAACGCAACCAAGGCCAAGAGAAATAATTGAAAAAATTGATTATCCATTGAAATCTGAATAATGATCTGAATACATTTTTAAACATTTGAACGTACCAGTTCACACAGAATAGGGCGGGGGGGGGGGGGGGGGTGCGCAGGGTTCAGATCTTGTTGCAAGACCGAGGCATCTACAGTATTGCTATGAGTTTGGTCACTTTCCTTATAGTGTAGCCATTATCCTGGCCATTTCTCTGTGATTTTGATACTTGATTGATGATGTAATCATAGTTTGGGCTTGAACATTCAAGTGGTTTTAAATAGAATTCATAGAGAATTATATTTTTCTTCTCAATCAGAAAAAAGGGAATATTTATTTTTTTTGTTTAGCATTCAGGCAAAAAAAAGCTTTATACTTGAGATGTCAAATTCCCCCTGAAGATCCATTTTGAATGTGTGATATTTATAAATTTTGTTTGTTTCCAAATCACCAGTAATCAAAGAGATTTGTGCGGATTTTTTCCTTCAGTTAAGGATTTAAATGGGCCCAAACTATTGAAATATGTGGAATAGAGCCACTGTAATTGTTACTTAATTGAGTGATGCTGATTAGTCACGCTGTCATTGTCGGCTATTTTAAGTTGTGGTACCTCTACAAAAGATTTATGTGTTTAAAAATCAATAGTGATTGATTGTACATGAATTTACAAAAAAATACTCACTCTGGTTACCGGTGTTAAAATTGATTTGGAGATTGCTCATAACATATTCCGTTGTTGATGAAAGGGCCAAAGGAGTGTTAAGAATATTGATGGTATCATTTTAGTATGTAAGCAAAGGCGTTTATCAATTATTTTGACAAGTTGCAGGCTAGCACAGACCTTAATTTGACACTTGGAAGATAAAGTCGAGTTTTCGTTGTGCGATTGCATTGAGAAAGAAATGGTGTGGAATCAATCAGAAAAAGTTGATCATGTACATGTAGCATATATACGTATTTGTGTGTATTGCATCTTCTGGAATCATCAAAATGATAAGAAATGTGGCCCAGTCCCAGTGTTGGTAAAAGTAACAAGCACTGTACACAGAAAGATGTATATAGGACTACACAAACATGTGGAATAATAATAAGGGCCACATTTTTAAGCTGTCATATTCCGAATATAAAGGCCTTTAAAGAGCCATGTTTTCAGGGAACATTTTCTCTCTGATGTTCTTCCACACTTGCATACAGTAATAACAATGAAAGTGCTAACAAATAATGTTTTACCTCTCCCCAGAACTCAACATTCTCTTTAAACAATGTGCCATAAATTCTTGAGCTGAGCCTAACTCTGTCTGTTTCTACATTGTAGCTTTGTCGAAACAGGGCATAGCCTCGCAATTCAGACTCTGCGTTACGCACTATGACTGACAAGGGCTGATCCCTTAATTAAAACTACATGTAGTTACATCGTACAGGCCTGTTTAATCAAAGTGTAGTCTTTGACTTAAGACAGAGCATCGTGGCTGACATGGGGCGGTAAACTTGGCATTCCCCATGACTCTGTAATGAATAACTTCCTGTATTGGTACTGGGGGGATCAGCCCGTTTATTGTAGATGATTTCATAAGATATTGGAGTTTGCAACCTTCACATCGCGACAGATGGCTGCATGATGAAAAAAGCCCAGTTTCATCACACTGAGGATGATTTAGGCCAATAAAAGAAAAGAAACAAATGGATTCCCAGTTTCTTATTCCTGCCTGCTTCACTTTTTGATGCCTCATCCTCCTCTCTCTCATTACGAATTTTCACCTTTCTTTGTAAAATGGAAAATGCTTTGATGAGCTCCCATATATGGAGAGAAAAATTACAAGGTTTGGCTCTGTATTCTAACACAACTTTCAACTTGAGATGTACTTACGTCATACGTTTACAAACAAAGTTAGAAAGAAATTTCCAGTGGTATTCTTGTGGCTCAAATCAATCTATGCGATAAAACTTATTTAGAAGGGAAATTTTAAAAAAGCATGTAGAAATATGTGTAATCAGTATTAATTAGGTTACACAAAGTAACCTTTCATATGATAATCTCTCCCACAAAATATTCAAATGGATGCCATAAATTTGCTGCCATTTGCTCTGGAAAGATGAATATTAATAGATTTAGGTTGCATGATACATGCCAAACAATAAATTGCATTGTATGAAGAAGATTAAATAATGCTATTTTTATCACATGTTAAGCCATGATGATATCATATAATGTGATGAAGGTGTATGAAATAATTTCAAAGCATTCAGAAATTATTAATATATCTTGATACTAGGTCAAAGAAAAAGATTTTTTAGTAAGTTCAAACATATACACTTTAGTTATGAATCACAGAAATATATTTTTTTCCTCTGTAGTAGAATAATTCTTACTTCTGTATGTCAACAATTATATAATTCCAAACTTTATGTAAGTGCATTGTATCATCCTTGCTATTTGATCAAGTGGAGGTGAAGTGGTAGAGTAAAAAATACAAACCTCTGATTTTGCTCAGTTTTCTCGGAGAATGCTTCTGGCAAATGTTGTCCTTGAAGGGGCCTAAGAAAAATAAAACAAATGCGTTTAGAATGAAGTACATACATATATATTGTATAGCTTGGAAAAGCTGCTTCAGGGATAACCTCATCAAGTATCAAGTATACATGTTTTGAATTCACTTTGCATGAAAAATAAATAGATAAACAACTGTGGCTGGTTATGAAATACAGTACATTGTGTAACTTGCATTCTGACAATGAATTAAAATTGTATGCTGCATTAGGTGACAATTATAGTTTTTGATCCAGGTACTTTGGAAGTCCGCAGATGATTCTAATAATGGGGACATGCCCTAATTTCGGATGCACTGCATGACATAGAGGGAGGGGGCTGTAGAGTCTTATGCAACTTCCTGCGTTAGGAACATTAATGCGGGGCAAATCTCTGAGATTACCGGTAGGTGCTTGCTTCAATGGGACAGTTTTAGTAAAGAAGCCCAATTTTATTAACCCTTTACTTGCCAAGTTATCACACTCCCCATATCTTGGTGAACTTCATGTTGGAGGAGCCGGCCGAGATCAGTGTTGTGCTCATCCCTTATCCAGCTTTGCAATGTGACTTTTCTATCCTACAATTTATTTTCAGACCAACTCTTGGTTGAAAATTTGTAATAAAGAGATAAAGGACTTGAGCTGTGGGGACTTGAGAAGAAAATTTTAGGCTAAGGCTGTGTAAACATTACTGAATGTCTTCATCAAATAATTCTATGACTTCAGCCAAGTTCCTCACTTACAATGTTCGTGAGTCAATGTTTTTGTGAGGGGGCATATGTATTCATTGATCATGTGAGGTTTAATACAATAGCAAATCTCTTGCCAAAACTTTTTGAATGAACATAGGACTGTATAACTAGTTCCCCCTCACATCTTTGAATCGCTAATCTCTTTTACCTCGTTTGAGTTGTCTAATGATGTCACAGTTGTTCTTCAACAATCTCTGAGACACAATCTGATTGCCGCCGATGTACATGCACATTCATTCTGCAGCCTGATGATTTGCTGATTTGTATCAAGGAATATTTGCTCGTAAAAAGGATGAGGATTGGTGATTATTTTTCTTGTTAATTGATGAAGAGTTATCAATTGTCTTGGATGCCAATCTCCTGAACTGTTTCTTGTCTTAAGAATTATAGACTTCAAACACTGTTTTTTTCTTCCGCAATTGGCAGGGAATGTCTTCCATTTGTTCTCTTTTCACATGAACCCAATCATTTCAAAAATACACTAAGAGATCCTGTGGGGTTTGTGAAACGTGGCGATTTTTGCACACTGAATTTTCCCCTTAGATTAGGGCAGGACTTTGCTTAGAGAGTGTCCATCAGTGGCGGCGCATGTTTCATAGTTTTAGAGGATCAGGGGATGACATCATCGTGATTGTTCGTCTAGTAGGAGGAACCTCGAGCTAGCCGGCAACAGCTGTGACATAATCCCTGCAAATTACGTCCGTAGAGCTTGCAGGATTTGGCTGGGGATGCAAACCAAAGTTTAGGGAACTTAGGAAAAGTGTTGGGCTTGGTCGCTATCAATGCGGGGTTGTGAAGCCGTCGCAGGATCACGGATTATTGCACTTGTCGTTGGGCTTTGAAATGAGGATGTACGAGCCCCGTCTCCCCCAGCAGGCCATCTCGGCCTTCCCGTCACGGACTTTCGGCTCCCGTTTACCTTCATATTATCGTCCCCGCAATGGCATTGTGGTAAGTAACTAGCGTGGGTTTGCTTGACCATGTCATTTCTAGGGACTTTTCTTAGTCTTGTTGTTCTGTAAATTGTTTTATCACTTAATTTGCCTTGTCAACGACATTAGCAGGAATGACCATTGTAAATGATTTGAAATTTGGGCCTGTTATAATTTCTTTTTCGTTCATATGTTCATGAAAACAAAATGAGGAAAATAACTATAAGTAAATTGACCAGTGAGGGGCAAGGAAATTCAAGAAAGTATTCTTTGCAGGGGAAAATTTTATTTAGCTAGGGGAACAGTAAAAGAATCATGAATGATTGCTCTAAAAAAAAGGAAACAAAATAGTTTGTATCCACAGATTTCATGGATTAGGAGTAGATGTGTTATATCAAACTCTCAATTTTCAAATTGTTGAGATGCTACAGTGGTAAAATTAGGTTCTGAATAATAATGGAAACCAAGATCTTCAAAACACTTTCAGGCCTGTCTGATTCTCTCTCTCTCTCTCTCTCTCTCTCTCTTTTTTCTTTCTTTTTCTATGTTCAATCATGAATTCTGACAGTCCTTTTGAGTTGTCATTTAGAAATACCAACAATTTACTTAATTCTTTATATAGGTTCTAAATACATGCCGCCAAAAAAACAGATAGTTGAAAGGGTTAGCATCATTAGGATAGCTCAATTCAGTTCTGATAATTAACTTAATTACTTATGAAGACAAGAAATCAGAAAGTTACAGTCAAATAAATGTCTAAAAAACCTTGATGACTTTTGGATAAAATCCAGATTGTATTATCTCCCAGTGCTAAGTGATAAAAGAATCATAGAAACAGCTGTAGCTAGGAATTGAATTAAATTGGGATTCATTCATTCATTGATATTTGTGTTGGTCACATTGTGATTGCTTCAAGACTTTGCCAGGTCGGTGAGGAAGTGAAGAAATTAGACAGGTTTTAAAGATAAGAATTAAATACTTCTCACGCGGTGTGGTTGAATTTGTGTAGAAGATACTTTTTATATAATTTTACTAATCAAGGTCTTTAATGATGTAGTAAAAGTTCATGCAAAACTTTTTACAAGTCTGCAAGTTCATATGAAGTTCTGATCGTTTCTATAAACCAAGAACTTTTACTTTCAAGAAACTTTCACAATTTTGTATGTTTTAGTGGTCCAAACCACAAAAGTTTCATTGCATAAACAACAAATCACATTTACTGACTTTTGCAGTTTGAAAACAATCTTTTAGCTTGAACAGCCATCGTTTATTTACACTTTGCTAGAGTTTCTTAGTTTACAGTTACCAGATGAATGAAAGCTTTGCCTCATCTGTGATGTTTAAATGAGAGAGATTTATTAACAATGTGACCAACTTTTGCTTTATTTGGAAATTTGAATACATGACCTGCAATAGAAGAAGGGAACATCTTGATTAAATCAAGCGATGGACAGATAGATTGTGGAGGTGTGAAAAGAGAGAGAGAGAGAGAAAAACAGTGGCCGAGAGGCCTTACATTGTGACTCAGTAAAGGATAAGATGCTTTGCCAAAAAGAGACACGTACATGTAAGACATTAATTAAATGTAAAGCCATAACCACGAGGATGTCTGGGCATTGTTTTATAACTGTTGATTGATTAAAAAGAAAGAAAGATGTGAATTGCTAAATTTTCAGATTTGTTATTCCTGAAAAGATAGTAATTAGTTATCAAGTATAAATTATTTTCAAACTGTTTTTGTGATCTGATATCCATTATTTTTGTTTTGTTATGATGGGCAAATAATGGTGGTCCTTGCTTTACAATTTTATCAGCATAATCTTAATGAATGATAGATCCCATTATTTTGTGAATAACTGCAAAATACCCCCCCCCCCCCCCCCCCACCACCACACAAGTAACCCTAGACCTAAACCTAACCCTGAAATTAACCCTTGACCTTGTGCCTAACCATGACCCTAGACCCAACCCTAACCCCAATCTCAATATGTGTGGCGAGGTATTCTGCAGTTACACCATTTTTGTATATTGGTAATGATTATTAGATGATGGGAGGGGACAAATCTGAGCTATTTTCACACAAAACGGGTAGACGCAGTTGTATCACATTTTTCGATGAGTAAGATCTTGCCATCCGATCAACGATTATTTTAAGTCTCATTCATGTAATGGCAATTAGGATAGCAATCTAACTGACCAGATCAGGACATAAAGAGCTTAATCAATATACTGACAGGTCAAGGGACCATTCTTGATTTAATTTCCCTCTTTAGCCTATGTATCTTATCTCATTATAATGATTTAAAAATAAATTGTTCAAGTACATGTAATAAATGACATGTGTAGGCTTGCTAAATAAAGAAAAAGTGATTTGAAGATAATTAATGTTCTTGGTAATGTGTGAAACCGGATATGAACTGGATTTTTAAAGGCTCTTTTTTTTAGAAGGCACATTATTGGAAACTTATGATTTCACAACATGAAAATATCTTAAAGCCCCATATACCATTCAGTTTCCCTTTTTTTTTGGGGGGGGGGTGCAGACAATTTGTATTTTGATTGCTCTTAAATGTAGGGGAATAACCTTTTCCCCTTTAGAAAAATAGTTCTTCTGAATTAATGAGTCTACACTTTACATACTGTCTCATTAGAACACATTTTGGTAAAACATTGGGCAAAACCAATACATAGCAGAAGCAATTACAGCACTTATTATAGTCTTCATTGTGAAATAGAATATTAATGGAATATTTAATAATTAATGCAATTCAGCCAGGGTTACATGTAACTCAAGCACGCTGTGTCCATTTTGTAAAAGGATAGGTTATCAAACACTCTACATGTAGCTTGGTCTATTGACCCCAAACTGGTATACCAAGTGATCCACAGACATTGCACTTGTACAGTCAAACCTGCCTTTAAAGGTGGATACCTCTCTATGAGGGCCACCTGTGAATAGTGGCCATTGTATGTTGTCTCCCTCAAGATGGAAATATATTTTGTAGAACCTGTCTAGAGAGGCTACTTACCAACAATGGCCCCTTTTTAGCTCTAAAGAAAGAAAACAAAAAACAAACAGACAATAAAAAAAAATAAAAAACTTCAGCAAGTGTCTCACTTGTTAGTGTGAAACCATAGTCAGATTTCATTGTCTGTTGCTTCGTATCCATAGGAACCAAGGCAAACCTTGTATTGTGTGGGAATAACTTGTCATGACAGTGTCTGTTAATTTGCACAAGGCGGCAATTCATGTATGTGAAATGTATGTTTGTTTGTTCCAACAAAGGCAGGCAATCCACCGAAGCGGTAAAATTGCCCCCTTTAGCATCTTGTGCTACTTGGCACGTTTTTGTACATGTATACATGTACATCTGTATCAGTGTATTTCTGCAGTAGCATGTGTGCGATGTACCTCAAAAGATGTTTGTCAGACAGTCATGAATTGAATTTTATGATAAACATATGAAAGATCAGATTCACAAATATGTCGCAAACAGCAAGGCCCTTAAGGATGGTAATTCGATTTTTAGGTTGTTTTTTATTTTTTTTGGGGGGGGGTGGGCGGTGGTTTACAGTGCCATACCTGAACGAGCCTTAACCAACCGATTCTTGGCCAATCGGGGTAACGTAACTATTTGAATTGCGGTCTGTTGTCAGTATTGTGTCATTCTCGGTGGTATGACTGAGGTGCAAGACGTTAATGTAGATTATTCTATCAGCGTGTTTCTATTAGAAGCCATTATCT
Organism: Strongylocentrotus purpuratus; assembly: GCF_000002235.5. Lineage (NCBI taxonomy): Eukaryota > Metazoa > Echinodermata > Echinoidea > Camarodonta > Strongylocentrotidae > Strongylocentrotus > Strongylocentrotus purpuratus. The sequence goes on along the minus strand of NW_022145613.1, from coordinate 18,258,064 downwards.
GGTTAATAACCGATAAGGGATAAATTTTGCCTAACTAATAGAAACAGACCTTCTCCGCTATTATCCGGATAATGGCCGTGAGAGCTGTGATGCGTTTACGGACAAAATTATCCTGCTTTTAGAAGGATAATTCAGGGGAAGCTATCCGGATAATGGAAGTAGAAACTCACGCCGTTCTGATAGAGTGCACATTACAGAGAGAAACCGGAAATCGGAGTGATCACGTGATCGCAATATTTTGAACTTATATTCACGGCCTTTTAAACCCGCTAAGTCGGAACAGTGTATTTGTCTGGATAATATGTATAGATAGAAACTGTCCATTCCCTGGTATTATACGCAATTTTCAGGAAAACAAATTCAGCATAACTAATAGAAACACGCTGAAAGGGTGGTGTTATGTGAGTATACAAGAAATAATTATGATCTGCAGGCTGTTGAAATGATACTGAGAGATGTGTGTCAAGAGCGGGTATCCAAACCCTCCTGTGAATGTCACTGACCTAACATTAGCCTCCTCTCAAGGAGGTTCTTAATGTATATTTTTGGCATGGATATTTACAGGTACATGTAGCTAGTGTAAAATGTACTTTTATTATTATTCGGCAAAGAGAAAAATCCAGGAAACAGTGAATGAAAAATGAAAGTGATGTTGACAAGAGGTATTTTTGTATTTTCTTGAGTATTTCCTTGTGTAGATTTCATTTAGTTATTTGCTTTGTTTTACCTGAGCTCTATATTTAGGTTTCAAGAGATCTTTAGGAGCTGTTGAGCTCACCGCCCCCAATTAATCTTACACTATATTGTAGACTGGTTTCGAATACAACTGGGTTCTACAAATCTAAAGCCAGAGAGATGATAGACTTAATACAATATATCAATTGTCAAATGACTTGAAAATATGTGTCGAGTTTCATCTACATTGTTGAGGGCTTGACAGTGGCCGCTGCTACATGTACCATGATAATGGCAAGAAAAGCAGATGTTTTTTATTTAAGTATCTTGGTTTTCTTGTTGCAGCTGTACCCTAGACTTCATATCAGGTGTTCATGTACAAGTTGGAGACCCAGCTGTGTTCTCTACAGAATTAGGTTCCACCAATGTTGAATAGGATTCAGTGGTATTATTTGCTAATTTGAACAAATTTATAATTTCTTGATTAGTTATACAAAATTTATAAAGGAATCTCTGGTTACGCAACAAATGCATTAACTCATGTTCAAGTGGCGTCCATTGTGCTATTTGAATTACGTCTTTGGTTCAGAACCTCCTTTGGGAAATTGTCATGGAAGAAATCCAGCTCTGCCTGGATGGTAGGCTATGATGTCGTTCATCTCTCCTGACAGTATTGTTTTTTTGTTTAGCATATATATGCAGCGTGTACGTGCGTACATGGTTGTACCTTGCATTAGCATTCGTCAGCATGCTAACGACCATGCTGACGTTGAGGATGCTCCAACAAGACAACTAGAGATGGCATGCAAGTAACGCATGCAAGTAACAGGCGATATTCATAGGCCTGGGAAACGACATGAACCATCAAGTCCAAATGTTGTGCGGTGTGCGAAAGACATGATGCTATGTATATATCTTTTATGTTTCGTTGAGAACATTTCTACATACTGTACATCAACATCATTGTTGGTTGAAAACTTTTCTTAAGTTATGGTCACTCAAAGATACATGTATGACTGAAAATAGTCAGTAGGGCCTCAATTACGTTAATTTGAATTCTCTTTTTGCTGTATGAACAGTCCACTCACAAGGTGACTCAACATTCGTATTTGGCTTTATTTCTTCAAAAATAGCGTAGGCTTTAATAGGGTTACAGGAAGGGTTGAAACTGGGTTTCAGGTTAGGTTTAGGTTTAGGGTTGGGTATTGTTTGATCTAGGATCCAAATTATAAATTTAGTGAAAGAAATAAATTAGCTGTGGAGCATGTGAAGTAGAACCACCCACTACCATAGACTTGACCACCTGTGTCTTAGGACATGATCCATGAGGCACTTGTCACGGACAGCAGCAAATGAAGTAGAACTGCCCACTACCCTTATACTTACGCAAGTGTACATGTACGTGATCTTAGAACAAAGAACAATAGGCTATTTTCGTAAAGTAATTTTCATTTCAATTCAAAATTTAATGCATAAATCTTTGTTTCAAAAGTCAGAATGCCAATTGCATACAGTATGTGTAGTTAGGCAAGGCAAGCCATGATGATTGTTCTACCTAGCAACATCTAATGTTTTCATTTTGCATTCTGACTATTGTAATACATTTATTTGCAACGGGTGATTAAAATAATTTGTAAGTGGCACTTAACAAAGACTTGTCCATTAAATTTAATAACATTACGAAAACAGCCTGTTGTTACTGGAGCAGAAAGCACCCACTTATACTTTGCATCCTTAAGTTTCTCATTAGAGCTTTTCACCCAGGTCTCTGATATCAATGACACACTAAGTGCTCTATCATTTATAAACCTAATTGATGCCTGATCATGGTTAGTAGTCTACAATATCAGACATACTTTGGGGTTGCTATCCATAAGAATAACCTGCAATTGTATTTAATTATCAAAATTCATCTCAAGCAAGCATATTTTATTTGAAAAACATGATGAAAAAATCTGTTGAAAAGGGAGGGGAAGCAAGACTAAATAAATGGATTGTGGCATTGTACATTGTTCCAGTGAACAGTGTATGAAAATTATCAAAACAAGTCTGAAATTGCAAACTACAGTGTATGTCTGAAAGTCGGCTGATAAAATGGCCGTCACTAGTTGCATGTATTCAGTACAAAAGATTGTTTTTGCTTTAAAAGTGATTAATTTTTTTCCTTTAGTATATGATTTACATGCAGAAGCAATTGTTTAGATGTAGGGAGGAATCGATAAAGGCTGTTGAATATTTATGTGTGAAACATACATGATGTATTGTTTACATGTGGTGTTAAGCCAGACACATGTTACACATGTTACACATGTAACCAAGCGAATATCATATCCGTGATAAATATCAACTCATTGAAAGTTATGAGTCTGATATACCAGACCAGTCGTACATTGTCAAGTCCAGGCATTATTACATATCTGTTCAGTTCAGTGCACACACCTACGTGCACAGTAGGTACCCAAAGGTTGAAAGCTTGGAAGTCAAGTGACAATCACTGTTTACTGTCGCTCTCTAGCTAGTCAGATTTCTGTTGATGACTTTCTTGGTGGTAATCAAGAGCTAGCTGTGCCTGGTGGTGAGGATCTCTGCGTCTTACCTTTCAACTGCGGTTGCTACGTGCCCGCATCCTTGGACCGAGAGGAGCACATCCCTCGCTATTGATCCGGTTACGATCGAGGCTTGCATCTCCTCCTCGCGAGGTTGTCAGATGTACGAGGGTGATGTTTAACCGACCATATTGAGGTTTTGTTTGTTGGGATGCGGCCATCTCTGAGCTGCTGTTTCAATCAACAAGTTTATCATCAGTCTAGGTGTGTGAGCCACATTGAGGTTACAATGCGAGCCGAGGCAATAGATTGATTCTCCTCCCCTCACTCAATCTCAAAGCTGTCAGGAAGCTTTTAGCATCTCTTTCATTCGGTTCGTTCAATTAGAGCCAGTGAAAAGAAAGCGTGTCAACGTATAACCTTTCATTGGTTTTGCTCGTGTTTAAAAAAAAAAATCACGTCTCGACGCGCCAGATTTGTTTTATTGTTGGACTATCAGAAGCTGAATCAGCATGATGCTCGCAGCAACATCCATCTTCAAATATATCTCCGCACTTGACAACATTGACTAGATCCAAGAACGTTCAGTGCGTGCGACATGTCATGAACGTCACTGAAAGCAACTGAATTTGCAGACATGAATAATTTCATTGCTTACTCTTGCATTCTCTGTGATTGCAGATAAAGAGGACAAAGTCATCCTCTTTTCAACTACCAGTACTTATTATTCATCCATTATCTAGAATTTCACCAACAACTTGGAAAGCCTTATTATCTCTTTGAGGCAAAGCATTACATTTCACACTTAGTCAGTATCTCTCTGATCAGAGAATCAGTGATTGGAATAGACGTTTAAGCGGGAAGCCCGCTTGAGGATATTTTTCTCTCTTCTGTGGATTATTAAAAACCTCTCCAGCTCTAGCAAGATGCCGGGAACTAATGGTAGCCCAAAGAAGAAGAAAAATAAGAAGGAGGAGGAACAGCAAGATGAAGAGGTACATGTATTATGAATTGTTTCCATTTTCTTTTGCGCTAGCGCCATCGTAAATTGGAAACATGCATCTTGTTTGGAATTTGAATATGATATAGATACGTGCAGGTACATGTTGTTGATGTCTGAAAGCTTTCAAAATTGATAGTGAAAGTTTCCATTCTTTGTCAGGTAGATATTGGAATGACTAATGATGTCTTTAGTCTTGTAAATGTACTTTCTCGGCTTACTGTTACGCTGCAGTTACATTTTTCATTTTAATGTTGTTGTTGTGGTTTTTTTTTTGGGGGGGGGGCGGGGGGAAGAGAGAAGTGGAGTTGTTGAGACCATTATTAAATTGTGTTTCAAATCACAATTTTTTTTTGTGCCTTTGTAACATCATTTCTACAGTTTAATTGAACTTGGTTTGATGATAATAATCATCTTTAATACTTTTCTAGGAGTCAAGCTTAGACATGAGATGTAAGGGACTCAAAAGCATGGTACTAAATGTTGACTACATGTAAATAAAAACTTGCTGTAAAGACAATCATTGAAATTTGATTACATAATATGTCCACATGTTCATGTACACCTGTAGAGACAGTGTGTTGTGCATGAGTGTCAAGAATACTATTGTGATTCCTCAATCTTTTGCTCTCTCATCATTTCCGAAAGATGACAGTTCAAATGACGATATCGAATTTTGTTAACCTTTGATCAAGTTTATTATGGAAAGATGTTATCACGTACATGTATGTAGATAAAAGCCTATATTTATAGCTCTATCAGTATTGATATATGCAGATCTGCGAGGACAAATTCTACCACAATTCAAGCGTGGTAGAGCGATACAGAAATGATGATTTATTCTGATTGCTCGAGCTGATTAGATGTGCGGAGTCATCATGAGGCTCATCATGAGGCTCACATTTGCCATTTGGAGCTCACACTGGGAGGGAGCTTAAACTTTAATGAGTTTACGATATCAAAGAGCATATTTGTTTGGAAGAATATTGCATAAATTAAAGTGTAATCTACTGTGACAAATTGTAACTGCTTTAAGATAATTATTTTAAAGAAATTGTTGCTAGCACCTGTACATGCACCTGCACAATGTTAGAATTAAGTACAATATTTGCATCATAATGAAGCTAAAGGATGCAATTCTACTTATATCTTGGATGCAAGTGGAAAAAGAATGACCTGTTTGCACATCAACTGCTATAAAAATATTAGATTAATTAATAAAGTAACAATACTATTACATATAACATATAAAGGAAATTATATGATTAGGTCACTGTACATCTATGTGGGTCTACAGTATTGCTTGAAATATAGGAGACACCCGAACACCAGGCACCTCCCTGCTAACACCAAATTCTATGGAAAAATACATGCAGTCACATGTGACACAGTGTCAGAGTGTCTATTTTATAATAATAATAATAATAATAATAATAATAATCTTGTTTACCCAGGGTAGCCTTATCAGTATTCATACTGTTCTCCCTGAGGGCCCTGCAATCGTATTATTTTATCTCAAACAATACTCTACCTTGCACCTAATAGTCCTTTGGAAAGATTGTTGATTGTCCTAAACTGATGATTCCCTCTAAAGCGTCATTAGGCCTGTTTTCATCAGCTCAAGTTTGCTAAATAACCCCTCATTTTCAGGCTCCGGATATTCTGCCAAAGCTCGGAATTGCGTCATCACCAGACGCTTTTATTAAGATTTCGATAGGAAAATTGCCCTACCAGTAGCCCCTGTTTATTAATTAAAGCAACATTAAATATTTGTATGCCTCATGTCCTATTGACAGAAATTTTAGTGACAAGAGTCTTTTTTATTATGAGGGGGGGGGGGGGGGGTGTCATATCTTTAGTTTAAATGTACTTGTAAGTCTCTGTTGTCCATACTTAATTTTGTCAATTTTACCATCTAACTGTTAATTAATCTTTTCCATTAATACATTTTAAGAGTAGACTAAACACATTTTGGACAATGAATATAGCTACATGTAATATTAATTCATTCAATTTGATTTAAATTCAAATAGAAAAAGTTTGGGAACAAAATGAAGTGTGAACAGAGATGAGTCGCACACCATGGATGGCGGAAATAAGGAAAGCTGTGATTGACTTATGAGGAGATATCGCCCAAAGGATTGTGATCTTTCATAAGCCCCTTAAATCACAAGGTGAATTTACCCTAGGCAAAGAATGCTATTGACCTGAAAATCTTTTATGCCAGTGATTGAATCACAGTAGTAATAATGTATAGATATACACGTAAGCAGGCGCTTGTTGGAGGGGGTGGTGTGGGTGTTTTTTTGTCTTTTGAGGGGGGGGGGGGGGGAGGGAGTGTTTGACTGGGGAACCCTAATCCAAGGGTGAACTATAATCTGAGGTCAATACAGTATTTTTGCTACCTGTAGTTTTAATTAATGAAATAATAGCCCTACACAAATGATGATAACATGAATTATATTGTTGTATAGATGTTGTTTAGATGACTTGACTGCATCCAGTCGAAGGAGTATTTTTTTTTAATTAAAGGAAAGCCGTTTGCCCAATGACTATTTGATAGTTTGTGATTTAAAAAAAAGCAATAGCTGACACTTATATTTATTTCAAGGTCTTTCCGTCAGGTATAAGATGTCTCTTAAAAAAATATGAATAAATTATTTATTTTTTAACAGACCGGTTACCACCCCCCCTCCTCTCTATCTCTCTCTCTCTCTCTCTCTCTCTCTCTCTCTCTCTCTCTCTCTCAATGCTTCCCCAATTAAAAAGATATATATCAATCAGACCCTTTTCCTTATAGTTGAGTCAATTTCAAGCAAGATGCTAACAATTCTACGATGATGTGGAGTGATACATCCTCCTGGCCATGATGTAAATTCCCATGTGTGATTAGCATGAAATAGATGTAGAAAGATGTCCTTCCATGGTTACGCTACCTCTGAGAGATTGCAGACATATATCCATACACAGAGATGACAGATGGCCTTGATTTGCAGTTCATTTCAGTCACTTTCATTCAAAGTTATCGGGAAATCATGGATGAAACATCAAAATATTAGGCGTATGAATCTCGTGGTGGAAGTGTAACAATACGAGTATACATCTATATTTAATTAGTTTTATTCCAATTTCCTGTTTGCTACTAGAACTAAAGACTATCATTAACGAATGATTAATTCATCAATGGAATTACGAGAACAGGAAATCATTTCATTTCACATTGGAAATTCATTAAGTATTGAAATGCAATCTTGATCTTGATCTCGATGTGGTGGAACCATTAATGGCCTTGTTAATGTATTCCCATTGCATTAAAATTAACATTAATGATATACTATTGACAGGGTTAAAGGTAATACAAAGTTTTGGCAAATTTTGAAAATTGGGTGGATAGTGAATCTTTACAATTTTGATATATTTGTATGCCCCTGCGGATGTATTATAAGCACTAAAAAAATTAGCCCCTAAAACACTTTTCCTTTCGAGAAAAATTGAATATAAAACCGGTAAATTTTTGTTAAATTTCAAATAGCGCCTATGGCCGTACAATGGCATACCTGCCAACCACCCCGATTTAGGCGGAGTTTCTCCGCATTTTTCATACCAACTCCGAATTCCGAATGCATGCCTCAAAACTCTGATTTTTTTTAATTTTTTTTTTTTTAGAGTGTAATGCACTTGGAGAGTATATAACTATTATGTAAAGGCGCTCAATAAATACCAATATGTATGTATGTATGTATAAGACTAAAGCATAACACAGCACTGATAACCAGATCACGCCGACATCCGCGCTCGCGCTCATAGAAGATATACACAGCGACATGGAAAAAAAATAGACCCTAAAGTCCTGTGTACCCCCCCCCCCCCCAATCTACGGGCTACTACCCCAATCCTTCGGTAGTTCGCGACCTCGTAGTCCATCCAGAAAAATTTACTCCTAATTTCTCTTGTCTCAGGTTGGCAGGTACATGCAATGGTAGCTGCGACCATGAAAATCTCAGAATATGTAGTTGTGATATATAATTTCCAAACGGGAGTAGCTAATCGGTCGATTTTAGTCAAGAAACATGGTTTCATAGCTAAATCAATACCTTGACCTTAAGAGGGAGCTATACAACATAAAGAGTTTATTATTAATAATTTCATAACTTTAGACTCGATTTCAACAGCGACAACGTTTAATGTATATTGTAGCAACGCATATGCTTCCAATATGTTAATTTGAACCAAATTCATGTCCCCATACGAAAACTTTGTAATACCTTTAAGAAGCATGAACAATCACATATCATCTTTTTTTTTGGGGGGGGGGGGGTGGTCTGCAAGATATAGGATGGCCAATAACTCACTAGGAAATGGACATGTGATATGCCATTTCGCAACTGATAGCAGGAACTCTCACACCGGGCAAGTGACGTCCATGACGTTTGTTTACAAGCATTCTGCCAGCGAGTAAATGAAAAGGGCGTAAAACGATCATGCCACATGCATAGTAACTGCAAATACCCTGCTAAATAGAGGATTTAGTGAATAGACAAGAGGAAATTATTCTCAACTGAGGCGAGTCCTCTAGATGTGTACATGGAGTGAACCCGTTGGGTCTAGCGCTAGAAAGTTGGTGATGGATTTTAGTCACGACTGCAAGAGATGAAGATGGGGAATTGAAGTAATTACTTTTGATTGGAAATTGAGGGTTTCTTAATTCTCATGGCCATTTCATATGAGATAATAACAGTAATAACATAGTCATATTTTCCCAGGGTAGCCTCATAAGTTGATACTGCTCTTCTTGTGGGCCCTGTGGGTAATTATTAATACATCAGCACTGCCAGGTACCCATTTATACACCTGGGGGTCAGGAAGGACACCTTGTCCAGGGATGTACACTCAGCAATAATTGAACCGAGGACCTCTCGTGTGATAGACTAGAGCAGGCCTTCACCAATATACTGCCACGCTCCGAAATGAAACGGACATTTTGGAAAGAAAGTAACGCAATGAATGTTCAGAAAAAGGGACATACTGTACAAGTATCTACACACTTGACACATATTGTTTTAATGAATGATTGCATAAAGGAATTTGTTTAGGAGGGAAATTTTTATATGATTTCTATTTGTAATACTTTGTGAATAACCCTGTAGTAATCACAAAAATTATGATTAGGTTAATACTGAAAATGTACATATACTTTTGTCATCATTAAAACATGGATTCTTGCTTCCCTTCAAGTTTTTGACCATTCATACAAGAAGAGTTTTTATTAGCAGTTTCCACCCTTTTTAGCCTGTGATATAGTGGACAGTCGTACTCAAAACTGACAATAATTATTTATTCCTTTTATTCCTTTCCGCACTAGAGAACCCAAACCAATTGAATTTTTTCAGGTCAGTACAATAACTGAATGAATGGCATTGGATTCTGTGTGTGGAAAAACAATTCTATTTTCATAGTTTTTTTGCAGTTTCACTTTCCACCAGTGCAAATATTTCAGTGTATTTGTTGGATTTTCTTATTTTTTATTAAGCATTTGAAACCATTTGTTTGTTTTTTTGGTTGAGGATGACTGATCATTTATTGCTATTGTTGTATAGCTTTGCTGTATTATTGTATGCTCAGTCTGTACACTTCAGCCACTATTCTGCCACTGTGTACTATGGACTTGACATGTTATGAACAAATGTCTGGGTTTATTGATCAGTGAAAAACATTAGCTCAATTTGGATCTGACTTTCCACCAGTGCAAATATTTCAGTGTATTTGTTGGATTTTCTTATTTTTGATTAAAGGTAAAGACCAGTATTGGAAACGCCCCAATTTCAAAAAAAATGAAATGGAAGCTCTCATTACCAATCATGTGAAAGAATGTGTTTTAACTAATTATGATGATAAAAAATTTGCCAGGAAACCGCCTACTAATTCATATATTTGGTAAATTTGTTTCTCTCATGGTCTGTGAGAGATATAGGGTAGTCCCATATACATCTTTCTATGTATATTGCTTGTAACTTTACGAAGAATGGGCCAAATTTCTTATGATTTTGATGATTCCAGAACCTTGCAGATGCTAAATGCTAGAGGATCAACCTTTTCTGATCGATTCCACAACATTTCTTTCACAATGCAATCGCATGACCATAACTGGTCTTTACCTTTAAGCAATTGAAACCATTTGTTTTTTTTTGGTTGAGGATGACTGATCATTTATTGCTATTGTTGTAAAGCTTTGCTGTATTATTGTATGCTCAGTCTGTACACTTCAGCCACTATTCTGCCACTGTGTACTATGGACTTGACATGTTATGAACAAATGTCTGGGTTTATTGATCAGTGAAAAACATTAGCTCAATTTGGATCTGATGTCATACTAGCTAATCCGAGTCCAGCAGCAGTATTTTATGAAAGCAGGATTTGTAGTATGGGGGAGGGGCAGAACTGGCCTGTGCGCCCCCCTCAAAACCCAATAGGCGTTATAGTGCATAGCAATAATGACCCCCCCCTTTTTTTAATACAAGTACAGAATCCACCCCTGTTGGTTGTGACTTGCATCTCTACTTGTCCAATATTAAATGATATTCTACAAGTATATTTAGATATTTAGAAGATAACTTTGAAATCTTACGCAATTTGAGATAGCTCTGTAGACATTGACATTTGCTTTCCAGCTATACTGTAGGCCCTACACATATCTAATAGTTGCACTTGGCATGCCTGACCATGGTTGGAATGGCGGGCCAATGTCCTCGCATATATGTAAATTTTGGAATTCGAAAGCAGCATTTTCAAGGTCTGTTGTTCCCAAGTGCAGGCATTTATTAGTCTCAATTTCACTGTTACCTTTAGCAAATGTATCGGGTTTCCTTAGGAGGACCTAGGAATGCTGCTGTTTCATAAACACCAGCTCTCTACATGGTCCCCGGTGCTCTGAAACTCATCAGAAATGCATCTTCCACTCAGCAAGTATGACGTCAGTCCTTGCTTTCCTCACATTTGAATTTACCATTACCTTTGGCAGATCAACATGCCTCAGGTTTCCTTTGGAGGACCTAGGAATGTTGCTGGTTACAAAACACCAGTGCTCTAAAACTCATCAGAAATGCTCCATTCATACTTTTAAAGCCATGTCTGAAATTGGTTCCCACTTGGTGGGGGACAACAACAAAATGTACACATTGGCACTACCTTTGGCAGATCTATCAGGTTTACTTCGGAGGACCTGGGAATGTTGCTAGGTCATAGACACCAGCTCTCTACATGGTCCCCAGCATTCTGCAGCTCATCAGAAATGCATCTTTCACATTGGTTCTCAGTCCTCGCTCTGTGCAGGAAAAAAATGCGCACTTGAATTTACCATTTCCTTTGGCAGATCAACATGCTTCAGGTTCCCTCAGGAGGACCTAGGAATGTTGCTGGCTCCAAAACAACAGTGCTCTAAAACTCATCAGAAATGTTTCATTCATACTGCACTGAAGCCATGTCTGAAGTTGGTTTCCACTTGGTGCGGGACAAACAAACAAACGTACATATCAGCACTACCTTTGGCAGATCTATCCAGTTTCCTTTGAAGGACCTAGGAATATTGTTGGCTCATATACACCAGCTCTCTACATGGTCCCCAGTGCTCTGAAACTTATCATAAATGCCCTCTTTCACATGCCATGTCTGAAGTCAGTCCATGCTCTTTGCAGGACAAACTTTGCACTTGATTTTACCACTACCTTTGGCAGATCTTTCAGGTTTCCTTTGCAGGACCTTGGAATGTTACTGGCTCATATACACCAGTCATCTGCATGGTCTTGTGTGTTCTGCAATGGGTAGTAGTGTACACCTCTTTCATACTAATACCATGTCTTAAGTTGGTCCCATCTCAGTGTGGGACAAACTGAGTCTGAAAACAATTATGCTAACTTTCGAAAGCTTCACTTGTTATGACCAGGATTTTCTCTCAACCTGGGCATTTCCACTTCATACTAGGATGAGGGCGCAAGTATGAACAGGGTACAAGACAAATTGCAGACCTGAAAGAGCAGGATGGGATGGGTAGTGTTACTAGTGTTAGTTTCTTCTGTGCCCTTTACTAGAAATTATGACGGTATCTAACATAGCATAGACAAAGCGTAGACACGTACGTGTGAAGCAGACTGGTCCTTACTCCCACTCATTGCATGTACATGTAGCTAGGTGCTCATTCCATAAGAACCTTTTCTTTCATGGCTGAATGTACACAATTGCAGGGAGTAATTCATTAGTATTCAAGGTAATGGAATGTAATTAGAGTTTGCTGGTGCCAATGGATATTTTTAAACAAATTATTATTTTTGCAAGTTATTCACTTTTATTGAATTAGGAGGGGGGGGGGGGGGCCTAACACTTCAAATGTCAAAGTTGTCGAATACAATTCCACGGACCCCAGCGCAAGTTGTCTTGGGCTTAGAAGGCCTATCCAATGGGTGAGATTGTTGATTCATGTTCTCATGTAATTCAATGTTAAACATCATACATGTATACAGTATATTACAGACTGGTGACTGGTGAGCAAATGGTGAGCTCACTGTTAGTGGAACATGTTTATCTTATCAATTATGACAAATAACATGAGCTGATTGATAGCAAACTCCAAGTAATTGACCTCGTCTCCGTACAATCATGAAAGATCTTAAATCAATGGATGGTCATTGGATTGTCTCATTAGTTATGGAGCCTTGTTCACGTCTATGCAATAATTGATACATTAAAGTAGAGCTCTGCCGTAACTTTTGGTTGTAGGGGTTGCGGAATGACGTTTTAGGGTCTTCGTATTTGACCCTCTTGTTATATATTTTTTTAAGGGGGGGGGGGGGGGTCAGACTTATATTTTTGGCACCTACATGTACTGTACATGTATGTGTCCTGGAGACAAGGCATTGTTAAATCCTGAATTAAAGCTTGTTGCCCACCACAACCATGATGATAAGAAGATTCTACGTTCTCCATGGCTAAATTTCCTATAATTAATAACCAAATTTCCTATAATTAATAACCAAATTTCCTATAATTAATAACCAAATTTCTCTCTTCAACCGTGGACCAAAATTCCAAACCTAACCATAGATCCTATTGCAACTCTACCTGAATACTTTTGACAAAATTCAGCCCAGAGTCATTGTCACCAGAGCAAATTTCACTAGTGCCAATGTCGCTGGAGAAACTGTTGCTGGTGCAAATGTGAGATCACCTATGAGAAGTAGCATCTTATTGCATGGATGGAAGGTCATTTGTGAAATGCCCGATAACATCTTACACCTTCAGCATGACCCTGAGTGACCTACATGTATATGGTACATACTTTTCTTGTACATGTAGTCTGCCCTGGATATTGTCATTACAGCTCACACTTATAATGCGGTTATGCTATGTGTTCATGTAGTTGGAGCATGTGATACAGGCATGCAGACTAGTCATGTCATGTGATGCTCGTTAAAGGCAGCCTTGAGTTCTGTCCTGGGAAAACAATTTTCACAGAACCAAATACAAAATTTGGGGGGATGATGAATGCTATATCAAGAAAGAGCTTTGATTTATTCTCCATATTTTTTTTGTAGCCCAAGTCGTGGATTTTAGTCCCATTAAAACAGAGTTGTTGGCCTACATGTATGATCCAATTGCGTTGTGACAGGATTAGAGATAAACTTGAGTTCTGGTAATGCGATTGCATTGTGAAAGAAAAGGTGTGGAATGGATCAGAAAAGTTGATCATATAGCATGTAAGTAATGGTGTGTAATGAAAGGTTCTGGAGTCATCAAAATCATCATAAATTTGGCAGAGTCTTGGTAAAGTAACAATCACTTACACAGAAAGATGTATATGGGACAACACACATGGTGTCAGGGCTAGTACTACCCTGATTTCCTTATCTTTCTATGCTCATTACTCAGCCAGTATACATTTTCTTCCAAAATTGTTTGGCACATGACATTCAGTGTAAGTTTCGTTAGATTCTGTGAGAATTCATTTTCTTTTTTTTACCAGAACTCAAGTTTATCTTTAATACTACATGGAGGTGTTGTGTATCAATTTACACTACCAGATGAATGGATGTGCTGATTCCAATTAATGACTGTGTTCAAAGTATGATCTTAAAAGGGTCCCTGGCCAAACCTGGAAAACATGCCTAACGCACGCATGGCAAGCACACGTACGCCAAATGTTGTGGAGGGACACATGCATGAGGCAGTAATTTGTCCAAGGAATTGGGGAGAAATGTCGGAGCTAATGAGGGCCAATTACACCATGGTGCTATAAAAACATGCCTGCCATAACAGAGACATCAATGCTCTGTAGAGGGCGCTGTTATATGTGATCTTGATCTTGCCCTTGCCCTTTGCCAATTGACAGTTGTCTTGCAATCCATCACACAAACCAGTTAGTAATAGATGTAGAATAACACTGCATGTTTACAAACATGGTGACATATTGATCACAGGTAACAAACCTGAAAGCATTTTAAAGTCTGCTGTTTATCTGAATGTACACATAGTGCAAGTAGCATCTAAATGAGGTACATCGAGCCTCGAGGCGAATGATACAAATGCAACCTTTAATTGTACTTATGATGCGGTAACTCAGAGTAAATGATCGGTAAGTAAAGCACTTGCCGGATAATACTGGATGATTTGGACGAGAGAAGAATTGTTAGCTTATAGTCTGTTACCACCTGCAAAGACTATTTTTAAACTAGAACAGTTTGAATACATACTGTGACGTAGATCGATGCATGTAACCTGAAAACACCTGGCAGACAAACACAAAGTGAATGAAGGCTAGTCTATATTCACCTCCCTTTTAAATACAAAAAATGTATTCTGGCTTTGGTTGTGTGACACATTTTGCTCTTCTGACAGTTAATTTGCAGAACCCTTACCCTAACCTTAATCTTAGTCCTAGCCTACAAACCCACTAATGCAACTGTAACCCTAAGGCCAATAAAAAAATATACATGTTTAGCGTCCCCGCCCGCTTCTTTTTGGGGGGCCGCCTTTTTTTAAATTTTTTTTTTTTTAAAATGTTGTAATTTTTTTTTTTTTTTTTTTTTTTTTTTTAAAGAAAAAAAACATGAAAAACACTGCTAAAATTGATTTATTTCTGATTTAAACAAAATAAAAATAAATGTCCGCGGCCATCTTGAAAAATAGCCCGCCTGTCAGGGAAAATGTACCGAACGGCCATTTTGAAAGAAAGAAAAAAAAAAAAAAGGGCCTCCTCCTTCCTATTTTTCAAAAAAACAGGACGCTAAACATGTTTTTTTTTTTTTATTCGGCCTAATCCAACTATTAATCCTAACCTAAAAACACATTTGCAACCCTGACACTAACCTAAACCTTTGACGAAATGAAAAAAAGGCCTGGAGCAATGTCTGTCTTCTGAAGTATAGGACATTTCACTCGAACTAACTCTCTGATAGCTATAGCGTTATCGTAATTAGATCTTATGGTAGGTCTTGTGGTAGAATGTGCCAGTGCATGTTAATCTCTATATATGCCCCCAACCCTTACTACCTCAGTTAATACCTCAAAAGAACACACAAATCAATATTATTACCGAGCACTGCTGGTTTTTAATCTCATAATAAGTGCATCAACCTTTCCCCCAGCTTCAGCTATTCGCCCAGATCCTACCCAGGGACTTATCGGATTGTAATCACAATTATTTAAGACTTTCGGTGTAGAGGAATTACAAAGAGAAACAGTGAATAGCCTTTTTGCTGTTTTCATAGTATTTCCTATCTCCTGTTGCAATTATCCTACTATCATCAATAAATAGTTGATAGATCACAAGATACTAATAATTCTTAGCTATGCAGTGGAGATTTACATCAATATTGGACAAGTGAGAGGTAAAAAATAAATTATGATGAAAATGTAAACAAACGGCCATAACCGCAACTACAACAACTGCAACAACAACAATACCAATGATAATACAAATAATAAAACTAAAGAAAATTTATTTTAATGCTGAAGTGATATATGAGCCCAATATGAGCCCAATATACATGTTTGAAATGAGTTTAAAAAGCACTTGATATTTGATACTGTTAAGCCTATGTATCTACATACATACACAGAAACAAAATCCTGCCAATGGCAGGTCAATTGAGTCTACCGTAGAAAGTAGGCCTATAATAGTAAATAGAGTGAAAGTTATACAGTTACGGCCCTCACAGAGAGATAAAAAGCAAACAGTTTTTTTTTGATGGCTTGTGTATCCATTCAACCAAAACTTGTCATTCACAAAGTAACAATAAAATTGTTTATTTCTCCCCGGTCTCATGCACACTGCAAACCTGAAAATGATAAACAATGCCATTAAGAGCTAACTGTCTTTCAGAAAAGCCAGAGAAGACCAATAAGTATATGCTGGCAAGTAGACAATCTGGCATTGAGCTGAGCGTGACAAGACTGCCAGTCAGTTAGCCGACTGCGTTTGTTGACGACACCGGGAGTTGGGGTTTTGAATAAAGGCAGATCTACCAGCAGTAGAGCAGAGCGAGCCGCGCAATACAGGATAGCAGCTCGATGCGAGGAGCAGATATTAATATACCACCAGTGCAGAGAGGATAAATATATAGATACCTGCGTCGGCAGCTAGTGGTGCATGCCAAGTCACTTGGACGTATACATGTGCACAGGATTTATATGTGCTTGAGATATCTTACAAGTGGAGATACATAATATCAGTGAGTTTACGCCTCTCATGCAGGCCTCGTTTGTATCTTTCGTAGTTATTCCATTCTGAGCTCGTGTGTGCCCCAGTGCTCATTAGGTTGGTTGGCATTGGTAATGGCATTTACCCCGCATCGATGGGCCGCTAGCCAGGAGCGATATAATGACGGATATTAAGATACCTAAACGGCTAGCCAAAATAGCAAGTGATTGTTGTGTTTTGTATTGGGCTGTTTGCTTGCATTCTTTCTGTGCTCGGTGAGCAAGCAAAGCATTTCAATGGAAAATACATGGTAGGGAGTATAGAGGTAGAATGTACATGTATAGAATGCATCATATTGGGTTCATATATCGCTTCAGTTTTAACATCGTACCTAGACATTCTATATGTACCAGCAGTTTTATATAACAATTGTCTTTTTCTTATTGTGAATCGACGTATAGTGATATGTTACCCATCAAATCTGTTCCAGCTTGGTATTATACTTTCAGTTGGATAAAGGATATTCTATTGCCCCCCCCCCCAAAAAAAAAAGACCTACAAAATCAAAAAAACCTAAAATATTTATAGCAATGACTTCATCTAAATCCTACTTCCTATCTTAGTTCATAAGAAACTGAAATTGAAAAGTAGAATTTACATAATGAACTTTTAACAAACAGAAGGCGTGCATGAGTAGTATAGATGCCTAAAAATATACATTTACAAGAGATTGCAGATGTCCTTTTTCTGTGAAATACGTCTTGTTTACTCTAGACTGTCTTTCAATGTAATTTTCCAGCAGCGTCATGCTCTATTGCATCTAATGTAGGAGGAACAGGATGTTTATTCACATCAAAAAGAAGCCATTATAGTGGGTTCATGTATCAGTAATGGAGTTGGTATTTTGATTACTTTTTATAACCCGGATTAGAAGGGCAACGATCTGTGCAAGCTTGCACACGCAGTGGTGTGATGCCCCAGTTATATTTAATCATGATTGAATTATACTTTGACCCAAGGAGAAGGCACTATATTGACAAAAGGAATTTGGCTAGAATCCAGTTTGCAAAGTGGGATGATGTATTTCATGTGGCAACATGAGAGTATATGCACTGGAATATACATATCTTTTAAAGATATATATATATATATATATATATATATATATATATATATTTAAAATATATTGTAGGGCTCTTGTGCAAGGGTTAGATGTGACTGTGACGTGAGTCTTGTTTACATTTCGTGCATGAGTTGGTAAAGTTCATGGAAAACTAGCTATGAGTGTGCATTTTTTCTTTTTGTATTAGTTGGTACCAGGCTTCACCAGGCATTGTAGTTTGTACAGTACACTGTACATATACATTGTAGTTTGCTTTGTTATTTGGTTTCATGTGCAATCAGTTAATATTTATTCTTTTCACCACACCTTTCGCTATGATTTGTGTCAAGATGTATATTTCTCTATCCTCCCCCTTTGGCATGTACAGACAAAGCACTTTGGGGTACCTAAAAGATGAACATACAGCTCTTGAAGCTTGTCTGCATTTATATTCTAAGTTTTCTTTGACCTATGAATATATATAATTGATTTCTATCCATAGATCTTTATACTTTTAATTGTCTCTGGAGGTAGAAAAACATGTTTATGAAACCATGCAACATGTTGAAGGCAATGTGTTGAAGTGCTGTGTCTGAAGGATATGGCTAATGATATCAATCATTGTAATAATGACTTTTAAGAAATGAGGTTGTCTCTGAAATTTAAATCACCTTTTTAGTATTTTCCTTTTTAATTCACTATTAAAACTTGTGTAACACATGGCTTAAAAGAAAGAAAGAAATGATATTATTATGAGGCCTGCTTATTTTTTTGAACATGTCTGTATGAAAATGGACAATTTATAGGGATGGGAAGATGTTATCTCCATAGTTAACAGTAATTAAGAGAATAGAGAGGTGACGTTTGATGATGAAACCTTGATAAAAAGGAAACCAGTTTATTTATTTGAACATGTCTGTATGAAAATGGATATTTTATAGAGATGGGAAGATGTTATCTCTATGGTTACCATTAATAAAGAGAATAGAGGGGAGGTGACATTTGATGATGAAACTTTGATAAAAAGGAAACCACTTTATTTATTTGAACATGTCTGTATGAAAATGGACAATTTGTAGAGATGGGAAGATGTTATCTCTATAGTTACCAGTAATTAAGAGAATAGAGAGGGGGTGATGTTTTAATGATGAAACATTGATAAAAGGAGACCACTTTATTTATTTGAACATGTCTGTATGAAAGTGGTATTTATAGGGATGGAAAGATGTAATTTATCTCAATTGTTACCATTAATAAAGAGAATAGAGGGGAGATGCTGTTTGATGATGAAACATAGATAACTAGACATATAATACTTGTTTGGAACAAGTATAGGTGGGCTGGTCAACTTAAATTTGAGACAAAATAGAGCAAAAATAAGCGAGATACTGCTTAAAAATTCTTAAAAAACAATATCATGTAGTTTCATGACGTGAACGAAATTCACCTACTATAGGGATAACGCAAATTATGAAATGTTTGACATGAGGCCTTTAATCGAGATTTTCACTATGATGACGTCATCAAAATGAAAAATGGTTATTGTCAAGCATGTAGAGAATTGTCTTAGCTACAACATATTGAAATTTTGAAGAAAATTGATCAATATTTACAGAGATACAATCAATTTTCCATAAATATGCTGACGTCATAATATGCAAATTCGTATTTTGAGTTCCAAGGCCATTGTGATGATGTCACGATACACTTAATGGCCAAATGAGACATGAAATCATATCTCCAACTCATACTCTATCAGAATATGGAAAACAAATTGAGGGTCTCGGTGCATTTCAAAGAGCTATAATGGATTTTGTATAGGCATGTTTTTGCCCATATATGCTATGTATTATAAGAGCTCGCGCGCACGGACATTTATCTTGAATGGACGCTCATCTTAATATTCATAGTCATAAAGAGATAAACATAGTATCAAATTGTTTAAACCAATATGGGATTTATCATGAAAGAAAAAAAATGGCGATTCTGCGTTGTGTAATGGTGTTACGCGCGAAAACGCGCACGCATGCGCGTGTGCGCGATTTTTTTATAAAATGCTTAAAATGACCTGAAACGTATGCAAAATAAATTTAAGACGATTTTGAGCATTTTAAAATTTTGCGCACGCGCGCGTTTTTTGTCCTGAAATTGTCCGGACTGATATTGACCTTGATCATGATAAATATGAATGAGAAATGGCCTTTTGTTATGAAGATATGACCATGAGTTGATTTTCAGAAAATTTCACAAAATGGCGCCTAGATGACGTCTTCAGTCAAGGTCATGGTTGAAAAAATTTCTGTGCTTTGTTCTAATGCCTATACATATGTGTGCTAAATTTCAAGGTATTTGATTGAACCATTTTCAAGTTATCTTGCACACAAAAAAGTGGGTCGAAATAAGAAAAATAAATAAAGGCAATTTTAACAACATTATAAGGTGGTCTGTATTAGATACAGCCCACCTGATTACCGTTATGAAAATATGATCATGAGTAAATTTTCAGAAAATTTCACAAAATGGCGCCTAGATGACGGCATCAGTCAAGGTCAAGGTTGAAAACTTGCTGTGCTTTGTTCATATGCCTATACATACGTGTCTTAAATTTTAAGACATTTGATTCAGCCATTTTCAAATTATCTTGCACACAAAAAAGTGGGTCGAAATAAGAAAAATAAAGAAATAAATAAATAAATTAAATTTGAAAACAAAATAGAGCAAAAATAAGCGAGATACTGCTTGAAAATTCTTAAAAAACACTATCATGTAGATTCATTACGTGAACGAAATTCACCTTCTATAGTCATAACACGCAAATTATGAAATTTCTGACATGAGGCCTTTAATCAAAATTTTCACTCTGATGACGTCATCAAAATGAAAAAGTTTTTTTTTAACGTGTAGAGAATTATCTTAGCTACAACATATTGAAATTTTGAAGAAAATCAATCAATATATACAGAGATACAATCAATTTTCCATAAATATGCTGACGTCATAATATGCAAATTCGTATTTTGAGTTCCAAGGCCTTTAAGATGATGTCACGATACACTTAATGGCCAAATGAGACATGAAATCATATTTCTGACTCATACTCTTTTCAAATATTAAAACAGAATTGGGGTCCAGGTGCATCCCAATGAGCTATAATGGATTGTGTATAGGCATTTTTTTGCCCATGTATGTTATGTATTACAAGAGCTCGCGCGCACTGACATTTATCTTGAATTTACGCTCATCTTGTTAATAATGGTCATAAAGAGAAAAACATGGTATCAAATTCCTTGAAAAAATATGAGAAATATCATGAAAGAAAAAAAAATGGCGATTCTATGTTTTGTAATGGTGTTACGCGCGAAAACGCGCAAATTTTTATAAAATGCTTAAAATGACCTAAAACGTATGCAAAATAAATTGACGATTTTGAGCATTTAAAAATTTTGCGCGCGCACTGACGCGCGGACGTACGCGCAGGCGCGCGTTTTTTGACCCGAAATTGACCGGACGGATATTGACCTTGATCATGTTGAATATGAATGAAAAATGATTTACCGTTATGAAAATATGATCATGAGTAAATTTTCAAAAAAATTCACAAAATGGCGCCTAGATGACGTCATCAGTCAAGGTCAAGGTTTAAAACGTTGTTGTGCTTTGTTCATATGCCTATAAATACGTGTGCTAAATTTAAAGACATTTGCTTGAGCCATTTTTAAATTATCTTGCACACAAAAAAGTGGGTCGAATTAAGAAAAATAAATAAATAAACTAGACATAATACTTGTTTGGAACAAGTATAGGTGGGCTGGTCAACTAAAATTTGAGACAAAATAGAGCAAAAATAAGCGAGATACTGCTAAAAAGACAAGGTCATGTAGATTCATGATGTGAACGAAATTGATGATGATGATGATGATGGTCATGATGATGATGATGATGATAATAATGATGATCATGATGATGTCGATGATTCGATGATGATTATCATCATTATGATCATGATGATCATGATGATATTGTCGATGATCATGAGCGTGATCTTGACATCTTATTAACAAAATGAGGGATGATTAAGATAGCATATAGTCTTAGCTACGACATATTCAAAAATCAACAAAATTCAAGCAGAAATAACGGCGTTATTGCTCGCAAAAGACATGAGTGTATAGAATCCAGATTTGAGAAAAAGTCATCTCCCATAGGGATTACACGCAAAAAGTAATTGATCAAGTGAAAATAGTGTAATAATAATGTAAAGAGGGGTGTTTATTACATTTGCGATTCTACGTGTTTTAATAGTCAAAGGAGATGGTACAGTGAAAGGCCAAAAAGAAAAAAAAAGGGAAGACAAAAATTCTTGGAGACGCCCGGACTCGAGCCAGGGATCTCGAGGTAGGAAGTCAAATGCGTTACCGATATACCAAAACATTTCCCATAGCGATTACACGTAAACAAAAAATGGAATTTTCAAATCCCACTTTGCAAGTAAAATATGAGCATGATCCCGGCATCTGATCGAAAAATAAATGGCACATTAACGATAGCTTATTGTCTCAGCTACAACATACTAAAAGCTCAGGAAAAACGAAAATAAAACGACGGAGATATTACTCGTAAAAGACGGGAATGTAGAATCCAGTTTTGAGAAAAAGTCATGTCCCATAGAGAATACACGCAAAATGTGAAAAATTGACATGCCTCCTTTAATCGCTAAAATACGGCATGATGCCTTTGTCAAAATGAAAAATGGTGATTATTGAGCTTGTAGAGAATTATTTTAGCTACATCATATCGAAATTTGGAAGAAAATCGGTCAATATTTACAGAGATACAATCGATTTTCCATAAATATGCTGACGTCATAATATGCAAATTCGTATTTTGAGTTCCAAGGCCATTATGATGATGTCACGATACACCTAATGGCCAAATGAGACATGGAATCATATCTCCGACTCATACTCTATCTAAATATGAAAAAAAATGAAGGTCACGGTTCATTCCAAAGAGCTTTAATGGATTTTGTATAGGCATTTTTTTGCCTATATATGCTATGTATTAAAAGAGCTCGCGCGCACTGACATTTATCTTGAATTGACGCTCATCTTGTTATTAATGGTCATAAAGAGATAAACATGTAATCAAATTCCTTGAAAAAATATAAGAAATATCATCAAAGAAAAAAAAATGGCGATTCTATGTTTTGTAATGGTGTTACGCGCGAAAACGCGCGCGCATGCACGTACGCGCGATTTTTTATAAAATGCTTAAAATGACCTAAAACGTATCCAAAACAAATTTGAGACGATTTTGAGCATTTAAAATTTTTGCGCGCGCACTGACGCGCGGACGTACGCGGACGCGCGCGTTTTTTGACCTGAAATTGACCGGACACATATTGAACTTGATCATGATAAATATGAATGAGAAATGAATTACCGTTATGAAAATATGATCATGAGTAAATTTTCAGAAAATTTCACAAAATGGCGCCTAGATGACGTCATCAATCAAGGTCAAGGTTGAAAACTTTGTTGTGCCTTGTTCATATGCCTATACATATTTGTACCAAATTTTAAGATATTTGATCGAGCCATTTTCAAATTATCTTGCACACAAAAAAGTGGGTCGAAATAAGAAAAATAAATAAATAAACTAGACATATAATACTTGTTTGGAACAAGTATAGGTGGGCTGGTCAACTTAAATTTGAGACAAAATAGAGCAAAAATAAGCGAGAAACTGCTTTAAAATTCTTAAAAAACAGTATCATGTAGTTTCATGACGTGAACGAAATTCACCTTCTATAGGGATAAGGCAAATTATGAAGGCCTTTTGACATGAGGCCTTTAATCGAGATTTTCACTATGATGACGTCATCAAAATGAAAAATGGTTATTACTGAGCTGATGGAAAATTGTCTTAGCTACAACATATCGAAATTTTGAAGAAAATCGATCAATATTTACAGAGATACAATCAATTTTCCATAAATATGCTGACGTCATAATATGCAAATTCGTATTTTGAGTTCCAAGGCCATTATGATGATGTCACGATACACCTAATGGCCAAATGAGACATGGAATCATATCTCCCACTCATACTCTATCTAAATATGAAAAAAAATTGAAGATCACGGTTCATTCCATAGAGCTATAATGAATTTTGTATAGGCATGTTTTTGCCCATATATGCTATGTATTAAAAGAGCTCGCGCGCACTGACATTTATCTTGAATTGACGCTCATCTTGTTATTAATGGTCATAAGAGATAAACATGGTATCAAATTCCTTGAAAAAATATAATAAATATCATGAAGAAAAACAAATGGCGATTTTATGTTTTTTAATGGTGTTACGCGCGAAAACGCACGCGCATGCGCTTACGCGCGATTTGTTATAAAATGCTTTAAATGACCTGAAACGTATGCAAAACAAATTTGAGACGATTTTGAGCATTTAAAAATTTTGCGCGCGCACTGACGCGCGGACGTACGCGGACGCGCGCGTTTTTTGACCTGAAATTGACCGGACACATATTGACCTTGATCGTGATAAATATGAATGCGAAATGAATTACCGTTATGAAAATATGATCATGAGTAAATTTTCAGAAAATTTCACAAAATGGCGCCTAGATGACGTCATCAATCAAGGTCAAGGTTGAAAACTTTGCTGTGCCTTGTTCATATGCCTATACATATGTGTACCAAATTTTAAGATATTTGATTGAGCCATTTTCAAATTATCTTGCACACAAAAAAGTGGGTCGAAATAAGAAAAATAAATAATAAAGAATAATAATAATAATAAAGGCAATTTTAACAAAATTATAAGGTGGTCTGTATTAGATACAGCCCACCTAATAAATAAATAAAGGCGATTTTAACAAAAATATAAGGTGGTCTGTATTAGATACAGCCCACCTGATAAATAAATAAAGGCGATTTTAACAAAAATATAAGGTGGTCTGTATTATATACAGCCCACCTGAAAAGGAGACCAGTTTTCTTCTGACTGATTTATTACTGGTACCAGATGTTGAAATATTCTTCTCTTAATTGAGTTGATTCACTAGGGATGTGAAGCCCTATGAATTTACATCAAGAGAGATGGAATATGAAGAGAGAAGTATAGACTTGGGGAGAGGGACAGAGACAGGGAGACAGACATGGAGACGGAGACAGTGAGAAAGATGAAGAGAGGAAGATGGAGAGAGACACACACACACACAGCGAGAGGGAGACAGAGACAGAGAGAAATATGGAGAGAGGAAGATGGAGAGAGAGACAGACATACAGGAAGACAGAGACAGAGAGCAAGATGAAGAGTGGAAGATGGAGAGAGAGAGCGACAGAGAGACAGACACAGAGAGAGAGAGAGAGACAGAGACAGAGACAGACAGGAAGACAGAGACAGAGAGAAAGATGAAGAAAGGAAGATAGAGAGAGAGAGAGGAAGAGTGAGTGGGAGTGTGTATAGGAGAGCGTGAATACGTGGTGCACTAAAAACAAGTGCCGACTAGCTATCTGCCCCAGATGTTGATGTAGTATTTGGTGTAATCCCAGCGTGGCTAAGATTAGGTGGGACTGTGCTGCACTTTTGTGACTCAGCAGGCGACAATCTGCCTTTGCCATGCATGCGGTGCTGCTACATGTATGCAGACTCTAATCAAACCATGTCAACGTATAAAGCAGAATATTCTGTTTCCAATGTGTATTGCACGAGACTGGAGTGCAGTGTCTTAGGGGAATGGTGCAAAGCATTTTAAACAAGGGCATATATATTATTGTGTATGTTTCCTATTGTAATGTTGCAGGTTAGAGCATTTGTCATAGACATGCTTTTTAAAATCTAGCTTTAAAAAAAAAGAATGAATCTTTGTAAGTATTGTACACAACATTGGAATAAACATGCATTTATTGCAAAGGCATTGGGTGAAACATTTTGTAATCATATAGCTATGTCTGTAAAGTGCTTCATATCTATAAGAAAAAATATAGATTTCTAGTTGCTATAGTTTTAATTCTTATGTTTTAATTCAATTCTAAGGAACGACCCAATCATCAACCAGACAGAATTTTGAAAGTATCTTTACAAGCATGTCTATTTGGTAAAGGCGAGCTGATGAACTAGTATGCGAATCAATTTCATTAAGGAAGGGGAGCTAGCTAAGACTTTAAGATTGTGATGTATTTGTGAATGGCCTTTGCTTGACTGCATATCGGCCTTACAACTAATCCCAGCCCATTCAGGGTTTAACTTTGTTATTCTCTATGGAAAATAGATGATTTATGGGCATTTTCGTTCATATTCTGTGCATCATTTAGGCTCAGGGTCTTCGCCAGACCATTTTGAATGGGTGATCTTGTGAGATTTGCAGACTGCCTATAAAAATGTTGAATTTACTGTCACAAAAATTTGCCTTCGGAGGTTTTTTCTAAAAGGAGAGGAGTAGGCATAAATAGAGCGAGAGACACAACAGATGAAAATGAAACAGGAAGTTCTAAGTTAAGAAGTAATAATTACTTGGTGTGAGAACAAACAAACTAAAGGGCTACACTAAAGGAAAATTTACAGATTGGAAGGCAAGACCATGAAGAAGATTGAAAAACATTCATGTATGAAATTAATCTGTGATTGTCACCCGTTTGAAGTGCAGAGGGGATAATGATGGTAGGTGTAGCAGTAATAGTCTTGTACACTAAATTTCCCAATTACCGTGTACATTTGCACATGCATATAAGCAGTACTTGTTCAGTTTTATTCTAAACTGTTAGGTTCTAACATGATTAAAATTAAAAAGATTTATGAATGAAAAATATGATGTGTATTATCTATGAAAATTTTGTTAACAAGCTTATTTTCTAAAATTGAACAATGTTTACAGTAGGTAACCTGAACTCAGTTGTTCTGCAATCAGGAACACTCTTTGTTCAATTTGCTTACATTTTGAAACTTAGAATATGCCAATTTGTGATGATTGAGTATATACTATAAGGCTAAAGCCAAGGTAATTGGGCAATGGTTTAGACAGTGGGCTACATCACATTGAAATAATTTATTAGCAGACTGTAGATAGCAGTTTATTGGAGCAACCTTATCACATGTACGTGTAGATAAAATTATCATCTGTTTTGTCTACTTCATACTCTCCAAACAGTGTGTACCTGGTAGTGCATAATTAATCAAGTAGATCAGATAAGCATACATGAATATTAAAAGATTTTATATTTGTGCCTTGAAATATAATCAAGTGTATTTGATTTATATTTAATTTAATGTAAATAAGATATGAATTATTGATTGGGATGTAATGACTTATTAACATGACTTATTATTAACATACAGATATGATTGGGTATAAATACATTTACAGTTCACGATCGCGTCACATATTATTTGCGATGTGATCAAACTTTAGAGGTGTGCAAGGGATTCTCTCTTCTTTTTTTGGTGGTCAAATCTCTCTCTCTCTCCGTGCTAAACTGCCAGAAGGCGCAAAGATGTTTCTTCACGGAGGCTATAGAAGGCTATTGAAGGAGGAAGAGGTGAGCCCTGTTCAATGAGAGAATGCACCTGCTCCTTCCTAAACTACAAATTATTCAGAGTGTTGAATGTCTACAGAGCCTGCTTTGATGTGATTCTCAGCAGCCGAGCTGAGCTGAGGTGGTTTATAATGCGATGAGGCATTCTACATGGTGGAATAGACGTCATTTGCTGTGATGTATCTTGCTTTTTTCTTGTTGTGTCTCTCTGGGATTATTTATAATCTATTATTGTAATTAGCAACATTTGGAGATTTGACACTTCAGCAGCTGAGCTGAGGTGGTTTATAATGCGATGTGGCATTCTACATGGTGGAATAGACGTCATTTGCTGTGATGTATCATGCTTTTTTCTGTTCTTGCTATGTCTCTCTGGGATTATTTATAATCTATTATTGTAATTAGCAACATTTATAGATTTGACATTTCGGCAGCTGAGCTAAGAGGTTTATAATGAGAGTTGACGTTCTACTTGGAATAGACTTCATGTGCCACAATGTAGTCTGTGATAAACATCATGTCTCTCTGACATTATTTAATTTAATTTTAACAGAGTATCAAAATCTAGTTATGTCATTAACAATCTATCTCTTATACAAATAGCAGCACTAATTTTCCATTTGATGCTCTTTTACATAACAAAAGTGCTTAGAAAGCACTTGCCCCTTTTTGTCCTCCTTTTATTTTAAAACAAGTAACAATGAAATTAAGAACTGTTTTCCCTTCAATTTAACACTTTTCTTTCTTCATTTTAACAATCATTTTTGGAAAGTGGGCCTTAGTACTCACATATTGTTTCTTCTCCATAGTGAGTGGGTGTAAATTGCCATTCAAAATTATGTGTTAAATTTTCACAACAGCTTATCTTTGGTGGCAAACATAATTAAAAATATCATTGCCGTGTGATGATCATTCCCTAACAATTCCATCATTGGTCAAAATTAACATTATGTATAGAACTCAAGATTCAGTGAAAAAAATACACGGGGGCTCAGGGCGAAATAGCCCCCGAAATGCCCAAAGAGCCCTCGAAGATCAGAAAAGAGCCCCCATAAATTTGCATAGAGTTCAATGCAAAACAAATTTTAGAGTGTTATTTTTATGCAGGCAAGCTTGAAAAGTAGCCCCCGAAAAAATAAATATTAATTTTTTCCCTGTGAAGATTGATAGCTTGTGTATAAACCCATTTCAGTCAAACATGTTTTTGTAGCTTTTGAGTGGACTATGAGCACTGTTCACATTTATGTTTATCTTTCATCGATTCCATGACATGGTTATTAACGTCCCAATCAATATTTCATGTTTCCTGTCCATGGCCAATATTGTGTATCACGTCTTCAACATGCCCCCGAGGTAGAAAGAGACAGGTTTGCTTCTTTGAAGATGCGTTCCCATTAGCCCTAAGAAGCTCACGTTTGGGGGATAATGGCCTGTTCAGACTGTAGGAAATTGATACAAAACCGGTATAGAAACGTTGTATAAAGCATTGTTGTTCAGCGAAAGGGGTGTACAGACTGGGCAATAATATTTTGTGAGGAAACGTTGCATAAAGAAACTAAAGAGGTCAGTGGTTATGACAGCTGGCTAATCATACGCTTTTTGTATGACATGACGTGCAGACTATAGTGGGTACCTGATTCTTTGATGTGTTTTCATTTGAAAGGATGCTGAAACATGCGTTTCATGCGTTTCATTATATATTTCTTTATATGACAATTTGAATTACTTCTAGTACAGCTACATGTATACAATAACTTTCAGTAGTCTGAACGCGGCACCAGACTTAATGGTGCTTCTGGAGAACAAAGAGTCCAGAATTTGAGTCCTCTGTCTCTTTACCGAGTCGAGTGACTAGAGCTCGCAATAGATATTAGCTTGATCTACAGGATGAGCATATCCACACCACGTCTGTAAGCCTGCTGTTTGGGGCCAAATAGTGCACATTTTCACGGACAAGCTGGAATATGCTTTGGAAAACAGCTCTAGATTAACAATTCGTAGCACACCAATGAAAAAGCCTGCTATTTGCATCTTCTCTGCAAAAATTAGCTCGAGTTACTTGTGATCGGGGATAATTTCCCAGCATCAAAATAAGTGGGCTATATTGAACGTTTGAGTTTAATGAAAAAGTGCCTTAAACCTCTACCCAATGTGGACTGTAGATTAT
Organism: Strongylocentrotus purpuratus; assembly: GCF_000002235.5. Lineage (NCBI taxonomy): Eukaryota > Metazoa > Echinodermata > Echinoidea > Camarodonta > Strongylocentrotidae > Strongylocentrotus > Strongylocentrotus purpuratus. The sequence goes on along the minus strand of NW_022145613.1, from coordinate 18,228,332 downwards.
CAGCTTTTCACACGCATGACAGCGCTTCAAGGGACAATTACTTATAAAGTTACCTCTCCTTTTTATATGAGATTTAAATTTGACTTGATGGAATCGTTGCGAAGAGCGACAAATTTGATATAGGATATTGATAATTTGATAAATGCTTTTAGGACAGTAGTGCCGATTAAATGTACTTAATAAGAAGATCTACACTGTTTTATACATTTTTGTAAGCTGACAGTGAAAATGGTAACGTCCACATTGTCTGATGATCTGATATTGATGGATTTCTTGTTTTCTAGCCTGTGATGTTCAAGTTTGGTAGAATACAAGGAGACCATTGAAAAGAGCAGGTGTTTATATCCCTGTCATTACTTTAAACCATCCTCGCTAAGCACTTTACTAGTGCTGGCTAAACATTACTGGTGTGCGTCATTTTGGCATGTATAATATTTATTCACAGTTGTTCATGCTACTGGATGCATGCCAGGTTTTATGGTAATTATTGAGAAGTGGTCATTGAACAGAAAATGAGTCTCTGTGGGTGCACTTTAACACTTAACCGCCATTAATATGTCAGTGTTTCTTAAAGGTATTACAAAGTTTTGGTACGGGATCATGAATTTGGTTCAAATTAACATATTGGAAGCATATGCGTTCCTACAATATTCATTGATCGTTGTCGCGGTTGAAATCGAGTCTAAAGTTATGAAATTATAAATAATAAACTCTTTATGTTGTATAGCTCCATCTCAAGGTCAAGATTTTAATTTAGCTATGAAACAATGTTTCTTGACTAAAATCGACCGATTAGCTAATCCCATTTGGAAATTATATATCACAATTACATATTCTGAGATTTTTATGGTCGCAGCTCCCATTGCACGGCCATAGGCGCTATTTTAACTTTATCAAAATTTACCGGGAGCACCGGTAAATTTTTATATTAAATTTTTCTCGAAAACAGAAGTGTTTTAGGGGCTAATTTTTTTAGTGCTTATAATACATCCACAGGGGCATCCAAATATATCAAAATTGTAAAGATTCACTATCCACCCAATTTTCAAAATTTCCCAAAAACTTTGTATTACCTTTAAGTGTAGCCAATACATCACAGGCATTCAAGAAAACCACATCTATAATATTACTCCACTTAATTTACAAATGACTTCCTGCATTTTTCAACTAATTTCTTTCTTTTCAAGTGACTCATTAAAAAAAAAAAAAAAAACTAAATTCACATGTATTTTACAGTATGTGTCCCCAGTCATGAAACATTAATGTCATGACAAAAGATAATTATGGAAATTCAATATCCATCGCATCGTAGAACTATTATGTACGTGTACTTGGTATTAGCAATGGTATAATCGGCTTTCACCGCAAGATTTTGTTTTCCATCTCACTCACATGAGAGCACTGAAGCAAACAAATTAAATCGTCCTCCCTGGTGTTACGTTTCTTGCTGCAAATCCAGCATTTTTTGTATTTATCCATCTGCAGCCAGTCGCCAGCAACTGGCGGTTATTTGTTGGGATCCAGTTTCTTTGGTAATTACATCTAAGATCATCTCGGTCCAAGCTAGATTGAATGGTATCATAGTGCGCTGTGGCAAGGGTATTAGTATTGATCGTGTCTGAGGAATAGCATCTCAGTCTTCTTGCATTAGCTGTATGCATGCACTGTACAAAGATCTTTGTCAAAGCCGTGGCCAAGGATACTCTAGTGTAAAATAATTAAAAACTTGTTCACAGGAGCTCTTTTTCGAATAGCTATATGTATACTAAATGTTAGATTTTCTCAGTGATTTTTTTTTTTAACAGTTCTTGAACAGTTCTTTAAAGCCACATTGCACTAGTTTGGCCAGGAGGGCTTAGACCTCCCTGCATGGTCACTGACAGGTGGTTATCTCATTCAATCAGCTCTACATTAACATAAGAAAAAGAGGATCATGGGGGACCAATGGTCACCAGTTAGGCATTGTTTGCTATATAGAGGGCACAAGTAGCTATAAGTAGTGCAGTGGGCTTTAAAGAGTTTATCAGAGCGCTTTTGGAGCTTTCCAGAACCAAATTGCACTCCACTCCTGCACTTTGCTTCTGCACCCCCTCAAAGAATCAGGGCATCATTCATTTAAGAATATGGTGTTGAGACTGAAGCAAACGCTAGATTTAAAGAAAGGATTTTTTTTTTTAAAGGGGAGATACACCCTGGCATCAATTCGGTGTTCATGAAAGTGGACAGTGAGAGAAAGGGATCAGCTTGCACTCTGAATTGTCAGTTACTCTGTCACGATCTAAACGAAGCCAACTCTTTTGCCCCAGAACTCATTAGTAGAAAAAGGTTGTTTTTCTAGCATTATTCATGCTGTAATAGAGCTACCAGTGTCGTTTATTTCATTGAGTACATCAACAAATGGAAGGTCTTTTATTTATAGCCAGACACAAAGAACTTCTTTTGTTTCTCCTACTCCTTATTAAGGGCATGACACAGCGACACATGTCACTAACAGCAGACGCATAGTACTTTAACTTTTTTAATATGCAATAACTGATGAGGAAGCATGACAAGTTATGTAAGGACAGAAAAATTACAGACATACACCTCTTCGTTGACTCATCACATGACGTGTAATCCAGGGTGTTCTTGATCAAGCACCAGTTTGGCAACCGAGAGCTTGGGTTGCCAATTTACATAATTATAGTAACCATTTTTATCATGAGATTTTGTTCTTCTCTTTAAAAAGATACTTTATATTGTCAACCAGGCAACGCAGGGAAAACTTAAAAAGTAGTGTAATTAATTTTAGACGGTCAAAGGCATTATTGCAACAGTAGTTCTGAAATACACTTCTTTGTTTGCAGGAGATCTTTTGAGATTTGCTGTTGTGAATAATAGCTTTATTTTAGACAGGGTTTTGGTTTTGATTTGATACATTTATTGCAACCAGAGCTTTTTCAGAGCCTACCAATGCAAAAGAAAGTGCTCACATTTCCCATGTATTTTTTTTCCACTGCTCTATTTTTATGTCTTGTCCCCAACGGTTGTGGATAATAGTAACTACAATCATTGTAAAGAGACTTCTTCATTCACAGGAGCTCTTTTGCCTTTTGGGATGTACTTATGATAGGAAATGGAAATCATCTCTTGACAATTGTAATGTATGGGGAGGGGGTGGGGGAGGTGGTTCAGCAGAGCTTCTAATTTCTAATTGAATTGTTTATATCCTCTCTTTCTGTGTCAGTCATTACACAGACATCATAGCAAAACTTATAACATTTTCTTCTGAAATTAAATGTATTTTCTTTCTCTTTCTTTGACCATCTTTGCAGAAGATGGATGAATCAGATGTGGTGGTTGATCAGGGGAACTATCACAGTCTGAGGGAAGCTGATGAAAGTGAAATATCAGGTGAGAATCATATCAATGCTTGCTTCTTTCAAAGCATTTAAAGAGCGCAAATAACCAGCGAAATAATTTGTGTATAACTAGAATGGGTAACTAGAAATGCAATCGTGTCACAACGATGTGCGTGCAATGACGCCATGTTTCTACGTGTCAAACGAAAGAGCTTCTCTCGTCCTATCCAGAGCAATTTGTACGAAGTCTGTAGCTTCTGTGAAATTGGAGATAGGTAGGGCGAAAGAAAGGCCTCAACAGTGACCTTGATGGGATGGTAGTGACTATGCCTACGAAGTTTGAAAGAAATTGGGAAAGGACGTAGTAAGGGCTCGCAAGCACTGCGTGCAAAAACCAAGGGGATTTGGTGCATGTTCGTCATTGCAATAAAAATCGTTCTGGGGGTCAAAAGCGTGAACCCAATATGCCCCATAGACAATGCGTGTAATGCATGAGCGGAAAACGTACAGGATCTGTATTATGACCAGAGTTAAATTGTTTTTTCTCTCTCTCTTTATGTCTCTTTATGGGCCGTATTTGGTATCATTAGAAAGAAAATTTCATAATTGTTATTGTAAACCACTCTTTTTTCTTCTATGATAATCCTATCGAAACACGTGATGTACAATAGATTTATAGGACAAAATGGCGTCTCAAATGGCCCCATTGACCAATTCTAAAAATCCGGCCATGAGGTGCCCTGCGTATTGGAACTCGGCATGTCACTGCAAATTTTCAAGGAAAAAAAAGGACGTTTAAGGGGCGAAAAGCAGTCTGAAAAAATGACGTCATAGCCGATACGTGTTAGATTCGGGCGGAAACTCGGCGGAATTTGTGTAGTGACCTTTGTTCAAATGCGATTTATTCACAGTTTTCTGTGTTAACATATACTATACTTGGTATCATGCAAAAGGGCACTTCATTGCGGTCAGTATGACACCATTGTTATCTTCGCGCAATGTATTGCACGCATTAAACGCACTATTACGTAATGCATAGTAAATTCATCATTTTTGGCGATAACTTTGCGCTGACATATTCGAATTTTACCAAACTTGGCGGACAGTTGTCACGTATATGGATACATATGTCTGCCAAGTTTCATTGATGTAGGTATAAAGATCGCTAATTTAGAGCAATTTGAAGTTATTTCTCAATTTTCTTGAAAATGGCGAATTTGGAGGGCTTTTTTCGCAAAGTCGGTCAGTGTTAGGGTATATAATTTTGTATATGGCTTGAAAGGGCATGTCTTCAAGTATCTAAATCCAAAAAAGGGTACGGGTTTGCCAAGCCATAATGGAGATACGGCCACAGAAAGAAAGCCAATTCCCAGAACTTTAGAGGGCGCTATTTATGTTTTGCAAAGCCATTGGAGTGTGAAATTTGGCATGGCTATGTGCAATTATGAGATAAAGATACTGTGTGATTTAAATACAAAACAGAATTTATATGAGAAAGTTATGGCAGTTTTAGATTATTTAGGGGTCAATTTTTCAAGAATTTAAGATATTTTTGACGGAGTCGGTTTCAGATTTAAATTTTGAGTACGAAAATGGCATTTTGAAGGGCAGGTTATACGTCGCAGATTAAAGAACATCTCTTAGACTATCTAGAGGACTTTGTTAGAAGATTGTAGGATCTAGGATACTGGAGATAGGAAGGAAGAAAGAAAGGCCTTAAAATGGACCGGAAACGGACAAAATGGCGCCTGGACGGTTATGCATGAGTGATTTCGAGAATCGAAGAATGTAGTGACCTTGAAGAGATATTAGAGACTATGCCTATGAAATTTGAAAGGAAACGGACATGAGAAAAGGGCATAATTAGTGATAACAAGCACTACGTGCAAAACGAATGGGATTTTCGGACGATAAGGAAAAGGAGGAAAAGGAGAATATTAATGGGGCAGAATGTGAACGAAAACAAGGCAATGACGAAGGTCGTCATTGCAAAAAGACGTTTGAAAAATCTTTACTTGGTAATCTAAAGGATAATGGTTAAGGAGTATGAAGAAAGTGAAGGATGACATAAATCCTGCCCACAGAACCCGAACAAAAAGACCAAACACCTTTGACTTGCCCATTTGCTCTTGAAAGGTACCGGGTCTATAATTTCCGTTGGCCAATCTTTCAATATCAATATCACATTTGGGTGTGGCTCCATGTAAAGTTAAGCATTGCATCATGACAGGATCTCTATAATTATGCACACAAACTTGTTTGATCTATTTTGAGAAATGCTTTCGATAGTACCATGTGTGAAAGGGTTTGTGCGTGATGTTAACGTGTATGCAGTGGTAGGCATATTCTATCAGCTAGGTGGTTCATCAGACAGATACAGTCTGGTGGTGGTCATGCTCTATTAGATATGTAGTTCATCAGACAGATAGTCTGGTGATGGGATAGCTCTATCAGATAGATGGTTCGTCTGACAGATACATTAGATAGTCTAATGTTTGGTTAGGGGAGGATGCTGTAGGCTAATGGAGGAGAAGATGGAGTGGGATTAAAAGTTGCAAAAGTAGCTGCGAGCAAAAATCATCAATTTTCTTACATTCCCGTGTTTCGTTGTTTTTTGTTACAACTACCGGCATGTAACCGATGGTCTCAAATGAAAGACTACATGGCCTTCACTCCGTTGGTGCAACCAGAGACTGCCAAGACTAGGCTAGACTAGGCTCGAAGCTTCATGGCAGTTTATGTTAAGTTTTAATGTAAAATGTTTGCTGTTTGCTAGCCAGATACAATTCCTAGCATTCCACTAATGGACAGATGATTGTTACTACTCCCTGAGCCCCACCCTACTCAATAGGTATATCTTCTTCAGCTCGAGATTGCCAAATAGCCCGCTATTTCTGATTTGGGAAATAAGCCCAAAGTAAGAAATCACGTCTTCATCAGCTCGAGACTCGACCTGGAAACTTGAAATTCAAGCTCAAAAAATTAGCTTGAGATACATTTATTTTGCTCAGTGTTTGCACATAGTGGGAGTCTTCGGGCTGGTGAAGACGCACTGAACAAATAGCTGGATATTTTGAAAACTAGCCCAAGATATCTTTGGATGATTATCTCAACCAAATATCCCGCTAATTACAACTGTGGGTTGATGGAGATGCAAATTACTTGTCGCTGGATAGTTTGCGATCGGGATAGTTAAAATAGCGGGTTATTTGGCAATCTTGAGCTGACAAAGACAGGCCTAGTGTTATAGGAAGTCAACTAGGGCCACATCAGTGTGGATGGGAGCCTGATGACCATGATGATGCCTAATTAAGAGCATGAGGATAGTGCCGTTGTCAGGATATTGTTTATTGAAAAGGAAGCCTTAAAATGACCATGGTCAGTTAGATCACCAATATTGAGGTAAATAAGATTAAAATAGAAAGTATGACATTGAAATGAAGGATAGTAGACAGGAATAGAAGACTATTTGTCCTGATTTTGATTTGCCTTTTGAGTGGGTAACATATTCTTTAGAGAGAAGCCAGCTCATCCCTTTATCCGATCATTCAGGCGTAGTTTATGAGCAAGAAGGATAAGAATGTAAGAAAGGAAAGCAAGCGGATTAAACAAAATATATGTACTGGCAGACACTTCTTAAAATGAGATCAAGTAAAGATTCTATCCGGATGTTTTTGTATTAACAATATGTTTAGGCTAATACCACTTTTTTCATTATGAGAACTAAAGCTTGAGGAAGAATTAAGTCTGCAAATTTTCCATACCAAAGGTGATTTACTGAATAAATTATCTTAAAGGGATCCGGTAACTTTGTGTCAGATTCTGAAACAAACTCCTGGATTTAGCTCATGCTTCAAGGATAATTATAAATCTTTAGTTCAGTCAGGAACCCCACGACTTTTACAAGCCAATTGCCAGTCTGATTATCAAGATATTTATGATTGAAATTAGAAATTTCATTTTGCTTTTTCCTACCTGTTTTCATAACACTACAGTCTATCGGGGAAATAGAGTATGGTAAAACCGGTCACTCAATTTTAAAAAACTTTTTTGAGGCACTTCATGATCATTTTGAAGCGCAATTTTTTTAGGGCTTCAATACTACACCATATCACAGACACTGATATAAACATGTAGGGCTGTGCATCTCAGATTTAACATTGTTAAACGATGCCTTTAATGTGTAAGAATCATTGAACTCCTGTTAGTCATAGAGTCTGACACCGAGTCCAAGGAGCGGAAATTCATTTTAAAAGGTCCAAGGGTTGAGACTTGGCTCATTGTCTTCATCCAGTCATTGTCTTAAAGGATCAAGATTTTAATCCACTCTTAAAGCATGAATCGTTTCTGGAGGTCAAAGATATTAACTCACCTCCATGCGTGTGTTCCCACATGTGATTTTTGTCTATCCATTATTAAGAGGTTACCTCAGGACCCTATCATGAGCTATTTTCATGTCGTTTTCGTTCTGATTGTGTATTGTCTTTTCACTCTTGATTTAAAAGTAACATTAGTAAGATGTGATGTTAGATCTCATTTAATTTAATTTATTTATTTCATTCTCCATAAAAAAAACATAAAACATGACATACATGTACATGATATACAGCTAAAAGATTGATTGCAAGAAAAATACAAAGGGAAGGAGCAAACAAAATTTTATGGAAATGTGGAGTTAGCAAAAAGGGCAATTAGCGTTATGAACGTCAACCCCTTAAAAAGTATACGCTGTATTGGTGAGAAAAGAAAAAAAGAACAGAAAAACAGAGAAAAGGGGGAAGGAAGAAGGGAAGGGGAATACATTACCAAGTGCATTTACTGAAATGATTAGAAGGTGAATGAACTTTCACCCAATGTGATGATCCAGATTTGACAATGATATTTCTTTAGTTCCTTTATTTATGACAAGGATGTTTTCATTTATATTAATAAGATCAATTAGCTATGATTATTTTAATTTAAAATGAATGTTATACAAAGTACAGGATGAGCACAAGATATTTGGAGGTGCAGGTTGTAATTGTAATTATAATTGTTTAGAGTTTTTAGGCAGAACAGAGAAAACAAAGGGAGAGGGGCGGGAGGGAGTGATAGATACATGTAATAATAATAATAATATTTAGTTTTTATATAGTGCTTATCACAAATGTCTCTAAGCACTTTACAAATATACTATTACCCCATGTAGATAGAGGGAGCTATACAGAGAAGGAAATAGAGTGAGTGAGAGAGAGAAGAGAAGAGTGAGAGATGGATAAATATTTATAGGAAGCGTGGATAAGAAGGTACATGTATGAAAGGAAAAGCCACATAAATTAAATGTGAATGAGAATGAAATTTGCTCTCGTAAAAGTGACATAAATGGGTTATTTCTGTCAGTAATGGGCTTTATGATCCAATTTTTTGCATCATGGATTTTGTGAAAGTTTATGGCTACACAGGAAATTAGAGATTTCACACAACACCAACTGGGTTAGTTAATATTTCCTGAGCTGTTGCGCAGAGCTCCGAGTGTAAGGGAAATAAACAGCTGGCCTTGCATGCTGCGAATGGGGCAACTCCTTTGGATGACTCTCACCAGGTAGACACCTATAGATTTGTAGCAAGTGAGGAGTTTGCAATTGCACCTTAAAGTTCCTCAACTTGCTCAAGGGATTTCTTGCTCTACTCTTCACTTTCTGTACATTTTTTCTGCGTGGAGGGAGAGTATTAATCACTTAATTGCATTATGCTGAGTGTTAATTGCTGTACAATGAAATACAGAGCACACTGAAGACAACTGTTGTTTCTGGGTTTAAAAAATAATTCATTTGACTTTTGTTTCTGTTGTTTTTGTTTTTGTTTTTAATTTTAAAAAAAAGAAGTAATTTGATAAGTGATAAACAAATCCAAGTAAGCAATAAACATTGTAATTTAGTGAAAGCCCTTTCTAGCTTTCTAGAGTTAAATTGATTTCCACCTCCTCCGCTTTTATTTATATGGTTTTCCTGTCACTTTTAAACAAGACATTTTCTCTGAAACTCAACCACATATCCCTGCGGTTTGCCTGCAGACTGAGTGCAATCAACTTCCTATTTTGATCATTCCCAAACTCTTATGAAACAAGCTGTCATTTTAGACTGGATAAAGCCGAGGTGGAAATTATACATCCAGCTGAGTCACACTTGTACATGTACCTGCAGACTGTATTTGCAGACATGTGTTTGACAGGTCTGGCCTCATTTTTGTGGAAAGGTCACTGAAATTAAAAAGACAGACGTGTGTCTAGTTCAATGGCTTAGTTGTAATACGCATAATGGTGGTGAAAGGTACCTTACACAAACTTCACTAGATTTTATGAACCAGGATGTCTTCCTGATCAATTTTCTAGCCTTGATGATTAGTATTAAGTATGATTATTTTCTGAAGACTCCAAAACCAAAGACTTCTAGAAATTGTAATTGTAAATGACAGCAAATTTTGTGTCGAGAAATTTTGCAAGTCACAGATATTCAGTATTGTGTCAGTTATGAGTGTCAGTAGAAGTTCAAATATCTTTAATATGGCTGCTTGTTATGGCATGAAACTGTCATGAATATAAAGCACAAATTTTATGAAATAATGGTCTGTAAGTAATAAGGAGAGGTACATTTGTACCTTAGTCTGAACTTCTGAAGATGTACCCAAAGATGTAGACGAAGCAATTGCGTGGTTAGTTTTATGTGTTCCACCCATTTTCTTCCCCTTTCTGTATTGACCGTTAATCGTGGGCCAAAGTGCCAGGAGGGTGTTAACTGATAGGACTTTATCCACAGTCAATACCCTTCTGGCTTTGGTGGATAGAATATATTTACATTACAGTCTTATGTAAAATGAGCTTTCATTGTAGACATGTCCTTTCATTGTAGACATGCCTTGTATAGTCTAGCCTGAAAGGAATCGTCTCAACATGGCTACCTGCATGCACATAGCTTTGTTATCAAATTTGATTATTAACCCTTGTCATGAGACATATGCTGTGCAAGTGATATATACCAGGGGAAAGAGAATATCGTTTGCATGTACAATACGGCAGAAAAGAGAAATTAGAAATCCCCAGGGCAGCGTAGTAATGGATATTAACAATTCTGAATGGATGAGGATAGAATGGGGATGGAAGGAACTCTGCCCTGCGTTCTGGTTCAGACTATCAGAATTCATTATATGATTATACAATAAGTAATTACTATTTTCCTAGACTTGAACGTCGTATAAGTAATATCATGTAAAGAAATATTGCATAGCGAATTGTAGAGCGAAACATTTGTGGGGATGGAAGGAACTCTGCCCTGTGTTCAGGTTCAGACTATCAGAATTCATTGTATAATTATACAATAAGTAATTACTATTTTCCTAGACTTGAACGTCGTATAAGTAATATCATGTAGAGAAATATTGCATAGCGAATTGTAGAGCGAAACGTTTGTGGGGATGGAAGGAACTCTGCCCTGTGTTCAGGTTCAGACTATCAGAATTCATTGTATAATTATACAATAAGTAATTACTATTTTCCTAGACTTGATCGTTGTATAAGTAATATCATGTAAAGAAATATTGCATAGCGAATTGTAGAGCAAAACGTCTGTGGGGATGGAAGGAACTCTGCCCTGTGTTCAGGTTCAGACTATCAGAATTCATTGTATAATTATACAATAAGTAATTACTATTTTCCTAGACTTGAACATCGTATAAAATAATATCATGTGAAGAAATATTGCATAACGAATCGTATAGCAAAACGTGTGTTTGATCGTCGTTTCGAACAATAACTCAGCAAATAATCAGGGTCCCTTTGTAGTCTGAACTCTGATCGTGCAGAAATTGAATAACTAAGAGTGTGCACTGATGATTGTCAGCTGTCCTGTTGCTTGACATCTTCAAGACTGTTAATCTTATAATACCTTTCATTACACGATATTGTTTTCTAGTCCGAATGCCCCTCTCGCATTATACAATGATTCTATAAGATGTTTCTGTATGCAAGTTTTGTTTAAATTTCTTACAGTCTAAACAGGCTATGAGTAGGAATAGAGATGAATATTATTGATGAGATAAGACGGTTTATTCAATCAAATTGCCGCAGAATTACCGTAGGCAAGCTGGACTTCAAGATTCATTTGTTTAATGTGTTTTATCTATGGTAATTGTGAGTTTGGTCCAGAAAAGAATGGAAGAAAGAGAGAAGGGTAAGGAGGTCTAAGGTACAGACGTTACAAACCTGCAGGGCAGTAGGGAAGAAAAAACAGAAGCAACAAAGTGTATTCATATATTCTACCTTCTCAAAAATTGATCACAGATTTTTAGTGAAGCCAACAGATTCCGGTCAAGATACACATGTACATGTCTCTTTTAATCATTAAATAGTCAGCATGACTCGATTGCTAAAAGTTTAGTTTCTGGAACAATTCTACCAAGAATATTTTGCAGTTTACTTTTTTTACCAGTGACTGTAATCTAAGCCTGTAAACCTGCTGATGTGAAGTAGATACTGCATCAATTTTGAATATTGTCTGCTGACAACCAGAAAAGATGCTGTCACAAAAGTAACCCTACCCTTTTACCATCCCTTCCCTTACTCTAGCCCTAACCCTAACCCAAACGCTGACCCTAACCTTAATTCGTCACTGGTTTTGCCAACCAAGGCATGCACAGAGACTTTATAACAGGAGATAATTATTGCCTGTTTACAGCCAGAAGGGTGTTGTTACATTAACTCTGTCTTGAAGTATATGAGTTAATGCTCTTCTTGCCCCAAACACAATAGGCCTGTCCTCATCAGCTCAAGTTTGCCAAATAGCCCGCTATTTTGTGATTTGGGAAATTAGCCCAAACTTACAAATCGCGTCTTCATCAGCTCAAAACTTGAGCTCGAAATTTGATCTCGAGAAATTAGCTTGAGAAATTTGCTCAGTATTTGCGCATTAGTGCGAGTCTTCGGCTGGTGAAAACAGACCACAAGAAGCGGGCTATTTTGCAAACAAGAACAAGATTTCTCAGGATATTTTCTCAACCAAACGGCCTGCTAATTGCAACTATGGGCTGGTGAAGATGCAAATTAGCTGGCTATTTTGAGGTCGAGCTAGTTAAAATAACGGGTTATTTGGCAAACTCAAGCTGATTAAGGACAGGCCTAATGTGTTGGTTCATTAAACTAGTGATGAATTCCATGTGCATTATAAACCTTTAAGCTCTCAGCATATTATATTACTAGGCCTAGCTTTTTTATAGGCTACCATTCCCACCAAGATATTCCCTTGGTTCAGCAGATTATGGGTATCGGAAAAAAGAAGAATAGAAAGTGATTTGTTCCTTAACTTTCCCTCTTTCCTGCATTGATGCATGGACATTGTTTTCCCTGTAGAGAACAGGAAAAAGCCCAGAAAGCGTGATGGATGAGCCTTCATCAATAACTTATACCCTACAAGTTGAAGGAAACATGAGCGTGGGTAGATACAATGTAATTGATCGTGTGTTGCGATAAATCTCTTTATTCACAATCTTTGCTGAACGCAATTTAGAAATGGTTTCACGAGAGGATGAACTTTCTTTTGTTTATGAAAAAAGGAAATTGGTGAAGCAGAGAAGCATTCAATTTAAAAAAGAACTCAGTCCTGAAACTCTGAGGAAATGCAAAAGGCTTGATGAAAATATACATGCAAGGACTTATTTAGATAGTGAAATTCATTCTTCATATGTATATTTTTCAAGTCAAAATGTATAACAAGTATTTAAAGAATACAAAAGATCAGTGATCAAATTAAAAACAAACTATTGAAATTAAATTGGAGTGTGTTACTCACATACAGTACAGATCTTCTTTGTCAGGAAGCCTGGAAATTAATCAAAACATTACAGATACATGTAGCTCTTGACAAGCCTAAAATGGCCCCTCAAACCTTGTTTAAAGCATTGTTTTCTACAGAAAATCCAGAAAGATCCCCTGTGAATTAAGTAATTTGACTCTGGTTCAACAAAATAGTATATTTAGATGAGTAAGCCCCATCGATAGATTATATGTTACTATATTGGTGCATTGTTTTCAACTGTGTAAGATGCAGTACCGGAATAGAATATGGATGATGAGTCCTGGTTTGCCCATTCCAGACAAAAAGAACATAAACAAATTCATTCATTTCCTGAAAACAAAATAAGTAGGGAAACTGTGTCAACAAGTTGTTCAGTCAAATCTCAAGTTTTCCCCTGTCTTTGAAAAGTATTTTAAGCTGAACAGACTTTAGTTATCTTAATTGCAGTTTTATAAATACGTTTTAAGTGTAATATAACCACATTTCTTGACATCGTTGAATCGAGACTCACTTTTTGAGAGCCATCAAAATAAAAGATCGGATTAATTTTGTTTGCTGAAGTGCTAGTCTGAATGTTACTTAAAAATGTATGTATTTAAGGCATCATTTTCTCCTCTTGTGGCATGCCATGGATATTTCCTGTGAGTATAAGCACTCGTAATCCTGACCCAGATATTGGTATCCCAGCCCAGGCGTTTCTCTTTTTTCTAAAATGAAAATAGCCTTTAACTCTCCCGCTTAATGAAGTCCAGATTAGAGCTCTTATTTTCTATGATCAGTCAGCCTTTGAATAAAAGCTATTCCCAAGAGATTTGAGGATTTTTGAAGGGGTGAAAGTTGGAAGAGTTGGTAGATGGGAAGGATTGGGGGGGGGGGGGGAGAATAATATTCTATTTAAGTAATTTTTACTTACTTTTTGGTATGTTTTTAAATGAAGTATGGAAGGTCCTGCAGGTCTTGGAAAATTTTGTGGAAGCAAAAGGAATTTGGGGGTATTGTTTTAGCATGTAAATTGTAAATAACATCAGGAAATTCAATTTGATACAAAGAGGAAATAGAGAGTACAGAGAAAGTGAACTAAGTAGAGCTAATAAACAATAAGCCTAGAGTTTGTGCAAGTTCTGGCCATTTTGTAAATCTATTGTCTTTGTTATAAATACTCTTTGGGTTCACATGTATCTGTGTCCGTCTTTCTGCCTTCTCTATCACGCTGTATCTGTCCCCATGTTTATTTCTACCTCATGTGATGTTTGTAATTTTGGCATAGAAATACATCTCTATACCCTGCCCCTCTATTTCTCTAGATCCATCTACATCAGGTTTGCTTTATGTATCTGCCCTTCTTGTGTTGTGCCAGGAGGCCTAATAAAGCACTGCTTGGCTCTGAGCCTTCCTGCCTTTCATATTGGCAAAGTACTTGAGTTCTTTTTTCTTTTCCTTATCATGTCCCATAAATATTCCACTACATGAAGTCGATATGCATCGGGGGTTAAACGATCCATTCCCTGGCTGGCAACGATTACTCCTACAATGTAACATATGGAACGCTTAACAAATTCTTAACTTGAAATCTAGACCAAACGCTATACCTAACCTTAACCCGAATCCTAATCCTACACACACACAAAACCCCAAACCAAAATGCAATCTTAACCAGAATACTATATCTCTGACAAAATAAAGTCCAGAGCAGACTTCAGATCACCATATCAGGAAAAAGAATCTCTAGGTATCTTCTTTGCCATAATGAATGATGTCTGTGTACGTCACTCACCAAATAAGATAAAAGTAGACTAATCTCATGATGCTCAGTAAGTCCATAAAGGTGACACAAACTTTAAATATTTCAAACAAATGTTGTTTCTTACTTGTATCTTCAAACTCATGCTCCTGAATTATTGATCAAGGGTTGCTTATGAAGACAAAAACGTGGCTGAATATAATTTACTTCCACGAATCCATACACGTAGGTTTCCCATGTGTGTTGAGAAAATGAGCCATGTGCTGTATGTAGCCATGTCTCCTAAGGCAGTGTCTTGCTTTATGCATACAAAATGAGTACAGGTACATCAATGTCACCTCAAAGTGCATCCAATTATTACTTTTCAAAATAAATTTCTAGTTGAAGGAACTGTTTATCATGCTTCTTTGTCAATTCATGTTATCACAAGATCAGATGGTATTTATTTCACGGTTTTGGCACAGCAGTTTTTAAAGGGTCTACACAATCAAATGCACTATAATAGACAATAATCACTATCCCTGAGAAATTATTAATAGTATTGTTTCTCCATTTTGCTGCAAAATTGAAAATGAGAAAAAAGTTTAATTTTTTTACGATCATTGATGTGAACATTTAAAAGATTTGCACCCATCCCTAATTCCCAAAGCCAATTCATCTTATTACATAACATTTAAACTCATGTATTTGTACATGGCAAACAAATATCTAAAAAGGAAATAATACTACAAGTAATACTTCATTTATATCTGTTACATGTACTCTGGTATTACTTGCCGAATAATGTTTCTGTACTTAAAACAAGGCACAGCCTGAATGAAAATTATAGAAAAAAATCACTCAGAGCCTCAAAGTTTGAAGCTTGTATTACAAATTATATTATCATACTGATGGGAGGCAAGCTTTTATCACTGTTTTCTTCCCCTCTTTCTGCCCTGCTTAGAAAGTGATAGGACTATAAAGACAAGTAGCCTAAGAAGTGTGCGTCATACAGTAGGTGCGCATGTTAGAACTGGTGTCGGCGGTGGGATATATTGATTCAGAACACATCGCATGTGTTTGTACAGTGTGAGGCTCTCGGTAAGGCATTCTTAAAGGGAGGGTGATGAAGAGAAAGAGATCGGTTTACAGACCTTGTCTACTTGCTTTGTCTTCTCATTTGCAATTCACTGAATCTGTCTCTCTCTCCCTCTCTTGCTTTTTATCTGGATGGGAGTGTGTGATTGAATTCTGATGATAAAAAGAGCAGTGCATCTGTGGCCGTGTGTGAGTACCTGAGAATGGAAAGGTCTGAATTCTATGGTAATTGGTAATGCCGAACTGAAAATGAATGAAAGTGAGCCTTATTGCCAGTAAAATTTCAACAAGCTCAAGCATGCAACTGAAATACATCTCCACACATGATTCTGAAATTTCTGAAATGAAAAACAGAAAGCCAAGTTGATGAATTTTACCAGGAAGTCCAATGTAATAAAAAGCTACCATCGGCTACTTTGGTTTATAAATAATTTACAGTGTTGGTTATGCCGTATTTGCCGGCGATAAGGCTGCACCGCCGCATAGAGGGGGAAAAAAAAAGGAAAACAAAAACAAAAACAAACGTACAAAACAAAATAATCGTAATTTTCTCTTAAAACACTATTTTTTTTTACAAACTGATACCAAATTCATCAATATTCTTATAATTTACTGGAAGTTTAGCTAAAAAAGTGATCGCAGGCAGATTTGGTGTCCCCCGATATACCCCTACCACAATGTACGGTGTAATGCGAAATGGCATGAAATGGAAAAACAAAATAGCGACTTCGGATGGATGCTTCGCGGCAGGTCCGTTAAACGGCCCCTTCCTTTACTTTTGCAATGCATTGGCACAAACTTAGGTCAAGATATATATCGGCAAATGTTGTTTTAGGAAGTTATTTTCGTCTTCATGTCAACAATGCAAGAGAAAATTGTCGGTAAGATGTTTGAAAATGTCCTGTACCATAGTGGTATAGTTATTTTACCATTTGTAGTCCCATATGGGCAAATTCGTGCTGGTTTTGACTTAGGTTTTTTTTTTTTTCCCTACTGTTTCGCCGTAAAGGCCGCACCCCGACTTTTTGATATTTTCTCTTCCAAAAATACTACGGCCTTTACGCCGGCAAATACGGTAATCATAAATTGGTGAAAGTGTATTTTCCTTAGTCTATTTTCCTTTGTCTATTTTCCTTTGTGTATGTGAGTGGTCCAAGACCAAATAAATATGTTTTGTTATCAGCTTTGAAATTCATAAGATAATTAAGTTTTCTCTTTGGCCAACTGTACTCTGCTTTCAATATACTGTTGTAAATCTTAGCATTTCCTTTGATTATTTCTGAGAATGTCCATTGCTTTTGGTTTCAGGGCACATTGTCAATTCCATGTAATTTTCTTCATAACATCTGCTTAGGCTTATGTAATGTTTAGATTATGAATAATTGTCCATAGAATATAGACATTTATATTATGGAGACCATTTTCAACAGTTGAATAGGCCCGACATGTAATGTAGTTCTAAAGTACCGTATGGAAATGCATTCAAATAATGGTGTGATATTCAGTCGCATTTGATTTACAATAAATCCACTGTTTTTAATCAGAGCACTTTAGTCTACCGACATGGAACAACCTGTCTCAGATGATAGAAATATCATACCAAGCATTCCCATACCAATCTCTGATCCTCCTGCCTATACCATCATCATCATCTAAATTTGCAACTGCGTAGGTCGGGCAGCGGGGGATTCAGCATCAGTCTGAGAAAGACATTATGTCAAACACACATTCATTTCACTGTGTAAATCATCTCAAGTTTGCATTACAACTCCATCAATAATGTGCATCATAGCATATCATGTCCAATTGTATATTCATTCATTCATTGATTCATGTAGCACTGCATTCTACATGCGTCATGGGTTATTGGGAGTGCGAATCGGAAATTGTGTGTTTTAATGTTTTTGTCTACCCTAAATTGAGCAGTGCTAAATGATAATTTATTTTGCACATTATGCGGGTATTCACTTTCCATATTTTATTTTTTCGGAAAATATAAAATAGACGAGGCAGGAAATGGTCTGTTTCAGATCATGGTCTATCCTAATTTGAGTAGTACCAAACAATAATTTATTTTGTATATAATTTACAAGATTTTTGCTGGTATTTCACTGTAAGAGACAGGAAATGGCCTTTAAAATTAAATGGTCTACCCTCAGTTTCCACATATTTAATCTTCAGAATCATGAAATGAAAGAATAAAAATTGGTAGCATGTTACTTTTCATAGACATTGCACACACACACACAAAAAACTTAACATTATTGATTGTTTTGGGGGCATAGTAAACATATTAGCAGTCTGTAGCATTCTTATCCTGTGTCAATGTGTCTGTTCCATGCCTTCTTCGTATCCAAGCAGTGGTAAAGTTCTCGGTCAATCACATTCTACAGGCAGACAAAGATTAATTCTGAACGAAGTATCGACATCTATAAGGCCAAGGCTATCCTTTTTTAATACTATGCAATATACATGCAATAGACACAATCACATACGTGTACAGGGAAATGGGAGCATATTAAATGCCATAATGTAATAGTATGTATATGCCCTACTGGTTCAGGATTTTCTGATACACATAATATGAGATGCATGGGATTAAATCCAGCGCACCTGTTAAACAGTGTAAGAGCCTCTTTTGACAACAACATAACACCAAATACACCAAGTTTTCTCAGAGAAAAAACATTGTATATCAGATGCAAATTAGTGTCTTTTAATTCTTGTCACCATGGTGGGTATGAAATTACTTCCATTAAGGTTTCCAATCATCGAAATTGTAATGCAGTTATAATTCTGTTTCCTCAAGCCAGGAGAAATGAAATTTGAGATGGGGATTAACAAAATCTAAGGTAATGTGTTGTCCCCCCAAAGCAATTGTAGAGGGTGCAAACAGGTGCTTCCTCGCTGGCCAGCAACAGATGTACTTTCTATTTCTAGCTTGACCCCTCTTTAATTACATGTATTTACAACACATTTCTGTAGACGTTTATTTTTGAACGTGTGAGCGGTGAAGCGTTATAGCTTTTCTTTAGTATTTTTCTATCCTTCCATTGCAAAACTGATGAACTGGAAAAAAAAATATTGACAGAATTTGTGCTCAGGCTTTTTTGCAGGTCATACATCGAATTGGCCCACTCTATCCATCATCTTTTACCATGTTTGGGGGGGGGGGGCATATATGCAGGGGAAAAAAGGAGAAAATCTGACTTGTTTTAATACCTGCTCAGAGGCCGTTTGAATACCTGCTTAGAGGCGGGACATGCATGGCTTAGATGCCTTCCCTTGACCCCATTTTCCACTTCAGAGATTAGTAGCGCTCTCTTTCTTTCCTGCCTGACATCGATTCAATAATTGGTCTAACTACTGGGAGGTCTGATACATTTAGGAGTAAATGAGTCGTTGCATTGACCATGACATTTCATGTTCTATTGAATTGTCTACACTCGACAGACTGTGTCTATGCAGGTAAATGCAGGTAGTTATATGTGCCTTTGTACTGGGTGAAGAAAAAAAAATGATAGAGGAGAATGGTTAGCTCTGAAAAACTGAAAAACAAGCTGAAGAAAACTGAAATATTGCTCTTGTTAAAAAAAAGGAGAAGATTACAATAAATTAAAAATCACTGCAAGGAAATCTCACATATTTTGCACCAAATAGAGAACTCCTGTTAATAAACGCTATTTTGTACATAATAAGTGCCCATATTTATTCATGCAAAGGGAAAGCAGTGATACCTGTGTTAGACTAATTCTACATCTACTATAGATGAACCTACTGATGAATGGAAGAAAGAAACAAAAATGGGATACTGTCTTTCTATTTCACTTAAGCTATTACATATTTTACAGGTTATATGCAATGCATCTAAGCAATCATGCCTCTCTCTTTTAAATAGCTAGAATACATCTCAGCTGACTAGTTCTACATCTACTTTTGATAGATTGAAGAAACAAATCTAGATTAGAGTTGCAATTTTTAGTCTCACCTTAGCAACAATCCTTTCCTTCTCCCCATCTCCATCTATCATGACTCTACATTCTGTTGAGGTTGAATATCATGTTTGACTAGTTCTACATGTACTACTGATAGATTGAGGAAATAAAAGACTCCAGATTAGAGTTAGTTTTTAATTTCACTTTTTATAACAATCCTTTGCTCCCCCCTCCTAATCTATTATACATCTACATTATGTTGAAGTTAAATTTCATGTTTGCCTAGTTCTACATCTACTACTGATATTTTGAGGAAACTAAAGATTCCAGATTAGAGTTGTGATTTTTTATCTCACTTTAGTAACGATCCTTTGCTTCTCTTTCCCATCCCCATCTATTAAACATCCACATTATGTTGAAGTTAAATTTCATGTTTGCCTAGTTCTACATCTACTACTGATATTTTGAGGAAACAAAAGATTCCAGATTAGAGTTGCGATTTTTAATCTCACTTTGGTAACAATCCTTAACCCCCCCCCCCCCTCCTCCATGTATTATGCCTCTTCATTCTGTTGAAGTTGAATATCATGTTCGACTAGTTCTACATCTACTATTGATAGATTGAGGAAATAAAAGACTTTAGATTGGCATTGCTTTTTCAATCCTACTTTAGATGCATTTTTACAGCATTGTAAAGGCAAGTTATCAATCATCCGCCTTCCTGTGTGGGTGGTTGCATTTTCTCATGACTTGTCTCGCTCTACCTCTACTTCTGATTACCATTTTGAGAGAGAATGAAAGACTATTGATCAGCCAAGCTATTTTTATTTAATCTAGTAACCTGCATTGTTAACAGGGTCATGGCATCTCATTTTAGCAGGATTATGTTTTGAAATGTGAAGGAATAGAAGATGTCATTTCTTCATTGTCACAGTAGCTACCTGTTACACATTAGCTAACTTGTACCTTTATGTTGAAAGCAAATATACATGCTTTCTTGTATGAAGTCTAATAGAATTTATAGGAGTCTTGTCTCAAAAGTACAGGCCTAATCTTGTTTTCTTTCACACCAAAAGACATGATTCCTCAAATTAAATCTGAAGGTGATTGATTTATTCTGGAGAAGCTACGAAACAGAATTTAAGCATCTGTTTGTTGGTCTAGATAATCAAACTCTTCAAAGCGACATATGTGCTTGCCAAGGAGACCACATACGTCTATGTTTATCCTCTTCATGTACCCCAATAAGTAAGACATAGACTCGCTCTGAAACATGCTTTCTTCTTGGTCATGAGTAACATGGCCACTTAAGATGAACATTCTTCTCTCCGCCCCATCTTCCCCGCATCCATAATATCATTAAACCGACTGGCTAGGCCTAGGCCGTTGCCGTGCACTTGATCCTTTGACCTTTCTCAGCATCCCGTCTGCCAAATGTTGAGCAATTTATATCCATACAAGTAAATAGTGCAAAAGTGTGGAGAAATACATGACTGGCTCTGGTACACATCTACCCGAAGATTTCTTTGGGGCGAGTCCAATGTATGTAAATTAAAGAAGGTTTAGTTCTGGGAAAGGCGAAAAATTATTTGTTTTTTTATTCTCTTTGTATTCGATTGAAAGAATATCATAGAAAAAAATGTCCCCTAAAAAGATGTCTCTTGAAATGCCATCTTATTCAAAATATGACAAGCAATGATTAGAGTGTTTGGATGAAACATTCATGCTACATGTTTGTGTAGTCCCGGACACATATTTCTGTGTTCAGTGCATATAGTTTCTTATTTTGATGCTTCCAAAACCTGACAGTATACACCAATTTATTCATAATGCAATCTCATGACCATAACTCACTTTATCTTTAATTGTGTACATGATTAGTATTAGATGGACCATGATTTTTGGTATGATATATCTGATCCAAAACTACATTAAAGCTATCAACTGAATACAGTCATCAGTCAGGTACACAAAGGACAACTTTCTTTGATGAAGTCAGCATTAGCATATTGGACAAAAAAAACCTTGGCCTTGCCCTTTAAATAGTAGTATAGTCAGTATTTTGAATGGATTGCTGTTTCCTTTCTTGTCTATCTGACTGAAATTGAGACAAATGTTTCTACACCATGTACAGAGTGATATAAAAGCTTCTGAAGTGCCACAGGCATTGTCTGGGTATATATAGAAGCAATTAATTTAGTGTTTCCCAGCCTTGTAAAGCTTGTAAAGCAGCCCTACCAGGGAAAGAAATAAGCCAATTGAAATGTAGGGAGAGAGAAGATGATATCATATTGTGTGAGTTGGTATAGGGACACGGAAGGAAAAGGAATGGGGGTGTTCATTTCAAAATAAAAACATGATTAGATTTTACCCAGAGTTGAAGAAAAATTACCTATGGAGAACAGGTGATGTGACGGCATTATAAACAATTTGGAGAATGGGTGATACGAAAATAATGATATAACAGGAGGGGTAGGATTCTGATGAGTGGGACATATAGAGAGGAGTACAAGAGTGAATACAATGATTAAGAGAATATAGAATGAGAGAAAAGGGCTCGTAGGAAGTGAATTCATTATATTCAAACATTCAGGAAAGAAGAAAAAACAGACCAAGTTTTGAAAGAAGTCTTTTGGATAGGTCGAGACCCTTAAACAGACACCAACTTTTGATGTGGTGAAATTTGAATGGGATCTGTTTGCTTCCCTCTTGATAAGCTGAACTCTTCTTATGCCATCTTTAAACAAAATTGATGGATGATGTTAACTTGTATTTTACGTATTGTGTAACACTGTTGTCTTTAGTGGTAGAATTTTAATAGGATATGTTTGCTTTTCTCTTGATAGCAGAAGCTTATGCTGTCTTTTAAAAAATTTTTTTTTGATGAATGGTGATAAAAGGTTTTTAAAAGTTGTGTAACACTACCATCTTTGATAGAAAAGCCAAGGATAACCACCACAAAATTTATTTTCTTTGTATCAGAGTAACAATATGATGGGCTGTTTTGATATGCTGTTGAATAAGACATATCTCTTGAATATTTATCACTGACATGTACCGTATCGCTTTTTGTTTGAGGGTTTATGTACTGTATTTATATCCATGTACACAAAATGTCTACAGAATGTCTTTCTCCTTTTTATTTTCTACTCAATAACCAATATATGATTAAAAAAACAAATGATTTAACCAGGAACATTTTTTTAATCTCCTCTTTTACTTGTAGGTCATCATGCCATCTACGTTGGTGTCCACGTTCCACACAATGAGGAGCAGCAGCAGAAAAATCACCATCACCACCATCACAAGCACCGCCACAAAGGCAAGAGTAAAAAGAACGGCAGCTCCCACAGCAGTGCCAACAACAGTAGTTCCACTGCAGATGCATTCTTTCCAAACAGCGACCCAGATGCAAGACCAGATGCCCTACTTCTGGATAAAAACGGTACCGGTAATGAATCAAAACCATGTTGAAATTTCTTTTAAAGCTTATCTGTACTAGTTTTTAGAGGGATTAGACCACACTGCAAGGACAGGGGGTTATCTCATCAAATCAGCTCTCAATTAACATAAGAAAAAGAGGATCATGGGGGACCAATGGTCACCGATTAGGCATTGTTTTCTAAATAGAGGGAGCAAGTAGCTACAAGTAGGACAGTGTGGCTTTAATTGACTGATAAGAAAGCAAGTTCTAAGTTCTTGCTTGTAGAAAAACAACCAGTGGACCTACGGGACTTGGTTATTGAGCCCCAATTATGACATCAACTTTGTTTGAATCCGGTACCTCCTGGTCATGAGACTACTTATCTATCTCTGAAGTCATTGTCATATCTATTCCAGGGGATTCTCAAGGCACATACAAATTACGATTATTGCTGGCAGTGTCTTTTTACCAAGCTGCCAAGGCACTCAAACAGTTAAGCAATATCTCCAAGGCCTGAGGGTTTTCCAATTGATGTAATTGCAACAATATGTGCTTCTTATCAGCAGCAATAGAATCCCGAAATATTAGATTCAGTTTATAAATGACTTGATTTTTTCCCCCTAGGTTTCTGGAATTTGATAGAATGCCAACTTCATGATTCTCCTTACCCAGAGAGGTGCTGTTGAAAAAAAAAATTGCAAGAAATTAAAAAAACAGTGTACATGAAAGAAGTAACAAATGTTTTACAGCAGCAATAACAAGACAGCACAGAAATTTCCTTTCACGAATCTACCCACATCCCTCCAAAAAATAATTGTCTGTGTGTTCTTTACAATTTGGAAAATCCTTTCTTTCATTCTTGAAACACACAATATTTATTATTTTGCTAGACATATCACTGCATCCATCCAGTGTGATCATATTGATATATCTGAACAGGCATTTAATTAGTGTGCTGCAGAAGAGTTTTTATCTTTGAGTATTTTCTGCACTGAACCATCATCTGGGAAGCGTTTCACAAAGCTTTTTTTCAATGACAAATAATAAAAGTCAGTGACAAATCTGCTGATAACCAATCAGAAGCAAGGATTTCAGTAGCTTATAACAAAAAGTGTAATTTGTCACTGATGAAAAGTTTTGTGAAACTCCCCCCCTGATCCTCCCCATCCTCTCTACTTGCAGGAGATGCTTCCCAGAGAGTGAAATTCATCCTGGGTGATGAAGCCGATGACGGTCATGAATCTCATGAGATCTTCACAGAGATGGAGGAGCTGTGCTATGGGTCAGATGGAGAGGAGCTGGAATGGAAAGAGATGGCGAGGTAGGCAGTATTTGAGCATGCTGAGGATAAGGTCTTCTAGATAGGGTCAGGATTAGGGTCAGTGGGGGAGGTGGAAAGGAAAGATACACAAAGGGAGGCAAGAATTTAGTTTACTCTAGGTCTCAGCAATCAAGATGAGAGTACATCTTTCAACAATAAAAATAAAGAACAAATATTTTTTTTTTTTTCTTTCTGGCTGAGAGACAGGGCAAGTCAAAGTTTGCCGACATCCTATTGAAACGCATGTATGTATAAAAAATTAAACTGTTTTTCAATGGGATAAGGGGCAAACTGGTCCTTATCGTCTGTTGGAAGCCAGAAGGGCGTTAACTCTGTGTTAAAGTATATGAGTTATTGCACTTATTGCTCCAAGCATACATCATGATGGTTTTGTGAAGCAATGCCCAGAAGGGTAACTGTCCAGAGTTTCAACCCTTCTGGTTCTGAGTATACAATTCATTGATGATATTCTTAAAAAGAAGGTTGAGTTCTAGGAAGACATGACTAATAATTTTTGAGTGTTATCATTGTATTATGCAAGTGTGGAAGAACATCAGAGAAAAAATGTACCCTGAAAAGCATGGCTCTTCAAATGCCTTAATTTTCTAAACATGGTATGTTTAATCATAAAAATTGGGACTCATTTGTATGCAACATCTTTGTGTAGTCCCATATACATCGTTCTGTGGTCAGTGCTTGTAACTTTACCAAGACTGGGCCGAATTTCTTATCATTTTGATGATTCCTGAACCTTGCAGTACACACCAATACTTATATGCTAGACGATCAACCTTTTCTGATCGATTTCCACAACATTTCTTTCACAATGCAATCGCATGACCAGAACTCAACTTTATCTTTAAATCGTCCTTTGTGAACAGGTGGATAAAGTATGAGGAGGATGTGGACGTGGATGCAGACCGATGGAGTAAACCTCACGTAGCGACACTGCCTCTTCACAGTCTGTTTGAACTGAGGACTTGCCTGATTAATGGCACAGTGTGTCTTGACATGGAAGCAGACAACATTGTCCAGATTGCAGGTGAGGGAATCTTCCGTGTCTTATGCCCTTGGGGTGTTTCACAAAGATCCTAAGTCAAACTTAACCTTAAGTTCGATTTATATATGATGGAAAGCTATTTGTAGCCGTCAAATAAAATATATTCAAAAGCGAAAATTCAAGTATTTTAGACTTTCTATAAATTCCACATCAAGAACATGAAATCTCTGTGATAATAGAAAATATGAATGATTTGAATCAACATTTTATGCATTTTAAAATAACTTTTACAAAATATTTTCAAGGATGCTATTAGCGGCTTTCCATAATTGTTAGTCCAACTTAGAGATAAGTTCGACTTAGGTTATTTGCGAAATACCCCCCTGGTCCTTTTTCTTTTAGCATGTTTTGGGTGCGCAACTGCAGCTAGGATGTTTGTCATCTCCTGCGCCTGTGCCTAAATCCTTGATACAGGCCCTTGTAGGCATCTTGCCGCCTCCAGAATGATCATATGAAATTGCTATGTATTTCAAGCGTTTCAGTTTTAGAAATAGCCAAATTATGCACAGTTCATGTGGGTAAATTGACATGTGCCCCGGCAAAAATTACTCATAGTTTTTTTATTTCATAAAAAGTTAAGTGTTGGGATCAGGGTTGCAGTTGGGTTGTTGTAACTTAAATGTAGGGTTAGGGTTGAGGTGGAGTATAGAGTTTGGTCCGGGGTTGAAATTAGGAAGCTGTTTTGCGCAGAAAAAGCCAGACCAGCTCCAGCTGTCATAGGACCATATGTGGCTGATCTGATATCCTGTAAGCCTAATACAGAAACCACCTGGTTCATGTGGGCATTAGGTTAGGTAATCAATAATTAATCATGATTATTGTACATTACTTTTTCTGAATTTTGGGGGGATGGGGGGGGGGGGGGGGGGGAAGGGGGATTGATTTTTTTTTAAAGGTTTGGAAGTAAAATCATTTTTAATTGAAAACGATTAGTGATAATGTTAATAATTACCCTCTTTCAGACCTTGTCCTGGACAAGTTGATCATGTCGGAGCAGTTGGATGAGAGCAAGAGAGAGCAGGTCCGGGAGGCGCTCCTGCGCAAGCATCATCATCAGAGTCATAAGAAGCATCGGGACAAGAGAGGGAGCAGTCTCCTTCCCATGATCAGATCTCTGACGGACATCGGGCGTAGCCTCTCGCAAGGCGGCGCACATAATACAAGCATGGAACAGCAAGGTTTGATTACTGTGACAACTTGAATTGTAGGAAGTTTGAGATGTGTGTGAAAGAGAAGAAAAATAGTAGAAATGGAGAGAGGGAGAGAGAGGGAGAGAGAGAAAGGGGGGGGGGGGAGAGAGGGAGGGGGGAGAGAGAGAGAGAAAGAGAATGAGAGAGAGAGAGAATGAGAGAGAGAGAGAGAGATAAAGGAGTATACTGAATACTAAGTCTGAAACAACCTAGGAGAATCTTTGTTGAACAACTTTCTCTTGTACTAAATTCTTAGAACCAGTTTGGAACAACTCTGAGTGACAGTTTTGGCTTGTTCCATTTATGTTTAATAATAGTTGCCCATGGTTGTCTCGATGACCGATGATATTTATTTTACATGTACATATGAAGACTAGTGGAATACATAGAAAGATTCTATCTGGGACAACTCTCTTTATAAAACAATTCTGTTTGACAATCTTCCTTGACATCCCTTGAGTTTGAGTTTGAGTTTATTGGTTTCACATTTCACATGAAGATACAATACAGATGACAAAATATACATAAAAGACATATTGTTTCATAGTTTTAAAAAATGAATAGTAATTGACAAATTATTCAGACTACAAAGTTACATATCATCAAATTTGTTTGTCAACTTTTATTATTTTAAGGAAACCCAGACAAGAAAAGCACAAAACTGTGAAATGTAACAGTTTTTTTTATCTTGTTCTCTTCTTGTACATGAAGCAGCTGCGCAAAGTGGAATCCAGACCTCCCACGGGTCGTCCCCCAACATTCAGAACAGCCAAACCTCTCCTAGCTCACTCATGGTGAAGGGTAACTCCGGTGACCTTGGCAAGTCAGAAACCTCGGGCAGTCTTCCCAAGGTCTCTAGTCATCACAGTCTCAAGGTAGGTTGTCATGGAGATCGATGAATACTAACCACTTCTAGCAATGCTTCTTCCATTTCTGACTTTTGTTTTCAGGTTACGATGTTTGCTGGAGGTGTTCTTTTTTCTTCTTCTACCAAGGATAATGACATCATGCCTGGAGGTTCTCGCCACTATAAGTGCTCTGTTAGGTTGCTATGGCAATAGATGTTGTTGCCTTGTGCAATTAATGTTATTGCTATTATACTTGTATAATGTGAGGTAATGAGTAATTGATGCTTCATATGAAACTGGACTAAGTGTTCCCAGAGGACATCAAAGTGTGTGTGTATTTCTTTACTCATTTTGCTTGAATACCCACTTGGATCAAGCAGAAGATTGGAAACCATATCTTACCTTTGTGATGTAAACAGGAAAATTAAGTTCTTAAGTTTTTTAGAGTAATGCCTTGGTTACCACTCCCAAGATAATCAAGCCATAAGATGTGGCAAATCTCTTTTATTGAATTGATAACGAAAATGGTTGCTTAGTGGCTTTTGCTCCTTAAAGGCATTGGATGATGGTATTTTTTGGTGTTACACTTTTTACAATTTAAGTGACGGAATACATGTACATGAGAGGAAAAAGGGCCTAACTCCATCATATTTCAAAATAATTTGTTTAGTCATTAAGATAAAAACTTGATTTTTTGACAAGTTGAAGAGACAGAATAATTTCACCTTAGGGAATCTTGATGACTGATTCAAGGGTATTGAAATTTTCTTGAAAATGAAATCATTCTGTCTTTTTTTCTTCTATCAATAACTCATTTAATTATTTTGAATAAGTTAGCCCCTTCATCCATTCAGGTTTTCATTTTGCAAACTTTCTTTGAAAAAAGAAAAGAAATTAAGAGGTATATATGTCACAACTCTAGGTGAAAGGTATGCAAGTGAATTCTTGAAAGGAGTATAAGTATCTTCGGAATAGCATTGATACTACTGTATCACTAATCTGTTCCACAGGAATGTATTGTGAAGAAGAAAGAATCAAATAGTCACAAATATTTTAATCACTCAAATAGGTAAATCTTATGTGAACTGGGAATTCACATTTAACTGTAATTTCAGTTGATAAAAATGGAAGAAGATGAAGAAAAAGGTATTTCAAAAGAAAAAGAATTTGCACATTCATGTACGATCAGTAAATTTGAACCCCTTTGTCATTGGTACCTATCAACATAAAGCAAAGCATTGTTTGATAAAACAATGAAACAATGAGCACTGCCAGGATATCGAGTGGGAAAGCCAAAAGATCTTGTGACATAATAAGCAAGTCATTGGAAAGCGGGTCATTGAAAACCATGTAACAAAGTGGGAACAAAAGGAGTGGGGAGGGACTGGGGGAGGAGAGGGGGCGTTAATGAATGGTTGCTTGATGAAAACAAGTAGAATGTAATGTTTCTTACAACATAAAACTGAAGTTGAATATCCACACAAAAAAAGGAGGAAAAAAAAGAAAGCAAAGAAAACGTGGAAGTAAATGAGCAAGTCCAAGTATTTTGTCCCATATGTTTGCCAGACCTATTGGAGCTTAGATCAGGCCATCTATCGAGTACAATAAACAAATTTGAGTCAATTTGAATTTATAATAGTGTAATGTATATATGTGTAATGTATAGGACATTTATGACCTTATAAATATCTTGGATGCGTTAAAACAAATACTTGATCTATTTTCATTTCGAGAAGTCCTTTTGAGAAGTACAAACAACAGAAATCATGCCATGTTTCTGCAGATACATGTACTTTAATGTCTTTGGCCATGGTCCAAAATGAGTTACTCGTTTGTTCTGAAATTTCATTAGTGGTTATGAGTCACATCTCAAAAGAAGCGACGGGTTGTAAGCTTAAGGCAAATCATGTCATTTAATGAAAAAGGAGTTTAATGCTCTATCATAAGTTTGTCGCCCTCTTTCTTGATGCTCTTCTCAATGTTCAGAGTAACCAGGAAACCTCCTCATTCAAACTCATTAAGTTGACTGTGTGCCAACTTCCTTCAGGGCTTCCGTTATGTTTTTTTTAAAGGCAAAGGTAACATGAATTGAGTGCAAGAGGAAATTAAAAGTTTTTTATATAATTTCTTAAGGACACATTTATGACTCAAATCTTTATAGTTATGCAAGATCATCATTTCTATAGGTGTATGTCATAATTTTCAAGGATAAAGAGTTGAAATCAAATGGAATGGTGAGCCCTTATTCATGGAAAGAAAACAAACAAGTGGGCTAAACCGTTCAGTGTGCTCTGTATGACATAAGCTATCATTACTTTGTCAGTAGTCATAAAACCGTCATGTCAAAGATTTTCCAAATATCCTAGAAATTAATGGATAAAGGATATGACATATTTCCTAACTGGGAGGACATTCCAAGAATCACCCTAGTCTTTCTTAATGTGCAACATGTACAGGAACAGACTTGTTTGATAGGTGACTTCTGATTTGCTCGCTTTAGAATCCACTTTGTGTCTGTTGCCACTGATAAGCTCTCTTTGTAACCTGTTTAACGTGAAGTCATACAATTTGTATATTATCCCAAGATTTGTGCTACTGAAAATGCTTAATACACATATTTGAATGTCATCTGTTTGGGGAAGGGAATTTGATACATCGTGTTTACATGTAAATAGTATAAAATACTATTTTCTTGCTTGCAGTATTGAATTTTATTTCTTGCTTACAGTATAGAATTTTATTTTCTTGCTTAAGTAAATAGTCATTAAAGTGGTCTGGTGCAGTTTAAAGCTAATTAACAGCTGAGTTATAAACATGCAGTAAGTGGCATGTTATAATTAGAAAGTAGAATAAAGCAACATTTCGTTAGAAACCGTAAAACATATTCAGCAATAATAACGCGTGAGTAGAAATGTATAGATAGTTGAAAGGATTAGAGTGAGATTGGTCTTATGTCTTAATGCTTATTTTTAGAACATATATTTTGGTATATAACCCCAAAATGTGCTATCGTAGTGAAGTGGATTCTGCCGTAGACATAGCAACTAGTGTCAACATTTAATGCATGATAAATGTACATGTATATGCGATACGCATTTGACTAAACTTTTAGAATTGTGTTTGAAGTGGTCCTTTAATTTTGGTTGCTTTAGATTGTTAGAGTAGTGACATTTAGGGTTGGTAATATGTGCAATAGAAAATTATTATATGAACATTATATATATATATACCAAGTAAGTCTATGTGTACATGTGCAGAACTTTTGTAAAAATTCCCACCATAAAACTGCTTACTGGTGTTGTATTTTAGTTTATCAATGTTGTTTAATAGTAATATTAAATAGATTTGTATTTTCATTCTGAACCAAGTAGATTTGTGCATAGTCAAATTTTGTTCTATGTGTAAAGCACTGTTCTTACACTGTTCAATCTCATGGCTTTGCACAAAACTGTTTAAAATGCAGAGGATATACTGCCCCCTAGTGGTGACTTTCATTATTGTTGTAATGTAATGTAATGTCATTCTCAACTGTACCATTGGTAGAGTATGATTTCTAGTGAACTCTGATGTTTTACACCCATTTTACGTTTGTCAATGTCCCCATCAAATATCACCTGTTTGTAGTTTAGTAGTTATAAAGTCCCCCTGTAAAACTTGATAAATGTTTGGGTTGTGAAAAATATGAGTTTGGGTGATTCTGTATCAGAAAAACTGACATTCTTACAACTTTTACAAGTTTTCTTTTATGGAATTACCCATGTACACTTGCCCAACTATGCCACTGAATGAATATACAAATGTAGCACTTGCCTTTAAATCAGACTTACTTGTCCACTAAAGACCAATTGTTCTGTATTGCCTGACAAAGCAACAGTTCAAACGTGTAAGATTTTTGTCATACACAGCAACTGAATGAAACGATAGTTTTTTTCAGGGATTCTGGGACAGAAATATTGAGAAAAATTTGAATACAGCTGTAAATAGGCCTTTAACAAATACAAGAAAATCTTGTTACAACATCTTTTATCAGCTGGGTTTTTAGGCAAGTCTGATATCCATGTGCTTACGTAGCTGTCAGCACCATTGGTTGCCTAGGGCAGGCAAGTGTTATTTGTAGTAGTACCCTTGATGTAAATGATGTGCAGATAGATGTGTAGTAGTGTGATACACCCTCCCTCTATGTATCTTTGGCTTTCTTCTTTGTATTCCCACAGAAAAGATTGAGTGAAGCTCGTCTCTCCATCCCGCACAACCTCGCCGGACATAGTCTCTCGGTTGGCCTCCAATTTCATATTACTCCTTTATTTGTTATTTTGTAGTTTTGTTTTTTACATCCATATAGGTGTTTGCTTTGCTTTCAATGACCCCTGACCCCAAAGTGCATCCTGCAAGCATCTGACTGTTTCCATCCATCCATCTCACTATGCTCTTTTTTAATTCTATTTTTTGAAGGTGAAATCTCTTTTTGGGGTCTGTTTATGTTGGTTTTTTAATTTTGATGAGTTTTTAATGTTTTAATGATGTTTTGATGGTTTCATTGGTGAATTCTGTTCTAGCTTTTTGCAAGTTGAATTGAGTTTTCCTCTGGTCTTAGACATGATCATCATCTTTGTTCATTCAGTGTCGCAGTCATTACAAAAATCACCAAGCTGCTGTTTCTTCAAAGTCTTCCATGTCTCTCTGTCTTTTTTTTCTTCAACGGTGCTAATTTGGTTCCGCCATCAATTCCATATGCAACAGTGTAATCATCTTTTCATCTTGTGTTTTATCTGTAAACATATTTATGCAATTCATTTTGTGCAATGTGTCACATACAACATATGTCCCTTTTCTATTTATCTCATCCAAAAGTGAAAAATATCTTGGTATAACCATTTAACGGTGTTAGTGGGGCCAGGAAGAACCATAGGCCGATGGTCATATGAAGAGATTTTCATTGTTTGGATGAAATATATTAAAAACTTTCATATGTGATATGGGACACATTGAACGGAATCGCCTTTTTCTTTCTCACTTATCATTTCCTGTCCTTTCTACTCACGTAGCCACCTCCCAGCAATCATTAACAATCACATTTCCCCTGTTCTAGCCAATATTATTATAAAAGCATTCAGCATAATATTAATGCTTGTTAATTAGGGCTGCTCCTATTTCAAATCTAACCAAGAATCTTTTAGAAATTTTATACCGGCTCATCTTTAAACAAAATTATTTGTAAAGGCTGTGTTCATTGGGGACTTTAGGCTGTGTTCATTGGGGACTTTTTGAAGGTCATGACGTGCTCATTCACTGAGGAGCAAACATTCAAAATCGGTCTGTCCATTTACTGTTAGCATTTAGAGGGGTTTGTCATCATTGGTTGAATAAATAGAGAATTGATAACCAAGTGCTTAACTCCTTCATTCTTCCCTGTCTCCCCCCCCCCCCTCATTTCATCTCTCTTTTTCTAATATCATTTGTATCTCACCATCGTTGTCATGGTAACTTCTCATTTCATCCAGTCATCTTTGTTTTACATTGTCCTGACTGTCTTCTATCACATAAATAACCCATTACCAGAATTTCACATTCAAAGCAACATTGCACAATAACATCAAATTCTGTAATTGTCATCGTACAAAGAGGTACCATGAACATGGTGGAAAACCGGGCATCGATAACTATGTAAAGTACATTTAGCAGCATTATAGCCGTCTTCATCATTGTTGAAATGATTATGATCATTATCGTCATCACCATCATCATCATCGTCATCATCATCATCATCATCATCATCATCATCATTATCATCATCATCATTACCATCAACATTATCATCATCACCATCATCATCACCATCACCATCATCATCATCATCATCATCATCACCATCTCCATCCTCATCCTCATCAAATTCTTGATATCACTTTGAGCAATTCTATCTGCCATCACTAGAAGAATTGATCTGTTGTCATTATCATCATCATCATCATCATCATCATCATCATCACTATCACTATCATTGTCATCACCATCATTGTCATTATCATCACAACCACTATCATTACCCATCATCATCATCTACATCATCTTCATCATAACCACCACCACCATCATCAACGTCGTCATCATCATAAATCTACATACCGTACTGTTCTTGTCATCATTGGTACTAACAATATCATCACCATTCTTTGTTTCATCATGTCACTTTTGCTAACAAATTACATGAACAAATAAATCATGTCCTGCTTTGGCAAGAGTTCCCAATCCAGCTATGGTGTTTTGAAATGAATTCAAATATTTGATTTTGTCTTTACCTTGCATTTAATAATGATTTGATTTTTGTTGTTGTTGAATTTGTATTTTCTCATGAAGTTTTCCTAACTCCATTTCATTATAAAGAAACTTTGTAGTTGGTGAAATAGCATAAAAGTTTACTGTAATTTAGTAATCATATTGAATTGGTGATCAGTGAAATTAATACCCAGTTGTTGATTGTATTGAGAGAGTTTTTTCAAAATGTTGGTAACCAATGCAAACATTTAATGAAGCAGTCATGCAAAAATGATTAAAAAAAAAACAACATGAAATCGCTGAAAAGAGAAAGTACTTTTCATGAAGAAATGTCCATCAAATTTACTCATGATGAAATTTTTCTTTTAAAAAAAATATTGCTCAGCATTATTTCAAATTACTTTTTATGAGATCACTGAAGTGTTGCTCCCCACAATTACAAAAAAGATAAAATAGTAAGCAAATTCCACTGCTGCTCATCGCAACATGCACATTATCTTTGCAGATATGTAGATGCATTGCAGCACATAGGTAGCCTTCAATAGCTTATTTTACACTTAACTTTCACTAAAATTTCAGAAAGAAAAGGAAGAAACTCCCAAATAGTTGCCTTCATTAAACCTATGTAATGAGTTTATTGCTTGGAATTACTTTGACCCACAATGACCTGCACTCCTCTAATGGTTAGAAAACAAATCATGATTATCTTTTCTCCCTATTAAAGTCATCTATTTAGTATTATATTGAAATGGGAGACACTTGTGGTATACTGGCAATATACTCTTTGGTATATAGCGGACTTCCAATTCTAACATCGTTATATATATTCTCTTTTGCATGGTTTGGTTTTAAATACAGTTCTTTTATATTTATGTTTGATGTGACAAGGTGTTTCTTCTTCCATTGCTGCTCTCGTGGCGTCCATTTTATTTTCACAGAAAAGACTGAGTGAAGCTCGCATGTCGCTGCCGCAAAATCTGCAGGGTCTTAGTATGACGGTTCGACATCTTTTATTTATCTTTTATTTTTTTCTTCTTTTTATTCTCATGGATAATAACAACTGCTCTAAAATTTGACATCATGCAATTCCTCATCCTATTTTTTTCCTCATCATACCTTCAACCCCCCATCATTGACCTGTAAGTCTTGAGAAATGATTAATCACACAAAGGCAATTTATATCTGTGCAAATGAGTGTTGAGAAATTTGAAATGAGTACATTTAAAGGTAAAGACCAGTATTGGTAACGCCCCAATTTCAAAAAATGAAATGGAAGCTCTCATTACCAATCATGTGAAAGAATATGTTTTGACTAATACATGATGATAAAAAATTTGCCGGGAAACCGCCTACTAATTCATATATTTGGTAAATTTATTTCTCTCATGGTCGTGTGAGAGAGATAGGGTAGTCCCATATACATCTTTCTGTGTATAGTGCTTGTAACTTTACGAAGAATGGGCCAAATTTCTTATCATTTTGATGATTCCAGAACCTTGCAGATGCTAGATGCTAGATGATCAACCTTTTCTGATCGATTCCACAACGTTTCTTTCACAATGCAATCGCATGACCATTACTGGTCTTTACCTTTAAAATTCAACAAATATTTTGAATAGTTTCCAGATTATACATAGGCAGACAGTTTGTACTAGCTTTGAAAGTCATTTTGCATTCTAAAATATATAAATGAGGCATCTTTTTCATCTTCTACATGTATGTAAGATTTCATTCTGAATCTATGGCAAAGAAAATTGATCAAAGATTTGCAATCGTAACTTTCCTATGAAAAAACAGCTTTCTTTGCTCCTAAATTTGTATGGATATAAAAAATTGGCACGGGTTGTGGTCCTTTTGTGAAAGTGGGATACTTTTCTCTTGACGTGCTTGTATCGTAATGCAATATCATTTACCATGGGGGATATGATCAAAATGTTGGATCAATCAAGTACCAAAGTCAAAACAATGCAGAGTACAGCAATAGTGAATATCATCCGTTTAGAGGCAAAAAGGCGTTAGTTTGTATCCCTTTAACAGAATTAATGCTCTTCTAACTCTCAGCGGATGATATGATGTCATGGATCTTGAAATCTCTGTATCACAGTAGAAATCAATCCAATTTGTGTAGTTTCAGAACAAAAACATATTTTTCTTTTTTTCACTTCATGCACTGCACAAATTTGTTCAGAATTTCTTTTTCTTTTTATTTTCCATAATCTGGTACATTGATTGATTTCAGCATATCCCCCATGGTAATTGAAAAAGGGGGGAAATTTCTTCATGATTTTCTTTATCCTTATCCCCACCCCTCCGTATATCTCATGTAAATATCATTGCATTGCATTCTAAATGTTTCTTGAATGTATGTATGTATTCTTGTGGTCTTGCTTGTTCGTCTGCACAGCGATGTGTATTGTCCTGCTACTAGTGTCTTTATTGTTTTTACCGACATCAAGAGCCAAAAGGACGTTGATTTATAAACTTAATGCCTGTTTTGTTCTAAGCAGACATTTGTGTGTGGTGTGGGCAGGCCTTGGTTACTACATGTTTTTGTTGAAATGATTGCTGTTTGTATTCCTAAATGTTGAACTGCATTTTAAACTTCTTATGCTTTCTAATGTAAATGTCTGTATCAAATCATGTATGTCATGAATTGTCTTTCATGAATTGCAAAAGGATGTGTAACTTTAAAAAAATGTTTGATTGATGTCAGCTGCATGTTAATTAACACATTTTACTATGCTGTGTGTAATACATGTAAATCGACCAAGCACTGTTCATCTTCAAACATTCTTTTCCTGTGTTTTCTTTTTCCCCTTTTCTTCTGTATGATGCCCATTCCTTCATGTGTCTATAGTCCATTTGGAAAGGTTTAGGATCGGCTTATATATATATATATATATATGTATTCTTTAAATCTCAAATATTTTGTTTTACTGCTGCAAATTTTCTTTTAATTTCTAAATCTTCACCCAGGCCCTGTTTCATGAAAAATTTTATCAATATCAAAAGCCTTGATTCGAGAACAAGATGTTCTCTCAGCCAATCAAATGCAACGATATCAG
Organism: Strongylocentrotus purpuratus; assembly: GCF_000002235.5. NCBI lineage: Eukaryota > Metazoa > Echinodermata > Echinoidea > Camarodonta > Strongylocentrotidae > Strongylocentrotus > Strongylocentrotus purpuratus. Next base: position 18,191,230 of record NW_022145613.1, on the reverse strand, counting down.
TGTACATGAAGCTGTATCTGTTATCGTTAGTTGTTATTAATAAGATTTTCATGAAACAGGGCCCAAACTTTTGTTTTCACATACCAGTATCATATATATATATTTAAATACACATGCATGTATACTTGCTGCTTTCATGCAATGCTTACATATTAAAGGCATGCTATGGTAAAATAACAAAAATTATATTATATCCGCACAAAGAACACAGCAGGTACTGCAATCATAATTTTTTTTCAGAAAATAAACTCATTAGCAATATATAATACTTGTGCTACAATGCCGTAGAGGTAAAATCCATGACATATGTGTTAATTGTGTGAGATCCCACTTTAAGGGGACCATTATCAATTTTCTAAGAATATTTCAACAATTGTATGAAATGGATACATGTATATTTTGCATCGGAAATTAATATAGATGGATACCATTATGTAAATGGATACCGGTAATGCTGACTTCATTGAATATTAACTTGTTTCATGCTAAGATTGAGATCACCTATTGGACTGTCTTGTATTTGATTTGAAATGATATTGTCTCTAATGGGTCAATGTACTTGCCATTAGGGACCCATTTCACAAAGCTTTTTTAGCAATGACAAATGACTAAAATCAGTGACAAATCTGCTGATAACCAATCAGAAGCAAGGATTTCACTAGCTTATATCAACAAGTGTCATTTGTCACTGATGACAAGTTTTGTGGAATGGGGCCCAGATCTACAGTCATCTGCTGAGAGAAGATGCCCTTCAGGCTTTCATGTTCTACTTTAGATTATACTTTACATGCTCACATGCGTCATGAACTGAAACAGCTGTTTGTGAACACCGTAGAATACTTTACACTTCAAATGTAACAAACTAATGTGAAAATACAACAGGTGCATGTACAAATGACCGGCCAAATATCAACAGATCATTGAAAGATGGAGAAGTCCCACTTTGTGCACTTTAGAATAATCACTGCCGAAGTAATGGTGGTACTTTATGAATAACTTTTGTTTACTCTCTGAAATAGAGTACTTCCACCTGATTTGAAAATGATATTGTCTCTAATGGGTCATTGTACGTGCCATCAGGGACTCGTTTCACAAAGCCTGTCAATGACACATGACCAACAAAAAAAACTACTTTGGATTGTATTTCACATGCTCACATTTGTGATGAACTGGAACAGCCGTTTGTTAACGCCTTATAATACTTTGCACGTCAGCTGTACAATCTAATGTGAAAATGCAAGAGTTCAGAGATGGTACCTGTACAAATGACCCCTCAAATATCAACGGATCATTGAAAGATGGAGAAGTCCCACTTTGTGTATTTTAGAATAATCTCTGCCAAAGTGATGGTGGTACTTCATGAATATCTTGTTTCCTCTCTGAAATAGAATACTTCCACCTGTGTTTCACATAATGTACTCTCTAAATGCATGAATGAAAAATGGATTACATAACTTTCATGAACACATATCCAACTTTGTCTTCCTGGGCTCTACAGTTTTGTATACATGACCCTTATGTACCCATGCACATATATATATATGAAGTGGCTTAGTGGATTGCTGTACTTTTTGTATTGACATGTAAACTGAATACATTTGAGAGAGGGCGATTGGGGAAGATTTTTTTGTGTGTGTGGGGGGGGGGGGGTGACGTTGGAATATTCAGCTTGTATTTACAGGTGATAGGCCAAATTATCAAAAGTTTTGTTTTCTTATTATTTGTTTTAGTCTCTCGAATCGTATCAAAGAAGTAAACCAGAACCCATTAAACATAAGCAGGATTTTAGACATGGAAGGTCTAAGGTATGTGTTACCATGGTAACGAGTGAGTTTTACTGCACAGGGTGGCGTTTTACTGACCAGAAGACCTATCAACAAGCTGGATTTTACTTTACCAAGATACACAACTGCACATTATACCCATCTTCTTATGAAGTGCCACGATTCACTTCTGAAGATTATAGATAATAACTGCACCATTAACTAAAAACATTTCACTACATATATATTGGATTCTAAACAAGTGTGTCTTCATAAATTTACAACACAAGTTCACATTTCTTATCATAAGTTATTTTACTCGCCACTTAGTAATAATAATATACTAATAATACTTTGTTCTTTTATAGCGCATTTCATATGTGTTGACATTTCAATGCGCTTTACAATATAATTACTGGTATATATAAAATTTAACAACTAACAATATCATATGAGGAAGATGAGTAAACAGAAGCATATAGAAAACAAAGAAGTTCTTACGAAGAGAAAAAATACAACATTACTTGTAACATTAACTACTTAAATGACTGTTGAAGTTGTAAGAAGAGGACATTTTTTTTAAACTGATAGGTTAGACTTTTGAATTGAATCCTGTGCTTTATGTTTAGCCTTTATTTGTGCTTTCTGTGTATTACTCTCTTTAAAATAAAAATAAATTAACGAAATCACAATTATTTGGATATTGATTGATATGAAACAAAAAAACATGAATAAAAGATGAAAAATATTTTGATGATAGGAAAAGAAGATGATTTTAAACATATCTACCAACTTAAATCTTATCACTACTATTCATGAGCACTTTCATTGCAGTTTGGTGTTTTGAAGTGTCTGAACTCTTCCAATTTTTTTTAGATAAATCTTGTGAAATGGGGATAAGGAAAAATGAATAAATTATCACCTTATTAACAAATAATCATAAATAAAATCTTGCTGTGAAATATATAACTAATTTATTGATTTACACAGATTAAAGTTTATGCACTTACTCATGTAGCTTTTGTCAAATAAATGTTTAATTGATTAATAGTGTGTATTAATGATAAATTGACAAAGACTGCAGAAAAGTTTCAGTTTATGTGATTTCCGAGAAAAAGAGAAGAAAAATCACACAACTCAAACTATTTAGCTTTTCCATCTTTAGAGATGAATTGAAAACCCTTATCCATATAAATATATGTCTTTTTATTTTCTGATGAAAACAGTCCTTCTGTAGACTTATTATTTTACAAAATTCTTTTGAAAGATGGTTAGATTTGATTGTTGAATATCCATACCCTATTTTGTAATAACTCAGCATATTTTTAAATGAATGCAAATCACTTCACTCATGTATTCATTTTTTTAAATCTATATATTTGTTTTACTTTTAGTCTTTCCACTCTGTCTCATGTAAAGTGGATTCTCCTAGGCTACACAGAATGCATCATAATAAGTTTGAAAGGTCCAAGGTATGTTGCCATGACAATGGCTTTGTTTGCATGGCCGAATATGTGATGTTCTAAACTTGGGGAACACTAACTGCCTTTCCTTCATCACTTTCAATGCTATTGTGAGATGAGGATTCATTTATTCAAATATTTATTTGAAGAAAAAGAAAATTGTGTGTTGTGGCGCAGGATTCTAAAAAGAAGATAAAAATGGTTAAAGAATATACTGTGGGAATGATATACACACGTAACAGGGTGACTGGGTCCTTTAATGAAAATGTTGCAGTGATGGTGATTTGGGGTTCAGAAATGTTTGAATTAATGCCAACCCCCCCCCCCCCATGTCATGCCCCACCCCTCCCCCACCAATAAATTGGGAGGAAAAACTCCTCCAAACAAGTTTGTGCTTATAACAAACCTACTGTTCAAAACTACTTCAGCAAATACTGCAACCTAATTTGATAGGAGGCGCAATGGCTTAGTGGTAGAGCAGTAGTCTTGTAACCGGAAGGTACCGGGTATAAAACCAAGTTGATGTGTTAGTGCCTTTTGGTAAGGCATTAATCCTCATTATCAAGTCCCTCGGAGTGGATTTAGAGCTGTCTGTTCACTGATTGCTCACTTACAAGGACATACACTTGCTTTCTTAGCAATTAGGTAAAACAAACAAACAAACAAACAAACAAACAAACAAAGTATTGATGTCAGCTTTGTTTTCTGTAACAACTATCTGAACAGAGCATCTCTTGGAACTCTCTTTGACATTTCTGCCATGTTGGATTGTCTGTGCAGGTTGTTGCAACTTGATGTACATGTATACCATGTCCAACAAGACCCTCTTGACTCCTATGTCTATCCTCCAATGGACATGATGGAACCACCTGGCTGATGAGAAGCAGTCCGGAGAAAAAGACAACAAATTATGTTTTAGTCATTGTTCAGTGCTACCTGAAAAGATTTTGATTTGCTGTAGATTTTCCTGCAAATAATACCCCCCCCCCCATTACTCTATCATTGAATATTAACCTCTAATGTTTTTGCACACATGTGATTTAACGCACATATTCAATTTTTTGACATATCAAAATCACTATTCACTGATTGTAAAAGTCTTTATGTTCATGTTAATGACATGCTCATCATTAGAAATAGATTTACATTATGTTTACATTTTAGAACAAACTATGTTAGCTTGAAGTTATGTTAAAAAATATGTCATTGTTATTATGTGGAATATTGCATATCATTTATTCTGTTCCCCATGGTGGCAATAATGAATTATTGAAACATATTCATATTTTGTGTCCATTTATGATTATAAAATTTTATGGTGTATGATAAAGTTCACAGCAAAAAGATTAAATCATTCCACTTATTAAAAAGGTACAGAACACTGACATCACGTACAGTATTTACATGTATGTATATACAGAATTAATATGGCTAATCGTTTATTTCCATTTTGTGATTCAAATGATAACTAGTAAATTAATATATGCCTGTTTATTTATATTTTTAATGTGCTTTTCCATTTTTTTGTTGTAGTCTTTCCATTCCTACCCAAGTAAATCTGAATCCCTACGGTCCAATAAATCAGATTCCTCGTATAGGTTCAAAAGGTCAAAGGTATGTTACCATAGCAACAGCATTTCTTCTTGGCACTTGTGTGACGGTCTGGACTCCTAATTTAGAGATCACCCACTTTTCTTTCTTCAAGACTGTCAACCTTTGACCTGTCACATGTCATTTGTGTTGAATAATATCAGAATGTTGAAAATACATGTGTGCTGTGATTTCTACTTGTATATAACAATTCAATAAGATTATAAATATTAAAAAACACAAGTTTTACCGTATGTAATGCCCTGCTGGGGCACTAATGTCCTTTGGAAAGACATAAATCTACATCTGCCACTCTCCACCCAGGTGTTTAATGGGTACTGGTAGGAAGGAATTCCTTGAATGCTGTGAGCGCCGAAATCGGCAGCCTAGCAGAGCCGGGTCATATTCAGAGCGCCTTGAGCACCTTGCATGGTGAATATGTGCGCTATATAAATATCTGATATTATTATTATTATTAGTAGCAGTAAACGCCTCATAGATCTTGGGTGATATCCTGAGAATGTTATTATCCTGACTTCAGTGACCATGTTTTGATTGGCTTCACAAATTTAAAATTGCAACAGTTCATCTGTGTCTCCACAGATGTGTTCTGCTTTATATGCAGCCACCTTTAATATGCATGGTCATTAATAAATGACACACCATAAGTTTATATTTATTATTTAGCACTTGAAATCATGTTACTGGAATCAAGGTGAACATTGTCACCTGGGTTCCAAACATCAAATCTACTTACACAATCACTTGTGAATACATGTACGTTGTAAACTTTGTGTTGGATATTTGTGAAAATGAGTGTGCAAATCTGTTTTACAGGCACAGGTACCAATATGGTAACAACTAGTAAGAAGATTCAGTGTTGCTCAATTCATTATCTTGTTTCTCTACATTAATATTTCCTCACCTTTAATATTATGTCTTTTTCTCCCCCTTCTCTTTTCCATTGTTAACGATTTGATGACATGGTCTAACCATTCTTCGTTCAATTTTCAACATAACACCTGTTTTCTTTCTTCATTATGTTTTGATAAACCTCTTATCCTTTGAAGATAATCTTTGCCAAGATGATCAAGTATAAACATCCAACATGATATCATGTATCATCCTCTGTAACTGACAAGAAAAATGTTTAATCTTTATGTATTATATATGAGTTAATGCCCTTCTGGCTCTCAACAGAGGATTCATGTATGTACATCCATCACGTTATTCATCTTTCACAAAGAGTTTATTGTTATATGAGGTAATACTAAATATATGTATCTTCTGAAATACAGTACTTAATTTCTATGTGTAAAGTCTGCACTCTTTTTGTGTTTGTGTTTTGCAAAGGCTGTTTTATAAGTATTGTAGGTTTTAGATTATTGGTAGTAGAAAACTAACAATTTAATCATCATGTAACAGATGTTAAATCATCATTACAAAAATTTACATATTCACGTAATTAGATATGTCCATTTTGATTTCAGTGAGCTGCGTAGATTTATTGATAGCAATTACCATGTAAAGTAGCAAATGTTCATTTAAATTAAAGAAGAACAAACATATATATATATAATGCCTTCTGGTATATATATATTTTCATTGTCAGTAATATAAAATATAAAACTTATGAAATCTTGTTTGAAATCTTTGTGCAATAAGGTTTTTAATAATTAGTGTATTTTTTTCAGAGATACTGTTGAATACTCCGGGAATATTAATATTCCTTACAAAATATTAATTTCAATAGCCAATGATCTACAGCAGATATGTGTAATATTGTTTGAATTTGAATTCTCCCACATCCATTTCTGTTCTCACCTTGGAAAAAAAGGTGGAAAAGAAACTTTGTTATGTGTTAATCATGAATATTTTCATTTAACAAAAGCTTTCTGAATCACTTGATTGTTAATAGTGCTTTGGTACAGAGCACTCATAAGCTATAAAGTCATGCTTCATTTCTCTCTCATGAGTATGACATTATACCATCCTTGTATTTAAGTGCTTGTATATACATATATGTGTATATTTCTTCTTTGTAATATACATTGTAATTTTTCTATAGGTGATTGGTTGCCACTAACACATTTTTATTTAAACAGTGCCATCAATAATACTAACATTTATTTACTGGAAATCATTTCATGCTTGCACCAAATTACGTATTTATCCATGACGTAAATAAGTTATGTCATACATGTGGTTTGAACTAATAACCTTTGCATTCCTGTGGTGAAATAAATTGTTCATGTGATGGTGAAATAACTTTTTCATGTGATGCTGAAATAACTTTTTCATGTGATGCTGAAATAACTTTTTCATGTGATGCTGAAATAACTTTTTCACGTGATGCTGAAACTTGTGGATATTAACATAGAATGTGCTCTTGGTTAATATTGAAGTCTTGCTTACACATGATGCTGTATACTGCCTCAAATAAAACACCATGGCAAAATGATAACATTTTAAGTGTAAAATAATGGTGAATGGGGTGAAGGGAGTTGGTCCCTGCAATGTAGTCCCTTAAGCTTTACTTTGTTACTGAGGGAAACGTCATGCCCTATACAAAAAGTGAACAAGGCCGGTCCTTGTATATACGAATATTGGACTAGACAAGCTTAGTCTAAAGTTTGGTACCCTGAACAAAATCAGTCGCCCGTTACCAGGGTAATACTCATATTTCTGGGCACTTGTTCATTGCATAAATTTTGGAGGCAGTTTAGCACAGCATGTGTAAACAAGGTCAAAAGCAGCTATTATACTGCTGGTCTTGAAGTTGTATGGCTAACTCAAAAGATCAATGGAAGGATTATTAATATATTAATATCCATTGCTAAAGTGAGTTTTGGCATTGAAAATATGAATAACACTGCTTTTATCAATAACCGCAAAAGTATGCTGCTTCACATTGCTTGCTCATACATAAATACAATGCCTTTTTATTGTTTGAAGAATTAATGGCAGAGCATGGTTTTTGATTGCCTGCATCATCAAGTCAATATGTCACCACTCTTGAAAGAACGGTAATCCTTAAGGTGCTTGGTCTTGTCGTTGCACAATGCTCATGCTTTTGTTTGTTTTGTTTTTCCCTTCCAATCTCATCATTTTCCGCACAGGCAAGGCACAGTTTCATGAGGAAGATTCCTCAAGGCGCAGAGGCCTCCAACGTCCTGATCGGCGAGGTGGATTTCTTGTCGCGTCCAATCATCGCGTTCGTCCGTCTCCAGTCGGCAGTATCCCTCGGTGACCTGACAGAAGTCCCCATCCCGACGAGGTTCCTCTTCATCCTCCTCGGCCCCCAGTCGGGGAGACCAAGCGGTACCATGAGATCGGCAGATGCGTCGCAACGCTCATGTCAGATAAGGTATCATTTCACTCGTCAAATGAAATTGAAAATGCATTAAATTTGTTTATTGTAAACTTAAATTCAGGCAAAAAGACTTCTTTTCTTTAATTTATTTATTTATTTATTTATTTATTTCTGCGTGGTTCAACAGTTTACATAGTATGATCATGACCATCACGGTAGTAAGCACTAGATGACGATCATTATACATTTGCAATTTTAAATAATACAGAAGCATACAGAGGTATGACAATATACCGGTAAGCTTAATGCTCGAGAGATTGCCACACCTTATCATCTAATGATATATATATTTAGAGATGTGTTACTACACGCTTGTCAGGCAAGGTATCAAATTCACGTTTCCATTCCTTACTCCATGTATGTGTTGTCAAGATGTATAATGTTGTTGGAGCTACAGAGATCAAGAGTGTGGCATTGTGAACATGCAGAAGAAGGAATCCCTACTAGATCTTTATTCCTTATTTCTGGCAATCTTGACATTTGAAGATGGCTCATCATATTTTCTCTTTGGAAATGTTAAAGTTTGCTCTTACTTTTCCAATTTTTTGTACTTTAACAAAAATTCACCTTCAGACACCGGTTGTAGATTTACAAGTTTTCTTCTTTCAATATTGTTTGTTTGTTGTTATGTTTTTATTGGGGGGGGGGGGTGCTTGAATACAAAAAGTGTGAATGGAACAATATATGGCACAGTCATACATAAAACATTGATATAAAAACCTTGGTCCACCCATGTCGGGCTTTGATTGAAAATGGGTGAAGGAGCCCCATGGCATGATGCATTAACACATTGTTCCTTTGTTTTTGGCTTGTCTCTCTAGGTTTTCCACGATGTTGCTTACAAGGCCAAAAGTACTAAGGATCTTCTCGCAGGCATTGATGAGTTCATCGACTCTGTTACAGTTCTTCCACCCGGTAAGTCAGCCCCAAAACTCTGGAATAACTTACCATTGGAAGTCAGGAAATTACCATCTCTGAATATCTTTAAATCAAAACTGAATGAACATCTATTCAATTAACTGTAAATTTAAGCATATCAGGAGCTCTTGTAGCGAAGTAGAATACATACTTAATGTTGGATAGTTTCTGCGCTCTATAAATGTATTATTATTAAGTCGACTATGGATGCCGTAGTGTTGCCATGCCAACGGACCGTCATGTGAAAGTCACATTTGGGGTGTTGCCCTCATGTATCCTAGTAACAACAACATGATAGTGAAGAGTAGTTTTTTCTGATTTTCTTAAATTTTTAAGGTCTTCCATCCTTGGTGATATTGCTGTTTTTGTTGTAATATTAATGATGATGATGATGGAAATGAGAAGAAATACCGGTACTTGAACATAAGTGCATAATAATTTTGTAATTCCCTGTATGCTTTACAACTTCCATGATGAATTGCGTGACTTATACAATGCAAACATTCCAAGTCAAATTGGTAAAATGTACCAAAAAAAAACATTCATAAAAAGAGAAAAAGAAAAGATTTTTATATAGAAAATTGAATTATCAACCATTGCTTGAGCATATGTCGGTCTACCACCAATCTCTATCAAGCTCTGTATATATTCCTTTCATGCTTTTTTGCAACTTTTAAAATTTCCAACTCCATCATAAACTCCCTTTCATTAATAGGTGCATGGGATCCCAACATCAGAATCGAGCCCCCCAAGGTAGTGCCCGATCAGGCCAAGAGATTATCCCACTTCCAGACTCCCAACGGACACGCAGAAGGGATAGATGAAGAAGACGGAGGAGGAGGAGGAGGGCATAATGGAGAGCATGAAGGACTAGAGAGAACTGGAAAGTAAGTTTTGGAAACAATTACATAGTTACCAAGTTGCTTTTTACAAATCATTTTGATGATTCCAAAACCTCACTCTGTATACTAGTTCTCGTGCAGTACATCCATGATCAATCAACCTTCCCAATAACTTCTAGGCAGTTTCATTCACAAGGTACACTGTAATTACTAAGCCCGAGTCAGTCCAGTCGGTCACACCGTATCCCGACCGTCGCCATCTGGTCCCGGTTTCGTTTTTTGGGAACCAATGCTCCAATAAACATAATGAAATATAGGACTGAATCGACAACTTGCCTAGTTTTGTCGAGCAGTTTAGCTCTCCGCAAACAGATACAAACTGAACATAGATGAATGCTTGGTTTACATTTGCCCCAGGCACCGTACGATTAATTGGTCTACAATTTTTCGGGCCCCTGGTAGACTAATCGCAGGCCAAATGTAAATTAGGCATTATATGTGTAACTCTGTATGCACGCTGATGATATGCGATATTTATAGAGGCAAGTGGCAGTTTCTGCTAGCTGATATCGGGACACCATTTATAAATGCCCTGACATGACTCCAAAACCTCACTTTGTATACTAATTCTTGTGCAGTACATACATGATCATTCAACCCTTCCTAATAGCTTCTATATAGGTATTTTCATTCACAATGTAATTACTAAGCCTGAGTCAGTACGGTCGGTCAAACCCTGTTTCTACCGTTGCCATTGGGTCCCGGTTTTGTTTTTTGGAAACCGATGCTCCAATAAAAATAATGAAATATAGGACTGAATCGACAACTTGCCTAGTTTTGTCTAGCAGTTTAGCTCTTCGCAAACAGATACAAACTGAACATAGATGAATGCTTGGTTTACATTTGCCCCGGGCGCCGTACGATTAATTGGTCTACAATTTTTCAGGCCCCTTGTAGACTAATCGCAGGCCAAATGTAAATTAGGCATTATATGTGTAACTCTGTATGCACGCTGATGATATGCGATATTTATAGAGGCAAGTGGCAGTTCCTGCTAGCTGATATCGGGACACCATTTATAAATGCCCTGACATGACTCCAAAACCTCACTTTGTATACTAATTCTTGTGCAGTACATACATGATCATTCAACCCTTCCTAATAGCTTCTATATAGGTATTTTCATTCACAATGTAATTACTAAGCCTGAGTCAGTACGGTCGGTCAAACCCTGTTTCTACCGTTGCCATTGGGTCCCGGTTTTGTTTTTTGGAAACCGATGCTCCAATAAAAATAATGAAATATAGGACTGAATCGACAACTTGCCTAGTTTTGTCTAGCAGTTTAGCTCTTCGCAAACAGATACAAACTGAACATAGATGAATGCTTGATTACATTTGCCCCGGGCGCCGTACGATTAATTGGTCTACAATTTTTCAGGCCCCTTGTAGACTAATCGCAGGCCAAATGTAAATTAGGCATTATATGTGTAACTCTGTATGCACGCTGATGATATGCGATATTTATAGAGGCAAGTGGCAGTTCCTGCTAGCTGATATCGGGACACCATTTATAAATGCCCTGACATCACCATATTCCTTCTGTATGTTCCTGTTTGTAGGATATTTGGTGGTCTGATACAGGACTGCAAGCGTCGCTTCCCATTCTACTTGAGTGACTTCAAGGATGCCTTTCACCTGCAGTGTCTGGCTTCGTTCATCTTCATGTACTTTGCTTGTATCACCCCCGTCATTACGTTTGGAGGACTGCTAGGAGAGGCAACAGAAAACAGAATGGTACGTACTGAGGAAAAAAAGGAAGACTGCAAATGAAAGAAATATTTTATCAAAAATCTTAATGCCCCACTGCACTACTTATAGCTACTTGCGCCCTCTATATAGCAAACAATGCCTAATCGGTGACCATTGGTCCCCCATGATCCTCTTTTTTTATGTTAATTGAGAGCTGATTTGATGAGATAATCACCTGTCAGTGACCATGCAGAGAGGTCTAATCCCCCTGGCCAAACTAGTGCAGAGGGACTTAAAAACCTGAAGTCACTAGGAGTGACATAAGTGATGGTATTCGTAAAACCTTTCATTGTGTTCGATTTTCGTTGAAAAATCTAGTCAAGACAGTGTAGTTCTTCAAGTAATGTTAATTGTTGAATGCGATCTTCGTTAATGGTTGTTTTCTGTCAGAAATATCTTTCCAGATGTAAATGTACTATGACATCACAGTTTGAGAGAGAACCCAAATAAAAGGGTACGATCCACATGTGCATTGTATGTGATACAGTGAAACCTGTCTATAAAGACCACCAAGGGAGACAAGAAAAGTGGTCTTTATAGGCAGGTGGTCTTTTTGTATAGGTTCCTTAAGTACATGTTTCAATGAGAAAACATTTTCAAGGGAAACATAAATTGTGGTCTTTGTAGACAGGTGGTCTTTCTATACAGGTGGTCACTAAAGCAGGTTTGACTGTATAATATAACTCAAACCCAATCTTTCTCCCCACCCTAATCCCCCATTCTTCAAACGTTCTAATGTCCTTTGGCAAGACATTACTCTAAATTTGCCACACTCAACCCAGGTGAGGTAAATGGGTAGGATTATTATTATTATTATTATCTTCTTCCTTGTATCTTGTGAACAGAGTGCGTTAGAGGGTCTACTTGGGGCTTCCATCTGTGGTGTGGCATTTCATCTGTTCTCGGGCCAACCTCTCACCATCCTGGGTTCAACGGGTCCGATTCTAGTCTATGAGAAGATTTTGTTCGGCTTCTGCAAGTAAGTTTTCTCTCATCTCTTCTAGGTCAATAATGTATATTATGATCTAGACTTGATACCAATTAAAGAGATTCACTAACAAGCTTCACAGGTATGTTTTTTTCTCGAAAAAAAAGGTGAAACTACCTTCTCTTGGTCCAGATAGAAAGTCTATTTCTTTAATAGGATTTGCTACCTGTTGCAGGGGGAATTCTATTTCAATTAAACTCAATTTTAGTTTACTTGTATAAAATATAAATCTGTGGTACTCCAAGGACTGAGAATACAATTTTTTCAATTTAAAATAGACATTACACCTTAGAACATTGATAAAATGAATTTGTCATTTAGTAACAATAAAAATATGTTCTTCAAATTTACTCAATAAAAATTTAAACTGTTATTCTTAATATCACTGGAAGAATGCATGATTTACATGTATCAAGCTGATTTCCAAATGGCCTCATTCACTACTGATATTCCTATATACTTAATTACAGGAGCCATCTGTTTACCTTAGCCAACGGGTTAAGACCTCTAATTTTTGTTTTCTTTCAGGACTCAAGAATTGGACTACTTATCGTTTCGTTTCTGGATCGGTCTGTGGACGATGGTATTTTGTGTAATCCTGGTTGCTACGGATGCCAGTTCTTTTGTGAAGTACTTCACCCGCTTCATAGAGGAGAGCTTCTCGAGTCTCATCTCCTTCATCTTTATCTATGAGTCTGTTCATAAACTGATGAAGATCTACAAAGAATATCCAGTAGCAAGGTAATATAACTTCAAAATATATTTAATAATTAAAAAAAAGGTATAATTGCTTATTAGGAACTCTGGTTGATGCATTGGCAAATTCAGAAACTGGTCAAGAGTACTGACGGACGGGACTGTAATAAATGGTTGATGGTGCATTTTGGTGGGGTATTCTAAAGTTAAGCCGCTTATTTCTAACTTTTCAATTCTTTGTCGCTTGAGTAATATTACTCTGTTAATGAAAGTTGCCTCGGAAAAGAATACCGGTAGTAAAAACAATTTTCAGTGAAAAGTCTGCATAGTATAGTAAACAATGAGCTTAACATGACCTTCGCACCGGTAGTGCTTTTTGGGAAATGCGTATTCATAAATACGTTGTGTCTGATTGGACAGTGGGTTTCTTGCTTTGTCTCTGGCCAGCTCTGATATGCTTCATTGCATTTTTTCAGGGCCAACTAACCCCGTACTATAGGTGGGGCTAGCCCACTTTGGTAAATTTGTGTCTGAACAGAAAGTTGGCTAGGCTTAACCCGCACTGTAGGTGGGGCTGAGACCCCCTATAGCCCCACCTGTAGTCCGGGGCTAATCAAAATTTTCCAAGTGTGAAAAGCATATAAGGGTTTTGTATGCTCATGTTGTCTTACACAGTTAAATGTGACTTTTTGTCATAGCAAACATAAAAGAAAAAGATAAAAACATCTTTTATTATTTTCAATATCAATGCGAAGTATTTAAAAGAACACCCAAACAATTTAACCCAATTCCTGTTTATGCATGATATGACAAATAAATGAAATAATCCAACCCTCTACATTATTGTTTCAATCTGTTCACGATATCCTAGGTATGCAAACGATAACACGACGTATGAATGCATGTGCCAGACCGCAACAGGCCTGTTTGAGTACGACGAAAAAGACTTCTACACGGAATCGAAAATAGACTGCGATAGCCTGAACGGTACGCTGGTGGGTAACTGGTGCGGGAAGCATGTCCCGCAGTCTGATATCTTCTTTATGTCACTCATCCTCATGCTGGGAACGTTCACCATCGCATATAGCCTCAAGGAATTCAAAACCACAGGGTACTTCCCGACCATTGTGAGTATCAACATCCAATGAGAGATCTGGGCCCCATTGCACAAAACTTACCATTGGTGGTAACTTTGGCACCCGGCCCCCCCACTCAGTGTTATTTAGGGTACGCATATGCGTGTTCCAACCGACCCCCCCCCCCCCCCCCCCTTTTCAGCAAAAGTCCGGTGTGTAAAGTCAATACGGCTCGACCTTTTTATGCCTCCGTTACGAAGTAGCCGGAGGCATTATGTTTTCGGGTTGTCCGTCCGTCCGTCCGTCCGTCCGTCCGTCCGTACGTCTGTACGTACGTCTGTACGTACGTCCCGTTCTCGTGATCACGTTATCTGAAGAACGGATCAATGGATTCCTACCAAACTTTGGTCATATATGTATCTAGCAAAGTCGATGAACTGATTAGATTTTGGGGTCACGAGGTCAAAGGTCAAAGGTCACAGGGCTCATTATGTATGCAAAAACAGCTCGTGATCGCGTTATCTGAAGAACCGATGGATGGATTCCTGCCAAACTTTGGTCATGTATGTATCTTGTAGAGTCGATGAACTGATTAGATTTTGGGGTCACGAGGTCAAAGGTCAAAGGTCACAGGGCTCATTATGTATGCAAAACGGCTCGTGATCGCGTTATCTGAAGAACCGATAGATGGATTCCTGCCAAACTTTGGTCATGTATGTATCTTGCAGAGCCAATGAACTGATTAGATTTTGGGGTCACGAGGTCAAAGGTCAAAGGTCACAGGGCTCATTATGTATGCAAAAACAGCTTGTGATCGCGTTATCTCAAGAACCGATTGATGGATTCCTGCCAAACTTAGGTCATGTATGTTACTTGCAGAGCCGATGAACTTATTAGATTTTGGTTAACGAGGTCAAAGGTCAAAGGTCACAGCGCCCATTATGTATGCAAAAACAGCTTGTGATCGCGTTATCATTAGAACAGATTGATGGATTCCTGCCAAACTTAGATCATTTATGTATCTTGCAGAGCCAATGAACTGTGTAGATTCTTGGTTCATAAGGTCCAAGGTCATGGGCTCATTATGTATGCAAAAATAGCTTGTGAACGCATTCTCATTAGAACTGACAGATGGATTACTATTTAACTCTGGATATCTTGCAGAGCCAATGAGCTGAGTAGATATTAGGATCATGAGGTCAAAGTTCAAAGGGTCATATATGTATATGAGAAATTGTTTGTAATCACGATATTCTGAGAACCTGTTAATGGATTACAATTGAACTTGAATTTGAAAAATTTCTTCTGTTTTGGTTTGTAAAATTGCTCTATGACGGAGGCATCATTTTCGACTGCGCGCAGTCGAATTCCATCTAGTTCTTTTGTATACAAGCCTTTTTCGGCACCCCCCCCCTTTTCAGCAAAAGTCCAGTGTGTAAAGTCAATACGGGTCGACCTTTTTCTTTTGTTACGAAAAGGACATTTTGGCAACACGCATGGGGTCCGTCCGTTCTCGGAGTGGGGGGGCCGGGCTTTGGCATCAATGGCCATGGTAAGATGGCTCAACAGCCAATCAAAATCAAGGTTTCCATGGTAGTTACCATTGATGGCAAAGTTACCGTCAATGGTAATTTTTGTGTAACAGGGCCCTTGGCTTGTATTCATTCAATCTTACTACCGAACATCTCCCTGTATAAGACCCACCTGTATATAAGACGCACCCCTTTTTGCAGACACGGCCGAGAAAGAAAAAAAAAGTTAAACAATTTAATTTAATTTGTTTAAATATGTTTTGTTTACTGTTGATTTATGCCCCTCCACCTGGCACTGTGCCGGGCGATGCTCACAAGTTGTTATTGTAGGTAGGACAAACATGGTGTGTCCTACCTGACAACACGTAATATATGCAATTTGCATTCTGACTATTAAAATACAATTGTCTGTAAAATAATTTGTAACAAGGCACTTAAAGATGAAGTTGAGTTCTGGTTATGCGATTGCATTGTGAAACAAACGTTGTGGAATCGATCAGAATAGGTTGGTCATCTAGCATATACGTGTTGGTGTGTACTGCAAGGTTCTGGAATCATCAAAATGATCAGAAAGTTGGCCCAGTCTCGGTAAAGTTACAAGCACTTTACACAGAAAGATGTATACGGGACTACACGAACATGTGGCATAAAAATCCGTCCCGATTTTTATGATGTTACATGCCATATTTAGAATAATAAGGTATTTGAAGAGCCATGTTTTTCAGGGGCCATTTTTTATATGATGTTCTTCTACACTTGCATAATACAATGATAACGCTCACAAATTATTTTTCACCTCTACCCAGAACTCAACCTTCTTTTTAACAAAGATTTGTGCATTAAATTTGATTACACTACTAAAATGGCCTATTGAGTATGAATAATGTATATTGATGAACGTTCGTACAGCCACCCTAACCTTCTCACTTGTATTCTGTTCCTCTCTTTTCTTTGGCTTGATAGATAAGAACGACGGTGAGTGACTTTGCTGTTCTCATTGCTGTAGTGATCATGGTTGGAGTGGATAGACTGTTTGGTGTTGATACGCCTAAACTACTTGTCCCATCAGAATTCAAGGTTAGTTGATGCTTTACGTATAGCCTCAAGAGACTTTGACATCACATAATAGTATATTGCTGTAAGACCACAATCTTTATGTTGATTCCTGACAAATTGCGGTTTTTGTTATAAGCTAGTGAAATCTTTGCTTCTGATTGGGTATCAGTGGATTTGTCACTGATTTTTTGTTGTGTGTCATTGAAAAAAGGCTTTGTGAAACGGGTCCCTGGTGGTGATGAAATACATGCATCAGCATATGATTATTAATGTGCAAACAACTGTTAATAATCATTCACTAAAGTTTCATGTTTCTGAAATGGTTTGTTTTTTTACCATTGCTTTCTTATGTAGGACTAGATGTGTTTGTCATTGTCCTCAGAATTATCATTACTGGTAGAGATATAAGTGAATTAATCACTGGACAACTCCATGGTAAAGGCCTGATAATTACACAATTTCAATTGGTTTCCCGATTTGTTTCTTCCCCAATTCCCCCCCCCCCCCCCCCCCCGATTTTACCCCAATTTTCTTACTCTAAAGGGGGGGATGTTGTTAGATGACATTTTTTAGTGCTCACTATCAGCCGTGATGTTATGTTTTCATTTGATGTTGACACCAAGCGTTTTGTTTTAATTGATATTTGACCTGATCCATACTATAGTTAGGCTTGCAAATTATACAGTGAGCAAATATAAGGAAATATGGGATGTGGTCTGCAAAATATCTTGGGACTTTCCCTTCTATAACTTTCTTCTCATGATAATTAATGGATATATAAATTGATGATTTCATTCCCTCCTCTTCTAGCCCACGTCTGACTTGCGTAAGGGCTGGTTCATCCATCCTTTCAATGGTAACGGTTGGTGGACGGTGCTGGCTGCCATCATCCCGGCTCTCTTAGCAACCATCCTCGTCTTCATGGATCAACAGATCACTGCTGTCATCGTCAACAGGAAAGAAAACAAGTTCAAGGTCAGTCATCAAGATTAAAAGAGAATATTGAGTACTGGTTAAAAAAAAGTGTGAGTTCTGGGTAGAGATGCAAAATAATTTGCGAGCGTTTTCATTGTATTATGCAAGCGAGGAAGAACAGAGCAAAAATGTTCCCTGAAAAGCATGGCTCTTCAGATGCCTTCATACTCTAACAAGTAACAGCTTAAAATGAGGCCTGATTTTTATGCCATATGTTTGTGTAGTCCCATATACATCTTTCTGTGTACAGTGCTTTTACCTTACCAAGACTGCTAAATTTCTTATAATTTTGATGATTCCAGAACCTTGCAGTACACACCAATACTTATATGATCAACTTTTCTGATCAATTCCACAACTTTCATTCACAATGTAATCGCATGACCAGAACTCAACTTTATCTTTAAAGAGGAGGTTCAGTTTTGATAAAGGGGAAATATTTTGTGAGCTTTCTTATTCTTTTGTTGGAGAGGTGGAAGAATATCCTAGTAGCATGTTTGAAACACAACTAGAAATATTTCAAAACTTTAGACACTGTTTCAAAGTGACATGTGTTTGCAGTCCATTATAGAAGTACACATGGATTGCTTTATACTTTTTATAATTTTTAGCAAGACTGATTCTATTTTGACGCCTCCGTTACGAAGTAGCCGGAGGCATTATGTTTTCGGGTTGTCCGTCTGTACGTACGTACCCTGATTCTCTTAGCCAACCAGTTAAATGTTACTTTCTTAACAGCTGTTCTCGTTCTTTTAACCGTTCCAACGATGCAGAAAGGACTTGGTTACCATCTGGACCTGTTGGTTGTTGCCGTCATGTTGGGTATCTGTTCTATCATGGGGTTGCCATGGTTTGTTGCTGCCACTGTTCTCTCCATCAACCACGTCAACAGCCTGAGGGTCGAGTCGGAATGTAAAGCACCGGGGGAGAGACCCAAGATTGTTGGTTGCAGGTCAGTTGTTGTGACAAACTGTATGGTATCTAGATAATGTAGTGCAAACTTTCCTCAGGCTCTCTATTGGTTACTTACTTCATGTACAATGTCAGCCATCTTGGCAGCCATTTTGAAGATGTAGTAAAATAAAGCAGAGCAGCTCAAGTCAACAATCATGTCAGACTAGTTTTGTCTCGTGTGAGTCTTACAACTGGTGGCAGCGGTTGGATCGAAATGACTGGATTTTGTTTCTTTAAAAAAGAAAGGACTTGTACAGAAGGAAAACTTAGGGCAATATGTTAGCACGTCTATAACGACATGTCTGGAACACAAATGTGTGATTGTTGAAGAAAAAAGTCTTAATTTTTGTCGGAAGTAGAACCATGTCATTAGGAAACCAAGCTTGTAAATGCATGTCCTACCTTGATAAGGCTTAATGTTACCTAAACTTTGATAGTTTGAAGAAATGTTTTGTGTAGAATTTTTTTTGTAAGAGCAATGTTTTGCTTTGTAATTTAATTTATGCTCCTTTTCAAAGACACAGATGTAAATGTATCAGACACCCTAGCAAAGACTTGTTAGTCTTCATCCCTTCTAATTCAATATATGTTTTATTTTGTTTTAACAGAGAGCAGAGAGTGACGGGTGTTATGGTCTTCGTCATGATAGGCTTGGCTACTCTCATGACTAAGATTTTATCTGTAAGTATGCTACAATGTAACACCCCCCCCCCCCCCCCCCCTCCCCCTTGCCCAGCTTGAGTTGGTAATCTGGCTTACCATAATATTAACAAATTTACCAACAATAGTTATTATAGTAATTTTACAATAGTGTGCTAGTCCCAAATAATATCACATTAAAAAAAGGCTAATAAGATGTTTTTGCTTAAAAATTGTACAGAAATATACCCCAAAAAAAGATAAAAAGAGAATAAAGTCAGGGTATTAACAAAAAAAATAGTTCTGTTACTCATAGGCAAGTGAACCCTCACATAAATGTTTGGTTATAAAAAAAAACAAGTTATCAAATCAAACATGTTATCAGCTTCTTTAATTTTTGCAAACAATGCTCACAGATCAATTTATTTAAACAACGAAAGTCCTCAAATATTAATGTTTATATAAGAAAACAAAATTCCATTACCATTTGGACCTATCAAGTATTACACTTTTCGCTGGGTTTTTAGCTCCATTATGCTGTACATTTTACAATCTATTTCTTATATTCTCTCCTCTCTCAGTATGTACCAATGCCTGTTCTGTATGGAGTGTTTCTCTTCATGGGTATCGCATCACTGAAAGGTGTTCAGGTAATAATAATGACAATTTATTCTTGTATAGCACATAACACATGATATAAAGTCCCTACACGCTTCCAAAGAGCTTTGGAAATGATTACCCTAGCCTTGCCTCTGGCAGCCATTATCGGCGCACAGTGCATTTCAAGGAATAATCCTACCAATACCCATTTACCTCACCTTGGTGGAGTGTGGCAAATGTAGATTAACGTCTTGCCAAAGGACGTTAGTGTTGTGGCAGGGAATTGTACCCCGTACCTTGTGGTTCACAGTTCGGAGACTTACATGTACCCCTTCCCATTATCATATGCTTATCTTGTAAATGGAACAAAAATATTTGGATTATATTGTACTCCTGAAGTCATCTGCATTACGAGAAAAAGCATATATAACTTGGAAGGTGAAAGTGGTATCGGCTTCTTGTTCATTGTAACACTTTCGCGCCCATGCTTTAATTTCCTTAACATTACACCTCTCCCATCTCCTTCATTCACCCCTGCAGTTTGTAGACCGTCTATCGCTGTTCTTCATGCCTCTCAAGTACCAACCAGACTACATCTATCTGCGTCATGTCGGCATCAAGAAGGTGTATCTCTTTACCTTCATACAGCTCATGTGTTTGGTTGTGCTATGGGTTATTAAGTCAACCGATGCCGCTATCGTCTTCCCAATCATGGTAAGTCATGGCCATTCAGAGCTTTAGGGAAATGTGTGTGTGAGATGGATGATACAGAGATGCCAACCAGTACGGATTTCCCGTAATTGGTACGGAAATTAACGACCATTACGGCAGTACGGAATGTTGTCTAAAAGTTACGGATTAAATTTTTTTTTTTTTTTTTTTTTTTTTTTTTTTTTTTTTTTTTTTTTTTTTTTTTTTTTTTTTTGGCGCATAGGGATCTATCGTAGCAAGTGCTGTGCATTATGGTGGCCATCCATGAGAAAGATGGAAAAGTATCAAGTATTCTCTTAATAGAAGCCAATTTTTCATTGAAAACTTATGTGTTGTGATGAACTGAAAGTCAATATTTAGCAACTTTGTGGGAGTAAAATCACAAAAAATTTCAGATAATCATGCGCGCGTGCGTCCGCCTGCCATTCTTTTTAGATTCATGACGCCGCATAGGAAATTACTGATTTATTCCCCAAATTACTGATTTCGAGCCTTATGATTACTGATTTTCTGTTCTGGAGGTTGGCATCTCTGATGATAATACTCCTTTTTTTTTAAAGAAATGTGGGACTTATTCCTGTACACTCATTTGATAATGATAATAATTATAATAGAAGGTTCTCATATAACGCTCGTGTCTGTCAAACTTGACAGTCAAGGGCCCCATTTCATCAGTGACAAATCACAGTTTTTGTTATGCGCTACTAAAATCCTTGCTTCTGATTGGTTATCGGCAGATTTGTCACTGATTTTTGTCATTTGTCATTGATAAAAGGCTTTGTGAAAGACCCCCCTGGTGCTCCAATGTTGATACCGCAGCTTTAGCATGGCTGCTATTACAGAATTCCAGCATTTCAAATGACAAAGTCCTACTGGGTACCCATTTTCTTCACCTGAGTGAAGAGTGGCAAGTCTTGTAAAAGGATACTAGTACGTGACAGGGATCCAAACTAAGTACCTTGTACTTCATAGTCTGAGGACTTATCCACTAGACAATAATGTCTCCAGATTAATTATAAATGAGAATTATTTATTTTGGTATAAGGTTCGATTCTTTTGAGCAGACATGGGAACATTTTTATGCCTTCGCAACAAAGTAGCCGAATGTATAATGTTTTCAGGTTGTACGTCTGACCGTGCTTCCTGTTCTCGTGATCCCGTTATCTCGATTGATGGATTCCCGCCATACTCAAATGTTCCAGTAGACTAATAAAAATGACTTGAATTACATATATGCTGGGAATATCTGAACAGAAGAGAACATAATTGGTCGGTTTGGTCCTAGACCACCTTTGAAATAATAAATGAAATAATTAATATAATAAAATAAATGAACGACTATGAGTAGCACTGTATTACCGTTCAATTCATGTTTGACCTTTGACTTTTGACCTATGTCAGGTGTTGGGTATGGTAGTGGGGAGGAAGCTAATGGACTACGTGTTCACCAAGCAAGAGGTGATGATGTTGGATGATGTCATGCCTGAAATGACCAAATGAAATAAATAAATGACTATGACTAACACCTTTGACCTTCTGTTTGACTTTTGACCTATGTCAGGTGTTGGGTATGGTAGTGGTGAGGAAGCTAATGGACTACGTGTTCACCAAACAAGAGGTGATGATGTTGGATGATGTCATGCCTGAAATGACCAAATGAAATAAATAAATGACTATGACTAACACCTTTGACCTTCTGTTTGACCTTTGACCTATGGCAGGTGTTGGGTATGGTAGTGGTGAGGAAGCTAATGGACTACGTGTTCACCAAACAAGAGGTGATGATGCTGGATGATGTCATGCCTGAGATGACCAAGAGAGCCAAGCATGACCGCAAGAAGAAGCAAGAGGAAGAGGTAGCAGCCTGTGAACAGGTGAGAAACAAAAGAAATTATAACAATGATAATGGGGTGGTGGAAATTGTATCGATGATGAAGATGAAGACGGTGATGATAAGGCGTTAACAAAAAAAATGTTGTATTGCCCTTTGCGACCGACCCCAAAAAACTTAAAATCTACTGGCGCTTTTTAAAAAAGTTTATGTTTTTATTTTTACAGTTTTTCAAACAAAAATGTTTAATGAATACAAAAATATGTATAAAAGCATTCAAAACTGAGAAATATCAGCCCAAAGAGGGAGGAAAAAGAAGAAAAAAAGTTTTTAAATATAAAAGATTTCTGATCGACCGACCCATGTTTTGGCACCTAAAGGGCAATACAACATCTTTTTTTAAAAGGCCTAATGGTAATGGAGATGATTATGTTTGCCAAGTTCCTATCATAAGAATGATAATAGCAGTTGGATGTATAAAACCCTTATCCCCCTGAGAATACAAAGCACTAAATAATTTTATTTCCCTGGCTGTTTGCGAGGTACAGTACCCTCAGGTGCTCAAGCATTCAAGGAATTTCTTTCTACCAGGTACCTGTTTACTTCATGAGGATGGAGAGTGGCAATTGTTGATTAATGTCTTGCCAAAAATGTTGGTGCTATGGCAGGGATTCAAATCCTTTGCAAAATGGTCGGTAATACAATGTCTTATCAACTAAACCATAATGCGCAGTGCTTATTACCCCTGTCAAATTTTCTGCTGTGTGGTCCTTTAGTGAGGCTTGTATATGTTGGGGTTTATTGTTCATGATTATATAAATAACAATCTATTTTCATCACCCTGAGTAAACTATTACCTGAGCATAAGCCTGATACCCAATAATCCTCAGTATTTCAAGCGGCCATCTCTTGACACAAGTTGACTTGAGAGAGAGAGAGAGAGAGAGAGAGAGAGAGAGAGAGAGAGAGAGATACAGAGAGCCATAAAATGCATTGCCTATCCAGTCTGCTGTAATATGAGTGTAGGCTGTATCTTATAGAGGGCGCTATCATATAGAGACTTTCAAAATGATTGAATTCCTTCCCACTTACTTTGTTACATTAGGTATGGAGAAGTTACTTCAAATACCACATCATTTTATTTAGAGGGTTTTTTTTTTTATATGTGACTTCATTTTATCTGGAAATGTGTGCCCCTTGTATCATTTGGTTTCTCTACCATTGAGAGCTGGTTATTTCCAAATGATTTTACAAGAGTCTTTATTTACTTCTCTCTACTCTATATTACACCCGTCTTGAAAGTTTGTGTG
The DNA here is from genome assembly GCF_000002235.5 of Strongylocentrotus purpuratus. NCBI lineage: Eukaryota > Metazoa > Echinodermata > Echinoidea > Camarodonta > Strongylocentrotidae > Strongylocentrotus > Strongylocentrotus purpuratus. Next base: position 18,167,102 of record NW_022145613.1, on the reverse strand, counting down.
CATGTTTGTGCAGTGATATTAGTAAACATAATACATAATAGTAATACATGTTTATGTTATATTGTGTTAATGAATTTTGCTTTGTTTGTTTGTTTGTTTTAACTAGACAAACATTAATCATTGCTTTTGTAGAGTAGTACTGATCAATGTGTAATGATAACACTGCTTAATTTCATTTCGCATAATTGTCCATCTTAAATTATCATGGAGTCATCAGATTTGAGACTGAAAGAATGATGTATTTATCTATTATGTTTTTGCTGTTATTTGTTTTATTCTTACCAAGCAGGGCGTCATGGAAGACCACCGAATTGGTGATATGTGCCACCCTGTATAAATATCAGAAATAAATAAATAAATAAATAAATATTTTTTTCCTCCCGTAACAGTTTCAATTCCTCGCCAAATTAAAAAGATTGGGTTGCGGTATAAAGTGGAAGTATAAAAAGGTGACAGTATAGTGCATGTTCCCTGCCTGAGATTTAGTGAACCCTCAAAACAGTATCAAAAGACAATAAGGAATTTACTTCAATTTTCAAGAAGATAGCTAGCAATATTGCTTTAAGACCTTGTATAGTTTTAATGATGTCTGACAGTAAACTACAATGGTCTTTTAATTCATTCTTAAATTGAATTGGTCAGTCCTGATAAACAAAAACATTATTGAATTAAAGTATTGAATTATTGGCATGATTGAAAAAGAGAGTTTACTTAGACTATTAAATGAACCAGGCTGTTTTGTTTGCTAATAAGCCTGTGGTAACGAGAAAATCAGTAGTCACTGGATTGGAGCTATTTTTTTATTTTTTTTTGTAATGAAGAAAAGAGATGGCTTTAATACAGAAATCTTCTTTGTCTAGGGTTGTTTATTGAGGATGTATGTGTCGATTTATTTTTATAGTTGGTTGATTTCTTCAACATCCAGAAATTTAGACCGTCACAAAAAATGGTATTTTCAGTACCTCTGCGCAGTTTCCAAAGTGGCATTACGGGGTTAAGAATAAATAAAGACATGGAGCCCCAAACAACGATTTTTAGACCTTACACAAATGATGGTCTCAAGCATGTATATTGTGCATGCATAGCATGAGGAAGGTCTAACAACCTTTTTGTATGGTCTACTTGAGAGTCAGAAAGACCCTCGTGTCTTTCTGGCACTCAACTGACAATGTCACATCTCTAACCCCTCAGGTTTGCACACAAAAAACTGATCTCTCAAATTCACTTTTAAAAAGACTTACTCATTGACCATCGTTTGCACATCTATTAACCACTCACTAATTATTGGGAGAACAAACATAGAAGCCAAATTAGAAAATATTTAATTCTAAAGGACATTTGTAATGTTTTTTTAAAAGAGTACGATGCACGATGTTCAGGAGAAATCACAAAATAAAATCCAAAAAAGAAAGAAATATGAAAAAGATAGGTGTTCCCTTTGAAAATTTGCAGACCAGGAGGGTTAGCTGACGATGAGAGCCTTTCTTTGCTCTTAAATTTTTGATATTGTAGGTAAAAACCAAAGTAATTTTGTTTATTAACAGGGAAGAAAACGTTCGGACACATTTCAACTTTTACAGCGTGCATCGGCCATGGCATCTCAGGAACAACCTAAAATGGTATTTGATGTGAATTATAAGGTAGCACGGATTAATTAGGATGACTAAACTTTTTATGACCCCAAACCTTTTTTTTTTGTCCAGTGTTCTGCTTTTCCATTCCACTTACAAACTGTTTGTTAGAAGAAACAACCCACAAGAAAGAAGTTTTTGTAAAATCCAATTTATTTTAAAGTATAAGATTAATCTCCCATACCATAGATGATTAATTGGAATGCTATGTCATGATAATACAAATAATTCATTTTTCTTTTCTTAACCTTTTGATTACCGTAGTTAGAAATTACCTGATTTTTTCCAGCTTACGCGAGCATTGATCAGGTTATAATAAACATGTAGAAGAAAATTCAACAAATTTTGGACAAGTCATCAATATAGGATGTTATGTGCTATCATTTTTTTAAATTTATATGCATGATAATGATTTACACAAAATATTCTAACATTTTAACAAGTAAAGAGATTTAAGAATTAATTTATTCATTTTGGGTTTGAGGGTAGTACACCTCAATCCTCATAACACTTTACATCACCATTAAAAATAAAAGGCTTTATTTTTATTTTTTTAATTGAATACTGGAGCATATCCTTACTTTCATGATTGCTTAATATGACTGTGTAATGGTCAGTGAAGCTACTTCTAGTGGCGAACCTGAATATTAATCAAGCTTCCAAGTTTCATAGTGTTAGGTAAAGTGAATGGTAGTAAGCATTGTATCACCAGAGGGGGTTAAAGAAAATATTGCATGCATGGGTGACAAATATTCCACATATCAAGAGGTTTCCTATTAAGTAGAGTAGTAAGTGGACTGTCAGTCATTCACCACAAGAGGGAGCTAGAGAGAATACTACATGCATGAGCTGTACAGTAATTGTCTGTCCATACACAAATCTTTCTTCTCTAATGCATGCTACTACTGCTGGAATTTGATCTAGATATTTAAAATGACTTGGGATGTTTAGAGACTGCAATTCATTCCAAGTGTGCATTTTTTTTGCTATTGTATGCAAACAGGCTAAAAATGGTTCAGCAATGAAAGAGAAACTGAAAGATGAAGAACCAGCTTATTCGCCGCCACCGTCATCGCCTAAACCTACAGAAAATCTAGAAGAAACTGAATCGGTACTGCTTGGAATGGAATGGTGCTAGTAATGCATGGGAAAGAAAAGGGTAGGGGGTAAAAGCAAGACCAGCATGAATTGATATGAATGGGACTACACACAATTAGGATGCTGTTTGCTATGCAAGAATGATTTGAATGAACAAGGATGTGGTAGTACTTCTCTTCAAAGAATAAGTGGCATGCACTATAGTTCACACAAAAGAAAAAGATGAATGAAAATAATACATTATCATTTTGAGGAATCGCACAGCAGCTTCCCAATATTGAACAACAGTAAGAGCCATGCCGTTGGCCTCTGCCACGTCCGTCTCGGTGCAATTGTCAATGAAAGCAAAAGATTCAAAAGGAAATTCATTGATAGTACATGTAGTAGTTTTTGAATTTCATTTTAGATGAGAATGTGTAAACATCTACATGTCTCAGAGCAGGATGAAATAGAACGTTGCATGAATCAGAAATAGTCTTGGACATGTGAAATGAGAAAGGAATGGCCGACTTAGGCAAGATCTCTTTCAATATGGCTGTAATGAATGAGGGCATGAGCATGGAGAGAATGTGCAAATATTCTTTCACCCCCCCCCCCCCCCCCCCCCTCCCATCTGATTTCACTTACCAGAGTGATGTGACTCAGGCTTAGCTATTTAATAGGAGCATTGTCTCGTTTTAATTTCTCTAGAGTTATGGTTATGAAGAATACCGGGACTCAGAGGTATCAAAGGAAAGAATGAAATAATAAGAAAAGAGATAGAATCCTCATAAAAGGGAATGAAGTATTTGCATGTTTGAAGTCACCAAATAAAACCACTCATGCAATCGTAATTGTAGAATACCCTTTGAACTTTGATTGCGTTAATTATACCACTTTGACAGCAAAGGGTTTACTTTTAATCACATTAAAATGTGGGAAATTTGATTCCTGAAAGTTTTTCCCATATGACCACAAAGTTTAGAAACTTGTCAAGTGGCTTGGACCACTTCTCGAGCTGGGTGCATGCATACATGTAGATCTCCAGTTTGAGTGATATGAGCATGCACAGAATTCTTGATTATTTTTTTTTTAAAGTAGCATGGTGATAAATTACTCTTTGGAATAAAACTATTTGATACTTTTCCCCTTATTTTTGGGAAAACAAAATTACAGAGCCTTACAATAATTTGTATTTGTACTTAAAGTCTTCGCATGACTGAAATGGAGACAAAGATTTCCTTCAGAAGTGATGAACTCTTCGATTTCAAAAGCAGTAAATTAAACATTAGCTTATAAGCCTGGTTTTGATAGCATACTTGTCAGATGGGGCCATATTTTCAAGAGCAAGTTACAGAGGTAGTCAAATATTTTCACATTTTGGCAAAGATGTGTGTTTAAAGTGTTTTCATTGGAACACTGGTCTTTTGCTATTACTGATTATGTCATTCCTCCATACCTTCTAGATCATTCAAGATTGTTGTCCATCTTGGAGTGGCCTTCCAACTTATCCTCTGCTGAACTAACCCAGTGTGGTAGCCACCCAAATCATGGCAATAAGCTAATCATTGTTTCATTATTTTGCAGATTGTAAATCTTCCAGGCCAAGTCTAGGTGTCTCTCTCTGGAGCTGATCTGACCCTCAACTGAATTAAGAATCTGTTCCATTACCCATGCAAAGAATGGTTTTAACCTAACAATTATCTTTATCTTATTTTTTCTTTCTTGAAGAAAGTTCCAGGCGATGCCCAAATGCCTCTCTCTGAAGCTCATCATCAGTTGAACGATGCATGCTACAGCAACAATCGCTTTGCCGTCAATAGGCCTGTCTTGATCAGCTCGAGATTGCCAAATGACCCGCTATTTTAACTATCCCGATCGCAAATTATCCAGTTAATTTGCGTCTTCATCAGCCCGCAGTCGCAATTAGCGGGATATTTGGTCGAGATAATCATTCCAATATGACTTGGGCCAGCTTGCAAAATATCCCGCTATTTTTCCGGTGCGTCTTTACCAGCCTGAAGATGCGCACAACGCGGGAATGCTGAGCAAAATTTCTTGAGCTCCAGTTTCGAGTTTTGAGGTTGAGTCTCGAGCTGATGAAAAAGCGATTTGAAACTTCAGGCTTATTACACAAATCAGAAATAGCGGGCTATTTAGCAATCTCGAGCTGATGAAGACATACCTATTGTCCCACAATATAAACACATTCTCATCCTGGATCATTCTTTTTGTATTATTGTTTTGAGATCAAGAACATTCCAGGCCACGTCCACGTGTCTCTCTTTGAAGCTCATCACCAGTTGAACGATGCATACCACAGCAACAATCGCTTTGCAGTCATTGTCCCACAATATGAACACATTCTCATACTAGGTCATTCTCTTTCTTTTATTTGTAGATCAAGAACATTCCAGGCCGCGTCCAAGTACCCCTCTCAGATGGTAACATGCTGAGTATCCCCGTTGATAAGGTAGAGTTCCATCCAGAGGTTGCATGCATCAACATTCCTGAGGACATGGCCAAGACCGGTGTCTGGAAAGCACTGGCTAAGAATGCTGAGGGCGGTCAAGTCGTCCACAGAAAGCCACATGGAAAAGAGTAAGTGGGACACACATCTTTTGTTTGATCTCTATTGAGAAATTGAAAAAATGGAAGGGTTTGAACTCTTTCACTTTAAAGCAGGACTGCACTACGTGTAGCTACTTGCGCCCTCTATATAGCAAACAATGGCTATTGCGGTCCCCTTTTTCTTATGTTAATTGAGAGCTGATTTGATAAGATAACCACCTGTCACTGACCACGCAGGGAGGTCTAATCCCTCCTGGCCAAACTAGTGCAGATAGGCTTCAAGTTTCAATTAAATGCAAGTAATCATGAATGATGAATATAAATATTTTTTTAAACTGAATATTACACATTACAGGATCTAGTTAATAAGCATGTTGTATTTTCAACCTAATTAGTGTATAATTGGATGATTGGGTATTGTATTTGATACATCTCTGCTAATATCAACAAAATCTATATGTTGTCAATGCAGACTTGAATTTGGAAGTGTACAGTAAATTGCAACAGAGTGTTTAATCTGTGAAGCATACATTTACACACAAAAAAGAGAAAAAAACATAGAACTCTGCATTTGCCATGAGGTACTTGACCTCTGTTTAGTGTTACATTTAAAGACTTAAGTGGCACTTTCTCCTCCTGCTACCTACAGGAAATCCAGTAGCGGAGGACGTCCTAATCTGGACCTACCCACAATCCCTGGCAGCCCTCGGGAATCGTCGTATCTCGAGACCCAACGAGGGAGCATCCAGGAGGTGCGCATCGAGGTCCCTGAGCAGTTCCGACGCACCCCGTCTCCACCCCCAACCCACATCGGTACTGATAACGAAACCTCTGTGTAAGTACAAGAACGTCTCAACTCCATCGGTGCGATGCCGACCGACGCAGCAGTGTCAGGAGAGTGCGCAAGCAGAAGGCTTCAACTGCAGTCTATATGATTTTGACTGACTGGTAAACAAATATTATTGTACTTTATTTTCTTGTAGTGACATGAATATTCATGAAGTGGAATGAATATTCATCAAGATGACCGTATTATGGCAGGGAAGAAAGATGTGTGATCATGAGTTTTAGAAAAAACTTACTTTGTCATCATTTTTGTGTTATTTTTAATTTGTAGAGAGAGGTGCGTTCAAACATACATACGTGTATATTTTTTATTGATTGAAAAAATGCTGATATAACCTGTATTACCTAATGCTAGCAGCCTACTTGATTGCTGTCAAAAGCTACAGGACTTTGAAAGATGAGGAGCTTAACAGGACTTAATGCCGCAGGAGGACATCTGTTTTAACTTATACACAAACATCAGTGATGTTTAATTTGAAATTGTATTTGATGCCATTTATTAAAGATTGTGTGTGCGAGCCTGCTGCATGGTATTTATTCTGTGCGTGTGTTTATCCGATGAGAAAATGTTACATTAGGAAAGAGATTTGTACACATTGCATCGGACGGTGCCTGTCTTGGATTTACCACTTAACATCCTATCCAAAGGATATGTTCTCGTTGCGATGTGTACAAACTTCTCACAGTGAGAATGTGAAAATTAACTATGTGGGGGTGATAATGTGACTGCGAGAAAGTAGACTAGAAATCTACAATGAGTGTGTTACAGTTAAATGGGTGATTTATAGCTTTAAGGAGAAACCCAATTACTATATATTGACTCCCTCCATTCCATAGGCTTGTACATAAACTGGAGAGTGGTATCTAGCTCTATAATTCAAAGAGATTTTATCAGACAGGGATTATATCAAAGAGAATGATATCAAGTTATTTGTCTGTAGGAGATTCTTTTTTTTTGTCCTCTTTTTTTCATGCAGACAGATTATTGGTAGATACTGAGAGACTTTGTACAAAGAAAATCATGGCTTTAATGATTCGTTAGTAATCTGACTTAACGTATATGTAAATTGGTGATACGTGATTGCATATAATCACAAATACCACTGTGTTATACTCACTTGTCTCTTTTTGATAAGGATATTTGAATATCACTTTCTTTTTAAAAACTTTCTGTATCCTCATCTTTACTCTCTAACTTCCCAGGCATATAAGCCAACATGTTTATCTAGACAGAAAGAATAGGCACAGAGGGGTTATGTAAAGAGGTCTATGTCAGTGGCATTTCTAGGTTACTATTGACAGAGACACGTGTCACAATATGTGAAGTGCCCTCTATTGAAACAGTGCAGTGGCCAGTTCACATCAGACCAAGTGAAAAAGCATCATTAATCTTACTGTATCAGAACATAAATCATATTGGGTGAAAGGTAGAAGCAAAGTGTTTGTAGATTTTAAAAAACTGATTAAACTCTTGCCAATATCAAGACAATCCTTGGTATTATTAACCAAAATGAAATGTAAAATGTCCAGGATTGGGAAGAAAAATCATGCACAAAGCTCGTGATTTGTAAATATGCTAGAAACAAGGCAAGCTCTATCTTTTAGACTGGCAATAATAAGTATATTACCTCCATTTCAGTCGCATTTTTGTGTAAAAGTAAAGCCCTTCAAAGAATATGTTTTGATGGGATAAGTAGGATAAATTATGACCTTGTTTTTAGACTCTAGTAGAGTAGACGATATTTCTCTTTTTGTCTTTTTTCCTTGTCTAAAAGTATATTTCATGAGATTTCAAGTGATGTTTGTAAAAATATTAATATTGTAATAATGATTTGAGGAAGATTGAGGAAGGAGAAGGGTAAGATTCTTGTAAACTACATGTATTTAAGAGCACTTCCAAAACCATGTGAAGATTGTAAAGAGATATATTTTGTTCACCTTATATTATGCAACTTTCTACCACTTTGAATCTTTGAATGTGCTTGTCTTTGTTTTAGTGACATTTGATAGGTCTTGGGTGTAAATTGATATCGGTAGCCATTTTGTTTCATAGTACCGTAGACCTTTAAAAAAAGAACATTATGATGTGTAATGTCTATGAAGTCTGAAAATGTTCAAGGGACCTCATGCAATCAGCAAAAGATAATGTATACGAGAGTATATTTCTAGCTGGATTGTTATAGTATTTGCAATAAAGACTTATCATGATTATGATAATGATTTATTGTTGTTAAATATCAGATATTTAAATTGATTCATTTCATTTATTTGATTTCTAAAACTGCCAACTTTGGATTGTAATCAATATGGGATACCGGTGAAGAAGTAATAAACCCAAAGCGATTGCGATTGGACATTCCTCTATTAATCATGATTAAAGGAGATTTTGGTCTTGTCGTCATACAGAGGATGTACATTTTATAAATACGTTTGAGTGTGTATTTGCTAACTAGTATATACATGTATACAAATAAACATTTGATGAAATAGAGTACACCCGTCATAAATAATATAGGACTTCATTCTTCTATTTACTTAAGTGTTATGTGCACAAATCCCTAATACAACTCATAGTGATCATTTGTAGTGGTATTAAGTTGTAAAAGTAGACTACGTATTCGTGTTTGTGTAAAAACTGTAAGCATATGTGAAACATATATGATCTTACGATGACACCTTGCTAGCAAAATATTGATGCATTTGATGTGAAGTAGTAGTCATTTGCTCCAAAATTGTAAATAAATTTTGATTTTAAAAACTAAACAAGTAATAATATATGATCAGGAATGTGTGGATGAATGATCTAGTTTGCGTCCAAGCTGGATATATGCTTTTTCTTTTTTCAAAACTCTACTTTAGTAAGTGAATGTATGAATTTTAATCTACTCTCATGGGAGACGAAATGCACGGCCTCATTGGACAGACGGCCGTTCTAGAGAGGTGGCCACTAATACAGGTTTCACCGTTTATTACCTGTACTACATGTTAATGGTACATAATCAAAGAGAGAGATAAATTAAGTGCGTTGGAAGTTTGAATTGGGAAATGCCCTTTTGCATTTTACAGCTCCTGCTTCACTTCATCATTAAATAAAAATGTTATCATATTTGCAGCATTTTATGTACAAATATCATACATACGTACTGTTGTTTAAAATGAGAGATTTATATTGTAGATCTATTGCAGTAAATATCGCATAGTGTGAACAGATCCTCTAGCTACCTCCTGGCCTCCTATTAGACTAATGTGAATGATCCCTGTGTTTAATAATGACTATTTGTAAAGCACCGTATCCATAATACTGGCATTACATATAGCATTTAATGTGAATGGATTGTAGTCTGTACTTTCCACACGATTTTGTAAATTGAATAGGTCTGTCTTGTGGTACATAGCGTGAAACGAGTTTTGATAACCATCTCTATAGAAAGACCACTATTAGCATATCCCTTCAAAATTCATCTCTCATTGAAACTTGTACTAAAGGAACCTGTTCATAAAGACCACCTACCTATAAAGACTCATTTTCTTGTCTATTATGCATCCTGTATATATCGGTTTCACTGTTTGAAGGTGTATATGGTCAAACCTGTTTATACAGGCCATGGCATGGAAAGATATACAGTAGTACAATGACTGTTGACAGGTGGCCTTTCTAAACAGGTTGAATGAAACAATTCCTTCTAGAGGAAGACAGTATACGTGTAGGGGGCCACTATATAAAGGTTGTGCCACAGAGACATGTTTAACTGTTTATACTCGATAGTCACACTTACCAATACTGCGTCATGTGTTGCCAAAGTGATATTTACTCAATATGGTTACTTATTTTTCATGATACTAGTATTGGTTGAAATTAACAAATTGCTTTGATTTGGGGTAACTGTATTTTTTTTGTTTAGTACAAGACATGCTTTGTGTTACCTTACAGGTCCTTATGTACATAGAGACCAACATATCTATATCATGCGGTGAGAATTATCAATTGAAATGAACTGCCCCTCAAATATTATTTCAGCAAAAATATACTTAAAATACTCGAAAAGTGGAAAGTTTAATTTGAAGCATGTTTGACAGTGATGATTACAATGCTCTTTACTACATGTATGTTTATCTATTGTTGTGGATTTTCTTTGTTTGTATATTACATTAAGAAGTACCAAATTACATGTAAGTACCAATGAAGTGTGTGGTTTAGAGTCGTGGAAGCGGAGTATAATGCTAGATGAATTCTTGAGAAGAAAAAAACAATTATACATTTTAATTCGAGCAGAAATATATTGAGATAATTGAGAGATGCTCGACATCAAAATGATGCATTAATGTCAAAACATTTTTGGAAGATACATGTAGTCTTCACCATTATGTTACCATAAAAACTGCAAGTTGATGTTTGGAAAACTTTAAAAAACAAAAAAACAAAACTATTTTGAAATGAAATACTTGTTTGATTTTTTTTCTTCTCAAAGGGAAATTAAATTAAAGGTAATGTATCTCATTACACAGTGACTTGCAAACATATTAAATTACAATGCATTTAACATTACAGTATTAGTTAGCCAAAGGCAATGTATTTTGGGGGTTTCCTCCTTTTATTTATTATTTATCACGGACAACTAAAGATTTAAAATTTACGAGATTTTCATTCCCATGAAACTTCCACGTTTCGGGAAAATTCCAGTTCTTATTTTCAACTTTCCAAACAACAATCAAACTTGCAATCTTGTTTTAATAGGCAGGGTTACTCGAATTATGGCTGTAGAATCTCACTTTACTTTCTCACTCGGGGTAAAAAGTTTTTTGGAGGATCAATTTATTTTAAAAATGCATCATGTTGGGTATTTGTATCCATTTTGATGCCCCCTCAAATTGACACTATTTAAAAAACCATACGATGAGAGTACCTGTAATATGAACTATTATTATGTAGGTTTAATTATTCATCAATACAATGCACTGTATTATTTAAATTATTGGTATGGGTGATACAGGCTAGAAAGAGGCCAGTGGACTCTCTTGTATATTATCTAAAAGATATCGATTTCTTGATGGAGTGCTTGTAAAAAATACTTCTATTGATTGTAATGAGAAAGATTAGCAATATTTGTATCATTAAGACATGAAGTGTGTTTATCCTATAACATTCTGTTTTCATCCTCCCTCTCTCTGTCTCTCTCCCTCTGCCTCTCTCTCTCTCTATCTCTCACTCTCCCTCCCCTTTTTTTTCTTGATGTTTGATGTAATGGTTATTCTATGCACCAGCTTGTAATTGATGGTTCATGAAAATATGTCCTGAATTCATGCTACTCGTTACTTTTAGGGAAGTATCTTTCATATTGTGTTGGCCTTTGAACAATTCCTCTCTCTCTCTCTCTCTCTCTCTCCCTCATTGCTCTCTCTTTCTCTCTCTCTCTCTCTCTCTCTCTCTCTCTTTCCCCTTCTAATTTTCATTGTCTCTTACATCAAGATTTGTATAACATCTTCAAATACTACTACACTGAGTATTATTTCATAACTGTTGATTAACTATGAGTTTTCCTCTAAAAGGAAATAAAAAAATGCCTTGTATCTGTCTTCGTACTTTTTCCTTGCAGTGTTGTTTTTTCCTCTCTTGGAAAAGGAGAGTTTTCTGAGCTTTTTAGTTCTATCATCGCACATGTTGTGTCATTCTTAATCTTGTATCTGTATTGATGATCAATTCTCCTTTATCAGCTTTGGTATAAAGTTTGTTTTTATTTCTATCTTCATTATTACTTCACTTGGAAGTATATAAAATGTATGGGTGCTTGAACGCTTTATTCTTATCTATCTGAAAAGAGTTTTGATTCTCTTTTCATTAACTTGTAGGATTATAGTGAATATTGTAGAAACTAGGAGGAAAAAGTTTCCATATCTTTTCCTTGTGTATTTCTCTTAAAATCCTGGTGGCAGATTATTAAACCCCACTAAGATTTGTTAAACATTACTTTATCAATTCTTCTGCCCTAATCCCCAACATACCATTATTCAAGTTCATGAAAATATGTGGACATAATAGTCCTGTTTCATATTTCAAGTTCTTCTTTTTGTCTCTTTTAGATATATTTTGTTATTTTATAAAAAAAGTAACATCTGTTAAGAGCCAAAAGGGCATTAACTGCTTGTTAAAGTATATTAATTATTGCCCTTATGGCTCTATATAGATCATAAGCAAGTGCTTTTTATCCTGTAAAGTCATTTTAAAAGACAGAAAATAGTTTTAACTTCATTTTTATAAGTATTTTCCAGTAAGACAGTGTGACAACAGCTTCTGCTGATTTCATATGTAGATTAACATGTAATTGTAGATGTGTAGAGCGTCTTTTTAAAAACATTTCCTTTTATTTTTTGTGTGCATCTTTTGCTTTGTGCTGTTAAAGCTAAAGATTATTAGAGACCAAAGAGTGTTCTCTTTCCTTTATGGAAACTATGACAAATATTGTGATTTAAGTAGAAGACTTAGTCTTAAGTTCTCTTTCGCCTATTTATGTTGTCTGAATAGTGGATATGCTAAAAATGTATTTTTCAGTCAACAATGTCTACACTTTTAGTGAAATCGGAGATGTGATGATTTCTTTTGTGAAATAGAGAATCGCAATTTTATTGAAATATGCGCTAGTAACATAGTGATTTTGAGTTTGAAATTTTTGATTGAAATGGCATTTTATTTTTCTGAATACCAATGCTGAAAAAGGGATTATGTGTAAATCATTCCTTTGTTGTGATATGGATGTACTCATAAAGCGTATGTTTATGTCGAATCTAAGGAGAATAAATATCGATATCGTGGAGGATGAGATTAAATTCAACTGTATTCTATCGTTTTTTGTGATCTCACTGTGTCCATAAGGATAATCAAGTCACTATAGAGGTAATCATTAATTCAAATCTAATATTCAAACGCCATATAGTTCAGTTTCATGAATGCCATAAGTAAACCTCCCAAAATCATAAAATCATCATAAATAAGTGAAAACGATTTTTATTTTCATTATCCCAATACACTATAAGTCCTTCCACTGGTATTCCCATTCTATGCTGCCACTAAATTCACAATATAATAATTGCACGGTATATCATTTTAGTGTTTTAATACCAGAATCTGCGAAGATTTCATTGTCAAGTAGCCAATTTGATTTTGTTTATATTATTGTATTCGTAAATTTACTTTTTTCATTAGCGATTGACTTGGCTATACTACAAAATACAAAACATACACTCAACGAAGATGTTAAACTAATTGCAATGACGAACCTTCGTCATTGCCTTGTTTTCGTTCACATTCTGCCCCATTAATATTCTCCTTTTCCTCCTTTTCCTGTTCCTTATCGTCAGGAAATCGCATTCGTTTTGCACGTAGTGTTTGTTATTCCTGGTTCGGTGCTTTCATCATGTCCTTTTCCTTTCAAATTTCATAGGCATGGTCTCTAACATCTCATCAAGGTCACTACATTCTTTGATTTTCGAAATCACTCATGCATAACCGTCCAGGCGCCATTTTGTCCCTTTTTGGTCCATTTTAAGGCCTTTCTGTCTTCCTTCCTATCTCCACTATCCTAGATTCTACAAACTTCTAACAAATTCCTCTAGATAGTCTAATAGATGTTCTTTCATCTGCGACGTATGACCTGACCTTCAAAATGCCATCTTCGTACTCAAAATTCAAATCTGAAACTGACTCCGTCAAAAATCTCTCAAATTCTTGAAAAATGGACCCCTAAAAATCTAAAACTGCCATAACTTTCTCATATAAATTCCGTTTTGTGTTTAAATCTCACATTATCCTTATCTTATAATTGCACATAGCCATGCCAAATTTCATGCTCCAATGACTATGCAAAACATAAATAGCGCCCTCTAAAGTTCTGGGAATTGGCTTTCTTTCTGTGGCCGTATCTCCATAATGGCTTGGCAAACCCGTACCCTTTTTTGGATTTAGATACTTGAAGATATGCCCTTTCCAGCCTTATACAAAATTATATACCCTTACACTGACCAAATTTGAGAAAAATGCCCTCCAAATTTGCCATTTTCGAGAAAAATTCCAAAATAACTTCAACTTGCTTTAAAATGGCGATCTTTATACCTACATCAATGAAACTTGGCAGATATATGTATCCATATACGTGACAACTGTTTACCAAGTTTGGTAAAATTCAAATATGTCAGCGCAAAGTTATCGCCAAAAATGATGTATTTACTATGGATTACGTAATAGCGCGTTCAATGCGCGCAATACATTGCGCGCAGTTAACAATGGTGTCAAACTGACCGCAATGAAGAGCCCTTTCGGATGATACCAAGTATTATATATGTTCACACAGAAAATTGTGAGTAAATCGCATTTGAACAAAGATCACTACACGAATTCCGCCCGAACCTAACACGTTTCGGCTATGACGTCATTTTTTCAGACTGCTTTTCGCCCCTTAAACGTCCTTTTTTTTCCTTGAAAATTTGCAGTGACATGCCGAGTTCCAATACGCAGGGCACCTCTTGGCCGGATTTTTGAAATTGGTCAAGGGGGCCATTTAAGACGCCATTTTGTCCTATACATCTATTTTACATCACGTGTTTCGATAGGATTATCATAGAAAAAAAGAGAGTGGTTTACAATAACAACCATGAAATTCTCTTTCTAATGATACCAAATACGGCCCATAAAGAGACGTAAAGAGAGAGAGAAAAAACAATTTAACTCCGGCCATAATACAGATCCTGCACGTTTTCCGCCCATTCATTACACGCATTGTCTATGGGGCATATCGGGTTCACGCTTTTGGCCCCCACAACGAACTTGATTGCAATGTCAAACATGCACCAAATCCCATTGGTTTGTGCACGCAGTGCTTGCGAGCCCTTTCTAGGTTCTTTCCCCTATCCCAATTTCTTTCAAACTTCGTAGGCATAGTACCATCCCATCAAGGTCACTGTTGATGCCTTTCTTTCGCCCTACCTATCTCCAATATCACAGAAGCTACAGACTTCATGCAAATTGCTCTGGATAGTCCGAGAGAAGCTCTTTCGTTTGACACGTAGACACACGGCGTCATTGCACGCACATCGTTCTGACACGATTGCATTTCTAGTTCAAATTCAATTGATACTTGGAGTATGGACCTGCTTATTGTGTGGTAGGAACTATTATAAATACACAAGCACAGTATTGAAAATGAAATCGGGGAACCAATTATTGTGCATGTAATAATATGATGATATCAAACGTGTCTTCGCATCTCTTTTATTGAATAAAAATATCCAATAAACAAAATAACAATGAACAAAGCGCCGGTATCAATTAAGTGTTCCTTTTGAATATATTATATTGTTGCTTTTACTCTGTTAATTTTTCAGAAATAACAATAAAACCAGAAAGAAAAAAAAAGTGTTCCTTTTGAGACAGCACCCAGGCCACACCCCCTCCGGAAAAAACACAGACAATGCATGCTTAGTAGCGCGAGACTTCAGCCTAACTCACTAGAAGTTCAAAGTAACTCGTGTTTTCTGGGTTAATTATCATGTTCAAGATGTAATGATGACTTGTGCAAATACATTTATTGGACTGGTCGGCTAGAATATGAGGCGTTAGCGTTGCATGTCTGAAACTAAATTCCACCCAAGATCGCATTATCACCTCCCGATAATGATGATGATTAATGATTCAATGTCATTATGAGCTTTTGTCACTCTCTTGCTGTGATGTTAGATGTCGGGGGGGGGGGGGTCATGGTCATATCGCACGCTGATGTGTTGGGTTAATTTGATGATGCTCATATAAGTAAATAGCATATTAGAACATAATATTGAACTTCATGTTGTTTGATGTCTGTATATATATATATATATATATATATATATATATATATACTAAAGAGCTCTTGGTAAAATGAGAGTTCTGTTTGTTAATGTTTTAATAGTCATCATTCAAAGTTAATATTGACTTGAAGACAATTTGGATAAGGAGTTATATATATAGGTCTATTGTGTTTATCAAGATTCAAGATTATTTTATTGGTCCATGCATGCAAACATAACCTATTTTTTTTGCTTCCAATGGCTTTTTTGACGGTGAAAATACAATCTGGGTTAAGCTCAAGATTATAATATTATACATGCAGCTTAATTTTTAATGTTTTGACGTTGAAGCTTAGCTAAGGAATTATTGTAGATTATAATAATAATATTTAATAATATATTCGCTTTTATATAGCGCTTAATACATCAACGATGTCTCTAAGTGCTTTACAGATATGTAATTATCCCGGTCATCGGATTTAGGCCTGCCCGCACACATTGTATGCACATTCTCCACTCCCTGGGGAGCATTCCATTCAGGCGTCACTTTACAGATGCTCACAATGATGAGCAAACTACATTAACTTTCGCATCCTACCGGGTACCCATTTAGCACCTGGGTGGAGAGTGGCAAATGTAGATTAACGTCTTGCCAAAGACGGTTAGTGTCGGGCTGGGATTCGAACTCCGTCCTTATGATCTGCAGTCGGGTGACTTATTCACTAGCAGGCACGTAGCCAGAGTTTGATGGGTTTTTTTCCTGTGGGGGGGGGGGGGGGGGGGGACATACACTGTCGCTCATAAAGTTGGAATATTTTTGTTTTACCCCAATTTATGGAATTATTTTAATAAATAATTTAAAAATAATAGATCTAGATAATAGTATACATTCTCAGATTTTATTGAATAATAATTTGCCAATGTGTGTTTTGCGTGACTGCTAAAACATGCGTATGCTACTATGCTTATCAACTAGGGGACCTACGCCCTTAAGTCATGATGACAGTAATGAGGATTAATGCTCCACAAAAGGGCACTAATATAGCGCATCGACACGGTTTTGATCCTGGGGCCTCACAGATACGAGGCCATTGCTTTGTCACTGAACCATGACTGTACGCAGCGGGGGCTAGGGTAGAGGGCAGTTTCCATAAATGAAATTAAAAAAAACAGAAAATGCAATAAATTTTCAATAATTTATTGCATTTTACCCCGGTCCCCAACATAAAAAAATCCTCTGGACGGTCAAGCATTATGGCTCAAGGCATGGGCACACAGAGGAATTTTTTATGTTCGGGAACCGGGGTAAAATGCAATAAATTAATTGGGGTAAAACTAAAATATTCCAACTATATGAGCGACAGTGTACGTGTAATCGATCGAGGTCGAAAAAAGGGGTCAAAAAAAGTTCAACCGATCTTGGAAAAAAATTGGGGGCACGTGCTCCCGTGTCCCCCCCCCCCCCCCTGTGGCTACGTGCCTGTCCACTAGACCATAACACCTCTAGATACATGATATAACTAAATGAGAAATCGAATTGCAATACCCGCTGAAAGAATTTATTGAAGCAAGAAAGTGACACAAATGAGAGAAAATCGAGAAATTACAGTAGGTTAATAATTAGAGTGCATGGCTATAGACGAAAAAGAGTTGCGAAGAGGATGTGCCTTGATGTATACTTATTCGAACATTCGTCAATATGATTAATTAATGTTAAAAAAGGAGAAAACATAATGTACTCCGTCGAGAAAGTATACTGTATCCGTTGACTGCGATTGGCATTATTTTGCAATTGCTACGTTACCCGTATTTTCATTTGAAATTGGTTGTAAAAAAAAGAATCCTTAAACGGTTGCACCCTAGAAAAAACGAGAGACACTCTTTTTTTTCTCCTTCTAAGGTTCCCTTTTTTAAGGTTCATAATTACGAACACAAATTCCCATACTACTACTAGGAGGATCATAAATTATTTTCCGAAAAAAAAATTCGTTGCGTTATTCCGAAGGTTCGTTTATCCGTATGTTCATAATTTCAATATAGAGTTTATTATCCCAACGGTTCGTAATTCCGAAAAACGATACAAGTTCTATGTAATTTTCGGAATTAAAAACCTTCGAAAACATGTAACCGAAAGAACAAGACATAAGTATGAGTATAAACGGGTGTCAGTTGGAGAAAATGGGCGAAAGACCTATTTAATTGCAAACAAATAAATATAAAATGAATTGAGATCAAGCAAATACAGGAATATCTGGTTGATTGGCTCATAAGACCATCATAAAAGAAACGTCATAATCGGGTATAATAGTTAGGGTCAAGAAATACGAGAGAAATACGTTTATTTTTACATATGGGTGGTTTGTGTTTGTATTTGCATTACGAGGGTTTATGCAGGGTACATAATATAAAAGTCACGCCTCAAATAGGAGAACAAACAGAGATTAAGTTTTAAGAAATATTTAATTTTCTTTGATGTCGGCAATTTACGTTTTTTCCTAAAGAATTCATTAATAACTTCTAAAATTAAAAAATAATCGGGAAGAAATTCAGCATGACAAGTGCGACTTCACACTGCATGAATGTTTAGAATGCTAACGCGATGGCGTGAAAACGTGATGAGAATTGCATTATAATGAGAGCACGATTTCCCTCCTGAACATTCAAACTCGCCATGAATCAATTCTATCGCGAATTGTCATCAAACTATCAAATATCTTTATCCGCTCCTTTCTAAAGCTGAATCCTAAAAGAGAGCAGACTATACCCAAAACGAACATCTAACGATCACGATCAATAGCATAATCGTCTGACCGTTTGCTGAACCTAATCTTATACAAGCCAAAATTACGATCCTCTTTCTACGTGATAATTGTGAATTGGCACAATAAACCACGTCGCACTTTGCGCCACCCACATAATAATAATGATAATTCATGAGAGAAGATCAGACATGTCTACTTTGGCAAGCAAATGAAGGAAATAAAGTGATAACATGGAAAATTGTGGTTCATTCGGTTCAACGCTGGGGCGAAACACTTTATAGCCATAAAAGCTCGCTTGCGATTGGTTGGTTCGACGAGTTTATACAAAATAGACTAGCGATCTGATTGGTTGGTTAGTTTGTGCTGGTTGTCATGGGGGGGGGGGGACAAGAGTAGTGTGTCAGTTAAAAGGTTTGTAACACTTTTCATGTTTGTTTATTGGTATGTATTGTACTCAGTGTTTCCCCGGTTATCATATTTGATCAACCTAAATAACATACATTTGTTATGATACAAAATGTTGAAGATGATGACGAAATAATGATGAATAATGGTAGTAATAGAAATGGCCATTACATTAATAGTGATACAAACAAAAACAACAACAGCAGCAGCAGCAATGTTAATAACTACATCATCAAAACCTACAATGATAAAAACAGCAACAATACTAATAATATCAAGAATTATCGCATTTCATTTACAACGTTTTTGAGATTCCTAGATAGATTTCGTGAGTGCAAGGCTGTAAGAACAATACAATTAATTATCTAGAAACAATCCTTCTCGAGTTTTCATTCATTTTCTCGTAAACCTGTAGGCAAGTCCAAATTATGTTGTCCAATATACATTGCCAACCACATCAAAATGTTAGTATACATTATGAGTGCATGAAGTTGATAACTTTAATATAGCTGAGATTAGACCCAATATCAAAGACATTTATCGTTTATAAATGTTTATAATTACATTACTTGGGTAACGTATGTGACACAAACAATCCAAGACTTACACAATCGCAAGGAGTTTCGAAAAATCAACCTATACCCCAGTTTCAATAGAATTGTGTTTCACCTATTAAAACGTGCGAACAGCCGAACACGATTCTTATAGGCAATTGCAATATGGCATTAAAAATGTCATCAAGTTGATTTCCTCAAAGTCATTGCGATCGGGGCACTAAAATAGCGTATTTGAAGGAGGGATAAGGGACTGGGGTGGGGATTTCCCCTCCCGTCAGATTTCCAACCAAGAAAGAGAAATGCCGCTTCACCTATAGTCAGCAGGTTGGGAAGCACAGTAAATCATGGAACACATTTTTGAGGTTTAATTTTCTTAATCAAACCAGTCATTTAGGGCGACCGATGCTTGCGAAACGTTTTCAAAAAGTAATTGGTAAAATTATTCATGAAAACCAGTCCGGTTACATAAGAGGTCGTCTGGCGGCTTGCAATGTAAGACTTACTAAAGATATTATCGAATACATGACAAGGAACGGTGCTCTTATGATGGTAGATTTTTCTAAAGCCTTTGATGTAATTGATGTAACTTTTATCAAAAAGTGTCTGAGTAAAATTTAATTTTGGGCCTGTTTTCCAGAAGTGGGTAACAATTTTATACACAAATATTGCAAGTTCTGTAATTCTAAATGGTTGGTTATCTGAAACTTTTAGTATTTTGAGAGGAAAAGCCAAGGGTGTCCCCTCTCGGCCTTATTGTTTGTAATGGCCGCAGAATTAATGGCGAATAAAGTAAGAGAAAATAAGGAAATCAAAGGTCTAGATATTGATGATAAAGTTATTGATCTGAAATTGCTGCAATATGCAGATGACACCTTATTTTATGTATCTGATATAAATTCTTTTGAAAATATTTTAATCGAATTAGAGGTTTTTGGCGATGTTGCAGGACCGAATAAAATAAATAAATAGAGAAAAGACTGTCTTGATTTGGATTGGAACAGCCTGTCAACTAAGGTCGTTATCTTGTTTTGGATTACATTGGACAGATGAGCCAGTAAAATACATAGGACATCATATCGCACCTAGTCTGCAGTGTGCTTTAAAGATAGATTGGCAAAATAAATTAGAAAAAATGCAAAAACTGCTAGATAACTGGAGAAAAAGAAACCTGACTTTGTTTGGAAAACTGACTATTATTAAATCACTTGCAATAAGTCAAGTTATACATTTAATGATTGTTGATACAATACCGTCTACTTTTTTGATAAAACTTAATATCCTGATATTTAAATTTCTTTGGAAAAGTAAAATTGAAAAGATAAAACGTTGTATTGTTACTGAGGATTATTGTGAAGGAGGAATACGAATGATCGATGTGAAAAGGCAATAGTGTTTAGTTTTAGGCTGAAGTGGCTTGGGATGTTTTTAGATAATACAACAGGAAATTGGAAAATTATGTGTAAACATTGGTTTGACTGTTTGGGAGGGCTGCATCTACTGCTGAATTGCAATTATACTGATTATACTTTAAATCCCTTAAAAATTAGAAATGTCCCTAATTTTTACATAGAAATATTACATGCGTGGTACCTAAAAAAAAATACACATCAGCTGAATGTCAGACACAGAAACATGTCGACGAAAATATTTTATGGTATAATCAAGATATTGTTTTTGAAAAGAAAATGTTATTTTATGAAGACTGGTATTATATACTTAAATGATATCTTTAAAAATGGTACTTTTGTTTCAGTAAATGAATTATTTATCCGCCTTAAAACTAGAAGAGGTAAACAATTTTTGATTTTTGACTAGACAAAGCTACAAAAAATCAATTCCAAAAATTGGGATAAATGATAAGCATAGGGTACCTTTGGGTTTCAAAGACCATAATTTCTCTATCCCTCACTTTGTATTTGGAAAATCAGTTAAGCCTGTTAGTCTTTTGAGTAGTAAACAGTGGTATAATATGATAAGTTTTGAACAAATTAAAATAAATAAATGTTGTTTGTATTGGGAAGATGTCTTGCAGAAGGACGTTAAATGGTCCTCTGTTTTTAATAGGAATTTGATTGGGATTAAAGAATTTCGTCTACGTGAATTTAATTTCAAGCTCTTATATAATATGCTACCAGTTCGTAAAAATATGTTCAAGTGGGGTCTCTCATACGATGACCTTTGTTTAAAATGCAAAAAGACTGAAGATGTGCTTCATGCTTTCATTTCATGTAAGGCAAATGAAACCTTCTTTGAATATTTAAAGGACTTACTTTTACGCGCTTTAATCTTAAAATAGAGATAGATATTGTTTTATTACTCAAAATGAATTCGCAAACCGAAATCGATTTGATAATGACGATTGCTTTTTGGTCGATTTATAAAATGATTATTTTTCGTAATAAGTATGGGTATGATAACAGAGATTTGAGTTTGATTTATTTATTTAAGAGAGAAATGACTAACAGAATAGAAATAAACGAACATTTGAAAGTACAACATATGAAATTTCCTGCGAATTTGCTTAGTTATATTTGAATAAATAATTTGCGTATTATTGATGTTCCATTGATTTGCTAAATTGTAAGCAAAATTATGTTATTGTTTGAATATTGAATATTGAATAAACACCTCTAAGAGGCAAAGAGAAAAAAAATGTTGTCCAATATACATTGCCAACCACATCAAAATGTTAGTATACATTATGAGTGCATGAAGTTTAATATTTAATAACTTTAATATAGCTGAGATTAGACCAAATATCAATGACATTTATCGTTTAAATGTTTATAATTACATTACTTGGGTAACGTATGTGACACAAACAACCCAATACTTACACAATCGCAAGGAGTTTCGAAAAATCAACTATACCCCAGTTTCAATAGAATTGTGCTTCAACTATTAAAATGTGCGAACAGCTGAACACGATTCTTATAGGCAATTACAATATGGCATTAAATTGCCATTAAGTTGATTTCCTCAAAGTCATTGCGATGGTGTCACTGGCGTAATTAAAGGAGGGACAATTGGGTGAGGGATTTGTCCCCCCCCCCCTCCCCCCTGACAGATGTCCAACCAAGAAAGAGAAATGCAGCTTCACTAATAGCAAGCAGGTTGGGAAGCACAGTAAATCATGGAACACATTTTTGAGCTTTACTTTTCTTTCTCAAACCAGTCATTTGGAGCGATCGATTCCCCCCCCCCCCCCACCTCCTGCAACGCAAACCAGTGCCCCTCCCCCCCCCCTCACTGAAAGTGTAATGGCGGCATTATTATAAACCGACAAATCCGTAGAAGTAATAATATATGGCGGATTCGTCGGTTCATAATAACGCCAACGATACAAATCATCACCACAGTAAGTTGAAATGTTTTGTCCCTGGGGCCAATTTCTGGATATGCCGCTGGATCGCGTTATATATCTTTAATGATATCATAGCATATAATAATTATGTTCATCATTAATGTTCCCTGAATGTTCCCTGCAGGGGGGAAAACACCTCTCGAACCCCGTGGGAGAGAACAACATCCTCTCTAACTTTTCGATTTCCATGCTACCAAATTTAGAAGTCATATGTAGCAAATTTCGTGGATATCACAATAACTTCCGCAGACAGGGGCTTGGCAAGCTTTCCCTTTTTTAGTCTCGATTCAGCTAGCCGGATAATTTTACCTCGTGCTTTTTTGTGTTCGACCACGTTAAGATTTGAATTGTCAGGAGCAATCGGAACTCTAAGCTAACTTGTAGCAGATGAGTGAAGATTATCCCAAGCGAGAACAGCAGTTTCATTCCAATTTTTTAATATCCAATAAAACAAAATATTCTCATTGACCAATTTGGGTACTCCACGTCCTGTATAAGGCTAATGATTCAAATTAATGTTTTATGAATGTGTTGGTTTTTGGAGAACACATTAATTGATGAAAAGCGTTACGAAATGTTAAACATGTTCGCAAACACTTTCGAAAAACCAATTTGAGGCAGTTTCAAAAGCCATGTCCATTGTGACTGTATTGATATGTTTGAACATGACATTATTAAATTATTAAGTAATCAGAAAATGATTTTTATGGGAAATAGAACAGGGTATTAAAATTGCCCTTGTGGTGATTTTCCTCACGTCTTGGTGATTGCGCTGTTTATACAAGCGCATAAATTCAATTTTAATTCGATTCAATTTGGTCTTATTTCTAAATCGATGTTAATCACAAACAAATGTAAATATATATTTCATATACAACGATAACAGACATAACGATAAAGCAAAGAAAGCAAATAAACTACCTTAAATATATACACGTATAAATCAATCCAACAATAATATTTGGAGCCAGAATCGCTCCTGATCACGTGATCCTAGCACCCATCACTAAATGTTGGAGTATGGCCGAGGGTGATGCAGAGGTAGAAGAAAAATAAACTGAAGAAGAAAAGGTTTGTTGTAAAGCTTGTGAGCAGGCTAGTTATTAAGTGAGTAAGGTTCTGATTCATCGGGATATGGAGCATGAATGTCGAAGATTTTAATGTTCAGAAGAGAATGAACTATTCAACCCTCCCAACAGCGAACAGAGTATAGAAGATCAGTAGAAAATACATACAAGCAGTTGTATGTAAATATAGACCGCGGGTATACGTGCAAAAGCGACTGGCACCCCCTCCCAATAGACGAAATACACAAAGCAAGTGTAACAAAATTATGATATAAAAAACACAAGCATAAATGATAATGGCTACATTTAGAACACAAAGTTATATTTTCCATATGAAAAAGATGCTAAAGGCGCATATAGATCTACCGTCACCTTTATGTTTGCCTTTAGCCAAGCTGGTCTATGGCACTGCAAGTGTTCAACGAATTACTTCCTACCAGGTAACTATTTACTACACCTCAATTGGTTGAGAGTGACAAGCGTAGATCATTATCTAGCCAAAGGATATAGGCGCCGTGGCTGAGACTCGCACCGCGGACCTTGTGATCCACAGTCCAGTAAAGGTAACCTCTCTACCGACGTACCTGTGTAAAATGTGCGTCCAAAAGATGGACATAATACATTTTATATATGTTTTGTTTAATATGTAGGGGGGAAATGCTAACAGTTCGGGAGCCCTACCTTAAACCATTGCATTATCTACTCACGTTGCGTTATTTTGGAGCGTGATGTCATCCATGTTTCTCCTAGAAGCTCCGCCTCCCCTTTCCCTTCTCCTCGCCCCTGTGTCCCCTCTGAATGACCGATGGGAGGAGAGTGAATTGAAGGCTAAGGACACGTGATATCCGAGAAAGGTGGATGAGGTCATTGGCAAGAAATGAGCTGGAAAACCAAGAAAGAGGATATGGCGGAGAAAAGGGGGAAGAAGAAGAGAGAAAGAGAGAATAAGATAAAGAGAGTTAAAGGTGAAAGGTAAAGAAAGAGAGATAGAGATACAGAGAGAGAGAGAGATAGAGAGAGAGGGAGAGAGGGAGAGAGAGACAGCGAGACAGAGAGAGACAGATATACAGAGAGGGAGATAGATAGAGGGAGAGAGAGAGACGGACAGACAGACAAACCTAGACAGAGATAGACAGAGAGAGAGACAGAGAGAGAGAGAGAAAGTGACGTAGAAAGGTTGATACCGTAGGTGAATTCATTCTTCTCTCTATAAATATGAGGTGTATGTCGTTCATGTGATGGTTTAAAACGGGCTAGCCAGAAGCCTTGTAATTCAAATTGAACTTTTTGTTGCGATGAACACATGGCTGCAAGGACATGTCGTTAATTAAAGATGATTCATTGTAGATCACATGATCATATTAAGCCAATCAACAGCTGGAAAACTCTAAAAAGAACAGCTAACCCTTAAAGAAGTGGATTGTTATACCATCATTATAAAAAGGACTGGGATGGCAGATTAGACTGCCACAAATTCAAAAATAGTTCGTATCCAAAAGATGCATTTCTATAAATGTGCAAATCATATACCCCTTAAAAGGCCAACATTATGAGTCTCCATACTCCAATGTTACTATGAGATCACACTGATCTATTCTCGTTTATAAAACAGGACCGTCACACAAGCTAGGAAAACATCTTGTAGAATCAATAGGTATGTAGCCGAAATATCTATATTTATTTCTTTGTTTTATATTTCTTACTTACTTGTCATTTATTTATTTACACCAGTTGTATTAATGAGTTGGTTCATCAATCTTTAATCAAGTTTTCATTTTAAATATGTATTTATTTATTTATGTATTAGTTTATATATTCATGTTCTTCTTTGTTATTGTGTTCATTGAGGTATTTTTGTATTTATTATCTATCCATCTGTCTATTTATTTATTTATTACTGTTATCTCAAAAGGTAAAACAGGGCTGGGTTATTTCCAAAGATTTTGTAGCGACTGTGGCATTATTAGCTGACGTAAAGCTTTGCAAAGTTCTCTGATCGCGATGGGACCCTCGCGTGATAAATAAATATTTATTCATTATTTTGTAAATACGTGCAGTTCATATTTCATCGTGAGAATCATCAAACATTTGACGAGATTATCGGCCTTGTTTGGAAAGACATACATCAACCTAAGTAGACATGTGCACATGGAATGAAAATAAAAATAAACATTGTTTACTCGTGACTTGCGTTTTTTTTTATCAGGTTTCATCAATAAAATTCATCATTAATCGGAACAAACACGAGAGGACCGGGGTGGGGAGGGGGGGGGGGGGGGGGGGGGGGGGGGGGGTTATACCTTGGCTTAGATTATGAATCATTGCTGATGATAAACTAACTTTGTAACGAGTCAAAAATTACACGACACGCTAACGACTTGATGATAAAGGGATGTTATAGACTGTGACAGTGGCGTAACTGCATGGAACAGGGAGGAGTAAACGCCCTCCCCTATTGGGTGGTTACTAAGGGAGTGGGGTGGGGGTTGGGGTTGAAAAAATTAAAAAGAGAGAGGGGGAACATGAAAAGAAAACGATATGACCCCTTCCATACCCTCACCTATTATTCGATTGCCTTGCTCTCTCGCATTCTATCCATCTGCACGGAGGGGTACGTGCTCCCCTCCCCCATCTGATGGTGCCCCGAAAGTGGGAAAGGGGAACTTCAGAAAAGGAAACAGAAAGGGAAGGGAACATGAAGAAAAAAAGATTGATACAACCCCTTCCCGAACCCTCCCTCTTGCATAGTATTGTTTTCGCATTCTATCAATCTAGTACGACAACCAGCCCCCCCCCCCCCCTCCCTCTAAAATTTCACCAATGTCCCTTCAATAGCTGGACCCTCGCTACACCACTTGTGACACAACCTCACTTCCATAAATTTAGCTCATCACAGCCGGCTTCATCAAGTTAGTGAACAAGTCGCATACACCTGGGTGCAGAGAGACAGCTGCAAAGGAAATGCCTGTGAGCGAATACGTTCGGAAAAGAATTCACAATCTTGAAAATACTGTCATTATTTAAGGCCACGGTCAAGGTCTATCGTTATTTTCTACGTTTGAAAGACAAAACTTTACAGGGGGCCTATAATTCTGGAAGAAATATGAAAGGTATCAGCGTCAGAGTGACCTTAGCTTGCAGGTACAATGCAAAACTTTAAATCGAATAGTAAGGACAAATGTATTCCAAAAAGAATGATACAAAATTTGGCTATAGTATGGAAAAGAGCATATCCTTTAAAATAAGCCATTCCCAGAGAAACACAGTCGGATGCTAAGTGCGGAGTGGGATCAGGAGATATAAATAAAGATTCCTAAAAAAAAAAGGCGATAAAAAACCGCGCTTTTTTTCTCTTTTTCCTGATCGCATAATAGTGTCAGCGAAAGGTCACGTGTAAAACGGGAAATTGACAAAAAATGTCGGTGGAGTGACAAAGCCAATAACAGGTCACGTGTCGTGAGTCACTTTCATGCTTTAAAAGATGCTCTCTCACTGTCCAACTTGTCGCAGATACTTTTACAGAATGTCTATATTTAATGATTCCACTTCTCGATGAACTGACACCCCCCCCCCCCCCCCCCCCATCTCTCCGATTTCTCCCGCTGAGACCACGATATAAATTTAATATCTCTACGAAAAGAATTGAAGAGTTTGGGATTTGACCGATTTGGCCGATCCAGGAAATGATAGGGGGTCCAGAAACTTACACAGTTGTGTGGGCATTTGTTTGTATGTACTTAAAAGTTATACCATGTTTAGGTTTCCAAAGGTGTACAGGTCCAATGCCCCGCCCCCCCCACCCCCATCAGACATCTGCCAATTCTATTCGCCACTGAGATTAGTCACGCTATTTATGGAACTGAAACAAGGCGGTTATATACACTAAACAAATCAAGTGGTCACTTCTCAAAAATTCTCTTACTAAGGCATAAACCTCTCTCGTAATTAAATGATGTGATTTCATGGGAGTAAAGACCATAACGTCACTTGTTCGCAAAAACGTCGTAAGACTAATAGTTATGTATTGATAATGGCAGTAATGTCCTTCTTGCAGGCAACCATTAAATAAAAGTCTTGGTTAAGTGGAGTTTCGGCAGCGTGGACAATTATTCTTCCCAAGCAAACGCATTTAGTACTCAAGATAGATTCTTCGCAAAAATAGCTTACTACGCTTCACAAGGAAAGGGATAAAGGGCGGGAAATAACGATGGCAAAAATTATTCGAATCTTTTTAACGGGAAACACGGTGGGCTTGAGAAACCGCTGAAGGACTCATACGTGTACTTGAAAGCAGGAACAGAAGCTGAAGGGGAGGGGTATGAGGCATGATTGGAAAAGGTCAGTTCGATCTAGAGCAAGTGCCAAAAATAGAGTAAACTTAAATGACTAAAGATGTGTTTTTAACTTGATCTCGTATGATTTTATTCTGAATGCTTTTTCAGTTACTTGGTAGAAAGATCTTAATAATGCGACATTTCTAAAGTAGGTACTTTTATCGTGTGGAAAATATTGAAAATCAAGAAGACTAAAAGCGGCTTAGCGAGGGTCCAGCCAAATATTGAGGGGCCCTGACATCATGAGGAAGGGGGAGGGGCACCATTTAATAAAATGCGACTTAGGAAGTCTATTGATTAGAGGTAGGGTGTGGGAAGGGGTCTTATCATCTTCTTTTACGCCCCTCTCCTCATCTGTTCTCTCTTTTTTAGCCCCCCCCCCCCCACACATGGATACGCCCATGAAGACAGATAACGTTGAGAATGTTCACGATGAATGAAAAAGGAAAGTCAATTTATGGAAAAAGATAAAGGAGAAAATATAAGAGAGAGAAATTTCTTAAAGTAATAGATACAGAGACCGCGATGTAAGGAAAGTGTAATGGGAGAGGAGGGAATCTTTGAGGATAAAGAGTGAATGGTTTGAGGAATAAAAGTTCAAATCCACGGAGGAGATAAAGCTATACAAATTAATAATCACAAAAATATAGATTACAAATGTGAAATGAATCTTCAGCAGTTAATAGCATTTCGCGCCGATCAACCACTCAAATAAACAGCTCCTAATTGGAAACACTGTCGAAACGATTCTCAGTTAAGCCCCTATCGTCTACAACTTGTATTAAAGTCTCGGCAGTGAACGGATATGAAACCTGAGAACGAGAAATGACGAGGAAAACTTGTTTAATTCTCTAAGAAATTATTATTGTCCATATTAGTGATACTCCTGGCCCGGGAACGAAGCGCTAAACCCGCATGACGACGCTGAATTTGAGCTTGTTTGGACAGAAATAAAAGAGTTTGGAGGAGAGTTCGATCCGTGGGGTTCTCAGAAGACCTTCAAATGATCGAATTACACACAAACAAGAAGGGTTCATCCAAATGCCAATTTAAAGCACATGATTCAGGGAGAGTCAGCAGAAAGGGGCCACTTTGACAACCAGATGAACACAATTACAACCAAAACAATAACAATGAAGAGTAAGATACCACGTTGTGAATAAAGTTAGAAAGGAAGGGACTTTAGGAATGTAATTTAATGAGGGATGTATTTGGTTTAGGCTATATGTATTTGGAAATTAAGTTACAAGTGGTTGCGATGGGAATTATGATATCAACATTTTAAACAAACTTATTTCATCTAATTGAACTTAATTTGTCACTTCCCTGCAACAAAATAAATTTAAAAAATCCAACATGAAAGATCATTTCAAGCAACTACTTTTACAATTCGATAAAAAGTGTTTTATAAAATAAAGGGAGTTGTAAATATAGTGAGTTTGATGACGATTTTGGGACTGAATATAGGTGTTTTAAAAAATAGGTCTTAAGTTAGTAGGGGACGATAACAATTAAAAAATAGTAAGACAACAGACTAGAAGAAGACGAGAAGAAACTGAAACTTATTTGAAAAACAAAATGGTGAAGAATGAGGGAGAAGGAGAAGGAAGGAGGTAGGTGAGTGGTAGAGAGAGAGAAAGACGGAGGGAGTATTATGAAGACGGAATGACAGAAGAAGTAGCAGAACATTTGAAAAGACGTTTAATATCCAAGAGAAAGGCAGAATCCAAAAAGTGGAAAGACGGAACAAATCGAGGAGAGATGAGAGGCAAGCATTCTCGTATACGTCTTGAGAATGACGTAATCCTTCAGGGATCACGTGTTAATCACATCGAAGGGATCACGTGACTTCCACAAAGCAACCAACCAACCAAAGCTTTTTCCTCCACTGAGTCGCTTCTCCCACGTGACGCCGATGCAGGGAGAGATAAGAGAAATTGATATATTTATTCTTTGTACAGTCACTCAATAATACTTTGTCTTCAGGGATAACGTGATTAAACCTGACGAATAGATAGAGAGAAACAAAATGAGAGTGTGCATGAGATGGTGTATGAAGAGTAAAGGTGGAAGAGGAAAGGAGGAAGAGGAAGGCGATAAGAACAGCGGGAGGGAGAGAGAGAGAGAGAGAGAGAGAGAGAGAGAGAGAGAGAGAGAGAGAGAGAGAGAGAGAGAGAGAGAAGTGGACAATAATCAACATCACTAAATATAAAAGGAATGAACACGATATTAGTGTATAACAAAATAATATTCAAGACAATTTTTCCACACTGTGATTATCTGAATCATAACCATGCGACGCTGTTATTGGACTGTAATCTTTGCTGACTGCGCAAAGCATCTTAAGAATGATTTCAAATATTGACTTTAAATCTTCTTCTTCCCCATTGAACTCATTAAAACTGGAAAGCAATGTACACATGACCTACAATTCAACCATAATCGATTGTGTCCATTATCATCTGGCAACTGCAGGTTGATTCCTTTTATTTACCTTTCCACTCATTATTTCTCTTTCTTCGTTTTCTGTATTATTTCGTCATATTCTTCGCCTCCCTCTTTCCCCGATGCTTCCTTTCTTTCCTAGTCTATCCCGTTTAAACATCCCCCAAATCTCCCACCCGCTTTCCGCCATTTATAATATGACTTCATCTCTCTCTCTCTCTCTCTCTCTCTCTCTCTCTCTTTCTCTCTCTCGCTCTCTCTCTCTTCATCTACCTACCTCCCTTTCTTTCCATCTCTCTCTTTCTCTCTCTCTCTCTCCCGCTATCTCTCTCTCTTCATCTACCTAGCTCTCTTTCTTTCTCCTTCTCCTTCTCTCTCTCTCTCTCTCTCTCTCATCCTTTTCTCTCTCCCTCTCTCTATCTCTCTCTCTCTCTTTCTCTCTCTCCCTTTATCTCTCTCTCTCTCTCTTCTCAAGCTTTCACATCTATCACCTCTACTCATTAAATAATTTTTACTTGACTATCGCTAAATTTACATAAAACCAAAGGAATCGACTGAAAAAGTCTTTGCATTTGCAAGAACGAGAAAAATATAAACCAAATGCTGATTCTGTGTCTAAAAGATGAAACGTATATAATCAAAGACAGTATTAGCTAATTAAGAGGGCCGAATGGAACTGTACCTTTTTTTAAATTTGGAATTAGAAATAATATTTACCATCAATATCAAAAAGATTTGATAACCTATCCCCCCCCCCCCACCCCTTCCCCGTATATAAACAAAAAGAAATTATGTTGTTTACTGGTTGTTGCCCGTAGTGAAAATTCCTAGCTACACCACGGGCGGGGGGGGGGGGGGGGATGGGGTGGGACTGTGGTGCGTAGAAGGAAAATAGACTGGCACTAAACGAGACGGCTGGCTGCAAAGACAAATATATTGTGTTCGACGGGTAATGGGTAACTTTTTCACAAAAATATCCCTAAACATGGGTCCGAATTTTCAAAATTGTTGAAAATTGTCGAGAACCCCCCCCCCCCCTCAAAAAAAAGATCCTTGAAAATGGGTAGGGGTGTTCAAATATGAACAACCCCCGCCCCTCCCCCCCCCCCCACCCGCCCCCACCCCGGGTGTGACTGTCGCCGACTTAAAGCCGGACAAAAAGCGATTCACAAGTTTAGAAATCAGTGGTTGCAAACTGCAACCATTGTATGAAGTACCATTTAGAGAACTGGCAACAACAAACAGCTTATTTAGTGGATATCTTGGCCCCATTTTGAAACTTGAAATTTAGCATATGAATGAGAATTAAGTTAGCCAAGCCCATGTTTATCGGCCTACTCGTGGTTCAAATCACTTGTACTTTGTTCATTACTGTGTAGTTTATACAGGCCTACTCACCTTTAGATGGATTTCTTCCTTTTGTAATATTGGCACGTGATGCTGCCCTGATCAGCTTAATTCATAATTACCTCAAAATTCACAGACGTCTTTAGTTACTTCAGTAACAAGACATATTTTTAGATAGGATTTGTATAGGCCTAATAAGTAATATCATGACGGAGTTAGTTCAGCTCATCTTTACCAAAGCACTTTGGTTCGAAATCACACAAAACGCGGTCGCAGAGACTTTCGAAAATTAAACTCAAGTTGAATTGCAATATAGTTATACCCCATAGAAATTATGTTACGATTACATAGTAAGTCAATGCAATTGTCGCACATTTCAATAGGTGACGCACACGCCTACTTAATAATTGCCTATGGTTGAGTTCTCGAAAGTCTTCACGATCCTGTTAAAAGTTATTGACTTGATACAAGATTTATCGAAAAGTTTATATTCTGCAAGTTCCAAAACCATTTTTATTATAGTAACTCGTTTTATTCCATCATTGACCGGTTACTCAAATACAGCCATAATCATTATGGTCGTTACAAAGTTTGCACTTATTTCAGACAGAATATATAGGGGAATTAAGCAATTGAAGTATTTATTATTTTCTCGAGATGCCTCATAAAACGGCATGTTTACATGTCAAAGGTCTGAAGTTGATTTTGGTAATGCATTTTGACAAATTTAATCTGTGTGCTGTCCGTTCAAGAAGCACAGCATAGTTCAGGGTATATTGAAATTGAAGATACAGGGGATTAACCCTAGCCTTTAAATCAGCTATGTCTCGCACTTTCAATTCAATTCGATGAACATGTATTTCTCCCATTCAATTTTTGACATATTTGACATCTGTTCAAACAATACAATGTATACGCAGGAACGTAAAAATAATTTAAGAACTTGTATTACAAGGTAGACGGTGCGAATCCCGATAAGCAGTAATGGGTAGGCCCGAATACACAAATACATAATAATATAAATAGAAGAAAGGAAGAAAGGGATAGACATGGATGAGAAGAGGATAGAGAGCTTGGAGAAACAGAAAAGAAGAGGACTGCAACATAGTAGCAATGGAGTGTATGGCATGCATAAACAACATAATGGCAAGATGTAGGTGAAGGGTATAATGTGGAAATATTAGACTGCATTTTTATAGGATAATCCTGGATTTATCACCCGTACTTCTGTATAGGTAGCGATATAACAGCGATAAAAGACATCCTTATTGAATAATTTTTTTTTTTTTTATAGTTTTGGAGGATAAATATATTTTGATATGTTTTAACAAGTCTCTCTCTTTCTTTTTTCTTTTCTCTCCTTTTATTAGATTGGTGTTTTTGTTAGAAGGATCACTTTTTATGTTTTATCGACACTAATTCGGTAGACTGTGAGTGCAGGCAGGGCCCTCAGAACATGGACCATCTACTGTGCTGTCACATGCTGGCTGACACATACACTGGGAGGAACCTGGCAGAGACCAGCGACGTGGTTCTTACTTTTGCTAGATATTGGGAAGTAGTTGCGTGATGACCCGAAATGATGATGACGATGAATGTTCTCATCTGTAATTTCATTTACAACTTCTGTTCCAAACAACGCCTTTAGATGAATCAACTAATCTAGAACAAAATGTACTATTATACAGTGAAACCTGTCTATAAAGACCACCCAAGGGAGACAAGAAAAGTGGTCTTTATAGGCAGGTGGTCTTTATGTACAGGTTCCTTTAGTACATGTTTCAATGAGAAAACATTTTCTAGTGAAACAAAAAATGTGGTCTTTGTAGACAGGTGGTCTTTCTATACAAGTGGTCACTCAAGCAAGTTTGACTGTACAAATGTAATATAAAACAGTAAAATCGTGTGAATGAATGAGGTATAATCATAAGAAGGACAACAATATTATTAGTAATGTGTTGTACAGGCTCTGTGTATTACACTTCCTCAAGGGGTCAATGTTCATGCCCTCTTTATCGAGTAGGACAACCTGAAATTATATTTTTAAAATGATAGCATTTAGATAATACCCTAAAGTTAAAAGTGTGGTTGAAATGTCCAATTATATGGCAAATCGGTATTCATCAAGTCATTAAGAACATTTTCTTTGATCATGAAAATGTACATTTTGGTTTGGATTTTAAATCAGATTAAGAGGATCAAGTACAATTATAATTCAGTCCAATTTATTCACAAAGAAATCCTTTTCAGAGTGGACGGGTAAAGTGACTTGTTTCATTTCACATTTAGGATAAGAAAATGCCACTTTAATCAGTAAAATTATATCGTGTAGCTCATATTCACTGTTCATCTGATAATATCAGTGTAAAGAAGCGAAATGTGCTTTATCACACCGGCAAATGTCATGGAAAGAGTTCAATGTCAAAATATTAAATGGTGTAATTTAATGAGATTCTTTAAAAAAAAAGTATCGTAGGCATGTTGACAATTTTAATCCAATCTAAAATTCAAACTCAAACGTAGTTTGGAACCAGGAGGCTTGATGGCCCAGTGGTAGACCAGTGGTTCGGTGCCCGGGGTCTCGTGTTAGAAACCTAATCGATGAATTTTTAACCTGTGGAAAACATTGATCCTTATATGCAAATTTATCGGACAAGTCTTAAAACCGTAATTCCTGTGTTTAGGGGTGGGGCTTATCTACAAGCATATGTGCCTTCTCAAAGTCGGAAAAGGTGACCACGAAACATGAAATCAATTATGCCGTATAATCTATTTTACCCTTGTTACTCAGGGCGTGGGTTTTAAAGAAATTGCACTTACGTCTTCAAGGGCGGATATTCTAG
The DNA here is from genome assembly GCF_000002235.5 of Strongylocentrotus purpuratus. NCBI lineage: Eukaryota > Metazoa > Echinodermata > Echinoidea > Camarodonta > Strongylocentrotidae > Strongylocentrotus > Strongylocentrotus purpuratus. Next base: position 18,132,040 of record NW_022145613.1, on the reverse strand, counting down.
AAAAAAAACTGTTAAATCCCTTTTGTACTGAACTATTATAATCACCATACACCCACGCAGAGGTCATTGTCACGTGTATATTGTACATGCTTAACCACAGACCATCTGGGGCTCGATGGGGGTAGAAAGAGAGATAGATAGGTTGAGAGATAGATAGATAGATAAATAGAAATAAAGACAAAGAAGAAAGATAGATAGATAGATAGATGATAAGGATGATTGAAAGAAAGTATTTTTTACCGCTAGGAGTTTTACCGGACAAATTTTCTGGACAAAATGACTAGATCTTAACCAAAACAGTTTTTCTAGAGTTTACACATGAATGAATAACTCATTGTCAAACGATCCCCTTTTGATTGTGTCATAAATTGCGATAATCAAGCCAGGGAAAACAATTAGTGCATATAAGCCATACTTTGCAACGTTTGCGCGGATCGGTGTGCTGTAATTTTATTTCAAAGTAAAGTCTGGCTCATATACAACGGGTCAAAGAGCGTGCTAGTCGGCGACGCATTACAACGCCAGGCAAAATGACACCTCAAATGCGTCGGTCATAATGTCTCCGTTAAATTGAACACACATCTTCCTATGTATAATGCCATCTCCAATCAACACATGGTATAACGGATTCATTGACTATCCTTTGTGATAATCCAGGGCCCTGCATTCTTAAAAGGAGTCGATACCAATCGCAGCTATGTACATAAGTTACAGGAACCTGCAAACTTGCGATTGATTGGAGGACTTGCGATTGATTTGGGTCAATCGCAACTCTTTATAAGACGGGGCCCAGGGTCATTGTGACTTTGCTATTGTTAAAAATGAAAATAAACAACGATCATAAATCAAAATCTCGAGATTTTTTCAACGATGCATAAATTATTTCATTTGAAAATGCTTTCGAAAATCAGCTCAAGGGCAATTTCAATACCATATTTGTATATCCCATAAAAATCTTGTTCTGATTACGTAATAATTCATTGCAATGTTGGGAAATTTCAACAGGTGATAAACCAACTGTGAACATGGCTATTGAAATTGTCTGAGGTTGATTCACCGAAAGTCTTTGACATCGTGCTCAAATTAAACACTTAACATTTCCATAAAGTATGTCCAAGTCGTCAACTTGACAATACACTGGAGAAACACATTCAAGAGCATTTCTGTTGTGCTGACGTCATCAAGCTTCGACCTTTCAAGTCACACCTATAAACGAACAATAAGCACGGGACAATTTGTACCTGATCCTATTTCTCTCCTAAGCCCTTATACTCATCTTTCGTCAGCAAACGTGAGGACTTATTCTAGAAAGAAAAAAAAACGTGTATCGAGCTGACATCACTCCAGTTACGTAGACGAGACACACACCAGGGCCCCCGTCTTTCAAAGAGTTGATATTAATCGCAACTCATTTGCCATTGAATCGCAAGTATGTACAGAAGAGATAGGAGATTGCTAAATTGCGATTGATTGGAGGACTTGCGATTGATTTGGATCAATCGGAACTCTTTGTAAGACGGGGCCCAGGATACCAAGTCGATGCGCCAGTGCCCTCTAGGAAGGCATAAATCCGTATTACCAAGTCCATCGGAGAGGACTTAAAGCCGTCGGTCCTCAGGCTGCTTATTTACAAGCAAACAGTTATTTCTTAGCAGTCCGTCAGGTAAAACAAAACAAACCAACTAACCAAACCGACTAAAGCTCAATTAAAAAAAAAAAAGATTTATACCCCGAATGGCCAAGTAATTCCCTTTGCACACGAGGCGTCATTTGTCTGACGTATGTCTGCGTCAGCGACTGCGTCAGTGACTGGCGCAGTCCATAACGCACCGTGTGAGAGTAATATTGTATGAAAGGTGAATGCGCAACGAATGCCTACCTCGCATGCAAATACAGGTGCGTAGGCCCCCTACATTGATTTCTTTTATAGATAATGACGCAAATATTATGTGGAGGTGTTGTCACCGGACTATGGATCACAATGATTTGCGGTTCGAGTCCCGCCGCGTCACTATTCTCCTTTGGCAAGAGATTAGTTTTATATTTGCCACGCTTGACCCAGGTAAGGTGGATATTAATTGTTGGGTGCCAGGAGTGCCAAGTCTGATATTTCTATATAAGGAACCACTATCATTTTCATTGAAATGACTTCTCGTGTGCAATGGGGATTACTGGTCGACGAGACTGGGGTATCAACATAGTGATGACGTATTAGCATCGTGACTGGTTCAGCAGCGAGGGTGACTTATCTCATTAAAACATGACGTCCTTTGAACCTTGACCTTTCCCTCATGATCTTCAGTGTCCATCAAAGTGTGACTGCTTTGAAAGGTGTGATAAGGTATCATTTGATTTTGTCTGGTTGCGATCAAAATGAGGATCTTACCTGTCAGTGCTATCTACCGAAGTTGGGATACCTCCAATTTAGCGACACCGTACTGTGAATTTCCTCTTACGTTTTTGGAAAATTCACTTCCTTTTAGACTGTAACTTTCATGTGACATTCATATAATTAAGAAGGGTGTATATGGAGTAGAGAGAAAACTAGGTCATATCGCCCACCAAATTGTTGCTTAGACTGAATGCAATGTTGATGATGAATATGATTATTGCACATCTATACACGTCAGCAGATTGAATAACAATGAATTTAGAGAAATATCTGCAAGATTGACAGTTTAGGAAGAAAAACTCTTTGAAGCACAATGGGACAAATTATTTGTATAAAGATTTGGCGACACCTGTGCCTGGTAGGCGAAAAGCGAACTGAATCATTGGCACTGTAACCCTCGGGTCTCTCCTCCTGGTATAACTGATTTGGGGTGTGCAGTTTGACCACTGCACCGGGGTTTCCCCCTACTCTATACGAATAGTGAATAGATAGATATAGGTGGGAAAAGGGAACAGAGAGAGAGGGAGAGAGAGAAAAGGGGAGAGACGAGACAGACATACAGACAGATTGTCTCTCTGTGTTTGTCTCCTAATCTTGTTTATACCCTTCTTTTTTTGTATCTGTCTTATCTGTTTTCCGATCTTCACGTCTATCTTTCTTTCTTTCTCTCTCTCGTTCTTTCTTCTTTCCGTCTGTTCCTGTCTCACACGTTGCGATGTTTGCATATCAGTCTTCATCCATCCACAATATGTGTCTACTTTTATCTACCCCAAGTAGGCCTATATGAATAGTACTTGGTCTAGCACCTCAGTGGATGGTGACGTTAAAGGTTGGCCCCCCCAGACGTAAATAATCATATCTGATTGATACACGTCTGTAAAAACCCGATTAAACACACCAAAACCTCAGTATAGTGCGAATCCCGATCCGCCTTAGGAGTTATATAATATAACAACATGGCTCTAATAGTTTACAAACTTTTTAATTCTATTTATTAGATTAATATCCGCAATGTATGCACCATCTCCAATCGTTGGTAAATGTTCCTACCCGACGGTCATTTATCCATATCCATATCCATATCATACATCTACATGACTGTATTCCCCTCATATAACCTCTTTCTTTATCCGTATTATTTTCTCTCTCTTTCTTTCTCTCTCTCTCTCTCTCTCTCTCTCTCTGTCTCTCTCTCCCTCCCCTCCCTCCCCTCCCATCCCCTCCCATCCTCTCTATATCTATATATATATATATATATATATATCTCTCTCTCTACCTCACGTTACGTTTTGTACACCACACTTTCTTGTCTCTCCCCTTTTCGCTCATTTTCCGCTCACCAAAACCCCTTTCGCTATAGCTACCAATCTTTCTATTATAACATGGACTTAATTCTGGAAGTAACTGTGCATTAAGCATGGTACCAAAAGACGCTAAAGGAATTACCAATTCATGCATTATTATTCTTTTCCCTCGGGATCTTCTTTCGATTTAAAATGACAAAATCTACGACAAACATGTACATCTCACAAAATCACATTACGAAGTAGGCGATGACAATGTTGAGTAATTCATCCTATGAAATATTACTTCCGATTCCAATCAACTTTAAGACGGTTATCTGGCACTGTCTCGGACCCATCAAACCCAAAATAGCGCCCGATGATGCAAAATTTAGAACTTTGTGGTCAGACGGCAGTATTAAACGTCCGGGTCTATATTTAGAGCTGCCTTGTATGACCATGGACCTGACATACATTCTTGTGACAGTCATTTTGTCTTTTTTTTTGCGATGCACGTGATCTCTCTGTTATGTAACAGTTGTCATTACCGTCAAACGTACTTAAATCCGCATTTTGATGTTAGGGAGATTCATAGAGGGAGAGGGGGAGGGAGAGAGAGAGAGAGAGAGAGAGAGAAAGAGGGAGGGAGAGAGATGGGGAGGGAGAGAGAGAGAGAGGGGGAAGAGGGAAGAGAGACACGGTGATAAAACAGTCAGAGAAAGGATTGTCAGAAGTGGAAAGAGAGAGAGAGAGAGAGCGCGAGAGAGAGGGGAAAAAAGAGAGAGAATAGGGGGTGGAGGGGAAAGGGAGACACACAGAGGTATACAGACAGATAATTTTAGGCAGGGGGGGGGGGGGCGAAGAACTTCCCATTAACAAGGTAGGTATTATGACCTTTTAAGTGATGAGTATTTATCAGCTGAGGATGATGTTCACGGGTATACTCTTACTTTTATATACCCTTTCCTTTCCTAACTGTGCACCAGTGTTTCTGTGGTGGTATTTAATCAATACACTTCCTCCTTTACCCCCCCCCCCCCTCTCTCTCTCTCTCTCTCTCTCTCTCTCTATCTATCTCTCTATCTCTCTCTCTCTCTCCCACCTTCTCTCTCTTTCTCTTTCCCTTCCTACTTTCGTATCATCGATTAAAAAATATATATATTTCGCCAGTCTGTCTGTCTATCATTTCCAGTGCTATGTGACCATGGCAGTGGTTGACCTAGTCTCGTTTTGGCGTCTGTCATGAAATGAATAGAGATTTTTTTCATTGTCCTTAAAATGATGAGAGCGCATATTTATTTGTCTGACAATGGTAAAGCCCCATTGGTTTGTAGAGATAGTTCGATGACCTTACAGTTTAAAAAAAAAAAAAAAAAATCTGAATCTGAATTAGATTTTCCATATATAACTCGACATGACAGAAACTATATAGTTTTAGCGAGGAAGAAGTATCTCTATTTGTTTACTAGACAGAATGGGTAATTCCAAGTTATCTTGTTTTGGTAAGGTTTTGGACATCTTATTATTGGACAGCTTATTAAAAACCTCTCTCACAACAACCCCCTTCACTTTGCAAAATGGCAGTAACCAGGGATTCTGGAGAAAAAAATGCATAATGTAATTATATCTAAATATATTATTAACAGGACAAGTACGCTTGTCTTAACCATGCTGCCACAGAAATATTTACTGATATATTCCAATTTATGCGTGTTGCTCTCCAGAACATCACGATACCAAATAAAATAACTATTTTATTAATTTGCTATGTAAAATAGCATTCCTAAAGATGGAATCCACTTTTGATTTGATTTGATTTGATTTATTTATTTCTGTTTGATTTTTTTTTTCTTTTGCATTTTTACAAATATTCATTGATTATTTGTTACTATGTCAGACAAACGTTTGGTAAGCTTATCTTCAAGAGAAGCTTTGATTCGAAAGTATGCAAAGATAGCAAAATTATTAAACATGACTATTTAGACTGATTTTTGTCTCGTACAAAGTAGTCTAAAAGCAGCATTTTTATTTGATGCTATTATTAAAAACATCTAAGTATAGATATTCATATTTAGACCACATGGACTACTTTGTTCACGACAAAAGTCAGTCTAAATAGTCATGTGGTCTGAATACGAACATCTATACTTAGATGTTTTTAATAATATTATTTAAAAAAAAAATCAAATTATCAAATCAAAATGCTGCTTTTAGAGTGTTATGAAGGGACGTCGTGGTCTGCCTCTTGGTTTGATATCCGTCTATGAAAAGATTTGAAAAAAGACACAAGTTGCTGTGCAAGCAATTTTTTTTTTTGATTCGTCATTTTGCATACAAAGCATGTGCACGCTAAACATCGCAGCTTGCACAAAGAGAGCGAGGTTTAGTAAGCAGCTCACAATTGAATGTCCTCTTTTTTAGAGTAAAGTTCACATCGGAAGACTCGAAGCTAGGCTAATTATGGCTATTATAATCGCGCTGCCCTGAAAAGAAAAAGATATTTGATACATGATTGATTGAGTATGATATGCTGAGCAAGCACATTTTATGTCTATTATGGCAGCGCCTTTTGAAAAGATATCCGTAATGCGACTAATTCCCATCCAAATAAAGTTCTGTCATTTTCTGACTCTAAATCTAAATTTCAACGGTTCGCTTCAAACTGGTTTGGATAGGTTTGTACAAAGTATATCAAAGTAATGATATTAATAGAATGTACAGTGAAGGGCACTTTTGGGTAGTTCCGTATTACAGCAAAAAAAAATTGATTTTGACAATAATTGAATTTCATATGAAGATTTATTTAAGGGTACTCATTTCAAGTGATTCATCGTTTTTGGTGATGTTAATGAAAGTGGGCACATGCCCCGACGTATCCCCATTCATTCGAAAACGAAAAGTCAGCCGATATTATGGTACGTTATTTGTTATCAATGTTATGCAAAAGAGTTGTCATAATAGCCTTTCTTTCTTTAACGGAATCACCTTAGGTTTAAAAATAGACAAATACAGAAAGGAGAATATGGAGCAAAAGTAGGGCATGTGAATAAATAGAAGAAAAAAAACAAGGACTCTTCCAAACATACAGACAGACGGTTTAGCAACAGCCGATGTGTGGTATTATGAATCATATGTTCATTTTGAATGCAAAAAATGATTATATTTTACTGGACAGTAAGTCATATACATTTATAGGAAGATTTATAATTAATTTCGCAGAAGAATTTATGGATAATTGGGAAACTAAAAGATTTAAAAGATGGGAAACGAAGTAAAACATGGGCAAAATGGAAAATTTTGAAGCATTCGTAGTTAATTCAAAGAAAGACGATGTATATATAGATATAGAGCGCGATGGCCTAGTGGTAGAGCAGTGGCCTCGTAAGCGGGAGGTCCCGGGTTCGAAAGCAAGTCGATTCGCTAATACCCTTTGGTATAGACTACATTAAGCATCATTATCTCGGATAGGACTTTAAGCCGTCGGTCCCTTGGTCGCTTCCTTTAAGCAAACACATATTTTCTCATCAATCAGATTCGTTAAAAGACCGTCAGTATATTGGAAGCAGGAACAAAATAAATTTGAAGAAAAAACCGTTTTTTGAACGAAATCCCCCGCAAGGATGTCGATTGAAAAGAACATATCCGTTAAAAAAAAACCTCAAGGTGTGTACACACTGCAAAGGGATATGAAAGTGGTATCCTCTTAACTACCTGTTTATAGCAACACGATGACCATGGTCAGAAAAACACTTCCCCCTCCCTGCAACATACATGAAAGATAATAGCAAAGAATGGACATTCTTACATGACAACGCCCGTGATACAGACAATGAGCTACTTAGTGGAAAAAGACAAAAAAGCCTACCAGGCGTGACGGTCAACTTTCTCTTTGTTTGCGATGATGCTGTTAATTGTTAGGCAAATGGTCTTTTTCTTCAGGACGGTCTATAGAAAATGACCAGGACTAAGAACTTGGACAAGAAGAGTTTCTTGGATGAGAGGATTCGAACATAGGTAGTGTAATTCATGAGATAAGATGCTGGCAATTAGAAAGATAATGGGGGGGGGGGGCATATCATGAATGTCACTTTGAGATGAAGCCAAGCAAAGAAAATTAGTTACTCGTTCAAGTGTAATTTTAGGACCAGGTTCGGTTTCACTTTGTGCATTAGTCCCGACTAAATCGGGACCAAGCTTTCTAACCACTGGGTATAGGTTCTCATTAGGAACTCTCGTAACATAATAAGTGAACTTTGCTTGGGATCTTCAGCACCAACTGGTCAGAAGGAAAGAAAGGATAAAATCAACAATTTTACTATCAAACTATTTTACGTGCGCGGCCAAGTTTCATGGACTAATTTACGACCATCACGCCTAACAGTACAGCTAGAAAATCATTGGATGAACGAGGTAGGAAAGGTGTTTTTTTCTCCCCACTTTGCACGTATTGATGACTTTTTAGCGTCAAAACCAGGAGTGGTATTTTTTATTACATCGTATCTAACTAACACGAAATTAGAAGGCTGTATGACTAATACATGTTTGCATATCAACGTGGACAATTTCTTGATTTTTCTCTTATTCTACAAACTTATAGGTATCTTTAAATAATAGTTTTCGAAGCAACTTTAGAATACTTCGCCACAAAAAAGCTTTCAAAATTGGCAACACATGTGTGGTGACGTGACGTAGGAACTCTACACGTTCTATTCCAAGTTCAGGCGCGGATCCACGGGGGGGGGGGGGGGGGGGGGGTAGGGGGTGCCCGACGGGCCCAACGGCCCCAAAACACGTACAAAAACGTAAATTTTACCTTTTTTAAAACAAAACAAATGTAAATGGCCCCTGGCAACAACAACAACAAAAAGTAAAACAAATTTCTTTTTCTTCAAATGTCGGGGGCAAAAATAATTGTTTTTGTTTTGTGAGTGTTTACTACCCCCTCCTTCCCCACTGAGCGAAATATTTGTTGGGTCAATTTTCAAATTTCGGGGGGCAAAATGAAGAAGAAAAAAAATTAGTCCCCTTATCTAAAACATTTCATATTCAGGCGATCGGTCACCTCACAATCTGTTGCATCACAATCCTGAATGGGCAATATTCATACAGAACTCATTACAAATATTTGTGGGCACCTCAGGCTTGACACTCGGAAAGTTTGTTCACCCCGATAGAGCCATAACTCCTCTGGTCAACTTTCCCTTTCATGAGCCAGTAAGAAAAGAAATTAAAACATTGATCGTTCAGAACACCTTCGATGAGAAGAAGGTTTGGAAGCTCTGACGCAGTTTGGTTCCAACCTTTAATCATCTATTCTTTCCAATCCCATCCAAATACCAGGATCCAAGTCCCTTTACTAATCCCTTCATTAATCCCTATATTGATTCTGGACCCGATGTTAATCCGTAATTCCAGTCAGGTGTTCGTATTGTTCCGGTCTTGTAAGAGCTTTTTGCCTTTAAGAGACTTTGGGCAGGTAAGAACAATAATAAAACTCACAATGAAGCAAGAAAAAGGTATAGGGTGACGTCCAAATATAAGTTGATTCCTGTTGATGTGCAGGACTGCATACATCTCATACCGGTATTTTGTTGTTCAAAAATCTAAATAAATTTCATAGATATACAACATAACGCGAATGCTTTCAGATTCTTATCTTTTTCTCTTCCTTTTTTTAAATTTAGAAAAGATTAATCTTACTAAATTCATACTTATGTTTTGTTTTCTCTACAGAACTGAGAAACAACTTGAACATTATAAAGTTATCAATAGCGGGCTTCTTAAATCACGAGGGATTGCAAATGCCAATTTTCGAAAAGAGATCGGACAATTCTCAAGACAAGGTAAGATTTAAAAATATCATATAATCGTGATGGAGATTTTCTTACACTCACTCATGTTTCGTCAATGTGTTTCTGAACTAACATCTCTCCATATCGGCACAACATTCATCAAGTTTATTAGAACTTTGATATCTACTTTTAAAGACTAGCTGTACATGAATACTTGACTTTAATTTATGTACAAATTACATTACTCAGTGAAAAAGAAGGAGGAAAAGCTTATATATATTGTATATGTGTCTGATCGAACTTTTTGTTGATGCTTTGGATAATGATCCGACCTTTTCTTTTAGTATAGCTAGTATGTCGTGAAAAGTATTTGGTTACAAATCGGATTGCGATTGCCAGTGTCTTAGCCTCTTGGGGAAGGGTTACAAAGGTAAAAGCGATGGGTCTAGGGCGTGAGTTAAACATTTGATTAGTGTTCGAAAATGACCGCTAAACATATTTTTTTTTTTACTGAAGTACTACATGAAAACTGAAAAATAAAAGGGTGTGGTCAGTAATAGTCTAACAGTAACATTCTAAACGGTAAAGGTCATCGGTTTCGTTTCAAAATACAATCTGCTTTCACGTGTATAATATTATGTTGAAGAAAAAAACCTGACATTAGGATTGTACAATTTGCATGGTGAACACTATTTAAACTATCTAAACATGAGCGAAATAGAGAGAGAGAGGGGGGGGGGGGGGCGGGGAGTGATAGAGAGACATACAGACAGAGAGGGGAGAGACAGACAGACAGACATTTTTTTTAATTAAAAAAGAGAGACAGAGAGAGAGAGAGGAGAAAGAGTGAGAGACAACCAGAGACACGGGGAGAGAGACAGATATAGAGGGAAATAGAGAATGAGAGACAGAGATAGAGATACGAGAGGCGGACAAACAGCAAATTAATGGATGCGTCGTCACATGAGATGGTCTAAAATTAAGTTTTCTCATTATTTATGTTCCCATATTAATAATAATAATAATAATAACAATGGCTTCTAATATAGCTAACATGTCCGCCATGTCATGACGCTCCTGGCGCTGTCAGTTTATTACCCTGGCTTTAGCAAGGCGGTCATTACGGCGCTCTAGCATTTCAAGGCATTAATTTCCTGCCAGGTACCCAATTACATCACCTGGGTTGAATGTGGCAAATGTAGATCAATGCTTGCCAAAGGACATTAGTGCTGCGTCGGGAATAGAACCGCGAACCTTGTGATCGACAGTCCGGTGAGGCGGTGACGCATCCACTCACCACGAGACCTCTATTAAAGAATAATATAAAAGTATTCTCCTAAATAAATGGATTGCGCTTGAAGTTCTATTATGACTAGAACATAAAGCCCTGCTTTAGACCTATTCTCATGGCACGTCATGTTTGAGTAATACCGTGTGGCCAGTAATTACCTATTTGTTTGTGAAATTTCATCGGATTGAGGTCTTTTGTGGCAATTTTGATGATTACAAAATCTAATGACATACTCAATAGTTACCTGAAGTGTTGTGATGTTTTAAATAGTGTCCAACTTTGGACCGCATTCCGATGACACATGCCATCTTCGTGGAGTCTCGTGTGTCAATGATGTCCAGTACTTCCTTCATTGTAATTTGTCAGCAGATTCATAGTAGCAAATTTGGGTGTACCTTTAGTGACTACAAAAAATCTCACAACCCATCGTTATTCATATTTACATTGCTTGGTTCTAGACAGCTCTCTCTATCTCCCCCTCTCTCTCTCTCTCTCGCTCAATTAAAACTACATGACTAGTAGTAGTACACATTCTTCTGCATAGAGAGCAAGGTCAGTAAACGGAAATAACACAGATTGACCCTGTAACGTCAGAAAGATTCGTGACGTCACGGCTTCTGCGGACCGGACATTAATTAATGTGGGGTCGCATGTCACGTGATCCGAGAGAATCCATTAAAAAGTATTTTTTATGATTAATAGACTACTAGGGCGAATTCGGATGTAGCTTCTAAAACACACCCTTCATAGTAAACGTTCTAAAATTCACGTGAATATGTGTTTGTGTGTGTGTGTGTTGCGCTCGATATAGGGGGAAATACAGAATAAAAAAGAGAACCCCCCCCCCCTAGGTCAGGGGCGGCGATCCCGGGGGGACGGGGGGGGGCACGTACCCCCCTCATTTTTTTTAGGGGGGGGGGGGTCGTCCCCCTTGAAATTTGAAAAAGTGCATAAAGAAAATGTATAGCGAATACTAACTAAAGACTGCAACACACTTTAAGGCTCTGGAGGGCCCAAGAGTGCAGCGTTTAGACCAATAAAAATGCAAAAATCTTCTAGCTCGGTCGCTACGCGATCTCGCATAATATCCTTTAGAATCTACAAGTAAATATTGTAGAAAATCTGATTCGATACCCGTGATTTGCAAATGTTGCTGAAATAACTTGATTTTTCTTGACGTTTCCTCACTTTAGTGTAAATTTTTTTTTTGGCGTTTGTTGGACAATGAGACATTCCCAAATTTACAGTCAAGCAAAACATTTGCTTATAAAGAAGCCTACATGTCAGGGCCCACGGAACGGAGGGTTAGGGGGCTCGAGCCCCCCTCCCCCACTTTTTTGAAAAAGTATGTCAAAGATAAATAGAAAGAAAGAAAGAAAGAATATTGGCCTGCCAGTGTCACAAATAAGGTTTCAAAATATGCTCATCCGACCTTAATTAAAGGCCTAAAACATCTGAGCTTGCAGAGGCTTTGTCCCCTGGACCCCTCAAGGGGCCATATGACGGGCCCCTGGATGCCCATCTGACCGTAATTTAATGCCTAAACCCTTGAAATTTTCGCCCCCTGGAACCCACGCCAATGATTGTCCTTCCAGTGTTACAAATAAGGTATCAAAATGTGTTCACTTACTGTAAATAGGGACTTTTAGAATTGCACGTTGACAGCCTTGACTGCAACGTGTGACGTCATGTTAAAGATGAAGTTGAGTTCTGGTCATGCGATTGCATTGTGAAAGAAACGGTGTGAAATCGACCAGAAAAGGTTGATCATCTAGCATATAAGAATTTGTGTGTATTGCAATGTTCTGAAATCATCAAAATTATAAGAAATTTGGCCAAGTTTTGGTAAAGTTACAAACACTGTACACAGAAAGATGTATATGGGACTACACGAACACGTGGCGTATAAAAACCTACCCCCCGAGTTTTACGAGTTACATGACATATTTAGAATATAAAGGCATTTGAAGAGCCATGCTTTTCAGGGAACATGTCTTATCTGATGTTCTTCCACACTTGCATAATAAGAATGATAACGCTCACAAATTATTTTTCACCTCTTCCCAGAACTCAACCTTCTCTTTAAGGCACTGCGCATGCGTCACGTCGTCTCAGTCGGCGATCGAGAATGCGTCAACCTTGATTTTCCTAAATCTAGTACGGAACTAGTATATGCCGCGTGCGCATAAAATATACAGTTCCTCAGGTAGACAAAGGAACATCCCTTCCCTGTTATTATGTAAGAATGTGTAGAACAGGTGTCACATGCATGTTCACCTGTTCTACACATTTTTACATAATAGCAGTGAAGGGATGTTCTACCACTTAGCAATAGGCCATTTTCGTAATGTAACCAAATTTAATGCACAGGTCTTTGTGAAGTGCCTCAATAAAAACTATTTCATTCACCTGATGGGAATAATAGTATTTCAATAGACAGAATCCTAACTGCATACATTATAGTTGTTGCCAGCTAGGTTGGACAAACATTATGGCTTGACCTACCTAGCAACACTTAATATATGCAGTTGCATTCTGACTATTGAAATACTATTATTCCTATCAGGTGAATTAAATAATTTGTATTGAGGCACTTCACAAAGACCTATACATTAAATTTGGTTACATTACGAAAATGGCCTATTGTTGAGAGTAGAATGAGGAACTGTATATTTTGCCTCTTTCTTTGTCTGTCATGTTCATATAGTGTTACTTCCTACATGCATGTATATCGTTGAGTGCAATCTAAAAGATTTCTAATTGTAGTCATCATGGGCAGTTGAGTACGTTGACACGCATGGTCAGTTGGCGTTCGTCGTGTTCTCGTCCACTCATTCTAAAAGTCCCTATTAACTGCCCCAAACCCCTAGCTTCCGGTGGCTCTGGACCCCACCAAGGGCCACAGGGTGGGCCCCTGAATGCTCATCTGACCGTAATGTAATGCCTGAAGCCCCTGAGCTTCACGAGGTTCAGCCCCCTGAACCCCACAATTAATGACCTGCCCGATTCACTAATAAGGTGTAAAAAAATATGCTCATCTGAACGTAATTAAATGCCTAAAACCCCTGAGTTTCTGGGGGCTCCGCCCTTGACCCCCGCCGGGGCTTTGCCCCTAGAGCACGCGCCAACTTTACGCTACACTCTTCCTAATCGTAAATACTTTAGCCCCCTCCCCCATACTTTGAAAAAACGTTCCGCGGGGCCTGCATGTAACGCGTAAGAGTGGTGGTGACGCGGATTTTTTTTCTGCCCCCCCTCCAAAAAAAAAAAGGTTTTTGCTCATTACGCCACTGGTGATACCAACGGAATACATTTTTTTCCTCGCATTTCGTCGCGCCCCCCCCCCCCCGGTCATGAAAAGAAATCGCCGCCCCTGGATCAAGTGATTACCATTGTATTATCAAAAAGAGGATAGTTTCGAGAGTATAGATATACAGTAAATGCTGGTTAAAATATCACAGCAAATCGTCGCTGGAAAGTTGCCTGAATGTTACGATCATTCGGGAATCGCACACACACTCTACTGGTATCCGCGCTCGCACAAGGAAACTTTCTACACGTAAACTAATGGGGATCTCAGCAAAATTTATTTACGCGGCCCTTTACCCGGGGCAACGGGCATCATTTAAAAACTATTGACCGGTAGGCGGGCATGGCTAAAAACACGACTACAATTTCGACCAATCACGTGACTAGATTTATTCAACATACTAAAGAGAGGTAGGCCTATATAAACTGCATTGGGAAAGATATGAGGGGGGGGGGGGGGGTGGTGGTAGTCTATCAGTGGTCATGCACATGCAAATTAACCGAAACAAGATGATCGTGACGTGACAGCCTGCGGGGTTTAATCTGTCACCACTTGACTTCGAATCGCATTAAGCCTTAAGAGATGTAACTGTTTAATTGATTAATTGCTGTCAATTATGATCATTCAAATAGATGAGTGAAAGGACCGGGAATATGGATCGGGGCATGGTAGTAGTAGCAATAATAAAAGTAGCAGTAGTAGCAGTAGTAGTAGTAGTAGTAGTAGTAGTAGTAGTAGTAGTAGTAGTAGTAGTAGTAGAAGTAGTAGTAGTAGTAGTAGGAGTAATATTATTATCAGTAGTAGCAGTATTAATAGTAGAAGTACTAGTTGCAGTATCAGTATTTGTAAAAGTAGTAGTAGTAGTTGTAGTTGTAGTGGTAGTACTACTACTAGTAGTAGTAATAGTAACAGTAGTAATAGAAGTTGTAGAAGTTAAGCAAGTTATCCAAAACAAGATGGTGATGGCATGACAGACTATTGGGATTTATCTGTCATCATATAACGTCACGTCCGAGTCTTTGAGCTAAGAAGTCTTATACAATTATATTTATTTTATTAATTAATTGCTGCTAATTACGATCGTTCACGTAGCTGCTTGATAAGACTGGGAATATATTATATCAACATCAATTACCAAAATTAGGTAAACAACGTGTGACATGCAGCGTGAAATATCGCGATAGACTATGGGCTTTTATCTATCATCGTATAACGTTCGAGTCATCAAATTAAGAACTCTTATACGTAACTGTTTAATCAATTGATTGCTGCTAATTATGATTGTTTATACGTAGCTGCTTGATAAGACAGGGAATATATTTTAGCAAAATTAATATCAATATTTGATAAACGGTGTGTGACATGAAACATTAAATATTATTTTCTAGAGAGTATTTCCATGTTTTATATTCATATTTTGATATAGTCTGAAAAACAAAGAGTATTGGATACTCAAATTTGCATCCTTTTTAGGTTTCCCTTTTGTTCCATCAAGAATGCAAATTTGAAAATTTGTTTGTATTAGTCTGTAGAAGTAATCAAAACAATCAATAATTAGGAAACATATAAAGTAGTTCTTAAAACTAAAATATTATGAGTATACTCGAATGATTTATAAAAAAATTGAATGTTAGAACAAAGAAGTAATTAGCATATACATTTATAGATGACTACCACGTTAAAGCTTATCGTTAACAAAAGTCAATTTAAAAAAAATTAGAATGAAGAAAATTAATGCTATACCGCACTCGTCCCTCCCGAACTTTTTCCCTCGCTCTCACATGTTTTCTTCCCCTCTTTCTGAGGGTAAAAGCTGTAAGTTAAGATAGGCGACCTGTTTTTCCAGACGAAACGCAAACATTTTTGTTTCGTCACGAATACTTTTGATTAAAGACTGAAAGACTCTTCTCTTATCTCCAGAATGACTAGGCGAGTTTTTCATGAAGAATTCACAAATGCAAGGACGTAATGAAGCTGAAAATAACTCGTTAGTCTCATGCTATATTTCCATAAAACATATCCCTTGACTACATTATGTTTTCTACACCCATTCCTGAACTTGTAGACTTATAAATTATCAGATTTATGTTTCTTTGTTTATATGTTTTTGTGGGGGGGGGGCGGGGGGTCTTCACAGTTCTCTCAAGTATTGGGGGTAATCAACTAGATCACAAATACGAGAAACTAATTGATCAGGTTGAGAGAGATATAGAAAAGGTAGTCCAAACAATAAAGTGGGAGACATACTTTGGAGACATGGGAGAATATTTTACTGATATAACAATACAGTAAACAAATCTATTCGTTTTCTCTTTACAAAGCAAATCAAATATAATGGTGATTATCGATTAGAAACTTAGCAAACATATTTACAAACTCACAAAGAATTGCAAGGCTCATTCATAACGCCACAGTTCTTTTTTAGTATAATTGAATTAAAACAATACTTCCGCTTGAGGTTATAAAATAAATCCAACGTCATTTTGATAAACAATAGTTGTCATGGTAACAACTAAAGCCAACGTAAAAACAATATGAATTATCCACGTCAGCAGCATCATCATCTTGTTTTTTTGTTTGTGTGTTCTTGCAGGGAATCAACAACCTCATGATTCATTAATATCAAACAAGAAAACTACGTCAATGGCTTGTTTTGTTAAGTTTTATAGTGTTGTTTTTGTTTTTGTTTATTTCATTATTTTACTATTCATAGACTTGAACGTCACTTCTGAAGAAAGACAAACCTGTGATGTCTATAAGGGGGAAGGATTGGCAGTGTTGTTCATATTTAAATCTAAAGAGGAGAATTGCAGCTTATGTTATTGGTACTATCTTTTTATCGATCAATTTAACCCATTAGTTTTGTTGGGTCCTGTAGCTAAACCGTAAATAGACGTTAATGCTTTAAAGGCAATGTAAGCACTAGTCAACTTTCACAAAATATTTATATAGAATCTTACCATTTTGTGAGTGAAATACTACAACTCTTTAATCTAGAAATGGCATGGGGCATGTCGTGGAACAACTCACTTTGTAAATGTCATAAGTTTGGGTTGGGGGGGGGGAAGGGTCTAAATGAGAAATGTACCCCAACACCTAACTTTCAACTTTCTATCGTAATGCCGTTTACGGTGTAAATTCTCCACATAAGTGATGTGATAGGAATTTCATTCATTTTTCTAACCTTTGACCTTTACGGTCAGCGGATGAATCCAGAGATAAGAAATATGAATAGATATGCGAGCCGAATGGAAGAATGATATTAATCGATCTATGATCCCTATTAAAAATGAATTAAAAATCAGCCATTTTATAGTCGATTGGAGCAGCTTGTTTCGAAGGGGTTGCTGTGAATCGTAATAAGCAACAGTCGGTAGCTGAATAAGGCTAGCGTTTCATTGCTAATCTAGAAGATTATATAGATTAGCTATAGGCGTGTCAAGTAACACTTCATCGACCACTGTCTGTACGCTTCAAACTTATTAGAGAGATGGAGAGGGAGGGAGAGAGACGATTTTATCAAACTTTTAATACATTTTGGAGACAAAGAATGTTCACAGTATACTCTTTCTGGCATTTAAGGGCAAAAACACAACGTCTTTGCCTCGTCGCAACAAGAAAAGTGAAAAATTAATATAACATGTAGATACGAAAAAGAAATCTAGTTATCGAAAAAGAAACATCAAAGGGCAGATTGTAGTACCCATGGCGGGGCTGATCGTCCAAGGAAGTATCATGGTATAAAACTTCTTAAATCGACGAACTTCGACATAAATATAATTTTAGTGCCATAAGTCCATTTGTCCATTTATGTGGGCTGGAATTTTCTTATCACTTCTTCACCGAATCAAATAGTTTTACAACCTGATAAATGCCAGTAAGATCAATAACTTATAGGGATGCCGCATCTAGGGTGCGATAATTTTAAGTTATGATTATCAATATTGATCTGATGTATTTGACATGCAGTCTTAGGTGAACTTTTCCTGAACTGTTTCGTCCTTTTCTTGAACAGTGAAACACGCAGCTGCAAAAATGCAGGAAACACGTGATAATTTAGTGTTCAGATCTATTTAGACATAGGTGTGTCGCTATGTATAAACCAGGGGCGTCGGTAGGGCATTTTAAATCGGGGGTTGGGGCGGACGTCGGTCCAATCTATTTCGTTAGCCGAAGTAGTCAACAAGTAACAACAACAACAAACAAACAACAAATCAGATTTTCACATTTTTTACACAATTAAAAAGGAAAATCCCCCCAAAACCCCAAAAGAGGATAAAGAACGAACAAAATATAATTCAATTTTTTGCAATTTATCTCACCAAGGCTCGATAAAATTCAATGGGGGGGGGGGGCACACCCCATGTTTTCCTCCACAGCGTCACTGTCTATAAGACAGAGCAATGACTGTTCTTGCTATTGTTGATTGTTTCATGTTTCCTATTTTTGACTAGGCGAATACGTAGGTTACTCATTATTTTGTGGTAGGTTGGCAATTACGCAGTTTCCAGTATATTATTTCTTGTTCTATTTGGATTTCGATGTTTTGTTGTATTTTTAGGCATATGTAGTTGAAAAAGAAACAGACAAACGATATGAACAACGTAATTGATAAATTTTCTTAAGGAATTTTATTGCCGACATTCCTTTGATAATTTGTTTTTGATTTTCATGTGCTAACAAAATAAAGATGCCCATATCCAGGGATTTCAGCTTTCAAACAGTAACGAATTTCTTACCGTTTGTCTGTTTCTTGTACAACTACAAATTTGATCTTTCAATGTTCTGCTGTCTTTTCAGCTCGAAATTAAGTTTGGAAATCATGTATTCATTTCGCTTTTATTTTTGTTCCATTTTTAAAATTTTAGATTGAGCAGAGTAATTGTAGTACTACAGGTACGCCTATAGCCAATATTACATGAGAGCCTAGAAAGTGGGAAGAAAAAAAATGGTTGCGAATGGTAATAACTGGATGGGCAGGAAATAATGGATAAAGTAAGTATAGTGGAAACAGGAACAACGATAATTATGTCTAGGATACACACATAACACTGTTTAATTCTTGTCTCTTCTATAAATATCCTTTCTCTGGTTCCACCTCGCCTCTCCCCTGCCCCCTCCCCTCCCCTCTTTTGCCTTATACTTCCCGTGTCTGCAGCCGTATGTTCCAACATTATTAACACATTTGCTGCCCCTCGAAAATTCCCTTCCCTTTTCGTTAAGGCTTGAGCAACCTCGCCATGATAACAATCAACCGATAAGTGGTAAACAAGCTTGTTACATAATTTGCACGAATGGTATCAACTGGCGGAGAAGTGATTCGGTGGAATTGTATGATAAACTTTAATTGAATTGAGAAGGTTTATTCATTGAAAAAAGAAGAAATGTAGAAGGAAAAAAAGAGTTGATATTGTCTAACAAAGCCTGAAGAAAATTAATCACACACATGCAATCGTGAAATCTTGAACATGTTTAAGCCTTGGATTGGATCAAAGTGCAGACCAGGTAGTTATTGCACGTGTTTTGTTTACCATAAAGAGTTGATTTGAACATGGTGGATACGCCACTGCTCCATCACCCCACCACCACCACCACCACCACCACCACCATCATCACCCCCACTACCACCACCAACACCACCACCACCATCAACACCACCACCACCACCAACACCACCATCAACACCACCACCACCATCACCTCCGCCACCACCACCACTACCACCTCCATCACCACCACCTCCTCCACCACCTCCACCACCACCTCAATAATTGCAGATCATCTACATCAGTACCCATTTTTGTATGCATGGGGCAGGAATAGATCCCAACACTTACATGTTTTCTTAATCTTCATGTTCGCAATTCAGTTTAAGATTCACTCACACGAACCAAGACAAATGTATTCTATGGTGAATTATAAATTGGGAAAAGAAACCTACTTATTATTGACAAAGGTTAATACTTTGTTTTCTTCAATTCAACATGGATGCGAAAGTTATTGAGATGCATTTTACAATGCTTGTTTGCCACATGCTCCAGACAGCAACACAGTGTGAACATTAGATGGAAGAGATGTGACAAATGAAGGAAACAAATTACTTGAATAAAAGTTAGTTTGTATTGCTATTTTATAAAAACTGAACGCATCGTGTACATCTTTTGTATTGCCTTACATTTTGCCAAAATGCTAAAGACACAAAAAGAAATTCGGTTCAGAAAGGAAAATAGACTGCAATGTTACGTGCGTGTGTGTGTGTATGTGTGTGTGCGTGTTTTTTTTGCCAACCATTTTTCGCGAGTTTTTCGAAATTAGCAAGTGCTCACTTGAGCGTAAAGGATTGTCGTTATATTTAGTGCCATACGATTGAATATAGACCATCACCCGTAATTTCATTAGAAAAATATTGCAGATATCGCAAATAAGATAAAGGGTGTACTTTTTTATACCCACAGTAGATCTCATTCGTTTCGTTTACAAAAACACCACAAAAGCACCTTCCCTATTTACGTCAGAGACTATAATCAAATCATGATCTCGATGAAAACATATTGTTATCATTCCAAGGATTGAAATATTTACTCTAACAAACTTAGTGTTTGAAAGTGCTTGCGTTTTTTCATCCCTCCCTCTTTCCCTTTCTCTGTATTATCTTCCCTCTCTATCTATTTCTCTTCCTCTTTGTTCATTCTTCCCATATCTTTCTTGCTATTTCTCTGTTTCTTTCTTTTTCTCTTTTTTCTTCCATCTCTCTGTTTTCCTGTCTAGGTTTGTATCTCTCTTGATCTCTCTCTCTCTCAAGAAATCGAATGTCATATATAAGATGAGATGAACTATTGAACTTCGATCTAGGTCTTGTATATGGGGAATTTGAGTCGTTTATAATTATATAATTAAACAGTGTTATCACACTCTTATCACATTCTAAAGTGTGCTGAGAAGAATAAAATGGCAGGTCGCCAAGACAGATACAAAGCTTGCTACTACCAAGACCTCTTTAAAACCATCCCCTGATTCGAACCAGAATTATGTTCCATGTATTCTGCTATACGATGGGTCTATTAAGTAGTATTCAACAACAGAAAGATAGAGCTCTTTTTACGTTAAAAATCTACTTTAGACCGAGCTTGAAAAAAAAGCGAAGGGTTTAAGTTTTAGTAATCAGTTCCTCCGGGCCCCGTCTTACAAAGAGTTGATATCAATCGCAACTTATTTCTGATTAATATCAATCGCAACTATGTACATAAGAGATAAGAGACTGCAAACTTGCGATTGATTGGAGGACTTGCGATTGATTTGGATCAATCGTAAGTCTTTGTAAGACGGGGCCCTGCTATATACGGTCTAAGTCTAAGACTTCACCACCAAATTCTTACCACGCTGAGCTATCCCGATCGGTATGGACAGCAAAATCTTATCGTGGATATCATTAAAAAATGACAATATCCTGTCCAAATGGCATTTGAGATCCCTCACCCCGTGTACAGCTAAATGTTATCTCAATTTGCATGAAATCACAATCACTATGAAGTACTAGACTTGACCAAGTAAGGCTAGTACTGATCGAAGCAGGGCAAATAAAACCTGGTATGGACGCAACATCTGTGACAATAGTCACAGAATACGTCGAGTTAAAGTTCTGTAGGGTTCAGTAAGCAAAGGGAATGAATTTGTGAGATACGGAGATTCAAAAGGTAAAAGGGCGAACTTAATTTTCATGACGATTGCATAGAAGTGATAAATGGGTAACCCATAGAAAATGAACAAAGAGAAACGTGTTGCTTTTCATTCAGCACGCCCCGGATCTGTGCTCATTGCAAACGCTGCGCATGTTATTTTGTTTGAATACTATATACAAATTGATGTTTAACTTTTTATTTGTTTCAACAACAACAAATACAAAACAAAAACAAAACAAAAAACGGTATAATGTGACAAAGATAATTCGTTTTGGAATAGAAGTGTCCGATTTATTTAAATTTCTTGAGGTTGCTTGTTGGTGACCCCAAATCGTTTGTATCATAGTATATGATCATAATAGAATTAAAAATGAGCTACCTAGTGGAGCCCAAAACAAAATATAAAAAAATACAGCGACGAAAAATCACGCTGATGGAATTGGATGTTCTAAAACAGATAAACAAAATCTCGTGACTTTAGACCTGCACAGAAGACGATACGAAAACATATCGCATGAAAGAAAAAGCTTCAAAGATTTGGAACACTTTCAATGAGAAGAGATGAATGAATTTAGCACCGTTGGATGATATAGACGAAAAGGTGTATTGATATGGAGACCCACTGCAGACTGTCAGACTATAGAAATGTAGTGTTTTAAAAACGACCTACTTGTACGGTAGCCAATGACTTAAACCCTGATTCAAATAGGAAGTTTGGTAACCTGTAGTTACCGCTCCCCCGCTAATTGAATTAGAGGCAACTTCTTACTGACATGTCGATGACTCGTGACACACTAGACGTGACCAAACAACTAAGGCTACTATTGGTGTAGTGATTTCGTCATTAAATCGGCAACGCGAACAAGTCACGGCAGAAAGTGGAGGCGGCGCGCGCATCTTTCGCCAGTGACTACTATATATCGTCTGCTAGCACCCATCCCCTCCCCCTATAGGGTCTCGTGAATCCGCGGCCCCATGCTGTACCCGTTTCAGTCATAGCCTTTTGTAGTAGGCGAGCAGGCTCGGCTAGCTATACCAGAAAACGGGGGCCTCTTGTCATTTGTGAAAAGATTCAAAACCGAGGTGTAGTTAGCGGAGAGCCCACTTCGAAAGCCAAGCAGTGGACGATTAACACCCAGTGGGAAGCCTCCTACTCCTCATCACTCTTCCCCATTTCCCCCTTTGCTTCTCTGAGTCTGAGAGAAAGAAAGATAGAGGTAGACACTGACGGAGTTGGTTGGTAGATCCACTGGCTGAATTGTCGAAGTCTTATTCCTGCCTTTTTGCACTCGGTGAATATCTTCAGTGCCTCTGCTCACAACCATCTCACAGGATTCTTACGGTTGTCACCCATCCCTATTGTCTCAGGTAAGCTTCTTAAGATCATTACGACATAGGTTCGAACATGTATGACTGTTTAATGAGTTAAGTACCATGTAGGCATCATGGCATGCACAACATCATAGTCTGCTACTTGTCTTCTGGGGGGAAGTGAGCAATCAGAAAAATCTAGACCCAAATCTGTCTTCACTTTCTTTCGAGATGCCTTGTAATTGGGGAAGATATTGAACACTTCGCGGTTTGATTGCTACTTCTGAAAAAATCTATTCCCGAAATCGTATCGAAATTGTTTGATTTCAGTCCTACACATTTATATTAAGAGATGCATTATGTCATCATTAGTTCAATATTTTGATATGCAAACTGCCATTGGACGAAGAACTTACAAGATATTACGTAATGCTTTTCATGAAACACGCGTGTTCAAGCGCATGCGTATCGACAGACGTTGCTGAAAGAGTTTGCGTATTCGTTTGCCAAAAATCGAAAGTATTTCACTACAGTTTATCAAATTGTCAAATTTGACTATTGTCGCCTTCAACTTGTAAAGGAAACAAAATTGGTTTCCTATGTTAACTTCTCGTCATGCTTACAGCTGATTGTGACAGTAAACGTCACCTCTTCGAGATTTCATTTGTTATAACTTGGCAAAGATATCTTGTCTAAGTATAGTGTATGCGTCAGAAATGACTTGTGAGGACTTTCGTCTGAAAACCCAAACATTTTTCTTCCAGAACTAATTTTAGAACGTGTATTTCAAAATCTTAAAAGCTGTGTGTACGATCGATGTAATACAATTCTACATTATTCTTTCAATGTCTTAATATAAGTTGCTGTTTCAGAGAGTGTGCAACCACTTTTCAGCTCATTACATTCTGAAAATCAATATTCTGAATTGTTTAAGAAAGATATGTGGACAGATGATGAACCTTATTATTCAACTAAGTAACCAAAGAAAAATTTAATTGCCCATTACAGGAACAATAGTTCTGAGTTTTCATAATAGAATCTGTTTTGAACTTTGCTTGATGAGCATGTCTGTGGCATTGTGTAAATAACATTTTTATTCCGTCGGGCACCACGGGTTAATGTGTACTTAATCCATGTCAGATACAAAATCTTTCTTGCAATTTGACAATTTCCTCTTTTGGGGGTCTAAATGTAGAAATCTAAACCAAAATAATTGTCACATTAATATGTCTATACATGTAAATGCTAACAATCCTAATTGAGAGTGTAGGAAACGTTGATGATGTTCAGCTGACTAGCTAATTATAACATCCTATTATTTCTCAAAAACGTTATTCATATCAAATCTCCAGGGGAAACATCAATTTGTTTCATAATATAATTGTAATCGTTATGTCATGATAGCCCGGATACTAACGTGTTAATTCAAACCAAGTTGGTCAAGTGAGTTTCAAGGACATTATATATTCTCTAATCTATGATAGATAATAAATTATCTTCAACAATTTGTTTTGGAGTGTTTTCGTTTGTTTGCGTAAGACAACGTATTTGAGAAAGGTCGTCAAATCGCCGTTAATCGTGTTTATTATAACTGATATTGATGAAGTATGCAAATTTAAACTTCAGTGCTATTGTTATACCACTTTAGGACTTGTCATTTATCTTCAGTATCGTACTGTTTGTGTTGGTCTTACTATCTTAGGAAATACGACAAAGTATGGCTCTCTTGTATTTATATACTGTTCAGTAGATGTTTAATATGACCATCGGTGAGAAGAAATTATCAGTGCTGTGTGGTTGTCATTTGAACTCTAAAGTTGTATATAAGAAGGAATCATCATGCTCGATTCCGAGGGAAGTCACTTGATAACTAAATATTTGATATAGGATACAACCTCATGAGTTACTTTTGAAGAAAAATTAAGACAATGCCTTTGCCAAGATAGTAGATATTCAATTTCTGGTGAAAATCAAATTGATGTATATTGAAATATAATGATTAATGGGTCGGCAAAGTTTATATCCTACCGTAGTTTCGAGACGAAAATTGATCTATTTAATACATGAGATTACGTGGAGTGCCAAATAGACGCTTCTTGCTGTTGATTGCCAAATCTAATTTTACAGATTGTTGTCTGAGCAAGGATCAGGCTAATTGACGCTCTGACTGAAAGAGCAAGTTGAGTTCTGCTGAAGATGGAAAAATAATCTACGAGTTTTCTCATTGTTTGTAAATCATGTGGAAGAAGATGACAAGAAGAAATAGCTGTTCTTCAAGTGCCGTGGCATATCTGAAATATGAAGGAAAGGACAACAGCTACAAGAATTTCGTTGGTTTTGAAATCAAATTTCAGTATGTCCGATTGAAAATCCTGTCATTTTTAAGCGACGCTTCTTATGTCTTCTTCGAATACATAACTTACTTGTTTATATCTTAATTCGAAGGGTTGGCAAGAAAAGACTTTAGCTGTTGACCACTATCTTTTTTCTTAAAAGTGTATCCTTTCTCTTACATGTTCAACGATGCGAAGAAATCGTCGACTTCAACCTTTGATCAAATTATTGATTATTCTAGTGGTTTTTTTTTTTAGCTGTTGATCATCTCATTCAGATCAATGGATTGGGGGTATTAAGGTGGAGTTAAGAGGAAGAAATAAAAGTGAAGTAATGATATGCAAATGCCATCCGTGCTATTAAGGGACGTCTATTGTCCTGGTGGCTTTGAAACGTTGGCATCCCTTGTTAAGCTTATACAAACTTGCATTTGAACTACTTTTATAATCAGCTGCTAGGTTGAACAAGATTTACAGCTATACTGTAACGTGACGTTAATTACCAGACGGAAAAAACATCGACTGAAGTAAGACGCCAAACATGCGTCGGCGGTTGCCAATCTAAGGAAGTTGAATTGTTGACACCTGATTAGCGTTTAATTTAGGACTTGAGAATGAGAGTAGAATGGAATTAGAAAGCGGTTAACGACTAACAGTATGCGATGCAAGTTGTTACGTAGGCTATATCAAATTGCCGTATAAATATATGAGAATAGACGGTGAGATCATTCGTCTTCTGGCCAGGATTCAAGTTCAGTTTAATGATTCACTGGATACTCCAAACATTTTTCATTAACAAACCACATCCCAAGAACAAATTATGATAAATGTTTAAATTATTAAATGGGAATATGTTTTATACGGTCTGCTTTACTCCAAACTTGAATAGAGATTTACATGATATTGGTGAAAGAACACAAAAACACTTTCCATTCACGTGAATGTGGTAAACGATTTTGATCTTACAATATCATTTAGTGTCGACAATAAACGATATTGCCACAAATATGACTTTATTGGTATATTTGTACTATCTAGGACCGACAGGAATACATCAAAAATCGATTTCTCCAAAATGTGGTCACAAAGTCTCCCTATATATAGCCATAAAATAACCTCATCCTCTGTAAATAGACCCAGTAAAAATAGATCCTGTATAAAGTTTGTAGTACAACATTAGTATAAATAAAGAGTCTAAATTCGAAACATTTTTGTTTATGTCGAGGGTATTGCGATGAAAGAAACATTACGCCACAGAAAGAATCTTAAAAATCAAAGTTTATTGCCCAATACAAATTAAGATTTAAACTGTAACCGTATAGTTTGACGGGAAAACTGATCGGTTTCTAAGCCTGAGAAAAGAGTGGATTTTGCAAATTTGTAGAAGTTAGAAGGGGAATTCATGGGGTTATTCTACTCTTTTAAGTCTAGAAAAGCCAACCAAATCTCTGCTGACCCCTGTTACTTTTACCCAAACCGCCATTTTACCGGGCGTTTCATAGTATCGAGGTCTGATTGATTCCCTTGTGTTAAGCAGCACGTTTGCAGGCTTGTGACTTGTCAAAAACAATCACAATTTGGCTACTCTTCTCCCATCTTCCTAACCGACTCTAAATCTATCCCCCATCTTGAACGGGTGCCAGCGGGAGCCCTGACACCCAACTTGTGCCCATTTCCGAGCTTAGGACAAATTTGCGGCAACCAGGTCTAAAAATGGCGGCGTGACTCACGAGCGCGCTGAAATGAACAGCTTGTATAACCTCGCGCGCTCTCTCTTTCTCTACTGACTGAGACTTGAGTGAAACTAAGCCATGTTGTCTCTGGGGCAGGCTTGTCTGCC
Source organism: Strongylocentrotus purpuratus (assembly GCF_000002235.5). Classification (NCBI taxonomy): domain Eukaryota; kingdom Metazoa; phylum Echinodermata; class Echinoidea; order Camarodonta; family Strongylocentrotidae; genus Strongylocentrotus; species Strongylocentrotus purpuratus. The sequence continues at coordinate 18,104,809 of NW_022145613.1, read as the reverse complement.
TCGTCTATCTTTTTTTACTAATTTTTGTTAAATCACCAATTTTTGTCAAATTACCAGGGGAAAAATCAGGTGGAGAAAAAGGAGCCGTATGGTTAAACTTAAGCAGTCTTTGCTGTAATCTGCGCCATTTTTTTCTTCTAATTTTGTCCGCACATTTGGGACCACTCAGTGTGGCAAGATATCTGTTCCCCATAGGTTCTGATCAAATGTAGATTAATGCGGGATTGAAATACTTAGATTATCATGTTAGACACCGTTTTATGAATAATAATGATAATGTCACTCAACTAGAAGATATTAAACTATAGAAATGTGTATAACATTAATTTTCTGCGGTTTTCTTGTATACAGGGCCCTTGTGGAAAGCAAAACCCACATTGCTGCCATGCATATTGAATAAAATAGTTTAAATAGTCTTAGGATGATTGTTTTATTTAAACAATTTTTACGTATTCAAGTGTCTCGTTGAGTAGATTGTTTTGAAATCATACCAAAATGAGTTTCTCCACTATCTCTGGGCGTTTTAATGTAATATGATTTCAAATTTCATTAAAACACAATTCTAAACACTTTTGCGAGAAATGTTCCTACATTATTTTGTTATTCTCCATCAAAGTGATGTAATTGGTAGGAAGATTATATGCGCCTAACCTGGGTTAATAAATCCAACTATTATTAGTGTTATAATTATTATCATTATTATTATCAGTATTATTAAAATCATAATCATTATCTATTTTTCGAATCTAAAGATCTAAAAATCTTTCTCGAATCTATTTTTAAAAAGATATATGATAGCCCATATCGTATTGGGCATCACATTTTCGCTTTTTCTTATTTTTAAAGATTCAGAGTAGACTCATTTCTCTCATCATCTACTCGATGCACGCTTTCCGGGCGTAACTGTTAAATGACGAGCACAATCTTACTTTCCATTCCCAAAGACATTAATAAGTCAAAATGGTATGAATAAATATAATCTGTGCGTGCAAGCGATCATCACATCCTGATTATGTCGAGAAACTAAAATTAGAACTTACATTTGGCGTGGATGAGTAAGTAACCAGGCAAGTCAGGCAAACGTATGATGAAGTCAAGGATTTAAGGGAACTATGATAAAGAATTTAAAAAATGTATGTCGTGAAATTTGGTACGGTTGTGTACAAGGGTTTAGGGAAGTTTGGTGACATCCGTTTCAGAAGAAGAAATGGATAAATAGCTGCCATCGCTGAGCCAGAGACGGCGTTAAGCCTAATCTGAAATAGTTTTTCTCTCTCGAAAGGGAGAAAGCTGCTCTCGCTGACTGGAGCTATATCAGAATAGAGAGGAAAAGGGGAACACCAAGGTCGGGAAAGGTTCTGCTCAGGGAGACAAAATTCAGGGATTCTTTTCAGGAAAACGTGGGTTCAAGGAGATTGCTTTTTCTGTCTTAATTTATCATATGGATAAAGGAAATTATTTGTGATATCAATTTTAAGAGGTATACATTGTCAACGATGTGGCGACGAGCAAGATCGTTACAATTCAAAAAGGTAAGAGCATGATGGTTTTTAGTACTTTTGTTTATAGTTTTCAAAAAACCTGGAATTTAAATGATTTTTTTAAAAATATAACCTAGCGATACCTTCACTCAATCAAACAGGTGAAGTACCTTTTTTTTCAATGATCAGTGCTATTACCAATGGTCCCAATTACACATTTCTCTATAACTTCATATCCTGTTACTTTTTGTTAGTTCGTTTGTTATATATCTATAAAGGTCGATAACCGATTTCTATTTTTAATGTTTTAATAATATTTGTTTAATGTGGTTTAATAGTAAACATACATGCAACAACGAATCAACAAATTTGAAATAAGATAAAGACAGACATGTTCTAAAGCCGTGCAAGGAGACCAAAACTAAACCGCAATGTCAGATACGTAAGGTCGTGAACGTGAAATAATCCCTTTTTATCTCACTAATACTTAAGGTCAGGGGCGTTTTCGATTGAACTAGAATTTGAGATCGTGTGTTACCATGTAATTCCGTGAAATATTGACAGAAAGTTCTAAAATCATATATTTATTATGTAAGCCTATTCAATAATACCGTAGTTCTGTAATTTTATTTTTAAGGAGAAAGATTCATTTGATTTTTCCGCAACTTCAGCAATTTTGTTTTGATAAACAGAGTCGTTGCATAATATGATTCGCAGAAGTATGGGCAGTAAACAGAATTAAAAGAACATTATAAGTTAGTCATAGTTACATTAGGTTGCATTATCAGTACTCTTCTAACACTATTCTATAAACTTCGACTGAATCAACAAACTAATCTTTATGGATCAACGTCACATTTCATCTATTAAAATCTCTCATTACTGAACATAAATAGAATCACGCACGCACGTATTACCTACCTATAATCAAATACAGAAACTTACAATAACTAGTATGATTCAGATGACGTGACATTTTCAAACGTCAACATTATTGTTTTATCGCGTGATTTGAAATAGAAGTATGACGCAGCGAGGGAGAGCATACATAAAGTATCAGATAAAAAACAACAATAGATTACTGAGAGGGTGAGAGATCTGTAAATGTTAGTGTGATGTTGACAGCGGGGAAATCCAGAGTTTTGTTTTGTAGAGATCAGTCACATATCCGGTTATCTGTAATAAAATTGGAAGGATTTTCATTCTATTATTCGTTGCCCCACTTCAAACATGGGGGTTATTGTTTTTGGTTTAAGTTGGATCCTTACTTGTGATTTCCTTTTTTGTTCTTTATCTTTTTTAGTAATATACTATGGCACTATTATGCACGGTATTTTTGTTTAGTTCTTAATCGGGCTTACATGATTGGATTTGATATTGTTTGATTTAAACATACCATATCGTATGGTATCGTTAAATGAATCCATACATATTCAGTCACACTCTACGTCTTTCATATCTACATGTATATATCCGATCATGATGGGTTTTGTTTCTCCGAGTCTTCCAACAATGTCAATATTATTTTCATTGTCCGAAATAAAAACAAAGCGATTCTAGAAATCAATTCGACAAATTATACAACTTACGTAACCTTTTGCATTATTATCTATATCTAATTTGTTACGTAATCAAAAAGAGATGCCCCTCCCCTTCTCCAGATGTATGTCATACCTAGAGCTCTGTTTTCAAGCATCATGGCGGAAATTTCTAATCAGGACCCAACACTTCGGACAGGTGTGGTGTGCCTTACTACGTCACACCCGCCCCCTTCCATTAAGGTCTTGTCCACGCTGTTGTTGGCTATGTCACTGTCTTGAGCTATTAAACATGACATTGTGTGCGCGATGGGCGGGGAGGGTGTATATAAAGGGGCGTACTCTTTGGGCGGCTGTCCGGAGAAAGCCATGTCAGCTAGGGGTCCGACGAGGTGGCAACAATAACCATCATACTTCAGTCATACCGACAAGACCGTCACCAAACCGACGATATATCGAACAAAATAACACCTTATGCCTAGTGTACAGTAAATTGTTCTTGTATGAGTGGGTATGGCCTTGTGACGAGGGGGTTTCATGGACCGTACACCCTCGGCCGATCGTCCAATGAAAAACCACTTGTATGCCCCTTGCACGCGGCGCGTCATTTACTTGACGTAAGGACTGCGTCATTAACCTGACGTAAGGACTGTGTCAGCAACAGGTGTTCGGTGTTGGCTTTGACGCGCCATACGTGAGGGTGGCATCGTCAACAAATGTTTGCGAAATGAACAGTGCTAACATTGCGATAATTAATGGAGCATGAGCTAATTTCCTCATTAGGCGAAGGTATCAACGCAATAAATGTTTGGAGTTGACCATAAAAAATACAGTATGTATAGGGAACAATCTCGTTTGCGTTGTGTGGGGTTAGCCTTGTATGGCAAACGGGATATTTTAGATATACTCGCATCCAGGGCATTATTAGAGGGCGTTCTCGTGGATAAAAAGTTTTTAAAACTTCTGAAATAATGTTACTGTTCCAGCATGCATCGAACAAATGCATATTGTAATTAACCAAGATAAAATCTAACTCACTAGCAAATTATACAAATGCATGTCGTTTTTGATAAAATAATTCTAGAAAAATTCAGCTACTTAAAATCACCCCTTTACAGATATGTTGAAGTGCAAAAGAAAAAAAACACCTTATGAACTTTACCTGTGAGAAAATTTCACATAATTACAAAAACTAAAAAAAGAAGAAAATCAAAAATAGTGATATGATTTAGATACAATTGGCTACAATTAATTAAGTCACTTTTTAAAGTCTATTTGATATTAATTGCGTTATATCCTACGATAATTCATGATGCTCAATTTTCATACCATTAATTTATGTTTTGGAATTCACGTTTGATTCTATGTTTATAGCATAAACAGAACAGATGAATTTGGAAGTATTTTCCAAATCTGTTTAAAGTGACATAGCCTGTGCGTGATACCTTTAAAAGATACGCATAGAATCTAATTTTATGTTGTATCCTGTCTGTCTTACGTACATATATAAATGGTAAATGCTAGCTATACTTGGAACTCAAGCTTATAACTGTGTACTTTTCTTACGTAGACGATCATTTCAGGACTCCTAGACATTTAACCAATAATCGGTTATTTCCGTCGACATTCCGGACCACATAGTGATTAGACACGTAGGAAAGCTAAGATTAACCCATTTAAAACGAGATTAAGAATGTCCATCAAATTTGCAGACCAGTATGATATTGTTTTGTTTGCCTTAGTCTTGCAAAAAATTAAAGAATGATCTATTTCATTATTTCTCGAGAAAGATAAATATCCAAGGTTGATATTGGCTCGTAATTTTTGCCGGGTTAGTAAACGTCTTATCGGTACGACAATGACGGGTTCTTCTTGTACATAAACTACATTTCGATGTAATTTCATAATATATATATAAGACTACACTTCTACTACTATTACTAAAACACTTATGCCACAGTATTACTATTCCTATTTTACGACAGCTGCTACTACTTACACCATTACTATGTTTCTATATTGTCAGGACGACGGATAGTCAACCTGTTCGATACGTCGAGCCCCCCCCCCCCTTCTACCCATCCTCTCCAATCGGACCTTTAGTTCTCTAAGCTCAAAAAAGATTACCAACAGTCCTTTTCAGGAGTTCACACACACACACACACACACTCAAGAAAGAAAGATTACCGACCATCCTTTTCAGGACTCCACAATCCTTCACCTCTCTCACATGGTGCAACTGTAAGCCTAATGTATATTTACATCACCAAGCAAGCCGAAATTATAAGCAGTATTTACAGGAACGTTATAAGAGATTTATTAAATATGTTATAGATATGTGAAAATTGTAAGACTGTTTAACTATCTACAGTAGCCTTCAAACAATTTAGCCACTCATCCAAACGGGTCAAAATAGGGGTACATTTTATCCCTGGACATCTAATTCCAGAACGGAATGTAAAACACGCTTCACTACCCAACAGCCTCACTGCGGGTCATTAATGGTTCCAATCCTTTGTGCTTCCTTGTTATTGTAACATCCGCTCGTTCGTCTTCCCCAAAACGTGTACAATGGCCCTAATCTCCCCATTTTTTTTTTCAATCCTCAATACAAATGCGAAGTCCAAAGACACTTGCTTAAATAGCCAAGTACGTGGGCCATACAATGAGGAATGTGTCATAAAAGAAGTTTACTAGCTACTACACCATTTTGCATCGTCGATCGCAGGGTTACGTTTTGGAGTGGTGTTTTGATTTCTATTTTAAAAGAAAACTTGATTTTGAGGACCATAACACATAATGTCTTTCCACCAAATTCAAGTGTATCGCCGACGTCCTTTAGACTTGGGAGAATGTAGTTTTGACGATGATCGTATTTCGACGTCGACCAGGATCGACGTCCCTGTCTTGTCTACGGTATGTAAAAGTGACTGCCTAATCATGCTACATGTAATAGTCTATCTTGTTGTAGTTTTTCTCAGTCTGTGCGTTTCTTGCCTTGTTTGGAATACATGCTACATCATGCTGCCTGACTAATATTACAGATAGTGTTGTTGTTGTTGTTGTTGTTGTCTTCTGTGTTGGTCAGTCTGACAACCATTTGGTCTATCACAACGTTTACTATCAGCTAGATAATGTCTTAGTTGATGCAGGTATTGTCCTCAACAGTTAATGTATGTTGTATTGGATAAGTCAATAATGTGCGTGGGCTTTCAATACCCACCATTTATTTTCACAGGGATTAGGATTCGTTCAACTTGTTCACTATACTTCTATTGTGGTTACATGTTTCAATTAGTAGGAAATGAAAGAACAGGCACGCACATTATTTTGTATAACTTAAATCATACTGATTTATTGCCGAATTTAAGGGGCATGTTCATCGGGAAAAATTGTTGCTGACATTTGCATCTAAATAAAATGGAGCATTAACCCCTGAATAGTGTGGCCTGTGAGCAAGTTGCTAATTAACGAAAACTTTATGATACCTCTCATTAATGACTGAATCGGGTCACGAATTCAAGACCGGATGAATGTTAATGAAAAGAGGAGAATCTTTCTGCATATGTATGCCTTACCGCAACTCGATGTGACTGCGATATCGGACCGAAAATAGACCGAACCAAAACAAATTACCCCAAAAGACCGAGAACCGATCGGGCATTTTCACGATGTGATTGAGGTACTACCCTAGTAACGCACACGAGACCGTCACCTGACCGACACTATTGACCACACACAAATTACATGGAGCAGGAGTCGCTCGATTTGGAATCGGTAGGGGTCGGTTTGGCGGTGCGACTTGGCCTTTTAAAGAAAATATGCTAAGAATTAACATTTTAAATAAAAATGCTCGTTATTAAAACCTTTTTCCTTTTCTCTTTGAATTCGTAGGACAGAGGGTTGTTGCAAGAATCACCGGTATCATCTCGAATCCGAAGAGCTCGGGGCAACATGAACGGGCCTGTCGGAGATGACACAGACGTGGTGGTGGATACGGGAGCTGGACGAGCCAGTAGACACATCGATAACAAGGACATATCAAGTAAGAATACTTAACATCACTTAACCTAACTCAAAGGCGGATTTTCAATATGTTAAAAAATGAAAACTTATTCCCCTGTTTTTTAAATTTCTCCCCCAAATATTCCTTCTCTTTTTTTAGCGTAAGAGACGCTATTTGTGAATTATCACCATGTGTAAATCAGTTTATTGAATCAAACGAAATGATACAACGCGGTATTACATCAAAGCGAAATAATAAGAAACAAACATAGTACCAAAAACATTTGAAGAAATGTCTTCCACTCTTTTCAGTGCTACATGACGTGTCGTAAAACAATATTCATAAAAATCTGTTTGCATGTTATTCATTGACTTATAAAACTGTACGTTTACCTCACTCAATGGAATCGTGAGTTATTCAGGGTCCATAATCCAAAATAAATTTATTTTCGTTGTTTATGCACGGATTACGAACAAATAGTTAACTTTTTAACGATTCTGGAAAATAGTTTTCTTCTTAGTGATAACAGAGTAGGAACTTGTTTCAATTTGAAGTTCATGATTTTTGTTTTGTTTACAGTCTTCCATAATATTTGTTTGAATTATACTTTAATTTTACTTTATAAAACCAGGCTCACTCGTAAGGCAGTTCTATATACTGAATATACCATTCGGTATAATAAAAAAGGATAAAAAACATAAATAGTTAGATACCAAACGCTTTCAATAATAAGGTGTTTTTTTCTTAGCTGCCTTGAGTAAATTACGCAATGATATAAGCTACAAGTTGATGTCCAAAATAAGTAATTTGCTCATTTACAGCATGTAGGATGTAAAAAGGAGTAAAAGGGAACAAAGAAAAACGGGGCAATACATCAAAGGCTAAAAATCCCTTTAAGGATTGTGTCAGAGAGGACTATATTCATTCGTATATCATTTGATAACCAACGGGGATCATGATAAATGGGGATCTTTGAATACAATTGAGCAACAACTTTTCATCTTTGTCTGCCTCAATCGCATGTGCAATGTCAGCAATTCTCGGGGTATTCATGATTCAGCACGAGATTGTAAAGGAGTCGAACAATCAGACAAACCGCGCAGTCATTGCATTGTATGTCAACACTTTGTGAATATTCTTTTGATAAGATTACTACCCAAGCACTTTTTTTCAGGGGCCTGACTAAATATGGCCTGATGCACGCTCCAGCACGCTCCAGCATGTTCGGTATTACAAAAATACGTGGATTGAAAAAGAAAATTATGATTTGATTTTGTTGTTGATTTTGGTACACTATAAATTCTATAGGCATATAGATTTAGACAGAGGGCGCTGTCACGGATTAATTTATAGTAGTGAACAAAGTCTAACATTAAATTTAAAAAAAGATAAGGTTGCTGATTCAATGTAAAAAGCAATGATAAGTCCCTTTATGATTTCTTAGTTCTTATGGAACTGATTAATGTATATTCAGACAGAAAGATGTGTTGACCTAGTATGATGATTTCACGGGTGTGTTCAACAATTTACATCTCCACCTGATAAACAGGTCCCATTTTTAATGATCAAGTTTGGAATTTAGTTGACTAGGGAATATGTTCTCAACTCATGGGGCAATCGAACATTACTGATCATGTTTCGATTTCACCACAGCGAGTAACACCTCTATTTATCAACGAGGAAAGTTTAGATGACCTGGATGTCCTGTTTTTTTAACATTTGCGGTGAATTAAAACTAATCTAACGGAAGATTAATTATATTGAATTTTCTTTACTAAAGATATTGGAGTTGTATGTTTGCGATTGATCATGTGGATTAGAGAATGTCAATAATGATATTAAAATTTGTTACCTGCCAACATATCTTGTTATTTTCTCGTAATATCTGAACACGTATCATTTGTAATAAAGTTATTTGCCTTGATCAAATCTGTTTATTCTGAAAACTGATCCGGATGTCACACATTGACTCTTACATCTCAAATAATATCACAACTATATAATCCGCCAAAGATGAACTGGAGAACTTGTGGGCGAGTACCAAAGTGCAACTGGGGAAAAGCACTGTTGTCCCTTCTCCGAAGCCTCTGCCCTGAACTCTTTTCGATTTACTTTTCTCAGTAAATAATATCTTATCGTTTTTGCCTCGTTAAATCAGGTAGCCAGCAAGGACCCCCTGAAAATTAAAATATGAAAGAAAGCAAATCATGTTCAAGAAAAATCAGTGGACTTATTGAAGCGTTCATAATTTCACAAATCCATTGTTTTCTCTTGTGTCAGAAAAAGGACACTGAAGTGTATCCTTATTGATACATGGCATGGATGGATTTCCGTTGTTCTCACTGGATTTCAAACATGTCGTATATTGGTCTTAAATCCTAAGGGATTAATACATCTTGAGGGGAAAACGACTTATTTGAGCCCCTCCCACTTAGGTGATAATAATATAGATTTAGAGAGATCAATGTTTCAAGCCCCGCCCGTTGTTTGTTTGTCCGATCGGAACATTCTGAACGCTACTTCCGCTCAACGCAAATTGGCGAATCCCTGCAGCAATGGAGAGAAGTGCTCGAAATGCGTACTCGGCCGCTTTAGAAGAAACCTGTACTATAGTAGAAAGAATCGCTAGATAAGCAATAATCTGACTATTAGTTAGCTTGATAAGCATATCTTTTTGATAATGAAAGGAATCTAGACATTGTTTAGGTATCGATTTAATTAGTTAATCGAATATATTCAGAAGGAAGAGTCTATCTACTCAAACATCTAAACGCTCTTTACGAATCATAATAATAACTTATGCAGAGCGCATCCTAGAAAATCGGCATTACACGATGTCATATTGATGTCAAATTGGATGTATTTCTCAAAGAAAGGTCACGAGGTACATTGCATATTTATACCATTTCAAGAAAATATGGTAACTTCATCATTTTTTCAGTTAATCATGACTCATAGGCCTAAATCGATATATACAGAATAAGAGAGTGTAACATTCAGAAGATCCGGCTTAGAATGTAAGACATATTTGTAAGGGGGATGTCTCTGAATAAGAAAAACGTTTATGTAATGCAATTCAGACATAATCATGAAAGAGAATATACTTTGTGCTAATCCACACGTATATTACTAGGAAAGACTTTGGGCACACTTATGCTGTACACCCTTTCGCTGATAGTATCAGACGCCAAGAGTTTCCCGTAGTGACTCACCTAACGTGCCCATCCTGTCAACACTCTACTAACCTCTCTACACCTTTCTCCTAAATATAATTTCCTTTATCCTTTCATAAACTAATGATAGTTTTCGCAAATGTCAATCGGGTATTATCCATAAAAGAACATTGTTATCTTAATATTATCATCCTCATTATTCTACATTTTGTCATTTTTTCGAAAGACAATGATGATTAATTCACATGAGCCCCGGTAGATTTTCAGAAGTGCTGTCTTGTACCTTAGTCTGGGGTCAAGGCCTATATGATGTTTAGCCATGGTCTCATGATGACCAAAGAGGGGCAGAGAAGGGGGCTAGTCACTCAGAAGTGACCTCTTCAAAATGATTAAAGCTATTTCCTCTTCCTATCATAGGGCCTACCGGTAATTCATGAAGGTAAAAAGATGTGGAGCATGTATTTATTTTAACGAAGCAGTCGTGACGGTTGATTAAAGTTTGCTGTGCACGTTCTATCGAAATTGTGCCAAGGGCAGAGATGTATCTTAAGCTGGCTACCCCATTCAGCACCAATCTGTCAAAGCAAACGTAACACAGCGATCATGGTGATATAGTTCTTCCCTACTAGAAAACCAAGATTTAGAAGGTACCCATGCATTCACTTTGAGCAAGATCGGAAAGACTTTCCAGAAGTCAGAAATGATAAATTCAGCAGCATTTTACGTCACTTTTTGAGATGTGCGAGCGTGTCAATGGCATTATTACGTAATCCGGAGAATATTTCTATATAGGCAAATACTATAGGGAAGTGGAATTGATCTTAAGTCAATTTCTTGACAGCCTTTGCAATCGTGATTTTGTGAGGTTTTTAAGCACTTTCAAACCTCTTTTGCGAACCGTTTCATCATTTAATCAAAACAATAAGTTTTAGGAGGAGTATTTTTTAGGAAAGAAAAAAAAAACACCTGGTTCTCATGAGTATAGGCGAGGATATCAGGGGGAGTATGCCTTTTGTTTATGATTGTTGACGTCACGTCAGAGAATCGATGGAAGGTGATAAGGCATTCCCGATCACCTGATCTAATCCCTGGGCCTGTATTCATGCTCCCGAGATTAACCTGACTCTGTCCTTGGGACGCCCTCTCTTTCTATTGAACTTTTCATAATCGATGGAAAGGGGACTTGGCTTTGGAAGATTAAACTAAAACTATAATCAGTGGTGACAGCTAAGGTATACTCATGACGTGATGATACTACCTTTATACAAATTGTCTAATCCAGGTTTTTCTAAGAGGAGCACTGAAAGTCCAACCTTTCAACTTAAATTTAGGTACCCGCGATTTCATTTTATACTTAGGGCAAAACCTAATTACGTTATTCTTCAGAATCAAATGATTTCTTCCGGTCTTCTAAATCGATGAATCGCAGTTAGCAGAACGTTTTACAACGTGTCTTTTTCTCAATCCTCTAGTAAAAATAGGAAAATACATTTAGAGCTCTTAATTATAGTTTCTTATATTACTGCTTTAAAGGAGAAACATTAACTTTTACGTAAATATTTACACTTGCACAGCACAAATAAAGAACAAGGTCCGATACTTTTATATCTTCACCTGAAGTAGACATAAGAACTTGGTACTTTACCCATCTGAAACAGTTAAAATTTGATCAATGTAATCTATAAGTAGACTTGATTCATTTCCATCATCCAGGGATTTGTAATAAAATGGGAAAATATTAAACACGAATATCTCAACATATAAAATGCTTTCGACAGAAAAAGGCGTGCGTCTGCTCTTCTCTTTGTAAGTGATACTGGACACATTATCTTGATAACCTTTACTGAACCACCTAGTCGGTATCAAAATAGTTCTTTTCCTTTTTATTTGTCATATTTCTCGTCAAATGAGATTATACTTATTGATAACATAAGGATTTTCCTGAAAATTCACAATGGGGGACGTAGAAAACAACTATGGTAGAAATAGGAGTTGTGAGGTGGCAGCAGTAACACATTTCCCACGTATTACGTCAAAGGGGATTTCCCCTTTTCCAGAATGCTCGAATACATGTTTAAGTCTGTCCAGTTGTTAGGTGATTCAAGTATTTTACTTTCCCCCTTTGGAAGCCCATCCTATTCGTCATTCTTATTGCAATGGCGTACGTCAGAGAGATAACACAGTATTAAAGGACATTCCAATTTATGTTGTAACAAGTCGAGTCGTGTCATGTTCGTGGAAGCATAAAAACAAGTTGGTGAAATCTTGAAAGAAATTGTCAAATAATAAGAAAATTATGGAATGTTTAAAATATAGGATCAGTAAATCTGTGCGGATTGTAAAGTAACCCAGCTCTGCTTAAAGTTGAAATTATGTTTTAATAGTCATGATGGTTACATGCACAAATGGAAGAGTTATGCGAAAATACATCACAGTGACATTTATTTTTTCCCCAAGTTGAAATTTTCTTATTTCAGTCAAATTAAAATTCCTTTCTTACTCTTCATCCAATTTCGTTCAAACTTTTTACTTTCGTTCGGTGCAACTTGCTACCAAATTCGAATTTTCCTTCAAAGTTTGAATATCCTTTTCGAATTTTCGGCGTTGTCGCATTTCTCGAACATGGTTTTCAACAGCCATTAGTCTTGCCAAGAAAGTGCTTGGCCTAGGGTGATACTAATTGAGTTAGAACAAGCCAGGGTCACCTTAAGGTGAGGAACGTTTGGTGAACTTCTATTAATGATCCTCTGGCCTTAAATAAATAGAATAAAATAGACCGACGTTTGACGTGACAAAAATGAAAAAGCAAACAAGTAAATCGTGTTATGACATCGATGTCTGATAATTCTGGATCAGTGCGAGTCCTTGGTTCACCATGATGGAAATTTAGTAGGATTATTGTATTTGCACGACAGGATACTCAAAGCCCTAAATAGAAAGAGTTAGAAAGGGGAGCAGTATTAGGTCCTTATCGTACCCGTATTACAAAGCATTTTTACTGCGCAAATCAGAATCATATGTTTTATAGATGTAAGTGATAGCGTTTATGTGTGTCTCTACTAAATATACTTGTTGCATATTGCCATAAATTCCGTCAGCAGTTTCTCAACAACTACATCACGACCAGAACGTGTTCCCTCCTCACTCGCGTGTTTTTCCTTCAGGTGTTTGACAACTTTAGGGATTGTCGTATTTTTATTTTAATTCTGTAAGTTGTTCTTCGATCGTGATGGTGTATTTCGTCGAGTGGGTTGAATAGTAGATTAACATTGATTGTTACTGTGGGAAGTATCAACAAGACTTTTTCTCTCCTAGCTGGAAAATTTTCATCACAGACACACAGGTAAGGCATCTTCTTGTCGAAAAAAAAATCATTTGATCCCCTCGCTTGGACGCAAACCGCTTCATACCTATATTTGTACATGTAACACTAAACTAATCAGCGGTTCCTGACGTTTCCTTTTGGTCACAATAGGTGTAATTTAATTAGGAATTAATTAATGGTGCATTGATTAATTGCTAATTTTCTTGGCTAATCAGTCAATAGAGGGTGATGTTGTCCTTGGAATAGTTTATTCATTCTTAGATACATGTGCCTCTTGATATTGATATCGCCTTCAAGGTTCAGTTAACTAAAAGGATTCTTTTAGATACCATTAACGACAATAACATTTGATTAAACAAGGCCATTTTATTTGAAATGTGTCACTTTTAGAGCGAAAGTTAAGCGTGTCTCGATTAGAATAACCTTCTGGGATACAAGTTTTCAACCTTTCGTCTGATTTCATGGTCTGTCAATAGTTCTCTTTTTCAGTCTTTCATACTTCATATAGTACAGAATGGGACGTGATGGCTCTGTGGTAGAGCAGTGGTCTCGAAACCGCGAGGTCCCGGGTTCGAAACCGATTCGATGCGCTAGTGCCCTTTGGTAAGGCATTAATCCTTATATAAAAGTCCCTCGGCGAGGACTCAAAGACGTCGGTCCCCTGGTTGCTTACTTACGTGCATACACATGCTTTCTTAGCAGTCGGGTAAAACAAACAAACCAACCAACCAATGTATCCCGGAAATATGAATTGATGTGTATGAGAAGAAGATGCTTCAGAATACGAATATGTTATGTAATAGAAGAGTTTGAAAGATTTCGATCCATTTAAGGGTTACAAAAGTAGGGCCTTGTCTGTAACCTTTTGGCTGTAAACCCGTCATGTGGTGTTTACTGCAGTTGCTGCGGAAGCCTACTCACACAAGCCGAGCTTGCCGCTAAATTGAGTTTTCCTGCTATTCATCCACTCGTGTTCGCGGTTCGTGGGCGGACAATGTGCCCCGAGATAGCGTAGATTAAAAGTCAGCTCGACTCAGCCTGGCTGTTAGTTAGCTGCAGCCAGAAAGACCTCCTCACCGCATAGGCACAAGTTGTCACCCAAGCTCTAAGGAAGAGTCTCGAAATAGAAGCTAAAACCAAGTCACACGGGAACCTGGCACACAATAACTTTTAAAGTCAGAGAAGGTAATAACTTCTAAGTCTACTATGTTCCCGTGACTGACTCTGAAGCAACTGTAGCTCCTGATTTAGACTTGCTGTGGTTTTTCCCCAACAAAGAATATTCCAGCAAAATTTATTCTCCTCTTCCTATGGTTGATCTCAATATGTAACCATTTCAGTAGACGATGGAGGTAGACCAACTAGGTCCCATGAGGCTTTGTCAGTTAGTAAGATCTGAGAATAGATTGCCCATGTTAACTTTCCCTATGCATGTGACAACATTGCGAAAGGGAAATTGATTATTAACGTCATATAACAAGCTTTCTAATACTTAAAATGTCAGTTCTGGCTGAAAATTTAACACAAAACGGAGATTTCTGATTTGAAAAGCTGTGACCTTTTCCGTTCTTGATGCATGGCAGCTATATTAAGCTTTAGTGGATATTTTCGTGCTATAATTGACTTTTAAAGTAATTTAAATAGAGTACATTACGTTTCCACACAAGTGTGTAATGGCCCCAAGTGGTTAGGAGCTTTTGAACAAATCTTCACGCTTTTCATACTTCATTATGTGACTTGCATATCATATGCATGGGATATCATTTCGATCAATTTTGCTCATATTTCATTATCAAATGTGTGGACATGTGAGTAGACCCTCTCCTTACATTTCTGTCGTTGATCATGATAGAAAAATGTAATTCCGCAGTGGCGCCTTTTCTTAGTAAGATTTGGCACCCCACCCAAGTATCCATCATTCCATCTGTTTCCCGCTAAACTTTTCACCTCGTTCGCGACCCAAGTGAACTTTTGACCTTAATCACGCTAATCTTAAAAGTTCCTCTTTATTTTGGGAATGTAGAATAGAGGTTACGATTATCCCCAAGATCGATGAAAGTTTCCTTTAAAATAGTCACGTGGTGCCGGAAAGCAGGTCAAAACAATGAGAAAGCTGTTTTCTACAAGTTAATCATCCGCAAATGAAGCTCAATTTAGTTTCATTAGATGCAGACATCCCCTCATAAATCCTCCCAGTTTGTTGAGCGTCGAAATGACTGTCTTAGCGCAATTAAAAAGTGCGCCATCTATTATGCCTCATGACCCTCGACCATTTTTATATACCCTGTCACCAATGAAGTTGGAATACATTTTGATACCTCTTTTCATGAAACGATTGTACAAATGTGATTTATTCTTGATATTAAAGTGTACATCTTCTGAAAACTTTATCATTTCTTTGTAATCAGTATTTATTAATCATTCAAGATCTTAACTACACGCCATTTTTCGGCACGTCTCGGGCAATAGCACGATTGTAACCTCCCATTGAGCTAATAAAAACAACTATGTCTCTCAAAGCAGTCATTATTATTATACTATCAAGAATAAATCATACTGTCATAATCATTTAATGACAAGAGGTTAAAAATAGTTCTACTTCATGGGCAACAGTGTACAAGGTACAGGTTATATTTTGGTTAATTTATCATTTCAAGATCTTTAGTTGTCTCTGTTGAACGAACTGTTATACATCCTATACACATTTGTTTATATACCCCGGCTATATAATAGTGTAGTTTTGATTATTATCATCACTGTTAGTATCGGCACTTTGGATTCTCAATCCCTCTCATAAATTGTATATGCTCTACTTATATTTTTATGGAAAAATGATAAACAATCCTTATCTATCGAATAAAGGCATTTTGAGAAAAACGAAAACGTGAATTAAACAAATCACTTGACAGAATTACATGACTTTTGGGCTAAATGATCATCGAACTCTATGTCAATATTGCAACAATCTTAACAATTTGATTTTTTTTCTTTTTAAAACGTACATTGCTCCAACTGGAGTCGTTTTATATATGATGTACATGTTCTATTATTGTATTATATGTATGTATTGTATTTATGTAACTCCCTATGTTTTGCATTTGAATGAATTGAATCTTGAATCAATATGCTTGGATGTTATGATCTGATTTATAAAAGATATCAATGTAATATATATACATATATTGGCGAATCCCTGCTGCAATGGAGGGAAGCGCTCGAAATGCATACTCGGTCGCTTCAGAAGAAACGTGCACTATACTACAAAGAAGAAAGTCCTATACTGTATAGAGTTGTTAACATTATTTTCCGCGCTTTCTTGGAGATTGACTCCCCCCAAAAGGAAAGATTTCGACTCTCTAAAAAATGTATTCGTAGTGCTAAATGAATCACTGAGTAATATTTTGTTATTACAATGTGTCAGGGCGATACGTTGAGTGCTAAAAGTCCCTTTGGGAGGTTTGCTCTCTTTAATCTTGATTTCCAATTTTGCTTATTTCTTCAGTTGAATCATAGTGTTTCCCTGAAAGATAGAGTAAGTCGGAGGTGGTTCACCTTGTTGTAGTAATCTCAACTTTTGGAACGTTTGGAAGGTGTCCCAGTAATCCAATTTCTCTGACCCGAAGTCGATTCCCGAATGATTCGTCCTTGTTCGGTAGACATGGTAGATGGAATAATCTTTGATACTAAGTGTGGAATAAATGACACCCCACTCCAGTAAATACAATCCTACTAGAGGTGTCACTTTTTTAGGATTTGGGAGGGATGCGGAAAAGTATTTATCAAAATCTTATACTTTTAGCAGAGGGTAATGATAGTATTCAACGCTTTCTTCCGGAAATACACTCTGTCTCCAGCTGCTAACATAATAACGATTGTGACGATGGTGATGATTATATCATCATCACCAAACTCATCATTATCATCACCGTCCTCATCATCACCATCATCAACAATAACTTTATGGTGTAAATGGGAGCGACGCCCTGGGACTACGTATGTTAAAGCTTTTGTGTTTCAGAAATGCACGGTCGTCTTCAAGTCTGTTGTGCTTTGTCGGGCTTTTAAGAGAAGAGTCTGTTGAAAGTGTGTGGTTAAAAGTTGTTTCCGTCTCAGAGACGTATGTGAAATGTACATCACGTATTTGTTATTTTTATCCAAAATACAAGTTAGTCACATTCTCCAGAGTACACCGGTTGTCAGACTATGTTATCTACCTCGTCGTACCTAAGATGGGCAGACCTTCGAATTAAGAGTCCTGCCCACAGAGGGAAGGAAGACGACAAATTATGTTTGTGGAGACGTTTCTTGTGAGTCATAAGAAAATGACGTTGGTGCATATCCATAAAAACCCTACCAGGGTCGCCGAATTGATCAAGTTTTCGTTATGGCAGCAACCAACCTCTCAGCATTGGTTGTTCTATTTGTTGTGCGCCCTTGGCAACAGGCAAGACGATTTCTTTAGCGGTTATGCTTCCTCTGTGAACCCTCTCCTGTGTGTCCTACTCGCAATGTATGTGTGACTTGTGTGACTTGATGGACTTGGCTGGTTCAAGTGCTTCGGTTGAAGCAACCTAATATGGGCATAGTAGCCAATGACAGACTTGAACCATAAACCAGCTTCCATAGTTAAGTTCGAATATTCGTCATTGTCTTATGCTCTCATACAGTTTTCTGATGTGCGTTAATCAGTGGCAGTCGAATTTCTTTTTTTCTAATGCACATGTTATATTCTAGATTCTTGCAGTGGCATTCCTATTAATAATTTATGAGACCAATAGTCGTTTAATATCAGATTCATGGATCTTGTGACTTGACTTGAACTTTCCACTTACATCAAGAGGAAAGCTAGGGACAGATCTACACGAGATGTATAATGATGATATTGGTAATGACTATTTGTTAACTCGACAGGAAATTAGATCGAGCATATAAAGGCAACATTCGTTTTAGTCTTCACATGAGCAATACTTGGATTGAAGACGAAATTGGGTTGATCAGTTGCGGTTAGGGAAAGGATAATTTTAGAAACATGCAAAGCGTCTCATCCTCATGCCAACTTTTACGAACGTCATATGTGGTTGATTTTGTATACAGTAGATGAATATTCTTATGGCAATAATGCTTTCCAGTTCCTTCCCAACAAAGGGTACTCATTTAACGGTACATGTAAGTGATGTTAAGTTAGCTTAGGCACAACATAATGCATAATGATAATAATACTTGGAAATCGATTGCCCTCGGTGAGTCAGAGGCTCTTTCGAGAACTGAAAAGAAAATCCCTAAATTCGAGGGAAGATGTGACAGGAATTAACAAAAAGAGAGTAAAAGGGGTAAGCAGATGACGAGATGAGTCGATGAGAAAAAAGGAGAGCCCCGTCGAAGCACGAAGTTTAGGGTTATGACGAGTATCTTTGCCAGGGTACTGGCTGATTTCTCCGAAATGTGTAAGCTAAGGAACCACCCCAAAATTGTCTTGTCTCTGTAACGTTACTATGTTGGCTTAAAGATCTTATCATCGCACTTCCTCACCCCCTCCATCAGAATTGCGAGGATTAGAATCTGGTGATCAATTAGTTGAAGTCAGAAAAAGAGTGAGCTTTATGGAGAGGCCATTATTACGTGCACAGATTATACTATAAAGAATCGAAAGAGCGGCATGCTATTGCCAAGATTGCAGATGCTGCAAGACGATGTTGCGAATCACAAAGATGCAAAAGAAAAAAACTCGAGGAGATCGAGGCTTTCTCGATTTTTGGACTTACTCCAAATTCTGACTGTCTACACTACAGCAGAGTTTGTCTCGTGGCCGAGCTGGCTACTACGATGAGTTCACATCCGCCAGAAACAAGGTGGATTCCTTTTTAGAAATGTTAAGGGGGAGACGAGATGAAAGCTCTTTAGATATTGCTTTGTAAGGAAATCCCTCGCCCTTGACATGTAAATAACCCTGTGAGTTTGTGAGAGCCTTAGTATTTGTAAAACGTCGTTCATCGTTCGTTAGCTAGAATTTCCGGAAAGTTGAACTTCTAAATAGCTGGAGAGAAGAAGCGATTCCCTCCTACGCAGATTTACCGCTGTCAGACTTCTTTTCTTCTTCATGAAGAGGTAGCATCTTCATCCAAATATCAATCAATCATCATCACGGTAACTTTCATCAGCTTCATCGTCATCAGTGGCGTTTTCGTCACTGTTGGTCGTCAAAATACAGACACGATAACGTTTATGCATTTACCAAACATTAAACTTCGTCATCATCCGCGTCAGCTTGTTAAAATGAAATGTGATTGTCTTGGTTCAACAAACAAATCTTACTCGGATGAAGGCGCCAGTGCCAAGTCACCGAAATAGCTCTAGCTCTAGTTAAAGTTATAGTACAATTAAAACCATAACTATAACCCTAACTGTAAATATAACTAGAAATGTAAATATAACTAACTGGGCTTTGAAGTTTGTGAAAAGGTATGGATATCACCGGTTAATACTAATGAGCCTTTAGTACCGATTTTCTCGGATCTAATATGTTATCCTATAACGATTTCATAGTTATGATTATGGTCATGATATTGAGCCGGCCCCCTAAACGCCTACTACCCAGCTTTGCTTTCTGAAAATCTGGCGTGTTTATTCAAAAGTTTCTGTCCAATTTAACATCGTCACAAGTCCTTGAACGCATGAAGGGTGCGATCCATGCTCCACCTAGTCCCATCTCTCATCGACCTACCGTACATTCTCCCGGGCCAGCGAAAGGAATCGAGGGGATATCCAAGCTTTAGATTCTCTCCCGGGCCAGTAGCGGGGGGACTGCCATCAGCGGTTAGGCAGCGTGACTCACTCCATGGCGGCGCTTCGTGGTCGGCGTCAGAACGCTGTATGTGTGACATTTGAATTTTTGAGATGATGTCTCGTCTTGCAGATGCAAAGAGACGTTAGACTGGCGTTAGACGGGAGAGTCACTGTTGCAAATGTTACGATTGAAACTATGTAGAGAGAAGTGAAAACAAATGCAATGTAAAATTGCAGAAAGAAGAAAATTAATAGAGAATAAAGGAGGAAAAATTAAACAAAATACTATGAAAGTGAGGCGATTTAAAAAATCTTATTCACTGTTAAAAGAGAGATATACGCACCCATACAAAATAAGAAAGACGCTAACAAAAACAAAAACATGACGAAACAAAAACCAACCAAATGAACAAACCAGCTCATAAAGAATAAGTAAAATATAAATATGTGAGCCAGGTTATGATAATTATACCACATTGCCACTACTGGCCCTCCAGTATGATTACCATTGCTTTAGAACGGCTGTCATTACAGCGCTCGAGCTTTTTAAGGAATTTATTCCTGCCAGGTACCCATTTACCTCACCTGGGTAGAGTGTGGCAACTGTAGATTAATGTCTCGCCCAAAGTACTGCGACAGAGATATCTAGCCCTATCTAAGAGAGAAACATTGGGTGATATTCAGAAATACAAAGAGAATATCTATGTACTCTATCGGTAAAAAAGTGGAGAAGTATGATTATGATAAAGATCAAACGACTTTTTGCTAGTGAAAACGGTACTTACGATGTTCTTGCTCGCATGATCCAGGTGTGAGCTTGTCTAGATAGATGCGTGCTAGTTAAAGACTTCCCATTAGCAATGACTAGAAAATATCTCACAGAAGAAACACAACTTGCGAGATATCAATGTTCGCTGACTAACTAGTTCCTGATGGCGGTATACTCGGTGATAACTCGTCCGGTAAGGGTTAGATTGCCAAAAGATAGCCTCTGCAAAGACCCTTTCTGTGTTTGTGGATGAAAACCTGTGAGGACACTGGAAACATATTAGCGATCATATTACAAAGACAAACATCTATTGACGGTTGCTAAGCAAATTAACGACAATGCTCAACTCTTCAAAGAATATTGCTTGATTATAGGCCCAGTGCTTAGGCGTTGTTAAAGAAAACTTTTAAGATTTACAGGTACTTAATCGGAACTTGAGGCAACATGAAACATGGATTAATTTTGAAAAATTATGGACGCTTTCAAGAGGTCTATGATAAATATGGTTGATATCGTGATTCCTGATCTTAAAGGCTCATAAGTCACAGTAGTGTGTTCTCATGAGGAAATTCGACACCATTCGGGTGTTAGCCCAATAAAAGGTGATGTCAATCACCAAGAATGGTCTTCATTTTTAGACCGACAGGTCTTTTGTAATGCACTGTGTGCCCTGAACCTAGAGCCATACGGAATTCTTATCATAATAAGATTTCCCTCATTCTCAAGATAATATGGCAAGTTGGAGTGTTTCCCGGTGGGACAACGGGCTAGCTGCCCGAGATACCTGTGCACCCATCAATCGGAAATTCAACCAAATTTGGTTTCAGCGAATTATGATGCGATACACATGGAAACTGACTACTATGTGGCAGAAATATTAACGTAAATGTTTTTTTCTTCTTCTCCTTCTTCTCTAATTTGCAGACCACCGATCAGAAGAGATGTACGCAGGTACTGATAAGGACCGGAAGAAAGGTCACCAGAACGGCCATGCTAGCCCGGTCAGCAACGGACCAAACTCCCCACAGAGTCCAGCGGCCCAAATGAACTTTGAAAACGGTAAGCACCGGTCAACCCTCGTTTACAAACACATACTTTAATTTGACACTTTACCTCAATTCCTAAAACCTTGAACAGAGCCTAGATTGACAGTCTCTCGCTGTATCAAATATGAGGAGCTGCTAAAGGACAGAGCATATCGTAGTCTCAAAATGCAGGCACGGTCTCAAGGTGCCATATACTCAGTTAACTTGAACCATGATTGCAGATTAAGTTTAAAAGTCAATCCAAATTATATGCAAAGATTGTTACCCCTTCTCAATCTACAGAGGTTGGAGAGACCCCATTACAGCGTGTGCAGTTCTTGTTGGGTGGTGATGGAGAGGGTCGTCAGAAGGACACTCCACCAGTCTACTCTGAAATGGAAGAGTTGTTTTATGATAAAGAGGGTCGTTTACTCGAATGGAAAGAAACTGCAAGGTGAGCTTCTATCCCCATAATGATGATAACAGTAGATTTAATATCTTTATAATGAGGACAACAAATGTAGTAGAGGACCCAATACAAGATAACAATTATGATAAAATCCCACCCTCTTCAACATGCGGCCAGCCATTATGAACATAATAGGGCTTGGCGGTTATGTACAGTCAAGCCACCATTTTACTCAAACTTACATCCATCTTTTGTTCAATCTTTTATCTATTATTTTCCACATAAAGGGGAAGGGCATGTTGCGGCTCTACGCTCATTAAACATGAATATATGCACATCGTCTCACCAATTAAGAATATATCATTTTCTCCCTTTTTTGCTATTCCTTTCGACAAATCACCAATTATCTTCCCTCTACACTCCATTTCTTTGTCACCCCTCTCTCTCTCTCTCTATCTATCTCTTTCCTTCTCTCTTTCTCTCTATCTCTCTGTCTCTCTGTCTCTCTTGATCTCTCTGTCTATCTTTATCTCTCTCCTCTCTCTCACCTCTCTCTCTCTCTCTCTCTCTCTCACCTCTCTCTCTTCGTAGATGGGTGAAGTACGAGGAGAACGTCGAGCACGGGGCCGGCCGTTGGAGTAAGCCTCACGTCGCCACCCTATCCCTTCACAGTCTCTTCGAGCTCAGGAAGTTCATCAGGAACGGTGGGGTCCAACTCGACATGGTGGCAGACGATCTGGAACAAATCATTGGTATGTCTTCAAAATGACAACATTTTAGTCTCAATTTTAGGTTAAGGCATGTATCGGGTGGAATTATAGCCAATGAAACATTTGAGGCTACCCTTGTCAGAAAATGGAACACTATTTAAATGTCTGTCAAAATTATTCTTACATTTCACAACATATATTATAGGCATGTAGATAGTAGGGGTCGACCTGTTGATGTTTTGGATTTATGTCCAGTTGAGTACGGTCAGAGTGCTGTATAATTGTTCTATTAACCCTGTTTGAACCAATTTCGAAACGCAAACAGATTTTAATCTAACTTTATGTTGGTGTCGCTGCTTCTTTTTTTTCGTCACCGTTTACACCATCACCATCCTTTGTTGCTCCCTAAATTTGTTCAGATCTCGCACTGGACAACCTGGTTGCCACAAACGTCTTGGAGGAGGACCAGCGAATCATCGCTCGCGAAGCTCTCCTTACCCGTCATCGTCACCACAAACAGAAGAAGAAGAAGGAGCCCGAAAACAAAGCCTACAACAAAGGTCGCAGAAAAAGCAGCATGTTCCCGGGTATGGACCGCGCCATGTCCGATATCGGCCGCAGCCAATCCACCGGAAACAACACAGTCAGCATGGAACAAGGTACGTGAAGCGGTTTCTTTGCGGTTACTATGCGGTCAAAGACGGTCACATTTTGATCATAAGAGCAGTTTGTGTATGATACAGTTTTAGTTATCATTTTGTAAACCTTAATACATTTCGGCTAAGACTAAATAACATAAATAAATATGAACACCATTGATACATGATACATTTTCACTGCGAATGATTGTCATAATGTAATTGAACATACCCATTTATACAATTCAAGACAGAAAGAGTATAGAATGTGAAAAGTGAAAATCGCAAATTTTCTCGTACTTTGCAGAAGCACAAGAAAAGGATGGAGAGATGAGGAAAAACTCAAGCGCCAATGCTCTGTCGAAGATGCCCGATGGCGCCCGAACCGAGAGCCGAGGGTCTGTCGGCAGAGTCGGCACATCGGACAGCCTCGATCAGAAGGAGAAAGAGGTTAAGAATGAGAAGGTAAGACGATTGATCAGGTCATCATCTAATTATATTTGTCATAATAATGATGAATTAAGTAAGTGGGAACCAGTTTCAATAATTCATTCTCCGTCGATTAAAGCTCTGCGGTCAATCTTCTATAATAGTCCTTACCGAATCCTGACGTAATTCCTGAACATTAGCTAAAACCCCACTGCAACTATAACCCTAACCGTATTTCTTTGACATGATAACGCCCAAAAGCCCGAAGCAAATAATGTTGCAGTAGTAAATGTCAGGTCAGTGTTACTACATGTAATCATGGTTAAATTATTTCGTTCGATATTTCCACACTTTCACATATCTTCCTCAAAATTGTTTCAAGGATAAACATATTTGAAAAGACGGTGAAGAGGATTTATTTGACTGAAATCAACAATGCATTTCAAGAATATTCAACAAATTCATTGTCAATAGGAAACATTGCTGTAATCCAATAAATGCCTATCGACTGGGGTGTCCTCCTGACTCCTCCATCCCATAAGACCCCAGTATTGATAACCTGATGACTCTTTATCCAACCTGAACAGGCGAAGTTCCTTCGTAAGATCCCAGCTGGTGCCGAGGCTTCCAATGTACTCGTGGGCGAAGTCGACTTCGTTGAGAAGCCCATGGTCGCCTTCATCCGCCTCAACGAAGGCAAGGTGTTATCGGAGATTACCGAAGTGCCCATCCCGACCCGTTTCGTCTTCCTACTGCTCGGGCCACCTACAACTGACAAGAAGAAGTACCGTGAAATCGGTCGTTGCATGGCAACCCTTATGACAGACGATGTAAGTTATCAACGAATGCAGTTTTTCTTTTAAGGCGGCGGCGCGCGTCGCAAAACGAGCGGTTACACCCTCCAGGGAAAATTTCTGTTGCCAAATTTTTAAGTTTTAAAGACTTGTCTGAAGATCACAGAAACTAAAAATGCATTTTTTGTTTATTTAAAAATTGTTTGAGACCTCTTTCGGCAAATTGGAAGATCTGAAGACCCCTTTGTGATTTTTTTTTAGCAATGTTGAATTATTTTTGCTGACTTACGAAATTTTTTCAGAAATCCCCAATTATCTGTTTACGATGACAACGGGTTACCAATTCATTGCTATGTGCTCAGTTATTCAGTCCAATCAAAGTCCATTTCTTAGTCGAATTATAGTTTACGTTCTGCTAATATCTGTAGTAGATTTGAAGTTATCAAATGAATCACCAGTACATGAATTGTCTATGTAACGTCTATCTTTTTTATCTCACAGGTCTTCCACGAAGTGGCCTACAAAGCAAGAGACAGGGAAGATCTGCTAGCTGGTCTGGATGAGTTCTTAGAACAGGTCACTGTACTTCCTCCAGGTTAGTAAAACATCATAGCTTTACCTAACTCTACAAACTTTAAGTTCAAGTTATAGTCAATTTATTTCCCCGATTTGAATAAAATCACAAACACACAAACTGACATATGGACAAGCCTGTAAACATAAACTATTAATTAGATAATGAGATGCAATACAATTCAAATTGTGGTGGGTAAACAGAGGTCAATTAGCCGGTCGAAGGTCAATCTTTTTTTTTGTAAAGCAATCACCAATATATAAGTATATTGCTTTGTATGTTTTTTAATCAAAATGTCAGTTTTCAGGAATATTTAGTCATTTTGTTGTAAATCTGATTATTTCAAAAAACCTCATAGTACCGTACACAATTCTTTCTGTTTACAACATAAACAACCACTCAAGGATACACTTCTAGGTGTTTCTTTCATAAAGCAATCGCGTGACTATCTTTGAAACCGAAATGATTTATTTGCAAACAGGTACCTGGGATCCTAACATCCGTATCGAGCCTCCCAAGCAGACACTATCCTCTGAAATGAGGAGACAATCTCAGCACTTCACCCATCCAATCGACATCATCAAGGAAGAAGAAGAAGACAAGGTCGAGCTAGCAAGAACAGGAAGGTAACAAACATAAAATAAAACCTTGAAACAGACATGGGGCTTCTCGCATGAAAAAAAGTTCATTAAACGTAGTTCATTGCTCCTCAAATCGCACGCCCTAAATACGCGGTCCTGAGTGGTAGAAAATCAAGTTGCGTTTGGGTATTGAGTTGCGTTTAAATGCAAAGTTCATTAAACGTGATCCATTGCTCATCTCATGGAACGCACGCCCTAAATACGCGATCCTGATTGGCGGAAACTCAAGTTGCGTTTGGGTATTGAGTTGCGTTTAAATGCAAAGTTCATTAAACGTGATCCATTGCTCATCTCATGGAACGCACGTCCTAAATACGCGATCCTGATTGGCGGAAACTCAAGTTGCGTTTGGGTGTTAAGTCGCGTATAAATGCAATTCTGCATGAGGCTCATGTACTCCAAATCACGCGTGTCAACCCCCTCGACTAATTCCTCTCCGAAAATCAAATACATTTTCAAAAACTTTATGTTATTCGTCGTCCAGCGTAATACTACTACTACTAATAATAATAGCCTAATAGTCCACTCCAAATTGTATTAAACCGAAACGGAAATTCTTTTTGCCCGATTGATCGTGAGCCCGGCAGCCACTGAGCAGCGCCAGATCGACGTTGCTCTATCCCTTATTGTTGAACGCCAAACAAGGTAGCAGCAACTCCCATCTTTTAACGTCTTTTGGTATGAGGCGGCCGAGGTTCGAACCCACGACCTCCCGGTTGTGAGGCGGACGCTCTACTGACTGAGCCAACACATCCCATGGACCTAATGATTTAACCCTCACTAATCTTTCCAATTTGATTCCTCCAGACTATTCGGTGGTCTCATCAACGACATCAAGAAGAAAGCACCCTTCTACTGGAGCGAATATTACCACGCCCTCAACATACAATGTTTGGCCTCCTTCGTCTTCATGTACATCGCCTGCATCACTCCCATCATCACCTTTGGTGGGTTGCTAGGCGATGCCACCGAGGACTATATCGTGAGTATATAAGGGAAAGCCCAAGATTAATTTAAGTCCCAATATACTTTAAAGTCATTCCTCAGACTAAGGGCGGATTCATGTTTTTTGTTTTAAAAAGGGGGATAGGGCACGATATATTGAAAGAGTTCTGGCAAGCACACAATTAAAAGGTGAATATTGGGCCAGTTTTTGATAGGGGTAAATTTGTTATTTTCACACCAAGGGTTTGCTACGTTAGCTTAAAGAAGGGGGTACAGGTCGGTTGTGTCCTCTGATTCCGCCATTCTCAACACCATAGTATCATAAATAGTTGGAGCACTGGTATTATGGTGAAGACTGTCGACTCTGATATGAAAGGTTCCAGGTTCGATCCTTGCTGGGCGCTTACATCCTTTGACAAGGTTTTACTTACCCCAAAATGTCCATCTTGACCCAGAGGTAATGAATAATATAAATCATAACTAGCAATGCTGGGATTAAAATTGATACTGATGTGGCTGCCTTGGGTGAATAAGACCGAATTATTATTATCATTATTATTATTATTATTATTATCGTTATCATGCTAACCCTTTATAGGCGGCCTTTGAGAGTTTGATCGGAGCTGCTATCTGTGGAGTTGTGTATCATATCTTCTCTGGTCAACCTCTCACGATTATTGGTAGTACGGGACCTATCCTCATCTTTGAAACCATCATGTACCAACTCTGCGGGTAAGTGCATGGGCAGCTTCATGATCCATTTTGTGGGTTGGATTGCAATGAGTACGATGTGGACCTCAGTAAACACCCGGTACTCACCCGGTTCTTGATGTAAAATAAACAAACAAATAAATAAGCAAACATGCCACAGACAAATACCAACTTGCACAATATTTGTTGAGATGCGTAATCAAAATCAAATATATATACTTGATACAAGGTGTACTTAGAATGTCGTACCTATCATCCAATGTATGGTGCATCATTTCTATAATAACGCTTTTGTTCAGGATAAATGAAGACGTAGATGTGTCATGGTCTATATAGGAATATGAAGCACACGGTCGAGGCTTGAACCCATTTGAACATACATTCATCTATATATGCCTCTCAGCCCAGGTGAAGTAATAGGTACCCGGTATGAACAACTCTAAGAACAAGAGAAGTTCAACTAAAACCGAAATGGCGTTTTTTTTTTCCCTTCAGAAACCGAAGAGAACGAAACAATACCATCACCAGACTTGACAGAAAATTACATCACGACGATTTATAAAATTTAGGTCGATTATCGGTGTATATGGAGTATTATAATTTGATAAACATATCTAATGAGTGTACGGTTTATTCTCACTAGATCGTTTGGGATTGATTACATCTCGTTCCGAGTGTGGATCGGATTCTGGACCTGCGTTATCTGTATCGTGTTGGTTGCTACGGACGCTAGTGCCTTGGTTCGTTACTTCACCCGATTCACCGAAGAAGCCTTCTCTTCTCTCATCTCCTTCATCTTCATCGTGGAGGCCTTTGAGAACCTGTTTGAGATCAGCCACGAGTACCCAATCAAGACGTGAGTCATTCAAATCAAGATGCCAAAATTAAATTTATCCAAAACTAAAACATCAATAATGCTAAATATATTACTCATTGCGGATATAGTATCGAAAATGATATCGCTAATGACATTCGTTTGTCTAAAACATCAAGTTTGTCTTATAACATTTTTGTTTTGAATTTCCTTAATACGATTGGAAAAATTTGACGTTGTGAATTTCCATCAGAGCATCGTAATAGGCCTGCGCAGACTTGTGGTTATTTCTTACGAAAATTAGATGAGATTCAAATTGCTGTCTAATATTGTGACTTCGGATCATTTTTTCTTTTAATCCGTCGTTCTAGGTATTAAGTGAATGGTTCGCTTAATTATTTAGTATTTAATTACTGGGCATTGTGTTAGATTATGCTTACAAATTAGGCACCTCATGTATAGTGGAACAATGTAACATTAGATCATCTTACTTTGTCACGGCTTTCGAGATTTTTTTTTTTCGAGACGAAAACTGTCCGAACAATACTAATATCCTTAATAGAATGCGATTATAGATTGTGTTGATGTCAATAATAACACATTTTCTTTCCTTTTTTTCAATCCCATTCTTTCTCGACTGTTGACAACCACAATCCACGTTCGTCTTCTATACGACCACCAATGGCAACTTCCTCCACCCCCTCGTCATTGCTCTCATCGCACGCAGTCATGTGAAACTGGGCGAGTACTTCGAAGAGCACTCCACGAACGTTACCGACATGTGCATGTGCGAGTACGAGAACGAGACCATCGATCCCGCCATGTACAACTGGACAGAAAAACTCACCGAGGATGACTGCAAGACCGTCAACGGGACCCTTGTCGGAGACTGTGAAACCCATCACGAAGCTGTCCCGGATGTGTTCTTGTTCTCTTGCGCCCTCTTCTTTGGCACCTTCGTCCTCTCCTACGCCCTCAAGAACTTCCGCAACGCCAACTTCTTCCCCACCAAGGTAAAGATTGCCAAAGAATTGGCAAACGTTTGATAAGTTCTTGTTACAATATTGGAGACTAAATTTTTGGTTGGTTGAAACTATTTTCTTCTTAGTATCCTCGACATTGTATCACTTGTGCAGTTTTTTTTTTTACTTGAACCGTTTCCTTCAAAGTCTATTACAATAAGACGTCAGTTTGATTTCGTTACGTTGAAAAGCAAAACAATCTCGTCCTAAGGATTACGGCATTAAGAACTATAAATATCATAAAATTCTTGTCCCACTCATTGAGTTTTATATATTATTTCCCCCACTTTATTTTTCATAAGGTTTCAGCATGTCAACATTTTGGCCACACAACTTACTGAATAATAGAACTCTTCCTGCTCCTATGGCGTAAATGAAGATAACTGTAATTTGCAGTATCATTATAGGTATAACGCTAGCCCTAACCAAACCTAACCCATAACGTCACAGTAACGTCCATTTCGTCATTCCAATATCCCTTCAACGTCGCAGTAACGTCGCAGTAACATCACATTTTTGACGGGTTTTCTCATGCACAGGTTCGCTACATCATCAGTGACTTTGGAGTCTTCATGGCTTTCCTGGCTATGACTGGAATTGATATCTGGGTCGGCATCCCCACCCCCAAGCTCACTGTACCAGATACATTCAGGGTATGTATCACCACTTCTTTTACCTATAGCACCAGGGTGGCATCAGGATTATGTAGGAAAGGGGGGGGGGGTACAATTCTGAAACGATAAAGATTGAAAGACAATGATACGTTTAGGAGACACATTTTATTCTCTGTACTTACGGCATTTCTGATTTGGTTTTAAAATGAAGCGCGGTAGTTCTACAGTCATGTAATGATCATTAGCGCGATACAGAAGAAGCAACGTTGTTATTATTATTAGAACTGATATTGTTGTTATTTTTGTTAAAATCTAGTCCCAAACATGAGCCCATTCATTTTTTAGATACATCAATATTTACCTCACACTCTTTCATTTGCCCTTGCAATAAACGACCGCGTCATTTGTTTTACCCTAATTGTTTACAGTTAGAAGTAATCCTATTCATGTCGGTTCTGTCTCACCATGCTTAGCCTACCCGCGCAGACCGTGGATGGGTCATCCCTCTCTTCAACAACCCGTGGTGGACTTACTTCGCAGCCATCGTCCCGGCCCTTCTCTGTTCCATCCTCATCTTCATGGACCAACAGATCACTGCCGTCATCGTCAACCGTCGCGAGAACAAACTTAAGGTAATAACGACCAGGGTGTCATTCATGGATGATACGTTTGATTTGGAATTATGACACAGTCAATGATAAATGATGATGGTGATGATAAGAATGATGATGATGGTGATGATAAGAATGATGATGATGATGATGATAAGAAATGATGATGATGATGATGATAAGAATGATGATGATGATGATGATAAGAAATGATGATGATGATGATGATAAGAATGATGATGATGATGATGATAAGAAATGATGATGATGATGATGATAAGAATGATGATGATGGTGATGATAAGAATGATGATGATGGTGATGATAAGAATGATGATGATGATGATAGTGATGATGATGGTAAACATAACAATTATGATGACTATGACGTTGCTGATGGTGGTGATTTATAGATCAAGTTGAGATATATTCATCAACACATACATTTGAGAAATAACATGAATATCGCTAATTATTATCATGATTATGATGACGATCTATGAAACTCATTCAGGATATTATCACGGTATCAAATAAATCAATGGTGTATCAAAGTAGAAATTTCCTCAATTAAATGACAACTTTTGATTCTCTTCCTGGAAAATACAGAAAGGATTCGGCTACCATCTCGATCTGCTCGTCATCGCCATCCTCCTCTTCGTCATGTCCGTGCTTGGTATGCCCTGGTTCGTCGCCGCTACCGTTCTCTCCATCAACCACGTCGACAGCTTGCGTGTCATGTCCGATACCACCATCCCCGGAGAACCCCCTAAGGTCGTAGGATGCAGGTACGATCACGTCCGGGTCAAGGGTTCTCTTCACTAAATGGGTGGTGCGGGACGATGCCGAAGAATTTCTGTCAAACAAACCGTTCTTTTAACAATTAGTTAAGATTTGGGTTTAAAAGAGTACGACTGTGCCTCCTTACATCGGTCGGGAGAGAAGGGGGAGGGAGGGAGAGAGAGAGAGAGAGGGAGAGAGAAAGAGGGAGAGAGAGAGAGAGAGAGAAGGGAAGAGTGAGATATGGATGAATATAGAAAAAATGGATAAGGAGATATGAATAGGAAATACAATAACAAGAGAGAAGAAAGAAAGGGGACATTTTTTTGACATTTCATATTTTGTTTACATTTTGGGAATTATTTACTATATGTCATCAATACGACTCTCCTATTCCTTTTTGGTTTGATTCTTTAGGGAGCAGCGTATTACAGGTATCCTTGTGTTTGCCATGATCGGGATATCCAGTCTGCTGACTTCAGTTCTTAAGGTAAGGACCTTGGCTTTCACTTCATCATGTAAAACATAAACATATTGCAATAGGACAGGTTGAATTCGATCATAGTAAAGCAAGGTATTTCACCGACATCGCTACCATTTGTATATGTTCAATTGCGCGACCCGTTGGTAAAGGCTTAAATAAAGTGATTTCCGGCTCCAGTACCCAAACATCGTCACGGGCGCGTAATGTAGTTGGTGATGCATTGTGGGACATGGCTGTCGACACATCGGGACATTGTGATCAGTCCACGTGAATCTAAAGACGTTTCAGTAGAATATCTTGCCTTTAAACCCTCTATATTAATTATATTCTACGTTGACATTAAAATCTTTAAATCCATAAGAAAGGATGTAATTTCAGACATTGCCTGAATGTCAGTACAACATCTGTATGTAAATCAAACCATTACAGAATATTCTACTATATTGTATCTTTTAGAACAGGATTAACCTCTTTTCCGAATTAGCCCGACGATAGGGAGGGCTCAGTCTAACTATACATGACTTAATAGTGACATAGATCTCGAACAATATCTCCTTAGTAGAACATGAAAAAAATTGATGTAAATTTCTAAAAACTTATCATCTACCTTCATGTCTTTTTCCTCAGTTCATCCCTATGCCCGTACTCTTTGGTGTCTTCTTGTATATGGGTATCTCATCTCTGCGTGGCGTACAGGTATGTGTGTGGATTACTCTTGCTATGGCGGGGGACGAGGGAGGGGGGGGGGGGGTTAATTCCCCCGTGACGTCATTAAACCGTCGGGGAAGCTGATAAGCAAGATGCCATTTTGCATAATCAACCAAAATTGTTTGGAAGACACCGTTTATGGACAGTATTGAACAGTTAATTCAATTTAAATAACAAACAAAAACAAACAAACTTTAAAACTTTAACAAATTTTAACTTTTAAACTAATTTTTTAACTTTTAAACTTTTAAACTAATTTGTTAACTTTTAAACTAAAAAACTTTTTTCTTAGTTTAAAAGTTAACAAATTAGTTTAAAAGTTTAAAAGTTAAAAAATTAGTTTAAAAGTTAAAATTTGTTAAACTAAAAAACTTTTTTCTTTTCAGTTCGTGGACCGCATGATGTTGTACCTGATCCCAGCCAAACATCAGCCTGACTATGTCTATCTGCGTCATGTCAAGCTATGGAGAGTCCATCTCTTCACCCTGGTCCAACTTACCTGCCTGGTCCTGCTCTGGCTCATCAAGACATCCAAGGCTTCCATCGTCTTCCCTCTCATGGTAGGTCCTCACCGTCATCATCGTCGAACTCGAACACGGTCAACAATATTCAATGCATTGCCAATCAGGAGTTTCAATATGATTGCGCATGTGATAACTCGATCCTGGGCGAGACCAGAAGCTTTCGCATATTTCATAAGAAGTCCGCGAGTGGTCAATTTATGTTCCATGACGCAACATTATATGATTTCACATTATAATTGAAATGTCTATTACCCGAACATATTTTTTGTAGCGTAGTTAGGTCTAAGGGGGCACAGGGGCACTTTCTCCACCAGAATGGAATGGAGAAGTAAGGAAAAGGGGATGAATGTGTGAAAAGATCTTTAGAGAGAACATGTAAGAATGCGGGAGAACTTAACGTGAACTAAATTCCCCTTTTTTTTACCCTCCCCCTTTATTCTATTGTCTTGTTCTGTCACATTTCATCCACTAAATTAGAACGCCCTCACGCTATTGCTGTAAGATTGTAGTTTATACCTTTGTAATCATCACCTACCTCTTTCTCCCTACCCCAGGTATTGGCTGTTGTGTTTGTTCGTAAACTTCTGGAATTCGTCTTCACTCAATACGAACTGAATGTACTTGATGACGTCATCCCTGAGAGTCAGAAGCGCGCCAAGGATGATGAGGAAAAACATCTCGAGGATCAACGCGAGCAGGTAAGTCACGTGACCCATCTCTTTAAATCGTCGTCTTATTCCTCTTCCTCCTAACTGCTCCTCTTCTTATTAATATTATTCTGCTTCTCCCCATTCTTCTTCTTCTTCTTCTTCTTCTTCTTCTTCTTATCTTTCTGCTTCTTCTCATTATTCCTATACCTTCATTAGATGTTTTTCCTGCTGTCTTCTTTCTCTTCTTAGTCAAGTAAAAGTATCAATTGCTTTAAAACAGGAGGTTTACTTGAGATTATTTGGTCAGTGAAATTAGCATAAAAGGCAATTTTCCACGTCTATTTACTACTTTACGGGGCAAGTACTGAACTTTAAATCAATTTAATAAGTACCCGATAAAGAGCTTGAAGAATCGAGGTTATATCTGATTGAATATTGCTGTTATTTATTCAAAGACACATGACCATTTATTCTCTTTAAATAATTCGGAGATGTATTTTGATATATCTGAGTCGAGATACATTACGAGTGGGCCTTATCTCACATAGTGCCTCAACGAATGATAGTTTCAGCTAATTCATAGAGTTTTTATTGTTCTATCCCTTCGAAAAGGAGTCATTCTGTTCTGATTATAAAGGTTTAATCAAAGGCCATTGGAAGAATCTCGACAAATACAATGTCATGCAGTAAGTGCGAATTTGTGAATCATCTTCCGGTTGGTATTCCGGTCCACCTAACTGTTCCCAAGTTTTATAGTCTTACACGTTGGTTATCAATTATCAGTGAGTTACGTGTTGAATGTCAGGAATCTTTGGAGTCCGCTTAATGTTTTCATTTTTCGTCTTAACTGTTTATTTTGTGTGGAATACTAAACCTATCACTCATTCTAACATCGTCGTTGGGGTCGTATGTATGTGGTTTATTTTTAATCACAGGTGACCCGTGCTCGTACCGGTACACTCACCATCGCTCTGGAGAGCGGTCAGACACTGACCGTGCCCGCGGAGAAGGTCACGTACAACCCGCGTGACTCGGAACCGAACTCTGACTTTGAGACGGCCAAGGCACTCAGCAAGCTCAGCGGATCACCGCTACCAACGGTTCGCAACCGGTATGCACTCATAGAAGAACGGGAAGAAAAGCTGTAATATCTTCCTTGCATGCTCAGATGAGAAACCTGCATGACCCGGATGTCTTCATCCCGCATGAACTTTAACCTATAGTTTCGTCATCCATCCATCCATTTCATCCTTGAAATAAAAACCATGACTAAATCATTAACAAGTCTTTGACTTGAACAACCAATGAATTGTTGTACTGATTGTTTTGTTTTTGTTTTTGTTTGGTTTGTGATTTACACACTATACACAGAATGCACGAAATATGAGTTGTATTGAACTAATACTGATATCACACATTATGTGCTAATGACTGAAATATATGCACTAAAATCTTTCGAACTGAAAATACTGAAATACTGCATGTTTAACCTTATCGTATTGTGCACTTACATACGCATTTCGATTAAGTGGCACCATTTACTTCGATGTTTGCTTATATAGTAGAAAATACTTTCATCAATATTTGTTGTTATACTATTATTATTTTCTGCGAATCAGAAGCAATTGTGCGGCATGTGCATGCATTAGTTGAAGACCGTTGTTTGAATAAGGCATATTAACCAAAAACCGACCCCAAAATCTTGACATCTAGGCTTCGAAATGAGAGATATTAATATTTTAATTCTTGTAAAGAAAGTGCGTGGAATGACACCTACCTACGTTAACAAATAGATCATGTCGAAAGATTGATTGTAGATGTGGATAACACATAATGCACGGTGGAGGGACTATGTAAAAACGGAACTAGGCACTGATTTTGACACTTCTGTTTGCACCCAATTACATTTACAGTCGCGCGGCGTCTAAAACAATCAAGGATCCTGAAGCGAATCCGGGAGCGAACACCGAAGAAGGAATCGACCTCCCCAGTGGTACCGGTACCTCAAGTTTCGGTGTTCAGGCTGACATGGACGATACGCGATTTTAAAGAAAGAGAGACATAAAAAATCCCTGCTGAAATGGAGGTGCTTTCAAGTTTGTTGTTGACTATTCTCTGGTGTTAACCTGAAATCCACGGTTTAAAAGATCGTGTTAGAATGTACTTTGGGATTCACATGTTGGCTTTGGTATTTGGTGTAATATAGATGCCCCAACACCCCTCCCCCCACCCCCACAAGAAAAATAAAAACATAGGTTGATCTAACACCAACGTTCTTGGTCTACATTTGGCTACATTTGGTGATAACACCATCCAAAATTCTTTTCAATTTTCATCTCAATACCGACTAAATCCTAGCAAGATAGCAGACTGTTGTGTGTTGTTCAATTTGATTTTACACCAGACTTCAGGAAAAAAAACACCCTACTTGAAATCACCCTAAATATGATTACATTAATCATATCCTGATCAATGCGAGTTCTCCAGAAGTCGAAGGATAATAACGACTATCAAAGTCGATTGGATTTGAATTAGATTAATCAATAAATGGTATATTCTTTTCTTCCGGATTATCTCGTTGAAAAAAAATAGCATATCAAGTGCAGTATCATGTGTTTCGTGATTTTGTATTCTTATTTGAATTCACAAATTAATTGAATTTCACACTATTTCGGCTTCCATGTTAATCAAATATTGTATTCATTTTAATTTCATTTCACTCGTGTGTGAAATCATATTTATCGCCACTTCGCTATATCAGAAAAAAAAAGAATTTATTGACTTTGGAAACGGTATTCATGTGGTTATACTACTATGGCGTTTAGTTTGTTTTAGATATTCGAAATGACATGAAATATGGTGTGTGCTTTGTGCGTAGATATCCGTTTTGTGAAATAATTATATTTGCCTTTCTCTCAATTCATATGACGTATAACGGATGAAATTTTAAATTTGTTAACGAGTCACTAACTTCTCTGCGCGATCTTCATGTTCATGTTTTTCTCGTGTAAATATTCACCAGCACAAAATAAAAATGTCAAGAACAAAATTTCACGCCGTGATACTATGCAAAAAGTTGACATTTATGTATAATGAAATTTAATGAATTCACGTGTGTATCGAGTCTTTCTTATGATTAGTCTTTCAAAGCAATTTAAAACAAATTCAATAATGAATGCAATGCTATATTTTTCTATTTCTATTTGATGATTTTGTGAGTTTCGAAACATACATGCCAATGTCTTTCTGAAGATTTGTTTTAGAATTGACCATGATTAAAACATTCATTCCAATACGCAATTGAATACTTTAAATACATGAAACATTCATCTTCCATAGTGATTTTAAGGTGCTGAGTACAAAAATGTTTTATTTTGCAATATTTTGAATAAAATGTGCTGCAGTAAACCAGAATTGAATCATGAATTGATTTTCAACAAATAATGCACTTCAGAGCAGTTGCAATTGTAATTATAGAATGATAAAAGCGGAATAATTTAATTTGTATTAGATAGCTTTACCGTTTTTAATGATCATTAACGTTTTTAACTTATTTCTCTCATTAATCTTGTTGGCCCATACCCATTAATGTCATTATTTGCTTTTACTGTCAGTATATTTTCTATTTGCTCGGTGATATTATTTTAGTAGTATACCGTATGGTTTTAGCTGTCTTGAAATAATCGCTTTTTACACATGTTTTCTATGTTTACCAATAATGTTTGCTTTTTCGAGAAAATTACACTTCCAATAAGTGCCTTGTTTATGATTTTTGTAGATATTTTATCGAACGAAATCAAAATTCTTAAAAGTGAAATTGACCTCATGGTCCTAAAAAGTAAAATTGAAATCATTAGAAATATATATTTGTTCTCTTATACGTAAATATGTATGTTGCATTGTATACATTTGAGATG
Organism: Strongylocentrotus purpuratus; assembly: GCF_000002235.5. Classification (NCBI taxonomy): domain Eukaryota; kingdom Metazoa; phylum Echinodermata; class Echinoidea; order Camarodonta; family Strongylocentrotidae; genus Strongylocentrotus; species Strongylocentrotus purpuratus. The sequence goes on along the minus strand of NW_022145613.1, from coordinate 18,066,734 downwards.
ATAGTATGGCTAAAAGTGGTATTCATGGAACTTTTTAGAGTAACTGAATGTTTGATTGTAAACCGATTTTAAGATGAAATAATATTTGGTCCTGCATCGCTCGTGTTAAGGTTATGTATATGCACTGTTGATAAATGTATGTTTCTTTTTTTATTACTAAATGTATTTGAACGCTCAAAGATACCTTAATTTCTGTAATGAATATCGTGATGTTTGAGAGTGTGACCGTAAGCTAAATTAGTGTTAACATTAAAGTATTGGAAAAGGTGAATGGAGATAAATATGTGAAGATTAAATGAAATAAAAAACATTTTAAGAGATTATTTTACCTTTTTTTTGGTACAAAATATTTGTATTATAGCAAAAAGCAAGCGATGGAATGTTGAAGGGTTAGGTATTATGCAGTAAATTGCTGGATGCGAATATCAGCAATTTTAAATGTGTTTAGTGACATTTCTTAACTTTTTTTTTACTATTCTATAATTGTACACAGTCCACACCTCTCACGTTATAGTGAACAATTTGATGCATGTTGAAATAATGTAACATAATTCCGTTATTACAAAACTTTACGTTTTTCTGGCGCCGCAAAGGGGATATCAAGGTGGAGCTTTGAATTTGAGTGGTAAGTGGTATATGTTTGGCGCTTATGTCGTAAGCGGGCTTACAGTAAAAAGACAACCCCTAGTCTTCTTTGTATTCTTGTACGATTAGTGAGTCTTTATTTTTACAGCAATTAAAGAGGCATTGATAAAACAAAATAATGAGCGTACGATTTCATGTACTTTGTGGCGGGTCCTGTTTGTTCTAAGAGACAGAGAAAGTCACATAAAAAGGAAATAGAGGGAGGGAGAGAGCGAGAGAAAGGGCAAGATGAGGAAAGATAGAGAGAGAGAGAGAGAGAGAGAGAGAGAAGAGAGAAAAAAGTGATAGGCACAATGTGTGTGTGTGTGTGTGTGTGTTTGCGCGTGAGAGAGAGAGGGGGAGAATGAGATCGCCAAAAGGGAATTGAGGGGAAAATAAAAATATAGGAAACAGATGGCAGTGGTTATAGCCCCTCATACCCCCTTCTTTCGCCCCCTCCTCTCTCTCCCTCTTTCTCTCTCTCTTTCTCTCTCTCTCCTTCTCTCTCTCTCTCTACCACTCGATGTATTTGTCTATGGTATATGGGGTGCCCCATCTCAGTGGTACACCACTGTGGAAAACAAATAAGTTTGCTTCCAGAAAACTGTAACAGATGCAAGGTCAAATTAAATACAAATTGTAAACCACGAATTTATACAAAAACTGCCAACATAGGCTTTTAATACAAAATACAAAAAAGAGATCGATTCCTAATCCACACAATATCCGCCATTTGCTGTTTTATTAATTGTGCACCATTGAAAATAGCAAGAAGAAATAGGCCTATTATGGTAAGTCGTGGACAGACAACCCCGATGACATATTTCATAAAGAATTCTACCATTGCGCCCAACGAAATACAAAATATAAAGGCTACATTAAACAAAAAGATAAAATATCAAATAGTCCTCATGCATAATTCACATCATTAAGAGCCAACAGATAATATGAATTTCCATAGGCCGCTTCCAAAAGCGTATAATTCCAACAAGTTATACAATAATATGAAGGTGGTCTCAAAAGGGATTGTTAATATTGCGTTATTGCATTGATGCAAACATACACACAAAATTAGAAATTCAAAAATATACATTATAAAATACTGACATAATGATTAAAACATTAACGAGTGAATCTATCAATCTGGGTTAAAAAAAAAACATTTAGTACCTGTGGACGGGACAGTTAAAATCGACAGTTTGATGGAATGGTAACAAGATAAGACAAATGGAGAGAAGGTGGAAAGTAACATAGACGAAAAGTAACATTGAACAATGAGACAGGCATAATGTACATTATAACTATACAGACATTTATATCGTGGTGAAATTAACGCACTCATATTTTCTAGGACAAAATCGGTTCCCTTTATTTAGAGTACTTGAAAGACAAAGTTTCTGACACATTCAATATGTTTTTCCCAAATTCTTTTAAATTTGGGATTAATCATAAATTCTAAAGATAATTTTTGCATGACGTCATACAAATTGAAACAGGACTTACCATTTGGGGGCGTATCAGTGACATATTATGTAGCTATGGGGATACAGAGGCATACGTGCTCAATTCAAAATAGAATTGACAATTGACACATGCTTATGCCACTGCTATACCAAGCGCTGATCAGTCATACGAAGTAAACAACAACAAAACAAAATAAAACAAAACAAAGCAAAGATGACGAAGAGACAGCCCAGCTCATGACAAGCTTAATTTTGTTGAATCATTCTATCGTTTCACCCTCTCCTCCCCCATTCTGCCTCAAAATCATCACTAAGCATATACCTCGTGTTTTTAGTTTTGCTATTGACACAAATAAAATTGTCGTAGAATCTAACGAATTGGCCCTGCATTTGAAAATTACTCCATAGAGAGTGTATGATGATATGAAAGTAAGAAAATACATATTGAAAGAAAGATTATGAAATTACTGAAAAACGAACAAAAACACTGGTAATCGAGATATTAGAAAATGGAATCCGTTGTATGCATATCGGTGCTGGTAGTTTACGGAACATGTCATATTGCTGCAAGTTTTCGTAAAAAATAAGCAAAAAAGCAATGTTTACTGGTGCAAACAACCATTCCATTGCATGGTAAATAATTCAAATGACCTGGAATGTTTAAGATTACCTAAAGACGAAATCCATGCTCACTTTTCGCAAACTCTAGTAGAAAAGGTTGGTCATTTCTTTACCAAGAGTTCTTATTATATTTTATCTTTATCGTCATTATTTGTACCTGAGTTTATTTGCCGGATGTAATCAGAACCCAAGGTGACATTGATGATGATAATAATCATCAATCTCGATTTATAGCCCATCTAAAGTGTTGGGAGCCCCACAAATTTGATGGCAAAATTTCACTTAAATTGTATCATAACGTGAAAGAGGATGTCATTAAAACACATTTCTAACACATGGATAAAGAGGAATCATTTGATGACATCACATTCATATCAATGTTTGTGACCGATTGCCGATTAGCCATTTTTAATTTGCATGCTGTACATACTGTCTCTATAAATTTACATAAATCTCAATAAACTATCATTTAAAACAAAAACATGTAGAATTATAAAAAAAATGTCAGCGATTGTTCACATTTCGTAATTTCCCATTCTTTTTTTCTTCTTATTTCATGAACAATCACTAATTACTTTTAAACAAAATTTTCTGTTTTCATTCGAAGCAACCAAACTAGGACTTCGCGAAGAACCATCCCAATCTTTATAGGGTAGTAGATATTGTATTCCAACCACTGAGAGACATAGCGAAAATGGCTTGAAGCAGTATAACCACTATTGATGCGGCCACTACCGGGGTACCTTTGGCGTATGGCCCACAGTATGGACTATTTGCAAACCGAGCACACTGGAGCCACATGATTTCCCTAGTAAAATAAAGAAACAAGAAACAGTACAGAAAATTGTTTTAAAATGCGGTAGTAATTGTAAGTGAAAAGGGAAGTTATTGGAGGAAAAAAATGTAATGTGAGTGAGTGAGAAAGAGAGAGACATGGAGAGAGAGACAGAGAGAGAGAGAGAGAGAGAGAGAGAGGGAGAGAGAATGAGTGCAAATAAAACATGCATGCATACAACTAATCATTGTATTAAAAAAGTATTGCCCTTGTCTCAATACATTGTTAATACAATCACGCGGACAATCAAGAAATCAAATCAAGTGCAATTTCAATACCATATACTGTTTATTCCGTTGAAATCATATACAGATTACGTAATCATCATCAGTCAATCGGTGATAGGCTATTGAAAGTGCTTGAGGCCGAGTTTCAGAAACTCTTTTGCGATCATGTTTAACAGGCTGGCTTATTAAAAATGTGCATATTATGCATGTTTTTTTAAAACAAAATTGGTAGTTCTTGCCAACCTGAAAGCTTGCCCGACACTTGCCCGACATAGCAACATGTAGTGTTTGCAGACTGGATTCCAAGTATTGTTGTTCATTCACTAATACCATGATAATGGAATAACTCGTCACTAGATCCCCATGAAAGAAACATCCATACTTTTGAATATGTTAGTGTACCGGTCTTATTGACATACAGGATCTTAACTTACTTGGGGTTCTCCTCACATGTCACATTAAAATTCATGTTCATCAAGAAATTCTGCAAGTACAAAACGCTTCCATTGGTACACGTCTCTCGATACCTTGGATGATAAAAATCAAAATCGAAAATTGATTTAATTCTGGATCTAAGCTATATAAACTCAAATAAATATCAATGATACAGCTTCTTGTGAAAGCCCTCATGTCCGTCACGCCGTGACGCTCCTGGGGCCCGTTTCATAAAATGTTTAATCTATAACAAATCTATGACAAATTTGCTCTCAGCCAATCACATGCCATGATTTCAGTAGCTTATAACAGTAGCTTGTAACTTGTTATTGAATAGTTTTATGAAACGGGGCCCTGGGCCATGTTTCATGAAACTTGTTATCAATAACAGGTTACAATAACTGTCATAAGCTCCTGAAATTGTGGTATCTGGTTGGCGGAGAGCAAATTTGGCATTTGCTATTGATACAAAGTTTTATCAAACAGGGCCCTGGCTGGCAACCCAACTTTATTACCCCGGTATCGTCGGGGTATTTAACAAGCAATATTATTGCAAAAGCCAGTTTGTGGATATCACTCAAAGAGAGAGACAGACACGGAGAGAGAGAGAGAGAGAGAGAGAGAGAGAGAGAGGGAGATACAGACAGACAGACAGTTAGTCAGACAGACGGAGAGAGGCAGAGAGACAGACAGATACCTTTTGGTCTCGCTGGCCTTCAGTCTGGGACTCCATACGTCCTCATGAAGCTTAGGTCGACCGGAGTTAAGTTCACTTTAGGTCATGTGAGGCGAATATGAATGGACCGTTATTCGGAAAATTTAGTAATTAATCCCGCAGAAAGAAAACAAAACTGAAGAAAAAAAAAAAATATTAATGTCCTTAATTTGTTCTTACATCTCATTCGGAATCGGAAGTGTGAAGTCTGGGATGAGATAGATGGCGACATTTGTGACCACGTCCTGGTTGAGATTAGGTGCTTCTATCGTGGCGAATATACTGAAAAATGACAAAACAACACAACAAATGAAAGGTAATACACTGTCTGGTATATTAGGTTTATTCGATTGAACAACGATTATCTCATTTTCTTAGCTTTAAAGATAATCAGACAGTCACTACTCGCTATATACTTTCCCCCTTTCACCCTTGGATAGTCCAGGCATAATGCTGGTACACGTATTTTGACTTTCAAAAAAATCCAAAATTCCATTCGCATGGTCGAGGGGGGTAGCGTATTCCACCCCCCCCCCCCCCCCACCTTAATCAGACAGTCACTACTCGCTATATACTTTCCCCCTTTCACCCTTGGATAGTCATGGCATAATGCTGGTACACGTATTTTGATTTTCAAAAAATCCAAAATTCCATTCGCATGGTCGAGGGGGGGGGGGGGGGTAGCGTATTCCCCCACCTTTGATCTATTGATGGGAAAATTACAACATTTCCTGGCAACTACTGGCAACTACATGTTTCATGCCAAAAAAAAACTTTCTGCTCAGTGTTTGATTCGCAGAAAAGAAGAATATCAATTTTAATGGCAAAATGCCACGGCTGTCTTTTTGTTATGACGAATGTGCTCTCAGCCAATCACATGCCATGATTTCAGTAGCTTATAACAGTAGCTTGTAACTTGTTATTGAATAGTTTTATGAAACGGGCCCCTGGGCCATGTTTTACCCTTGTATCCCCCCCCCCCCCACCTTAAACCTATTGATAGGAAAATTACAACATTTCCTGGCAACTACATGTTTCATGCCAAAACAAAACTTTTTGCTCAGTATTTGATTCGCAGAAAAGAAGAATATCAATTTTAATGGCAAAATGCCACGGCTGTCTTTTTGTTTTGTGTGTGGTTAAAATTTACAATGCCCTTGGTTGTTAGTTAAATTTTGATGAGATTATTTGGCACGCCAACTATCAAAAATATCATCAAGGTGTTGCAATCGTCAAATGTTTAGGCATACAGACAGTGGTGAATCCGGAGGGGATGGCGGGGAGGGGGCACGGGAAATAATAAAACAAAAATCCTAGACTGATTACCCCTCCCCCCCCCCCCCCCCCCCCATCGGACATGTGTCCCTCCCCACATCAGATATTCCTGGATCCGCCAGTGACAGAAATAGGGATCTATGTTAGTGATTCTCTAAAAAAAATAGGGACTTTTAGATTTGCACGTCGACATAGTGGACTGCTACGTGTGACGTCCTTTTAAGGCAGTGTGACTTTCCCTTAAAATGACGTCATACGTAGCAGTCCACTATGTCGAAGTACAAATCTAAAAGTCCCCAATCGCCGCTATGGGGTCGAGATAAACGAGTTACATGATATCTCCTTACCTGCCATTATTGAAAGCCCCGCAAAACAAAAATCATAGACTGATTACCCCTCCCCCCCCCCCCCCCATCGGACATGTGACCCTCCCTACATCAGATAATCCTGGATCCGCCAGTGACAGAAATAGGGATCTATGTAAGTGGTTCTCTAAAAAAAAAACAATAGGGACTTTTAGATTTGCACGTCGACATAGTGGACTGCTACGTGTGACGTCCTTTTAAGGCAGTGTGACTTCCCCTTAAAATGACGTCAGACGTAGCAGTCCACTATGTCGACGTGCAAATCTAAAAGTCCCCAATCGCCGCTGTGGGGTCGAGGTAAACGAGTTACATGATAATTCCTTACCTGCCATTGTTGAAAGCCCCGCCAGCTCTTTGCGCATTCAGAACAACATAGACGTCACCAACAGCTTGCGTTGCTAGCTGTACCAGGAAGAAAAAAAAACATTATCATCAGAGCGTTTAGATTATATATGCATAAGAATTGTATTTATTCAAATACAATGATTGTATTCATAATCAAATCACGGTATGCGAGTTAGAGTCCAACAATGCACTATAGCATACCTCAATGACTGAATAGTTCAAAATCACTTCCCGTGAACCTTAGAATTAAAGGCACGTTATTATTAGCTTCAAAGGGTGAATTGTTGGGTGAACAGCTACATCGTGGGTTACAAACATATCCCTACCAATATCTCATTTAATTGCTACAGTAAAAAAATTGCAACTATAATAATAATAATAATAATATGGATATTTATATAGCGCCGGTATCCGCCAGGCTCTGACGCTCATGGCGCTGTACATACATGTATTACTATCACAAAAATATAAATTTCTTAACTAAAATAAAGAAAACTAAAACAACACAAATTATTACGCTACATTGACATGATTTAATAGCACTGTTTAGAAAGAGATGGGTTTTTAGAGCAACTTTGAAGGCATGAAGGGTAGTTAAATTACGAACACTAAGTGGCAGCTTATTCCAAAGGGACGGACCGGAATGAGAAAATGCTCTATCCCCCAGGAACTGCGCGTCCTATAGTATAGTATTGGGTCAGAATAAGACTTTGGGCATTTTGATTCCTCATGGTTCTTACTCTTTCCCGACTGCTGTAACTTGCCATGTTTTCTCATTCTCTTCCGATTATTATTTCACACAATATAGGCCTAGCCTATTTTCAGAAGCACGTAAATATTGCTATCATCTTGATATTATTATCTAGTTGAATTGCTCTCATATAATATCCATGTATTCTATGTCCTTAGACAATGTATGTGAATGCAGTATTGTTTCCAAAAGAAGTAAAGCTCATAGAGAATTCTACGAATTATTATGCGCTTTATAAGCACTTTCCACCATCATCGTGATGTACTTCTTCGTCCTGAATCTCTACTCATATTTTTTTGTTTTGAACTTAACCTCTCATTTTTTAAATAAGTATAGTGCATTGAAATTGTCTCAGTTTTTTAGTTACATATCCGATTTTTTTACTTTGGCATAGAGGCCGGCACAGTTTTATGTACATTAGGCGCTAACACTTTGTAAAGAAAATAATCTGATAATAATCTGGATGTTGCATCTCAAGGTTATTCAGAAATAGTGATTCTTTTTATCTGTAATACATGTTGAATTGAATTGAATTGGATAAAGCTGACGGCATGCACAAAACACAACTTTAGACATGCACTATAGTGTTTTAAAATGGAGGAGGTGCCGATTGTGCCCGTGAATAGGGACTTTCGATTGACGGTGCCTTAAAAGGACGTCACATTACTGTAGCAGTCCACTATATCGACGTGCAAATCGAAAAGTCCCTATTGATCGAGGATGCACGGACTCACCATCTTCGAGGCGCTGTTCCAGAAGGCCGTCTTTGTATTATTGGGACAATTTAGGGATTTAAAAGGGGGCAGGGGTCAGTTGTGCCCCCATAAAGGTCGCGAACGCCAAGACTCACCATCTTCGATGCCCTAGCCCAGAATGCCGCCTTGGTATTGTTGGGACACGTTTCACTTGTCCATGTCGGACAGACGGTGAAGTTGAGTCCGAGTCCCGTGCCATCACCGTCCGTAGCGCCACACCAGGACAGGTTACCTGCCATGTAACCCGGAAAGGTCTCCTCTAGCACACTGAACTCAGGGGTGACCTGAGCAACGTCCTGTGGTATGTTGTTGCCCATAACACCCGACCAAAACATCGTCTGTACAGAAAAACAATTAAAAGATTAAAGAAGGGAAAAAAAGGGTAGACCACAGGATGATCATTGAAATTAGTTTCGTGCATGTTCTTCATTTTGCTCCATATAGGCCTAATCTTAAAGCTTGTGAATTTGACTGAAAATACAGAAACACTAATGGCATAGACTAATGGAAAATGTGAATTTCATTTTTATTTCATTAAAAAAAAAATATAAAGAAAGGGTAGAATGATAAAAAGGATAAGAAACTACTAACAAACGCTAAATCGCAACAGAAACAGGTCGAGAAAATGAGAATGAGTGGGAGAGAAAGAGAGAGAGAGAGAGAGAGAGAAAGAATGGAGAGGGGCATAAATCTGTTTAATGATTAAGAATGTTAACATAATTCGATGATTATAGTACAGGACTTGCATGAAATTTAATGATAATTGGAACAGCGGAATACTACGGCCTTCAGTAACATATCGAATGTTTTCTGAACTATAAGGATATTAAATGATAAGTGCCTCTTTAAACACCACCATCTACCATCATTTGAGTTTAAGTGCCGTCTTCAAATACATGCTGGTCCATATGCATGTATATTCAGTGTCATAGCTACAATGGCGCAGGAGAACACCCACCCCCCCCCCCCCCCTCCATTCGAATGGTGAGAAAATAACACGTAAAATAGAAAAATAGAGAAAGGGATAGATTGAAGGTGGAGATGGTCGGGGAAAAGAAGACGAAAGGACCCTATCCCGTACCCCCCCCCCCCGAATCAGTGGCCTTGTCAATTCCCGTTTCATTTTCCGACTAGATATCCAGATGATGTCAGCTTGTACCCGGCCCCTCAATATCAGGGGCCCGTTTCATAAAACTTTTTATCTATAACAAATGCTTAATTTCTATGATAATTCTGCTCTCAGCCAATCAGATGCCTTGATTTCAGTAGCTTATAACAGTAGCTTGTAACTTGTTATTGATATCAAGTTTTGTGAAACAGGGCCCTGGATTCGCGCTACGTCACCGTATGTTTTACCGGAATATATAGAGTTTGATTTTCAAACTATAAAAATATTAAAATTAGAATACATGATCCCTATAAGAATGATTGTAATACAAAATATGAAATAGAATGGTGTATACCTCATCTTTAAACAAAATGTAGACATTTGCAAAAGAATGTCGTAAAATATCTACGTGTTATTGATGCACGGATATTTTTGTTTGTATATATTCATTTCAATTCTTCTCTATTTTCTCTATTTCTCTCTCTCTCTATCTTTTGAAATGGCACATATGACCCCTGGCCAGTGCCCCGTGTAGCTACGACACTGGTTGCTTTCATTCCAATTCGTCGTATTATAACCATTGCGACCAGTCTGCTAGCATATATTTAATAACAGAGATACATATTAGTTCTTTCCAAGCAAGTAGGCCTAATACATGGATAGATCAAATCATAAAAGTGGGACAATGAAATTACACAGTTCCTTGTTTACTCTGTGCTTGAATATGGGACATGTGGTATGTAAGTGTACGTGTAGATTGTTTAATTCTCCTAGCCACAGATTCAAGATTTGTATTCACTCTTCCTTCCTTTGTCCAATGACATCCTTGTTTATGTTTCCTGTTCTATGCATGTCTAAATCCTTGCACACATTTATTCTGATCTAATCAAGTGAATTATATAGTTTTAAAAGCCAATTGTTGGGTGAGTGCTACGAACGCATACGGTAAGTCAGATGTTAATAATTTTGTGTATCACTTTTTTTTTAAATCTTGGGGTGGACGCGAAAGGGGCACGTGCCAAATTCGGCACTTAAAGGGGGTGGGAGCGAAATAATGGAAAATAAAGACAAGAAAATGAAATGGCCAAGAGAAAGAGAGGGCACGTCCGATCAGCCCCCCCCCCCCTGTGAAAACCCAAGTGGCATATATACCTCAGTAGTAGTAGTAGTAGTAGTAGTAGTATATTGGTAGTAGTAGTAGTAGTAGTAGTAGTAGAAGAATAGTAGTTCTCTAAGAATATGCCCCCTATCCCCTTTGATGAAAACCTTTTTCTTTTGTTTATCAAAAAAAAATAAGAATATTGTGCCTTCTTTTTTACAAAATCCTAGATTTGCCCCTGTTCATTTTCTGTCAGTATCTTAACGGTAATACAAAGTTTTGGGAAATTTTGAAAATTGGGTGGATAGTGAATCTTTACATTTTTTATATATTTGGATGCCCCTGTGGATGTATTATAAGTACTGAAAAATTGGCCCCTAAAACACTTATGTTTTCGAGAAAAACTGAATATAAAAATTTACCAGTGCTCCCGGTAAATGTTGATAAATTTCAAATAGCGACTATGGCCGTATGGTAGATGCGACCATGAAAATCTCAGAATATGTAGTTGTGATATATAATTTTCAAACGGGAATAGCTTATCCGTCGATTTTAGTCAAGAAACATTGTTTCATAGCTGAATTGATATCTTGACCTTGAGAGGGAGCTATACAACATAAATAGTATATTATTCATAATTTCATAACTTTAGACTCGGTTTCAACCGCGACAACGATCAATGAATATTGTAGGAACGCATATGCTTCCAATGTGTTAATTTGAACCAAATTCATGACCCCATACCAAAACTTTGTAATACCTTTAATTAGGCATAAAACTTACCGTGCCACGAACTGTGGTGGGTGGGACCATGTTGAGGAATTCATCATATGCGTTGTCTGGGGTAGCACATGGATCCATATTGCGAATGCCTTTAAAAAACGACTCCACTGCTGCACGACACTTGACATTGCGACTATGAGAGAGAGTGGGGGATACGTGGGTAGAAAGGGGTTGAGAGAGGGGGAGAGGGAGGGGGTAGAGAGGGGGTAGAGAGGGGGAGAGAGAGGAGAGAGAGGGAGAGGGGGAGAGAGAGGGGGTAGAAAGGGGGAGAGAGAGGGAGAGAGGGAGAGAGAGAGAGAGAGAGAGAGAAAGAGAGAAAGAAAGAGATGGAGAAAGATGGAGAAAGAGAGAGAGAGAGAGAGAGAGAGAGAGGGAGAGGGGAGGGAGGGGAGGGAGGGGAGGGAGGGAAGGATGGGAGTGATGAGACAGAGTGAAGGTGGAAAGGAAAAGATGAGAGAAAACAGGTGAGCTAGAGTAGTCTACATGTACATCTAAAACGATGCGAAGAGAAAGGTTTCACCTTAGTAGGCCCATGGTTTCTCGAAAAATTTCCAAATGAGATGAACATTACTATACATAAAAATTAAAGATGAGAAAAGGCAGGAAGAAAAAGTAAACTTACTAGAACGGGAGACATGGCTCTCCCAGGAGGCACTTCCGGTATTCCTCGCATCTACCAGTTAAGATGTCAGTAATGTTGGACGTGGTCCCTGGTCCTGTGTTGATGTAGGCAACGGTCATCGCCAGCATTGGTGACAAGTAGATGAATATGGTGTAGATGCCCATTTCGAATTTTGGTTCGTTCCTAAACAGGAACGATTACAGTGAAGTTATTCAAATATTTATGCTACCATGGAATTGGAATGTAACAGTCGACTTAAGACTGAGAGTATTCCATCATAGTATTGTCAATAGTTCGATCTCTGCTAATAGTTGGTTAAAATGCATTGGAAAAAGGGATAGGAAAGAATACACATTTTTGTAAAACAGTGGATGTAACAATAATTATTCTTTTATTCTTTTCGAGATCCAATGTCAATGCATTTAGGAGAAAAGTCAAAACATATTTTCTTTTATCAACTTTCCACGAAATACAACAATACAGGAAGTTATAGTTGATTATAATCCTTGATAATAAAACTACAAACGTTAATGTTATCATATTGTTGGGTAAACAATTTGTATTGCAGTGCAAAGTTTAATATGTCCGTCACATCTGACATTTCTTCTTTCTATCGGCGGTTAAGATATTATTATACAGCAGAAGAATATATATCTGAACGAAAAAAAAAAATCATTATACTCATCTTAAAACTAAAGTCGAATAGAATATTAGAATATTTAAAGTAGCACATCATGCGTATTATATGTACGTAAGACTTCCTATCATAAATGTCTCACAATATTCTTTGTTTATATTGTTATTGTGTTTGTTTTTTGGTCTTTTTAAACCTAGTCGTAACCATAATACTATATTCAAGTTCAAACAGCATGAAATATAAGGAACCGCGATCTCCAGCTACTGACAAAACTCTTCCCATGTAGTGATAGAAAAGAGGTCTGAACTATTCGAGACTAGCTTGCATGGGTCAATCTTAAAATGAACTTGACTCAATACCACTTAACTCTAGAGTTTAGTGCTCAATATACATACCGTTTTCTGTTTAACTGTGGCAGGGTTTATACTAGCGGACTATAGTTCCACTGCTGTTCAGAAGTACACCATAGAGCCTAGTTGTTCAAAGCAGTGTGTAACATCGCCGCTCATTTGTCATTTTATTAGGGTAGTCACGCGGGCAAAGATAATCAGCCTATTATTGCCTGTATAAGTAGTTTACAAATAATGGAAACCTACCTTGATACGGTTATGTACTTGTACTTACAACTGAGTGAAGATCAAGCACTGTGAATTTAACAAAATATTGTCACTCCTGCCTCAAAACCCCTGGTCAGTGAACAGGTATCCAGTGTTTAGAAGTCCAGTTGGGACTTGCATCCAACCAATAATGAATTCAAAGTTGAAATCCGCGGCTATATACTAGTATGTCCGTGGTGAATGTATATAGAGTGAACTATATAATCTTCATTATAGATGCCTGGGTAATTCCGAGTCCAAGGTGCATGGGTAATGTTGGTTTGTTAGTTCAGTCTAGCTTAGTGTTTCCTTATTGCACTTCAGATTCATATTGCACAATGAACTGGAAATGGCTTTACAATAACAACGAGAGAGAGAGAGAGAGAGAGAGAGAACGAGAGAAAGGGAGAGAGAGAGAAGGGGAAAAGGAGAGAGACAGACAGACAGAGGGAGAGATAGAGAGACAGAGAGAGGGGGCGGGGGAGAGGGTGGGACGAGTGAGACAGCGGGGGAATGTTAGATAATAAAATTTATGTTAGGAAAATATTTTGAGTATTTGAAGTACACAAGGAATTGAGTAATTGGTCATACTCCACTATGGCAACACACACCGAAACCATGCAAATTGCCATTGGGAGACTTTCCATATCGAACTTTCTACAGTTTCAAGGTTTATGAGATTTATGCACATTGCAACATGAACCTGAAATAGCTTTACAATAACTGTCGTATTATCGTATATTACACTTATGTATTAAAGGTAATGCAAAGTTTTGGGAAATTATGAAAATTGGATGGATAGTAATTCTTTACAATTTTAATATATTTGGATGCCCCTGTGGATGAAATATAAGCACTACAAAATTTAGCCCCTAAACACTTCTGCTTTCGAGAAATAAAATAATAAAAAATTTACCCGTGCTCCCGGTAAATTTCAATTATTTCAAACAGCGCGTAAGGCCATTCCACGGTAGTTGCGACCATGAAAATATCAGGATATGCAGTTCTGATATATAATTTCCAAACGGGAATAGCAAATCGGTCGATTGTAATCAAGAAACATTGTTTTAAGGCTAAAGTAATATGTGTCTTGAGAGAGCGCTATACAACATAAACAGTTTAGTATTTACAATTGCAAAAGTTTTGAAATGAAAGAGGGAGCATATTATTTAAATACTTAAACATGATCAGTAAACTTTGTAGCGAATTAATGTCGAATATTGTTAGGGTTTTCAGTTTGTAAAATATTGGACTTGTGTGAGACAAATACGGTGAACCAGTGCATATACGAAGGGCTTTCTTTTGCAATAAATAAATAGAGTTGATTTTGGTTTTGGCGCTGGTGGCCCATACTAAATTGCAATATGTTATATACGGTAATATCAATGAATTATAAAGAATAACAAGTGTAAAACATGGGATTAATTTTTTCATTTTATATAATAAACCAACATTCCTAGAAATAGAAGTAGTGATATGACGTACATGTTCATTCCAGTTTAGATTTTCATCGAAAATGACACCCAAAATTTTAGTTGTTCTCTTTCTTTCGAGAGGGACATTATCTATAATTAGTTGTAAGGAAAGTCAATGACATGCGAATTTGCGTGGTTGAAATACATACAATTTGTTTTATTTATATTAAGGGATAACTTATTGCATTGAAACCATAGAGATAATTTTGGTAACTCATTATTAAGTGTATTTACTAAAGTGTTTAAATTAGGATGTGAACAGCAGATGTTCGTGTCATCAGCAAATAGGACAAATGATAATAAAGGTGTTGTATTGGTTAAATCATTAATATATAATAGAAAAAGCAAAGGGCCTAAAATTGATCCTTGCGGAACTCCACATTTGGTAGGTAGGAAACTAGACAAAACATCATTATACATTACATATTGTTTTCTGTTAGATAAATAGCTCTCAAACTATGACAATGCAACTCCACGAATTCCATAGCAGTACAGTTTTTTCAGTAAAATTTGGCTTTTGATAAATCCATAAAAACTCCTATTACATGTTCTTTATTGGCCATAGCATTCCTTTTGATTTGAAAGAAAAAGGTGATGCTGTATTTTTACATTTTTCGACATAGTAATTTTCTGGATTTCTAGTATTATAATTATGCATTTCTGTTTTACATTTAATAATAAAGGCAGGATTATATGGTAATTTGTTATGTTTATGTTTAAAGACCATTAATGAGATACAGAAGTCATTCAATTGATAGATTGTGAGAAGATTAAGTTTTTTAAATAGTGGTTGTGAAGGAGCAGTATAGTGAGACATTGAACATATTCTTACAATCTTTTTTTGCAATTTCAATAATCCAAGGAGCCTACTTGGAAATGTATTGGCCCATACAACATTGCAATACATTAAATAAGGTAAAATCATTGAATTATACAGTAAGATTAAAATATGTTCTGGCAAGAAGTGGCGCAGTTTGCTGATGACACCAATATTCCTTGATATGTTTTTAGATATAGTAGATTTATGTTCGACCCATGATAAATGTTGATCGATAACAACTCCTAAGAAATTTGTGGATTAGACACGTTTTATGATTACATTATTCATACTAATATAAAGATTGGTCAATACATTTTCTGTAATTGTATTTTGCTTACGATGAAAGTATATAAAGCTAGATTTGGAAATGTTAAGAGATAACATATTACAATAAAACCACTGTGAAACATGGCATAATTCCTCATTAAGAAATTTACATAAATCATAGAAATTGTCATGGCTATACAGGATATTTGTGTGATCAGCAAAACAAAAATGAATTTCAATTTATCAGAGCAATTAATCAAATCATTTATATACAGTATAAAGTAAAGGGGCCTGGATTTAACCCTGTGGTACGCCACACTTTACTCTCATTGGATCTGATAAAACGTCGCTGTAAAAAGTTATTTAAGTTCGATTTTTTAGTAGTTTTCAAACCATAAGGATACTGTGCCTCTAATACCATATACCTTCAATTGTTCTAACATAATTTCATGGTTGATCGAATCAAATGCTTTACTCAAATCTAAAAACACCCCCACGGAGTGTAATTTGTTATTCAAAGAAGATATCAGATAATTATGTAAACCAACAAGAGCCATTTCAGTGGATACATTCCTGGTAAAACCATACTGGCAAGAATTTAATATTACATGTTTTGTTAAAAAATGTTCTAAACGATTGTAAACAATTTTTTCTAAAAATTTTGAGAAAAATGGTAGTACTGATATTGGTCTACAATTTCCAATAACATATGTATCATCCTTTTTATGTACTGGGGTTACTTTAGCAACTTTCATATCAGATGGCACAATACCAGTACATAAAGATAAATTAAAAATATGAACAATAGGTTTTGAAATATATATTAATACCTTCTTTAAAACACATGGATTAAGATTATCAAAACCACAACTACTAGTACTCTTCAGCGATTTCACAATTTTTAAAAGTTCTGATTCATTTACATGAGTTAAAAATAATGAAGCAACATTAGATTGAGGCAAGAATTTACAAAAATCATATTCATTACTTCTGGGGATGTTATTGCACATGTTAGGACCGATAATAATTTTTAAAAAATCATTAAAACAGTTTACAATAATAAGAGGATCATGAATGTCTTGACCATTAATACTAAAATATAAAGGTAAAGATTTACTTGATTTATCAACAATTTCTTTTATCACTGACCATGTTTGCTTTATATCACCTTTTGTTTTTTGGAATTTATGAGCAAAATAGTTACGCCGTGCTTTCTTTCTCAGCTTATTCACTCTATTACGAGCTTCGTGAAATTTAGTTTTATTTGTGTTTGATCTCACTTTACAATATATTCTATACGGTTTATTTTTGCCTTCAATTAATTTTAATAATTCAACATTCAACCACGTTTTTTTACATTTCTTTTAATTTTTTTTCTTCATAATATAAGGTAAATTTGGTTTTAAATTTCTTGTAAGCAATTTCTGCATCGTTAGAAAAAATGCGCTTATCCAGTCTTCGGTCATCAAATCAAATTTCAAGTTATTCATGGTTTTATCATTAATCAGCCGCTTTTTTTACATTCTGCACAGGCATATTAGATATAGTATGATTTATAATTTTAAAAATTGGTAAGTGATCCGTGACATTGTTGTTAAAAATCCCAGAAGTAATGAAGGAATTTAAATTATTGGTAAATCTATCAATTTTTCACTACGAGCAGAAAGACGAGTGGGCTTGCCAATCAATGGCAAAAGTTGTGACGAGTACAACAATTGTAAAAAATCAACACTATATTTATTATTAGATTTAAAAAAATCAATATTAAAGTCACCCATAATGTAAATAAGTTTATTTTCTGTATTAAGCTCCTGCAAACATGTGTCAAAGTCACTTATGAAACTATCGATTCTGCCCTTTGGTTGCCTGTAAAAAAATTCCAACAACAATATTTTTCCCTGATTGAACAATTATTTCAATAAAAAGAAATTCAATGCCATCAATATTTAAATCAATATTTTTTCTAATATTTAAATTGAGAGTATTTTAAACAAATAATGCTACTCCACCACCTTTGCCATCAATTCGATCAGAATGTTTAAACGAATATCCCTCTAAATTAAAAAGCATAGGCATTTAATTACTGTCAGATGAGCATATTTTGATACCTTATTATTTTGTGACACTGGCAGGACACAAACTGGTGTGGGGTCCAGGGGGCGGAGCCCCAAAAGCTCAGGGGTTTTATACATTAAATTATCGTCACATGAACATATTTTGATACCTTATTTGAGACACTGGCAGGTCACGAGTTGGGGTGGGGTCCAGGGGGCGGAGCCTCCGGAAGCTCAGGGGTTTTGGGCCATAAATTACGGTCAGATGAGCTTATTTTGATACCTTATTTGTGACACTGGCAGGACATAAATTGGTGTTGGGTCCAGGGGGCGGAGCCCCAAAAAAGCTCAGGGGGTTTTATACATTAAATTATCGTCAGATGAGCATATTTTATACCTTATTTGTGACACTGGCAGGTCACGAATTGGCGTTGGTTCCAACGAGCGGAGCCCCCGGAAGCTCAGGGGTTTTAGGCATTTATTTACAGTCAGATGAACATATTTTGATACCTTATTTATGACACTGGCAGGCCACTAATTGGCGTCAGATGAGCATCCAGGTGCCTGACTTTGGGCCTTAGGTGAAATCCATTGGGGGGGGGGGCAGAGTCCCCGGAAGCTTAGGGCTTTTAAGGCATTTAATCACGGTCAGATGAGCCATTTTTTTATTTTTTATTTTTTATTTTTTTTGGGGGGGGGGGGGGGGGCACCGGAAATTTGGAAAATACGTCGTCAGATATTTCCTTCAGGGGCTGGGGGGGGGGGAGGAACTTTTTGTTGTTGCCAGGGGGTCGGGTCCCCTGCCCACAACTGTAACTGTTCGATTTACATCTCTCGAGTGTCTGAGATGAACTGAACGCTGATGAAAAATGAGTACTGTACCATCAGCTGACGATAATATTTTGTGTAACCACTCAATTCACGAGTCATCTTGGATTTCTGTTCGAACAGGTCGATCTGCTCGGGTCGAAGCTGTGGTCGACTATACGTCGTGCAGGAGTCGTGAATGGTCGAATGTGGGTCGTGAATGCTCGAATAGCGGTCGGGAAGAGCTGCTGTTTAGGCATGGGGTCGGGATTGGTCGGGGAAAAATGGGTAATCGGGCTTGATTGGGCTTGATTTGGCTTGGTCGGGTTGGTTTGATCGGCAGTGGGAACCTACCATTATGGTAAGTCGTGGACAGACAACCCCGATGACTAATTTCATAAAGAATTCTACCATTGCGTCCAACGAAATACAAAATATAAAGGCTACGTTGAAAAAAAAAGGATAAAATATCAAATTTTACTCATGGCTCACATCATCAAGAGCAAAAAGATAATATAAATTTCCATAGGCCGCTTCCAAAAGCGTATAATTCCAAAAAGTTATAACATTAAGGTGGTCTCAGAAGGGATTTTTAATATTGCGTAATTGCATTGATGCAAACACACACACAAAATGAGAAATTCATGAATATACATTGCAAAATACGTACATAATGATTTAAACATTAACAAGTGAATCTGTCAATCAGGGTTTAAAAAAGCAACACTTAGTACCTGTGGACGGGACAGTTAAAATAAACAGTTTGATGGAATGGTAACAAGATAAGACAAATGAAGAGAAGGTGGAAAATAACATGGACGTGTAGCGGCTCTTACATGCCCTACTTTCACCGTACATTAATTCATGTCTCCTGTATTTTTCCATCACGGTTCTTATTTATATTCATTATTCGGACCACGTGTGTTCATTCCTCCAATCGAGCATCGTGGTTCCGCGCATCGTTCACCCGCGTATTTTCATCACCACGAGGTTTTCTTCACTCCCGCTTACACCTCGGTCGAGTCAACAACTCCCGCTTACACCTCGGTCGAGTCAACAACTCCTGCTTACATCTCAGTTGAGTCAACACGTTTCTGCATGATTTCTTCTCCGGGCTTGATTCTACTGTGCCTATCACTTCTATCGGCACATCTTCACTTTCACTGCCGTGTTCATCGGGCTGCAGTCTTCCAGTGGAACAGTTAAATCTAGTTCCGACATATATGGTGCTTGGTTATCCGCTGGGAGCTGCCAGTTTCTTCACCGGTAGTCTTTCACTCACATGAGCTCGACTCACCGCAGCTCATCTAAACATTCACCATCAAAGTTCGGCTCATCAATCGAGCGACTCACCGTCTCAGCACCACTACCGGCTTTGATGTCTGCATTTTCCACTTTGGCCTCCGACATCAAGCGACTCACTGCTTTCGTCATCGAGCGCCACACATCTCTTCTCTTCTCTTCTATTCTCGCCCGAGAGCTCCATCTACATTCATCATCATCACGAGCTTCGGCGACGACATCGCGTTCTTCACGGTTCTTCAACCACGTCAACGAAGTCGCGTTTCCGCCTCTTCAAGCCTCCGCACATTTCATCGCGTGAGCCCCTTCCTTCGTTCTCAACTCTCTTCATCTTCATTGGACTTTCGGCTTCATTTCTACTATTGTCGTAAGCTTTTATTATGTCATTACATTTCATTCAATAATGTCCATTTCCCATTTTACGTCATGATGTAGCACATTCACCAATAATATCTCTACATTGGTGACCCCGCGTTTACTTGGAAGCTTGGTTGTACGATTTTATTATTCCCTGACTTTTTGGACTTAGCAATGTTTTATAAAATGTATTCATTTTGGATTTGTTATCGAATGTTTTTATGCTCTTGCATTTATACAAGTTTATTCGATGCATACCATGTCAATACTCACTGTTCAATTTTTGGCAACTAAACAGCCGTTCGCATACCATGCTTGTTGTATTACATTCTTTCAACATGCCATGCTTGTACATTTCTTAGGCTGTTGTAAATTACTGCATACACTATACACTACATGCACTTTTACATTTTTATCAGCCATTGATTCTTGTGACATTTTGTGCTTTGCTCATTTATATCTTTTTCGCCTCTCATCTGTGTATTGCATACACAGCTTCAATTCTGGCAGGGGAGTAATGTAGCGGCTCTTACATGCCCTACTTTCACCGTACATTAATTCATGTCTCCTGTATTTTTCCATCACGGTTCTTATTTATATTCATTATTCGGACCACGTGTGTTCATTCCTCCAATCGAGCATCGTGGTTCCGCGCATCGTTCACCCGCGTATTTTCATCACCACGAGGTTTTCTTCACTCCCGCTTACACCTCGGTCGAGTCAACAACTCCCGCTTACACCTCGGTCGAGTCAACAACTCCTGCTTACATCTCAGTTGAGTCAACACGTTTCTGCATGATTTCTTCTCCGGGCTTGATTCTACTGTGCCTATCACTTCTATCGGCACATCTTCACTTTCACTGCCGTGTTCATCGGGCTGCAGTCTTCCAGTGGAACAGTTAAATCTAGTTCCGACATATATGGTGCTTGGTTATCCGCTGGGAGCTGCCAGTTTCTTCACCGGTAGTCTTTCACTCACATGAGCTCGACTCACCGCAGCTCATCTAAACATTCACCATCAAAGTTCGGCTCATCAATCGAGCGACTCACCGTCTCAGCACCACTACCGGCTTTGATGTCTGCATTTTCCACTTTGGCCTCCGACATCAAGCGACTCACTGCTTTCGTCATCGAGCGCCACACATCTCTTCTCTTCTCTTCTATTCTCGCCCGAGAGCTCCATCTACATTCATCATCATCACGAGCGTCGGCGACGACATCGCGTTCTTCACGGTTCTTCAACCACGTCAACGAAGTCGCGTTTCCGCCTCTTCAAGCCTCCGCACATTTCATCGCGTGAGCCCCTTCCTTCGTTCTCAACTCTCTTCATCTTCATTGGACTTTCGGCTTCATTTCTACTATTGTCGTAAGCTCTATTTATGTACATCGCATTTATTCATGTTCATTATCATCATTGATCATTATGTAACTCCGTGCAATATTCACATTTCTCATTTATGCATTCTCATTCCGATTCTTCGGCTTGTGCTTGGCTACACTTTGCAAGTGTACGGCCAGCCTCATCAGTACCCAATAAACATAACGAAAAGGGAATACTTTCTTGTATGTATTTTATTGCCAGTGTAACCTTGTTTCTTCGTAGCTAAAATAAAATAAAGAGTTATGTTGTGTGACGAGTGAACACGCTTTCAAATATCCATTCACAATACCTCACACTCATATCTCTACAGACGAATAGGAAAGGGAAAAGTAACATTAAACAATGAGACAAGCAAAATGTACATTAGATCTATACAGACATTTATATCGTGGTGAAATTAACGTACTTACATTTTCTAGGACAAAATCGGTTCCCTTTATTTAGAAAACTTGAAAGACAATTTTCTGACACATTTGATATGTTCTTCCCAAATTCATTTAAATTTGGGATTAGCCATAACGTTCAAAGTTATTTTTTGCATGACGTCATTAAAATTGAAGCAATTCTCACCATTTGGGGAGTGACATAATGTAGCTATGTGGATACAGAGGCATACGTGCTCTATTCAAAATAGAATTGACACTTGACACATGCTTATGCCACTGCTATACCAAGCGCTGATCAGTCATACGAAGTAAACAACAACAAAACAAAACAAAACAAAGCAAAAATGACGAAGAGACAGCCCAGCTCATGACAAGCTTAACTTTGTTGAATAATTCTATCGTTGCCCCCTCTCCTTCCCCATTCTGCCTCAAAATCATCACTGAGCATAATACCTCGTGTTTTTATTTTTGCTATCGACAAAAATAAAGATTCTCGTAGAATCTAACAAAATTAGCCCTGCATAATACTCCATAGAGAGTGTATGATGATACGAAAGTATGAAAATATATTATATGCAAAGAAAGATTATCAAACACGAACATTAAAACTTAACGAACAAAAAACACTGGGTAATCGAGATATTAGAAAATGGAATCCGTTGTATGCATAGCGGTGCTGGTAGTTTACGGATAATGTCATATTGCAGCAAGTTTTCGTATAAAATAAACAAAAAAGGAACTTTTACTGGTTCAAACATCAATTCCATTGCATGATAAATAATTCAAATGACATGGAATGTTTAAGATTACCTAAAGACGAAATCCATACTTACATTTCGCAATATCTAGTAGAAACGGCTGATCCAGAGATCTAATTATGTTTCATTTTTATCGTCATTATTTCCACCGGAGTTTATTTTCCAGATGTAATCAGAACCGAATGTAATATTGATGACAGTAATGATCACCAATCTTGATTATGTACCATAATCAAAAGTACCTTGAGTATCGTGTATACAATCGACGTTGTCTGTTAGTTGCAACGAGGGAGATTAAATGGAAAATGAAGGGAAGGTGTAAAGATCCTCATTATAAACAAGAAAAAATGGCGTTTGCATCATTTTTGTAGTTTGGAAACCTTGACATGTGACCATCATCAAACAGCCATTAATTTGTTTGGTATGATGTCTTAAGTTATATCCTCTAAAAAGTTTTAGACAGAATACATTCTAGAAAAAGTTTGGTAAAGTTTACCCGAAAATAAATAAACTTTTACCCGACTTATTTAAGTGTGTAGAATTTAATTTTGATTAAAGGACGTTTGATTTAGTTTATTCTTAGAACTTTAAAGATAAGGAAATAGGAATTATCACACACTAATATTGAAGAGGAATCATTTGATGACATCACCCTCTTATCAATATTTGTGACCGATAACCGATTAGCGAATTCTAATGTATATACTGTCTCTATAAATTTACACAAATCTCTATAAACTGTCATTTAAAACAAATACATGTAGAATTAAAAAAATAATGTCAGCGATTGTTAACATTTCGTAATTTCCTGTTCTTTTGTTTCCATTTCGTAAACAATCGCTAATTACTTTTAAACATAATTTTCTGATTTTATTCGAAGCAAGCAAACTAGGATTTCGCGAAGAACCATCCCAATCTCTATAGGGTAGTAGATATTGTATTCCAACCACTGAGAGACATAGCGAAAACGACTTGAAGCAGTATAACCACTATTGATGCAGCCACTACCGGGTTACCTTTGGCGTATGGCCCACAGTATGGACTATCTGCAAACCGAGCACACTGGAGCCACATGATTTCCCTGGTAAAATACAAAACAAGAAACATTACAGACAATTGTAAATAAGTGTGGTAGTAATTGGAAGTCTGTAAAAAAAAAAAGGGAAGTTATTGGAAAAAATAATTTAATGTGAGTGAGAGAAAGAGAGGGAGAGAGAGAGAGAGAGTGAAAATAAAAATGCATGCATACAATTAACTAATCATTTCATTTTTTTCAAATATTACTGCCTCTGTCGCAATACATTGTTAACACAATCGCGAGGACTTTTAACAAATCAACTAATTTCAATACCATATATTGTTTATTCCATTGGAATCTTGTTCATGGTTGATTCCATCCCTCCAAACCTTTTGAAGATGATACTATTCAAATGATGCATGCGCATGGGTTCATTATACGATCTATCCGCACTCGAGTTGAGGCTGTGTTTATCTATCGCACGAAGCCGTTAGGCTGAGTGCGATAGATACACACAGCATCACGAGGGCGGATAGATCGCATAATAAACGAATGAAAACATGCATCATTTGTTTTATACAACGAAACTCCTAGATCCTTGTTATTTGATGGCAAAATAATTAATTCAAGATTGTTTCGTGACAGTATTTGGCTGACAAATAAATCTCAAGTTTAAATAAGTCTCAATTTAGTGCGCACACCTAAGTATAGATATACACCGATTCGGTTTGGGGGTTTTATGTACCTGCCCGCCGGTGGCAGCGCTATAACTGGGGGGTAACCCGACACATGCTCCGCCGACGATTGCTCCGCCGACATTTACTCCGCAAAACGCGACAATTGCTCCGCGACATTTGCTCCGCGATATTTGCTCCGACGTCAAATGCTCCGCCGACAGTTGCTCCGCCGACAGTTGCTCCGCCGACAGTTGCTCCGCCGACAATTGCTCCGCCGACAGATGCTCCGCCGACAATTGCTCCGCCGACAATTGCTCCGCCGACAATTGCTCCGCCGTCAATTGCTCCGCAAAACGCGACAATTGCTCCGCCGACATTTGCTCCGCCGACATTTGCTCCGCCTGAAGCGACACTTGCTCCGCCGACATTTGCTCCGCCGACAATTGCTCCGCCGACAATTGCTCCGCCTGAAGCGACAATTGCTCCGCCGACATTTGCTCCGCCTGAAGCGACAATTGCTCCGCCGACATTTGCTCCGCCGACAATTGCTCCGCCGACAATTGCTCCGCCTGAAGCGACAATTGCTCCGCCGACATTTGCTCCGCCGACATTTGCTCCACCGACATTTGCTCCGCCGACAATTGCTCCGCCGACAATCGCTCCGCCTGAAGCGACAATTGCTCCGCCGACATTTGCTCCGACGACATTTGCTCCGCCCAAAAAGTGTCCCATAAACTACAAATGCTACTAGTACTACGACAAATGCTTCGCCGACAATATTTTCTTTACACCTATTTTTTTCGTTTCTTTTTTTCTTCTTCATTTTCTGAATGCATTTCTTGAAATAATGTAGATGAAATGAAATGAATGAATGTTGATGAAGTGGGAGGAAAAAGGAGTTACCTAAAAGTCATTTCGAATATACTGAAATAACTTTCCATCTATCACTGTACGTCCCATATAATGTATACTAAACACTCATTACATGTCGTGGGAAGTTTTTAAAAAAAGTAGAGCAGCAAGCCACATTCCCCAATACGCGCATACCTCCTAGTTAATTTCAAGTAGCTCATCAATATGTAATACCTGAAATTACCTCGATCAATGCATCTTACTAGGTAAAGCATTATACAATGTAATAGGTCATCATGGAAGTTTAGAAAATAAGTAAGGGGGATTTACCAAGTGTTGATCTTTTTAAGAGTTTTATAAAGAAACAAAAAGATATTGAATATTTCTCAGCGAAAAAAGGAACAAGCTTGTTTCGCATTTTAAGAAATGGCGATTTGACTTATGATACTCATGTTGATTTAACTTTTATTCCTGTGCCCCCTCACTCCCTTTTATGCACTGGAGTTCAAACTATGATTTATATGTGTACAGTGTATTTTTTTTTTTACTATAATGTTTTTTTTTTTATAACTTTCTTGTCCTTTCATTATTGTTAGTTGTTCTTATACATATTGGTTTTTTTGTTTGTCTAATTATTACCAATGACTTGTAAATATATAATTTTTATATGATTGAAAATTTAATAAACACACAAATATAAAAAAAAAAGTTTAGAAAATAAGGGCACTTATATACGTAAGGAAGAGAACCCATTCAGACGGTAAAATGAGATGGCAGCCTTTCTGCTTATTCACATTTATACAAATCATTTTGTTGCAGTTTGATGTTAGTTCTTCATGATAAGCCAATTGCTCTTCTTCCGGTGGCTTCGTGAGTCCCTTAAATTATTTAGTGAAAACAAAGTACTCGAATGAAACGGAGTGTTTTGCACACTAACATATATATATTAAAGCTACATACACTTAACTAAAGGAAAGAAACCTTTAGAAAATGGACTTGATATTATTGAAAATATTATTCTAAACAAGAATGTACTACATGATTGTATTACTTTACGTTTCAATTTCACGAGAGAAATAGAACTCGAGAGGGGGAGCAGAGAAGAAGTGATGGAAATGAAAGAAGACTAATAGCATGAGAGGAAAGAAAAGAGCAAAGAAGACAAGAAAACGGTGTAAACAGGAAAAGGAGGAGCATGGGAGAGAGAGAAAGTGAGAGAGAGAGAGAGATAACCTTGAGCTTTGGATCAGCTAATGAGTAATACATGAAACAGATTTTGAGCGGAGTAATTATCTTTCGCCGGAGAACTTGCGTAAGGAGCTATAATTTTATTTTTTATTTTTTTTAAATCAAACATTATGGGGAATAGCAAAAAACGGTTGTCTTTTTTGCTCTTTTCTTTCCTCTCATGTTATTAGTCTTCTTTCATTGAGGTAATTTCAGGTCTTACATATTGATGAGCTGTTTGAAATTAACTAGGAGGTATGCGCGTATTGGGGAATGTGGCTTGCTGCTCTACTTTAAAAAAAAAAAAACTTCCCATGACATGTAATGAGTGTTTAGTGTACATTATGTGGGACGTACAGTGATAGATGGAAAGTTATTTCAGTATATTCGAAATGACTTTTAGGCAACTGCTTTTTCCTCCCACATTATCAACATTCATTCATTTCATTTCATTTACATAATGTCATGAAATGCATTCAAAAAATGAAGAAAAAAAAGAAAGAAACAAAAACAACCCGTGAAAAAAAAATATTGTCGGCGAAGCATTTGTCGTAGTACTAGTAGCATTTGTATTTAATGGGACACTTTTTGGGCGGAGCAAATGTCGTCGGAGCAAATGTCACCGGAGCAAGTGTCGCTTCATGCGGAGCAAATGTCGTCGGAGCAATTGTCGGCGGAGCAAATGTCACCGGAGCAATTGTCGCTTCAGGCGGAGCAATTGTCGGCGGAGCAATTGTCGGCGGAGTAAATGTCGTCGGAGCAATTGTCGGCGGAGCATATGTCACCGGAGCAATTGTCGCTTCAGGCGGAGCAATTGTCGGCGGAGCAATTGACGGCGGAGCAAATGTCGGCGGAGCAAATGTCGGCGGAGCAAATGTCGGCGGAGCAAGTGTCGCTTCAGGCGGAGCAAATGTCGGCGGAGCAAATGTCGGCGGAGCAATTGTCGCGTTTTGCGGAGCAATTGACGGCGGAGCAATTGTCGGCGGAGCAATTGTCGGAGGAGCAATTGTCGGCGGAGCATCTGTCGGCGGAGCAATTGTCGGCGGAGCAACTGTCGGCGGAGCAACTGTCGGCGGAGCACCTGTCGGCGGAGCATTTGACGTCGGAGCAAATGTCGCGGAGCAAATGTCGCGGAGCAATTGTCGCGTTTTGCGGAGTAAATGTCGGCGGAGCAATCGTCGGCGGAGCATGTGTCATGGAACCAACTGGGGGGCTTCTCCGATCCAGCTGACAGTACAGACGCCCCCCAGTTATGGCGTCACCTTATGAGGGCGCACTTCCACCAGAAGTCGCCCGAATCGGTGTATAGCAGGCAAGCGCGTAGCCAGGATTTCATTTTAGGGGGGGCGGTAGGTAGTGAGCACGCGAAGCGTGCGAATCATTTAAAGAGCACGCGTAGCGCGCTCCCTAGGGGGGGGGTGCAGGGACGGGGGAGTTTCCCCCCCTCCCGCGCGAAGCGCAGAAGCTTTGAAAAAAGACGATTCGTTGTACCTTTCTCGACTCATAATCCTTGTCTGAATTCAGTCCGCCCCTCCTGCGCATAGCGCGGAAGCTTTGACGTATTATTAGACAAAGAAGACGATTCGTTGTACCTTTCTCGACCCTTAATCCTTATATGTATTCAGTCCCACTCACGCGCGAAGCGCGGAAGTTTTGACGTTTCATTAATTTATTAGAGAAAGAAGACTATTCGATCGATGTACCGTTCTCGACTCTTAATCCTTATCTGAATTCAGTTTCCTCCCCTCCCGCGCAAAGCGCGGAAACTTTGAAGTTTCATTAAATTATTACAGAAAGAAGACGACTCGAAGTACCGTTCTCGACTCTTAATCCTTGTCTAAATTCAGTCCCCCCCCCTCCTCCTGCGCGAAGCGCGGAAGCTTTGACGTATTATTAGACAAAGAAGACGATTCGTTGTACCTTTCCCGACCCTTAATCCTTATCTGTATTCAGTCTCCCTTTTTCGAAGCGCGGAAGCTCTGACGTTTCATTAAATCATTAGAGAAAGAAGACGATTCTTTGTTCCGTTCTCGACTCTTAATTCTTAATTTGAACTCAATTTCCCCCGTTCTGCGCGAAGCGCGGAAGCTTTGACGTTTCATTAAATTATTAGAGAAAGAAGACGATTCGTTGTACCGTTCTCGACTCCTTTCCCTTTTTCTTTCTACGTCCTCTTTCTCTCTTTCTTTTTTTTTTTTGGCCGGCGTTTTTTTTTTTTTTTTTTTTTTTTTTTTTGGGGGGGGGGGGGGCGACCGCCCCCAACGCCCCCCCTGGCTACGCGCCTGATAGCAGGGATATGTGAGTTTAACTCACATATCCCTGGAATAGCAAGCGCACTTACCTCTGAACCCATTAACGCATAGTGCTGCGCAAGAATAGGCCCATGCACACGCAGTATTAAGCGCTCTAACCTCTTCGCGCACTACTGCGTGCTCTGAAAACGAGTTCAATAGTACTGGAAAATTCTTCACTCATTTTCATGAAAACGAGTGCAATAGGCTCAGCAGTGGCGTACGCAGGATTTTTTCAAGGGGGTGGGGGGGTTTAAAATCGGGTCCAAAATTTTGCAACGACTCAGGAAAATTTGAAAATTGCGCCGGTCGAAAAGTCGCTCAGTGGGGGGGGGGGGGGGGGGGGGGGGGGGGGGGGGGGGGGGGGGGGGGGGGGGGGGGGGGGGGGGGGGGGGG